>NW_027266319.1:37835730-38548230 GCF_022045235.1 Haliotis cracherodii
CGACTAAGTGGATGTTAATTGATCGGATGGTAAGTTTCAGCGACTTGGTTGATATTTATTTATTTATTTATTTATTTATTTATTTATTTATTTATTTGTTTATTTATTTATTTATTTGAGTCAGATTACAGCAATATGGGTCTCTCGTATACATGTACATATCAATCGTGCATTTATCATGAAAATTAATTCAAGGGAGGGGTGTTTTTCTTGTTTGGTATTTATTTCTGGTATAATAGTCGTACATGTAAACTTCCGAGCAACAGAAAGCATACACATAAAAATTGAACTTGACCACAAAAATACAAACCTTATCAAAACGTAACTAGACTGAAAACTGCACCCACAGTCCAAAACATAAATATATTACAAGATTGACACAAATTTATGGATAACAACTTCTTTAATACTGTAAAAAGCGACGTTTCGGTATAGATCCTTATACCGTTGTCAAGCAAGACTGCTTGACAACGGTATAAGGATCTATACCGAAACGTCGCTTTTTACAGTATTAAAGAAGTTGTTATCCATAAAATTGTGTCAATCTTGTCATCCTTCAACTTCTAAGTAATGCCTATCAAACAAGTTATAAATATATTAACTATCAAAAACATCACCATCGATTAACCATTTCTTGTTGGTTTCAATTTTAACCACCATTACACATAGGTGTACACCTTCTGTAGCCTCCACGTCCAGGGCCACGTTCACAAAGCATTCTTTATAATGATATAACTATTGCCAGTCTATGTTAGAGCTGAAACAGTCTCGCGGTGCTAAGATCGCGTTGTGTAACGTCTTTGTGATCCAAGTTAAATCAGAATCATGCCCCACGCCTCTGACGTCACATCTCCTGGGGCAATGCCATGCGTTCTGTCCATGTATTTTTTACCATCTCTCTTCATTCAAGGTTCTCGGAGCGCCATCACCCTTTTATCTAATTACCATATACACATAGGAGCATCACAGCTAAACGCTGTCACTGTGGTGAGAATCTCTTCGCGTCTCGGTTACCGCACTTCATTCGAATGTACAATTGAATCTAGCACTTCGCTTTATCTCAATCTTGTGCCGCTGAAGAAGGGATTATTCGTCACCAACAGCAGGTAATTTAATGTTTCTTGTTTGGCTGAGTAGATTCTGACCGGTGTCCTTTAATAATCCCTGACAGCTCTTAAAATCTGCATTGTAAACTCACATTCATGTTTATTTACAGGGATAGAAACATTCATAAATGCCGAACTGAAGATAATGATGTCGGTTTAACCTTTCTTTGTGCAACATTAACCAGAGAAGCTACGTTTTCATAACATATTTGTTATATACAGGCATTATACAGAGGCCACAGGCATTACATCTCGCTTTGCAGAGTTGTCTACCATAACCGTGCCAGGATCAGCTGCACGTGGGTTCGAACCCAAGAAATGCCCTGAATGTGATTATTGGTCAGGTTGGCAACAACATTTTTACCAAACTGAAACGACCATACCACTGGTTGCAGTGATAGTTTGATTATGGGGTGCCGGTGCAGGGGAACTGTTGGCCCAGTCGTCTAAGGCGCCGCAGAGTTGCGTCCCTTTGGCTCAACAGAAACCTATGATTGTGGGTTCGAATTCCGGTGCGCCCCGATCATGTTTCTTGGTTTGTCAGCACCAAACCCATGCTCGCGAGTTTCACTAAAGTGGTAAACGTCAGAGACCTGAATCAATTTGGGCTTTACACATTAAGCCGACACTGTTCAAAGCAGCGTAAAACCAAACTCACTCACTCCTTTGGTAAATTTGGTCAAATATAAGCAAAGACTAGATAATCACTTTATGGAACCAAGGATGTCTGACATTGATGCATCTTCAAAGTGTACCACATGTAAAGACTTAAAACTGAGTTGAAACTGGAGCCATGCTTTCACCTTAGAAATGATGGATATATTTATCATATTTTAGAATGTGTAATCATTGCACTCAGATTGAGATTGGGCGGTGGAACCGCACCCCGCCAACAGAAAGGAAATTCTATGTCACCTCGATGAATGAATAGCACATACTGTCTCACACTGTACCCCTTATCAATGACCATAGGACAGTGTACTTGATAGAACTGAAATACTGCTATTTAGCCCCTTGGACGAGGACATAAGAGTAGTGCATACTGTATGACTGTGTGTGATATTGCCTCATTGTATAGGTTAACCGACGGATGGCAATATTCTTTGCATCCGAGCTTTTCCATGAGATTATGTAAGAAAGATATATGTAATATTATATATAAAATTGTTTTATCAGTAATTATTTTGTTGCACATTTTACTGTCTCCCATACCCCTGAGCGATTTGTCAAAGATACATTTTACTTTGTTTGTTTGTTGTTTAATGCCGCACTCAGCAATATTCCAGTTATATGACGGTGGTCTGTAGATTAATCGAGTCTGGACCAGACAATCCAGTGTTTGACATCAGGAGCATCGGTCCACGCAATTGGGATACGATGACATGCATCCACCAAGCAAGCAAGCCTGACCACCCGATCCCGTTAGTCGCCTCTTACGACAAGCATTGTCGCCTTTAACGGCAAGCATGGGTTGCTGGGTCCCGTTCCACAAAGCGATCTTAGCGCTAAGGCGATCGTAATTCCCTAACTTTAACATAGACTTACGACAATCGTAGCGATAAGATCGCTTTGTGGAATGGGGCCCTGAAGACCTAATCTAACCCGGAATCTTCACGGTTCTACATTATACTACCTCTATCATAATGGTTTATGTATCTATATACATTGTACTATCTCTATCGTAATAGTTTATTTATTTGCGACTGAGACGTTAAAAATCTTGTATCTACCTGTTAGAGAGGCGTCATTCGGGTCCATTCCGGGTGGCAGGATATCGGACCTCAAACGCTCGACCCTTCCATACTCACTCATTCAAACGCTCGCCCCTTTGGCTTTTACGATTCCCCTCAAACATGCATGGTGTTAGATATAACTCTTCTCATTTGGTAGAAACAAGTTTTGTGTTCCTGGCGAAAATCAATTTAAACATATTAGTGTTTAAACACATCGACTACTACAGCGTGCGAACAACTAAATTGTTGAAGTTTGATATTTTGACAAAACATACATTGGAATGTAAATTTTCTTCTTACCGATGGCCCGAAACATTACCAAACTGTAAAACATATCATTTCATTTATCAGGTTATGGGGACTGGCCTTTTCAACAAGTCCATATTGTTTTCTAACATGAGAAAGTATCGAACGCCGTGTTTAAAGACCATACAACTAAATACATTGGAGTTGGATACGCGTTGGTAACAATCTGTTCTTGCTGAAGCTCTCTTTAATGGTCCGCTTATGAGCATATAGATATCCATTATTCCACCACAATATTCTATAATGTCGTAGATGGAACCCATCACAACAGACAATAGCATCATTACTGGCTAACTATAGAACGACCAGACGCCATCACGGACACGTCCAAGCACACCGAGGATAGGCATTAGGTCAGTTGGTTAGGGTATGCTTTATATCTGGAGCGGCCTTGATACTGAATTTAGGCCAAAGGGATTTGTCTCTCTACTTTTAAACAAATAGAAAACTAGAAGCGATATACGTTTTGCGTGCGCGCATGCCTGCGTGCGGTTTCAGGTAGGAATTTAAAGAATTGCACATCGTCGTGTAAATTTTAGTCAGATGAGAGTTACCCGCCCTTGAATCTACATACATTGTTTATCTGTAGGGTTCGCTCGTGACGCTTACAGTCCCGGTTCGATTCCCCAGTGTGAAAGCCAATGGTGCACACACATACGCAGGGTGAGACAAAAACGGCGTTTAATACATGTGACAACAGTCACTCATTCAAGTATTCCCCAGGTTGGCCACTCACTCAAAGACACATGTAAAATCTGTCCGTGCACATATCCCCAGGAGGCTAATAAAATAGTCTCTTCTATGTATAAACATATGTTTGATACATTGTTAATATGAACATATTATATTGCTCTGCACATTTCACTCGACGCGCAATGCCACCTTTAAAAGACCAAATAAAATGTCCACACATCTAACCCCTCTAAAAATAAAATAAGAAGTCAACAGGTTAGAGTACCCATCTCCCCCAGCTACAGATGCTATTCCACAGATTTCAATATGTTCATGCACAATTAAATATACATTTGCCATTCTGCATCTACTAATTCAACTATGAGTCTTGAGAATCACTATACCAAAGTCTAAATATCAGATCACCGCCCACACTCTTGACGCGTAAACTTTGGACAGTGCATAATTGCTGTGTTCGTTCACAGAAAGACCAGCGCACAACTAGTGCTGGTTGTGTGTAATAGGGAATAGCTTACGGGAGAAAGCAGATGAGACGGGCTACGAAACTATGGCTCTTCAAGCCAGAGGGGCAGACGATAACACGAACGTGATCTTGTTGAGGGCAGCGAATCATATATGCTGCGAAATGTCGGGCCAGTCGGACGCTACCCCGTCAGACGTCAAAAATACCGAGTCCTCTGAAGGTAAATGCGTGAATTTGCACTTATCGATATATATTTTATTGATTTATTTTATCTTTTTTAATCGGTTCACTGATTTCTTTGATGGTGGCTATTTTCAGCCATATGTCGCGGACGAATTAGCGATGAAGCTTTTGACACTGAGGCACACATTTAGCTTTAAACGAACACAAATATCCTTTTTATCATATTAAATATCATATTGTTATTTGTGGAAATACGTTCTTCATCTGTTTTTTTTTATTTAATGTGTATAGTTACAAAAGTTCATTTGCATTCGAAATGGAAATCAAATTTCCACTCTTTAATCATCCCTTCATTCTTGACTAGGGTTGTGCATCTTTTTTCAAAATATAGTTAAGAACATACTTGATGACGTCAGACGAAATATGTCTCCATTGCAAGTAACGTATTCCCCTTATGCACTTTGATATACAACACGCCAAAAGAACTCTCAACAAGATATATCATGCATTATAGAAGCAATTTTTATCGATTTTACCATCAAATGGTAATTTGGACTTTTTCACAATTTTGCCTCAATACCAATCAGCGACGATTTTGAAATATCAGCAAAAAACAAACAGGTTAGAATGACAGCTTAAGTACGTCCGCGGCCACGGACCGCGAGAAACACGATCAAAGCCAAATGCAGATTAATACAACCAGATCGTGTTTTGACGTTATTCAGTCTGTAACGGATTCCTGATTTCCGTAGAATTGATGCTATTCTGGATTGTTTCACGGCATGACGTTTCTACATCACCCAGAAATGTCATTCAGTGCGCATGTCTATCTTACAGAAGGTCAGATAATGCGAATATAGCATCGTTGAAGTGGTTTCGGTTTTAGTTGCCTCAGATAAAATGGTATTTAGTTTTCAACGTCAGTCTAGTTCGACAGCGCCATCCGAGGTTTGAAATTCGTTTTTTTTCTACTTCTTGATAACAAAGCTGATATAACCACGTTTATGGGTTAGATTTCACATGAAACCATACTCATACAATTCAATTTAGAAAATCTAATGTGTAAAAAATGGTATTTTATTATTTTAATTGCTTAATGCATGTGTATGTTGACGTTGGAGATCTTTATGTCGTTACTGGCAGTTTTCAGTAGCTCTCTTTGTACCTGTCAGTGGGGCGGTCGGGTAGCCTAGTGGTTAAAGCGTTCGCTCGTCATGCCGAAGACCAGGGTTCGATTCTCGACATGGGTACAAATTGTGAAGCCCATTTCTGGTGTCCCCCGCCGTGATATTGCTGGAATATTGCTAAAAGCGGCGTAAAACCATACTCACTCACTCACTGTACCTGTCAGTTATGAAACTTAGAGTTCCGACTGTGAGTCGACTACTCACCCAAACATCTTTATCTGTGCTCCCTATACTCAGAAAGGAATGCAGGACTATACACTGAACTGTGTCCGCGGTTTATATGAAAAGTGTGTACCCGTAGGAATAACGTGAATTTGTCAATTATCTGTTCCTGGAGTGAAATTATTACTTTGTTATTGTCTGGGAGAACATTTTCATGGAAACAGTTTTTGCTAGGAAATGTTTTCCACGATGGTATATGCGGGAACGTGTAACGTCGAAAGTGCAAAGGTAGAAGTGAAACGTTACATGCGTGACGCGTGACCCTGAAACGTTACATGCGTGACGCGTGACATTGAAACGTTACAAACGTGACGCGTGACACTGAAATGTTACATACGTGATGCGTAACATTGAAACGTTACAAACGTGACGCGTGACAGTGAAACGTTACATACATGACGCGTGACCGTGAAACGTTACATACGTGACGCGTGACCCTAAAACGTTACATGCGTGACGCGTGACCGTGAAAAGTTACATGCGTGACGCGTGACCCTGAAACGTTACATACGTGACGCGTGACTCTGAAACGTTACATGCGTGACGCGTGACCCTAAAACGTTACATGCGTGACGCGTGACATTGAAACGTTACATACGTAACTCGTGACATTGAAACGTTACATGCGTGACGCGTGACCCTGAAACATTACATACGTGACGCGTGACCATGAAACGTTACATACGTGACGCGTGACATTGAAATGTTACATGCGCGACGCGTGACCCTGAAACGTTACATACGTGACGCGTGACCCTGAAACGTTACATACGTGACGCGTGACCCTGAAACGTTACATACGTGACGCGTGACCCTAAAACGTTACATACGTGACGCATGACCCTAAAACGTTACATCGGAAGGGGTGATCGTGAAACTGTGAAGTGAATAGTAAGAAGTGAAAAATTATTTGCAAAGGTTTACAAAACTGGAATGTGCTATCTAAAACTTCATATATGTGCAAATACATAAGACGTAAAACATTATTGAAAAGTGCACCGTTGAATGTTTGAAAAGCGAAACGTCGAAATACGACGTGTGACGTTTAACAATATCTGTGACTCATTGAACATATGTACGAGATGTTAGAACTGACAGAGCAATGATATTTTAGAATCCAAGACGGGGCATATTTATGGAAAATACAGAACCCAATGCGTTTCCGTGCCAAACGTGTTGTATATGATATAGGCTACAACCATGGCCACGTTTAGCGCAAACAAATTCAATCTTCCAAAGAGTCAGTCGTGTGACAACAGAATGTGTCACTCGTGATCTTTAAAGGTTCGTTCCAAGTAGCAGTAGAATCCGTCCACAGCTGTGTTCGGGGGAGGTGGGGGGACAATCGGCGATTTGCTATTTAGGGTAAGCGGTATGAATCCAGTGTATCTGAAGGATTGAGTGTGGGTCATGTCACTACAGTCACATGTACTTTAAAGGAACGCTTAATGCGAAATGTCACGGATGTTTATCATCTGGAGAATCTGGTGCTGAAAGAATCTTACATGAGTGAACTTTTTATCTAATTCACAAGCAGCGAATCCTTTCAACGATAAGGGGAAGAACTCGCTGCTGAGCTGGGTTTTAATGACAACCCAAGGCTTCTGACTTATGATGTTAGAAGCCATTGTCACATTTACTTATTGACTCATTCAGATGCGGTGAACAGTGAGTGAGTGAGTGAGTGAGTTGGGTTTAACGCCGCTTTTAACATTATTCAAGTTATATCACGGCGTGTCAGCTTAATGTGGGAGGAAAGCCCGAAGTGATGATCTCAGACGTTTACCACTTCGGTGAAACCCACGAGCACGGGTATGGTGCTGACAAACCTAGAAACATAATTGGGGCGAACAGGGATTCGAACCCACAATCATAGGTTTCTGGTGTGCCCAAGGGACACAACTCTGCACAGCGAATCACGGTGCCTTAGACGACTGGGCCAGTCGTATATCTTTGGTTGTTTGTTTGTTGTTTAACCCGGCACCATCAATATTCCAGCTATATGACTGCGGTGTGTAAATAATCGAGTCTGGACAATCCAGTGATTGACACTATGAGCATCGATCTACGCAACTGGGATACGCTGACATGCATCTACCAAGTCAGCGAGCCTGACCACCCGATCACCTTTTAGGACAGGCCTGGGTTGCTGAAGACCAATTCACACCCGGATGTTCACGGGGGAGTTGTATATCTGATGATACACAAATTTTGTAAAGAATCCGATGATGCTCTTCAATAGCTCTTATATCATCCTCGGCTTTCCAGGGTATCATATTTCTATTCCGTTCTGATATACACCCTGCACCCATTCATCAACATCGCTTCGTTTTGAGTCCGTTTCAAAATACACAATGGTAAATAGAGCTGCCCTATCAAATTACCATATTTTTGATAATTGAAACTAGTGACGATTGCGCCAGGACTCGGCTCCCAATTAACGTGGGGTCACGGGTGGTCCAGTCGTCTAAGGCGCCGCGGTTCGCTGTGCAGAGTTGCGTCCCTTGAGCACGCCGGAAACCTATGATTGTGGATTCGAATCCCTGTTCGCCCCGATTATGTTTCTAGGTTTGTCAGCAGCATACCCGTGCTCGTGGGTTTCACCGAAGTCGTAAACGTCTGTGACCTGCGTCACTTTGTGCTTTCCTCCCACATTAAGCTGACACGCGGCGATATAACTGGTATACCGTTAAAAGCGGCGTTAAACCCAACTCACTCACCCTATATACGTTTTAATACTTTCTTCGGCTAAAGATCATGTATGACAATCCTCTGATTCCATTAAATATGTCGGGGGCTACTCGTACGGGTCCGCAATTTTAAAATTAGATCTAAACAGAACCGAAGAGTCATTTTGAATGACTGTTCATTTCAAGCTCATGAGCGAGATAGATTAAATTGTCGGCGGGCGAAACAAAATTGACACAAAAAATTGCAAACCTTATCAAAACGCTTCAAGGCTGAAAACTCTCGTCGAAACACTACAAACTTAAGGTCCAAAACACAGCTGTAATACCTTTGACAAAACATCACCATCGAAAAACCATTTCTTGTTTGTTTCATTAATAGCCACCATCAAAGATGGGTGTATACTAGCTTTCGCCCGGTAGTTTATGTGCTGTGATGATAAGAGAGAAACGATGGGTCCAGGGTATTTACCACAATAAAATGGCGATAATATACACTTGATAATCGAAGGTCTTGTTACAAAACATCAGATCACATTTTGTCAGACTAATAAACCCAGATACAGATTTCGGGTAAAAATAAATATCAAAGCACCTTATGTTAAACTACAACCGTTACTTCTGTTACCGTACTATGGTTATGATCGTGGAAATCAAGCAGTAATTGATGGGGAAATCGCAACGGAAATTATAGAAAGTGTTTTGATAATATGATTATCCCCTTATTGAAAGATACAAGAGGGGACAAAAATCATTCGTTGAAAGAGTCACATTAAAGTAACACTTAGTATCTGAAAATATATAATTTTGATAGAAACAAGCAACTACTTATAAAGTGAAGAAGAGCCTCAGTGAGATGGGAGATACCTGTGTAAAATCTAGACTTGCTTCATTAAGGACTAGAGGATTCTAGTAAGGGCTTGGCGAGAAGGGAAAATAACATGGTTCAGGGACTGAGACAGACTAGTCTGGACTCTGCTTAACGATCTGCCAGAATGTGATATTATTCGTGAGGATTGTCCTTGAAGTCCAAAAATCAAAGGAAAGATATGACACGATACTTGTCAAGGAGCGAATACCTGTAGCTCAATGCAGGTTATCTTTCAATGAGGGTCTCGATTTTGATAACTGAGGAATGACATGTATCTCAAGTATTACATAAGGGAGACAGGTATGAACAAGCTGTTTTCTACTCCCAAGGGAGACAGTTTAAACGTGAAGAACATTATCTTGTGAAAAATGCAAGGTTCGTGTCGCCATTTGCAAAATGTGGTATATCAGTCGCTGTTCCTATCTACTCTTAGAAGCAAATCATGACAAGTTTGAACTGGGGAACGGGTGGCGATTCGCTGTGCAAAGTTGCATCCCTTAGGTATGCTAGGATCCAGAATATAATCCATCCCATATGAGTTTTATGATCTTTGGTCGTTCGTCATAAAGGGGATAAAAATATCCATTTTATTTTCAAGGTTATCGGAAAGTGCCACGGTAAGCAATATGCTTATGGATATATATCGATGACCCGTGAAGATCCGAGATAAAATAGGCCTTCAGCAACCCATGCTTGCCGTAAAAGGCGACAATGCTTGTCGTAAGAGGCGTAAACGGGATCGGGTGCTGACTTGGTTGATCCATGTCATCTTATCCCAATTACGTGGATCGATGCTCACAATGCCAATCACTGGATTGTCAGGTCGAGACACGATTATTTACAAACCGCGGTCATATAGCTTGAATATTGCTTAGTGCGGCGTTAAACAACAAACAAACAAAGACTATATATCGATGTCGATGAGGCTTGTAAATAACTGAGTCATGATCAGTCTAACCGGTGGTTGATTAGCATGCTCAGCGGTACACGACGTAGAGTTACAAAACCTGAAAATCCGATCACTTTTTTCAGTAGGCGCCTGCAAACAGTGCTTGAGTGAGTTACAAACTTACGTCACATTATCAATACGTCAGCCTTATCGTGACTATCGTTACGAAAAGGGAGTAAACGAGTAATCCGCAAGAAACTCATTAGCTAAGTGTTTAATGGTCTCTCAACAGTGTGCATACATGGGAGACAGGCCTCCAATCATTTCAACCCCACAATCTCATTGAAACCAGATCTGTTACGCAGATACGATACTGCCCAATCTCAATAATTTATTTTACATATGTCTTGCATTTAAAAATATACCCAACATACATTTAAATGTGTTCACCTATACTGTATAATAATGTAAGTCCCAATGTGTTTTCAGAAGCATCAGGAATATATATGATATATTGGGGAAATATACGTGAATCCTTACGCAACAAATTGACAATTCTTTAAGCGATGCCCGGTTGCGCTTAGACGGAACCCAGTCGCAAAAATGGCCACGAGAGAAGCACGAGTCGCTATTCGGCTTGTCCCGGAATAACACGAGTTGGTCACGAATGGGTCACCAATGTGTGTAGAGGTCTGACGGTATCTCCGCGGGAAGTCATATCAGGTGAACCCTTAGCGAAATTTGATCGCCCTGTCTTAAAGAAGGATGCTTGGGTTCTTGAGCCAAACAGGTGTCAGCTTTCTAAACGATTCGGCCTCATTTGGTCACCACCTCGATTCGGAATTTTCGATTTGTACCAACACAGAACACAGGTATTCCTTTGACGGTAGTTTCTTTTGGGTGTACATGCCAGGTCACTCAGAAAAGATGAAGTTGCATGAAATATCTACAACACTCTAAAGGCGCTGCTAAACCTTTTACTTTCGGAACATGTCGTTTTAGTTCGTTTTCGAGATAAAAACATCACCTTGGCCGATTTGAATGCTTTGCTCACGCGTCTCGATGCTGATTGGCCGATTAGAAAGTTCACCTTGCGCTACCTCCTAGAGGTGATCAGCTCTTCACGAAAATATTTCAGTGAGATTGTTCAACCACAAAAGGTTTGGAGGGGGCGATAAGTGTTGTAAACCGTTTGATAACGTACAATACGCGAGGGCACGGCAGCAGGATTAGGCACATTTCTGAAATTGCAGAAACACCAATACTGAAAGTTTCATGTGTTCGCTGAATTATTTCGTTGATGGAAAGATTGACTGGAATGGTCTCGGGCGCTTGATGATCCAGAAGCGTAGGGGGTGCTGAATGCCGAGCTCATAAAAATATATCTGCTACCATTTTGAGTGATACGCTTTATTGGGCGTTACCCAACATGTGGTTTCTTCGTTTCTCCAGCTAACTTTTAACATTTTTATTCTGTTATCAGGTTGCGTTGAAATTTGACTTTGAACAAAACGGAAATAGATTCAAGGTCAAATCCAATTACATGTGCTTTCAGGGAGTTGTACGAAGAGGTGTAGGAACGTATTAAGCTTGAGTTTTTTTTGCCTGAGGTTCTTTTTTGAATGCAGTTATTGTGACTTTGCAGGTTTTGTGTCATACACGTTGGTGTTGTTGGTTTGTTGATAACGGCGGCCTGAGCAATATCCCGGCAATATGACGACGGCCCGTAAATAATCGAGCAAATATGCGACCAGACAATCTTGTGATTACGATTGTCAACAACGATCCATGCCGTGTGATGACACGCATCAATCGACACAGCGAGCCTGACCGCCCGATTCATGTGTTGTCTCTTACGACCAGCATGGGTTGCTGGGGACTTATTCTACGCTGATTCCCCACGGGGCTGTTGTCATATTCAGCCAACGATTTGAATCAATAGCATTGACTAGCCTGAGAATTATTACACCGTAGTCCTTCGAATAATGCCCAATTCATGACATCTGTGAGAGGCTAGAACCGTCAGCAGATATAGACGTGTATTTCATCAACAAGTTATTTATTTTTGTAAGGTCACACACATACACACACACACACACACACACACACACACACACACACACACACACACTCTCTCTCTCTCTCTCTCTCTCTCTCAAAAGGTTGTTCGGGCCCTTGAGACAAAATTAATCGTACGAACTATGATATTTGGACGTAAACAATTGTCTAAAAGTTTCTAACTGGCATACAAGATAAATTATAGCTACCAAAGAAAAATTGGTCAAGATATATACATACGCCTCGCGAACAACAATTCTATTAGAACCACCTTAAAGCAAACACGAGGCTCGTTAATTATCGAAACAATAATTGAAATTGTGTTCCCATTTTATCATGTTATCGAATGTTGGCCTACATTACGCTTTAACAATATTCATCCTATATAGGCAGCACAATGTAAGATGTCCACTATGGATATATATTCAATATTCAAATGCGAAACGGCTGAAGATTATCTGTCGTTTATGTGTGGTTGTGTGGTCACTTAACGATCACAACAAGGGTTCGGGACAAGGAGTAATGTTCAAATGTCCGACAGGCCATTGTCCCGGTGGACGGTAATGTCCGCTGTGCAGCTCTGAATGCGGTGAAGAATGTGACGTGGGGATAGTCATTGTGCTGGGTCATTTGTCAAGGTTACTGGTTTCATTTAATCAACTATGACCATGTGATGGAGGCAATGCGACCACAATGCCTATATGCTAGTCAGTACTGTGACACCTTTAATCAAGATTCACGAGCTGGCTTTGGACCTTTATTACTGTGTTCTGGTGTTAATTGTCCAACCGAAATAGTTGACCTTAACGCATGCGCTTAAGTTTCGATGCACAGTTATAATTAAAGTTTATTTTAGTTTCTATATGTATTTTAAATTTGATTTGTGGTATACACATTTTCAATGGGGTTAGTATTTATATTTATGTTGTGTTATTTTCTTGCGATTTCTTTGTACTTCTGAAGAGCTCCGTGAATAGCTCTTGTACTGGACATCAAGGCGAGCATGTTTTAGCGTACTTGCTGTAGTCTGGCCTTTCGTGATGTGGGTGGAATGGTGACCTTCGTGATGTGGGTGGAATGGTAACCTTCGTGACGCGGGTGAAATGGTGACCTTTGTGATGCGGGTGGAATGGTAACCTTCGTGATGCGGGTGAAATGGTAACCTTCGTGATGCGGGTGAATGGTGACCTTCGTGATGCGGGTGGAATGGTGACCTTCATGATGCGGGTGGAATGGTGAGCTTCGTGATGTGGGTGGAATGGTAACCTTCGTGATGCGGGTGGAATGATATCTTCGTGATGCGGGTGGAATGGTGGCCTTCGTGATGCTGGTGGAAGGATGACCTTCGTGATGTGGGTGGAATGGTGACTTTCGTGATGCGGGTGGAATGGTGACCTTCGTGATGCGGGTGGAATGGTGACCTTCGTGATGCGGGTGGAATGGTGACCTTCGTGATGCGGGTGGAATGGTGACCTTCGTGATACGGGTGGAATGGTGACCTTCGTAAGACGGGTGGAATGGTGACATTCGTGATACGGGTGGAATGGTGACCTTCGTGATACGGGTGGAATGGTGACCTTCGTGATACGGGTGGAATGGTGACCTTCGTGATACGGGTTGAATGGTGACCTTCGTGATACGGGTGGAATGGTGACCTTCATGATGCAGGTGGAATGGTGACCTTCGTGATACGGGTGGAATGGTGACCTTCGTGATACGGGTGGAATGGGAACCTTTGTGATGCGGGTGGAATGGTGACCTTCGTGATACGGGTGGAATGGGAACCTTTGTGATACGGGTGGAATGGTGACCTTCGTGATACGGGTGGAATGGGAACCTTTGTGATGCCTGTGGGATGGTGGAAAAATGACCGGGGCCCCATTCCACAAAGCGGCTTGAATAGTGTGCAGTAAGATACGCTGGAATAGTGTGCAGTAAGATACGACTGAAACAGCTGACGGTGTACGGTGTACAAAACTTCAATAGTCACCGTCATAACACACCTTCAATAGTCACCGTCATAACACACCTTCAATAGTTACTGTCATAACACACTTTCAATATACACCGTCAAAACACACCTTCAATAGTCACAGTCATGACACACCTTCAATAGTCACAGTCATGACACACCTTCAATAGTGACCTTGACACACCTTCAATAGTCACTGTCATAACACACTTTCAATAGTCACCGTCTTGACGCACCTCCAATAGTGACCGTCATAACACACCTTCAATAGTCATCGTCATGACACACCTCTAATAGTCACCGTCACAACAAACTGCAATAGTCACCGTCATGACACACCTTCAAATGTGACCGTTATGACAAAACTTCAATAGTCACCGTCATAACACACCTTCAATAGTCACCGTCATAACACACCTTCAATAGTTACTGTCATAACACACTTTCAATATTCACCGTCAAAACACACCTTCAATAGTCACAGTCATGACACACCTTCAATAGTCACCGTCAAAACACACCGTCAATAGTCACCGTCATAAGACACCTTCAATAGTTACCGTCATAACACTCTTTCAATAGTCACCGTCATAACACACCTTCAAAAGTCACCGTCATGACACACCTTCAATAGTCACCGTCAATCTAACACTGGAATTGTGTAACAGTGCGAATTGATAGTGGAACGGTGTTTAAAGCAACACAATTTCCTACCAGCTCACTCACTGTAAGAATTCTGAGAAAAAAAACAGCAAATCTCGAAACACTTCGAAAAGAATCTGCAATTAGATTATCGGACAGTAAATTTACCCACCCTCTTGCTTACGTTCAAACCTAATTAAACCACATAGACAGGCGCGTTCTGGAACATCTGACAAACTTCTTTCCGACGGTTGCCACATGGATCTGTACCACAGGTAAACCATCGCACTATTTTCATTTGAATATTTTAGTACACATATAACTCTATAAAATACCAAAGTTGATGTTCATCTGAACATAGCGGGTAAACATATAACCCATTGTAATTGCTCATAAATATTTTGGTGCGAATGTCAATTGCAATGTACCACTTTGACAGCTGTCTGTCAAACGCATCGAATGCACGAGCTTCCTACAATAACATCGCAGCTCAACCCCACAAACGAACAGCATACGAGGATAATTACCAAGCAGAATATCCAAGAGCTACGTTCTGTAAGTCAATTAGGGCAAGGAAAGAGGGACGTAACAAGAACCATTCCCCCAGGGGGCATTGACGGACCCTGGTGCCAGTGGCAGATAGGATTGGAGTTGGTGCCAAGGAGGTGTGGGTATGTCAGACTGCACGAGCTCATACACAAGAGCGTTATCTGGTTGTAACTTTGAACAGATTAGTTCGTTAACGAGATTGGTTTTCCTTGTAGATAATGAGCATGCTTTAACTAGATTACTTAATATGTCTGTTGATGTGAAATTTCTTTACAGTTCATGTGAGGAGTAAGGTAGAGTAAGGAAGTACTGTTTTTAACTTTGGTAAAAACTATTTGAAGTAGTCTCGGTTTGCTATTGAGGGGTTCCACACAATTATTTGGTTAAATTACTAAAACCATCGAACGTCAGAGGATTGGTGTTTTATTCCACGCCATGAGCCTTTAGATTGGGTGATGTTAGTACAGATCCAGGGCTTCATATCGCCAAGGGGTCAGGACAGTGACCTATAAAATCGCGGAAACCATGGTTTCTCAGCAACATACAGCCCTTGGCCCCATTTTGTTCCGTCGAACTAGCCCCCCCCACCCCGTAAGTGCTAATGAACCGAAAAATATCCAGATCAGTTAGCGTATAATAAGTTTATTATGTAATTGATATTATAATCATAGCAGGTTTCTTTAAACACTCTGCACAGTTGCAACCCTTAGCTGTACCAGGATCCGCTGATCTTGAGTTTGAATCAAAGATTGCGATTTTGTCAGCATCACGTATGTGTAGGTAGGTTTCACCACTGATAAACGTGTAGACGCCACACTTTCCTCCATATTAGGCAGCTGAAACGTGATATAGGGGGATTACCGTGAACAATTGAGTTAAATCCACTCACTCATTCAATCAACGGCGTATCCGTGACTCGTTCTTCTTCTCTTATTTATTCATTCCTTAACTGAGCGGTGGGGTAGCCAACTGGTTAAAGAGTTTGCTCGAGACTCCGAGGCCCGGGTTCGATTCTTTCCATGGGTGGAATAAGCGGCGGCTCATTTCTGGTGTCCACCACCGTGATTTTGATGGAATGTTGCTGAAATAAAAATATCACTGAAAATCAGGGATGACACCTGGGCCCACTTTCACAAAGCGATCTTAGCGCTAAGATGATCGTAACTCCCATACTTTAACATAGGCTTACAATAGTTGTAGCGCTAAGATCGCTTTGTGCAAGTAGGCCCAGGATTGCTGTTCGTGAAAAGAGTAAGCATATCCTGCCATACCCACTTCTTTCTTTAATTAGATGGGTCACGTTTATAACGTTTACAATCAAGATTATTTAAGACGCCGTGTAAGAATTTTAAAAAAGGGTTTTCGAGAGTCTGGGTCCCATGTTTCAAGCATTCTTGATTTCTTTCATCATCTGAATGACGGAATTTCTTGAAGTATCTCTTTACAACAGTAAAGGGATTATATATTGATATCTAACTCATTTAAACTCCAGAAACGAGAGAGGATTAATGTCAAATTTTACGAAGTTTGTTTTTTGTCTGAAGAATTCTTCTGAGTATAGGCATCAACGAGTATTGTAATTCGTAGCCTGACCTTTATTTAATTTGTCCACGTTTCCACTGAATTTCACCAGTTCCCAATCAACGAGTTTCAAATAGAATTAGCATTCCGGATGTCAATTAAGAGTCAAGGTCATGTAGTTGAGCACTATGGAGGCACCAGGCTTCAATTGCGCTTCTCTCCACCAGATGCGTGCTGATGGCTATTGTCTGTACCCGTGTCTCTATACAAGAACCACGGGAATGGATCCAGGAGTTAGTGTAGGTTTACCGAAATTCTACAGATATAGAGGATCGTGTCACGGCGGTCTAGGAACAATCGGCACCAATCCACCCCGTCAGTGTACGATGATACGAAATCCGCCAAGTCACCTACCCTGACCAACTACCCAACTCTGACAGCTTCAGGGCATACCAACCACCCCACCCCACCCCACCCCACCCCCCAACCCAACCCACCCCCCAGCCCACCCCACCCCCACCCATGCTGTCATATAGCTCGAATATTGCTGAGAGCGGCGTTAAACAACAAACAAATATTTCAATATTGAGGCCATTCACTGGCCCCAAATACAGACATATGCAAGTTATATTTCTAAGTGCTTCAAGGTAAAGATATTGTGTATTACATCTCCATAAATACACCAGACATTATAAGTTACTGATAAAGAAATGACGGTGGTGTGGCTTCCAAGCGAAATATTTTGTAGCGAGTGGGTCCAGGGTATATAGCATGGATACAGTGGATGGTTAATGGACAGACGCCTTGGGTTTGTCAACAATCCCCGTGAGGAATGTGACGAACGGCAGAATTATACCCATCTCATCCATAGTGATTAGTAACACAGATACTACTGCCAACGCTGAAACTCACGTGGGAGACGCCACCATCATAATTAGAGGGAATCCCGGACGCACAAATATGTAATCTATTTAGCACCTTACGTTCTCCATCCTATAGCTACAGTGACACCCTCCATCTTGTGTCACTCGGCTCACCTTAACCAGAGACCACATGGTTTCAACCTTCACCACAAAGGTCATCTCGGTCACCATTGGGAAGAATCATGATAATCATGATAAACAACACAGTCTGGCCGCAGTCGTGACCATTGTTTAAATCTTGCTCGATATCAAATTGTATAATTGTTTCTATTCACCATACACAAAAAACCAACGTTACTGTCCTGTCTATATCTCCATTGCTACTCGAGGGCTTATGAAGGGAATCGCCTTTTACGACAAGTATAGTCGCCTTTTACGTCAAGCATGGGTTGCTGAAGACCTATTCAACCCCGGATCTTCACGGCTGTTTGTGTATGTTCTATGCAATAAATTGTTGCATAGATAATGGCAAGTTAACATAAAATAAAATCAACACTAAACTTACATTCTTACTAAGTCATCCAAATGGCTGTTTTGAGTGAAATATGATGACTTAAGATACCTGTCAAAGACATTAACTCATGTTCGTCATTCAATGTGTTTGTTTTTGTTGTAACTCGATCTCTGAGTAGGAATGTTTTTGTCACTTGCAATCCTTGAGAACAGTGAATATCAGAAATCAAAGAAATATATTTACGTACGTCTTATCAGAAACCTATTTTGTAAAAAATATTTATTCAGCAAAATGTCAGATTGGTTAACTAGACAGATGTAAGCTAAACATATATTTTATGAGATTTTACAAAGAAACTATTTGTGGATAAAACCATTTCCCATAGGTATATTATGAAGGATATATATGCACCTTAAGAAATGGTATGAATATTATGTTTCACCGTCTAGTCCTACATTAGTCCCTGGGGTGAACAGTTTTTATAAAATGTGAAATTGCCTTTTTGTATCTTGTTAAAAAATCCTCAAAAGGATATTGCCCCCCTGTGTAGCTATCAATGCCCGGATATACAGTCGTGTGCTGCCATCGGTGAACCTGATAAGCACACAAAAAAAAGTTTGAAATCATTACCAAAATCATAATATTTTAATTAAATAAATTTATTGCACTATGGTGTGTTCTTCTGTGAGCCTTTCGTCATAGTTACACCATATATCATTTCTAGATTGTCCTTAACTTCACGTTCACGTTGATGAGGTGGTTACATGTTGTGTTTGAGTGTTGCATTAGTTGCGTAATAGCTGGGTTTGATAACAATTATCAAACTGCACCACGCTTATAAGTGTTACGTCCACGACGTGGTTGATATATCTTGTGATATCGGTGTTTTAGATCTGTGCAGGCCTCCTTGTGGTTGCTCTGTGTATGACAAGGGTTATAAGTGTTTAAGGTCAAAGTACTGCATTGTTTGCTTGCATTTAATGATCCCCGTCTGAGCTGTCAGACCCAGTAGGTCGGGATGTATCACAGGCTAGGCCATAACAGATACACTGAGCAGTAAGTCAAATGCACAATGATAAGTGTTTAATCCTTTGCCTTAGGCGGGGCTTACTTTAAGTATACGATTGGCATATCACATACGTTATTACAAATCACCAGCTTATCACAGCTGCAAAAGGACGGGATGTATAATTGGTTATGTCTTTGTATTCCTGAATGATGGCACTGACTGCCAGGGGTTTGGTCTATGACAGGGGGCGGGAGGTGGTTCATGCACAGTGCAGATCTATAATCCTTGACGACTGTAAACAATAGACACAGCCTACCTGGAGTGATACCCCTGGAGTTACCTTAGGATAATGAAGTGTGCATAGCTTTTAAACAGATACTTTAGATATATGTCATCCTGCATAACAACTTTGCGAAGTCACATTGAGAAAATATATGTTTTATATATTGGTGACTTGTGTTGAAACGAAGACATATTCCATACGTATTAAGGTTGTAAGATTGTGATATATACGAATACACTTCTGCATCTCTTCAACTACCACTCAACTACGACTAATACTACTCCCATTGCGAGTACGACCTCTACAACTACTGTTACTCTACTACTGCTACTACTACTACTACTACTACTGCTGCTGCTGCTGCTACTACTACTACTACTACTGCTGCTACTACTACTACTACTACCGACTGTTGCTGCTGCTACTGCTGCTACTACTGCTACTACTACTACTACTACTACTACCGACTGTTGCTGCTGCTACGGCTACTGCTGCTACTACTGCTGTTGCTGCTACTACTACTACTACTACTACTACTACTACTACTACTACTACCGACTGTTGCTGCTGCTACTGCTGCTACTACTGCTACTACTATTACTACTACTACCGACTGTTGCTGCTGCTACGGCTACTGCTGCTACTACTGCTGTTGCTGCTACTACTACTACTACTACTACTACTACTACTACCGACTGTTGCTGCTGCTAAGGCTACTGCTGTTGCTGCTACTACTACTACTACCCACTGTTGCTGCTGCTACGGCTACTTCTGCTTCTACTGCTGTTGCTGCTGCTACTACTGTTTCTGCTACGGCTACCGCTGCTACTACTGCTGTTGCTGCTACGGATACTACTACTACTACTACTGATACTACTACTACTACCCACTGTTGCTGCTGCTACGACTACTGCTGCTACTACTACTGCTGTTGCTGCTACTGCTACTAATACTGTTGTTACTACTACTACTGCTACTACAGAAATACCAATTACCAATAAGTGACAGATTGACTACAATATTCCACTTCCCAGTCCACAGCAACATTCACATTTTATTAGTACTTCGTACTTTTTAAAACGAGGGAATAAGGTTGCATGATGCAATATCTGCATAATTATTTACTAATTATTAACAAGATTCCCCAATACAGCCCTGTTTCAATATCAGGCGCTGATTTCAAAAATCGTTTATCAATGATGGAGATGTATCGGCCCTTCAGACAACGGATGCACATTCATTTATATCCTGCTTGGGGAGATATGATCAGTTAATTCAACAGAATGACACGACTTAGTCTTAAATCCGCCTGAAATGACGCAACAACATCAAGTAGAATTGTAAGCCGAGGGTATTGTTTATATCACAATGCGATTGGGGATGATACACTAGTACTTGCTCGGTAGACGCGTGTTGATTAATTATGTAGATCGCCCTCATGCGCGAAAACTGTGCCACTCTATGTAGTGTAAAGAATATCTGATTAAATAATAAATATGTCTTATAAATCTCATACCAAGGGACAACCCCCTCTCCTATATCGCACGAATATTCATGTCCCTTAACTTAGTGCGCGTTGATTATCTTGGGTAGAATACGGTTTGATGAACTGATGCGGTGTTGGCAGACGACACTTGTAAATAGCTTGTTTGCGTCACCTGTGTTTTGTTTACGATATCAAGTATACTTATAACGTTACAAGAAACTTGACTGAAGTAACTTTACACTTGACTAAAAAATACTGGTTCGCTATGATTTCTCACGGATGAAAAAACAATCCAGCGCCGACAATTCATATCAAAGTAAACATTGCTCAAGTCAACAGCCCTTACTCTGGATAATCAGACTTCTGACATTGCTCAACACTCGTCTTTTACTCCGTAAACACACATCTACGACCACGCGCGAGCTTGCCACAACACACTGGAGCGTGTCGACCTCAGGCGATTTTACGACGCTTCATAACCCTGTGATCCCTGACACCTGTCACGTGACCTCGCCATCCTTGAGCGGGGTGACATCTTTTCGGCTGTCATTGTTTTCGACAAGCGCCTACTGTTTGACCAGATTAATGCATTTACGTCACAGCGACATCCCGCTCCCTTAATAATCTGAGTTAGTCGCCCAAACCTGACACTAGCAGGTGTATCGCTACACAAGAAGCACTGAAAATGGGTAAGCCTGCGTTCTTCTCTCCTTTTAAAATTAATTTGGTTCCATTGACAAGAACGGAACATTTTCAAACTTGGACATTTTTATTTGAAGTATTATTTCGTGGCTTTTAGAATGTATCATTAGAAAACAACAAGTTATTTATGTAATTGTTTGATTGGCATTCTAGAAGTTGTGTAAATAAGAAAACGTTCAACTTTCTTCATAACAATTTCTGGTGTATTGTATCAGCGACGTCTCGCTAATGTTTTCCATAACGTTAACGTTTTCTTAAGTTGTTCATGTGTTAGTGATTTATGAAGACGTTGATTTCAACTTATTTACACTCTCAATGCATTGAGAGAATAAACACGTTAAAATACATGTCAACCTTCTTCATTGACACATCATTATAATAATAATAATAATAATAATAATAATAATACATACATACATACATACATACATACATACATACATACATACATACATACATACATACATACATACATACATACATATAATAATGAAATGCCACATAATAATTTACATTTCATATGTACTCAAGACTGTTTTTCTATTTTGTTTACTATTGTTTGAGCATATTTGATTGCAACTGAAGTCGTTTCGTTATTTAAATTTACATCGTGTTGAAAGGTAAAATTGCAGCTTGTGTGTACTTCGTGCTGACGTTTAAGACGTATGTGGGGGGTGTTAGGTATTCAATAGGTCTTCAGCAACCCATGCTTAAAGGCGACTATGTTTATCGTAAGAGGCGACTAACGGGATCGGGTGGTCAGGATCGCTGACTGGGTTGATGCATGTCATCGATCCCAATTACGTGGATCGATGCTCATGATATTAATCACTGGATTGTCTCGTCCAGACTCGATTATTTACAGACCGCCGTCATATAACTGGAATACTTCTGAGTGCGGCGTTAAACAAAACACCAAAAAACAAACACAAAAACACAAACAACGTTGCGATCTCTTCAGTTCAATTGATGCGCGACTTTTTCTCATCAGTATATTGCATCCCCGATAGACTATGCAAAGCACGTACACAACAAAATATACTTTTCAGCAGATAATACTTTACCATCAACTCTCTCGTTTCTTTCCTCATTCAATTTCACACTCTGTATTTTTTCCTACCTTCCTCCGTCAAACGACAAACTATTGATCGTTTTTTATACGTCTTATTTCCTAACAATTTTCCCAGAAGCAAAGCGGAGGTCACCGAGATCGATATTGTCATACTGTTAGTGGTAGTTTCACGGTGTGCGTTCTCTCAAGTGTAATTTGATCCGACCCCCAGTAGATTTTGGTCGTAAAATGATATAACCTCACATCCTAAAAAATATAAGCACAAAAAAACTTCTAAGAACTCCGGATATTATCGCTGTTTCGTTGTCAGTGCGTTTATGTGCATATATATATATATATATATATATATATATATATATATATATATATATATATATATATATATATATATATATATGGGTAAATGACATTTACAGATAGTAGACAGTAATATAAGCTAGGGTCCTATGTAAATGTATGCTAATTAGGAGCAACATTAATATTTTAAAAGAAGGGATGTATATTTCAATATATCCCAATTATATATATATAATAATGAAGACTTAAGTTTTGTTCAACACAAATTAGTTTTAAGGGTCTTTAAAGGATAAGATTTGTTATGATCATTACTTCGTAAGCCACTTGTTTTCTTCTTTCCACAATGTTGTTGTTTTGCTATAAAATGATGTTGTCAATAGTGATTATACGGTTTTGTCCGCTGGCCAAACGCGGTAAATACTTACTTCACTATATAGAAATTAGCAGTGGTTCAATTTGCACAGAACACGGCATCTAATATTCGTTACCTTACTACACAAATACCACTTTTAGATTTCAACTTTCGCTTTCAAATCTTAAGTTGGGACAATTTCATAGGACATCAAGAGAAACCCTCACAAATCAATAACAAAGGGATTCCCCATCTACTCGGCTTCTATAAATAGACTCGGGGAAGTTCGTAATGGAATTATTGATTGGTTCAAAGTGCTGTCACATGACTTTCCGACATGTAATACGAACGTGACCCGGAGACATCAACACATCACGACAATCACGTCCACGGCAAATGTCTTCGCTGTGATGTTTTCTTCCGAGGAAATCTGTTTATTCACCAAATTCTACTCCCAAGGAAAGCATCTTGATGCAAAACAACTGTAGTATTTTCCCGCCCGAATAAATAACTAGGGCAGAGATATCTCCGAACAAGCGAAGTGTCAGTTGAGACAAAATGTAGGATCGACGAACGGGGCAAGGCGAAAGGGGACCACTCGTCGGTTAGTTCATATTTCGACTTTGTAAAGATTTCATGTTTTGTAAATACATAACATGTGACATTAACCCTTTGAAATGCACAAAGCTTACCAGAGAGTGTTGTGGTCGTTGAAACGTGAGGTTAACAAACAACCTTGCGCCCCTCGCTTCGTAATGGTGGAACCCTGGAGGATTTCCGTCTATATTCATAGCATTTCGCATCAGAAATCACCGTGTTGTCAAAGTCGTGAGGTAAGTGTCCTAGTTGAACTAAACCAGTCATTAACAAAAGATGTTTCGATACATTGGAAAGTAATCGCACAGTTTGTGTATAACTGCCATAATGTATTATGCATGTCGATGTGTTTGACGCATGTGGTACTGGCGATCGAGGTATCGCTTCTACTCAGTGTTTTTCTGGAACTTTGACAAGTTGTCAAACCATATATACACGTGTCATATCGCCCCTGTATTTTGTACATATTGAATCACGGCTGAAATTGTTTGACACATTGCTGATGGGACGATTTAATATTTCATCAGCATCGCTAGTGACTGTTCATTTGTCCATATTCATTCAGAACATGATATTATGACAAGTGCATTGTTGCATGTTGTAATGAAAGCCTATTGTTTTCTTAAGTAATCACTCTAGCATCATATGGTGCCTGGTTGATCTCAAACTTATACCGACCGCTCGCGTGGTCTGGTAAACAGCTGGTAAATAGAGCGTCTGCTCGGGGAGTGGAAGGTCGTGGTTCGATCCCCGGTCGCGTCATACCAAAAGACGTTAAAATATGGTATTTAATTGGTAACCTGCCTATTAATAAGGGGGTTAAAAGAGTTCGGCTCGGAGTCGGTTTACGGTGTCTGAGTGGGGTATTCATGTTAAACTGCAGCTAACACTATGTAACCAGTAAAAGTCCGGACTAGGACAGGCAATCACACATGGTATTTTTTAAGAGTAAAACATTTGGAATATTTATCCGAAGTAAACCTTATACGAGTACAGATGTTGTATAAACTCTATTAAGGTGGGAAAACAATCAAATGCTTTCTCGGATCCCGATATTGGTGTGAGGTTGAAACAGTGAATGTGTTCAATACAAAATAATCATTGTCCTGAAAAGATCGACTGCGATGACTGCTATCAACATGCTACTCTATTCTCCGAGGGATACAATAGGAGCAGGTATTGTTCTATTGAGGCAGACCTATTTCTTGGGTTGTTAATAACAACCGATAAATCATGTCTCTGCGAGTTTATTGAGGATATTTGTGAGAGAATCTGCATAATTCAAGATAGGAAGTGGTCACTGCCAACATCAGCATCAAGTGAGACAACATCTTCAAGAGCCTGGACATGCCTCGAGGCTGTCGCTTTAGATTTCCCGGCTCACGGCGTATTAAATATTCAAACAGAAAGATGCTTCCTTCTTCTATGTGGAGATGGCAGACGACACTTGAGTGTTTTTGTTTATCGAGGAGTATAATTAGTACACGTGCCTTTGGTCTCGTCTTCACGATCAATAACCACGGGGCACGGGACAGACCCCAATCTGAAGACACGTAAAATATTGAAAAACATAACTTTAATCATTGTCTTTTTATGTCTCCCCAAAGTCTTTTATATCGCCGGTTTGGCAGTATTTGAAATGAAACAGCTCCCTCGAATTATTAAATCAATATTAAATTAAGCCTTGTGTACCCGAACCTTTATGACGTAGTGTGGGTGTTTATGTGGAAAAACCTCCACGTTCATCGTATCATAGGAATATCGAAGATCACAAATAACAGAAATGAAGATGAAATGGGATATGGTATAGACAAATAAAAAACGTATCGACCGGTCCAGAATGAAGTTGTACGGTTTTACACACTTCACTATATTAACCCTCGAACGACTCCAGGGTGACAAGGGTGGCCCAGTCGTCTAAGGCGCCGCAATTAGCGTCCCTTGGGCACACCAGAAACCTATGATCGCGGGATTGTTGTTTAACGCCTCACTCGGCATATTCCAGCTATATGACGGCGGTCTGTAAATACTGGAGTCCGTCACAGACAATCCGGTGATTAATATCATGAGCATCGATCCACGTAATTGGGATCGATGACATGCATCAACCAAGTCAGCGATCCTGACCACCCGATCCCGTTAGTCGCCTCTTAGACGATGATTGACTCCATGACCGTGGTTTCGAATCCCGATTCGCCCCGATTGTGTTTCTAAGTTTGTCAGCAGCATTCCCTTTCTATGGTTTCACCAAAGAGGTATACGTGCTACTTGAAGTGATTCCTACCTCATTGAGCTGACACACCGAGATATAACTGGAATACTGTTAAAAGTGGCGTTAAACCCAGCTCACTCACTCACTCTTGACAATCATCAGTCAGCTGCTACCTTGGTCAAGTCGTTTACAATATACCCAGACAAAATAGAATGAGCATGCGTTTGATGTGATCGTACAACCTTTGGGGGCCACGGTGACATGAACGCTGCTCTGATGCACTTTTGAACAAAGATGTGAAGGTAAATGCTGCTTAACCATAAGGTCAGCCAGGGCGGTCCAATTCCATGTTGAATTGACGGCAAGCAGACTCTCAGCGATTTCCAAAGCCAACTCAATAGAGACTCACGAAGAAATATATTCAGCGAATTAATGCCATTGAGGAACCTTGTCTTCAAGGGCATTCTGGCGTACGAAGGCAATTTTGGCTTGTTCCTCAAATCTGACATTTCTGACTAACATTTTACGTTGAAATATGGATTCGTCAATTCGATTTTGCCAACTGTCGTTGACGTGCTAAGTTGGATAAACTTGATGACACGTAAGGGCGTGTGGTCTTGTAAACATTGTCCCTAACGAGCCTGCTTCATCAATGTTCTGTCGAGTTCTCTTTTAGACGTAAACATGACTATGCATCTTTGATCTTTTGGAACAGAACTATTTTTATGTTCGGATAATTGTTGAAAGTAGTTCCATATACAACACAGCAGTTTGTGTATGTTGAGACAGACTCACCTCAATCCGCTATAGGTCAGATACTGCACAGTTTGGGGATGAATCTATCACATTTTCAACTCGAGGACGGTGGTGACTCTTATAAACATGTGACTGTATTAAATTGTATGGGTACCTAATTCCTATAACAAAAAAACTTTACCAAAGTGGTAAACGTCTAAGACCTGCATCACTTCGGGCTTTCTTCCCACGTGAAGCGGACACACCGTGACATAACTGGAATACTGTTCAAAGCAGCGTTAAACCCAACTCACTCACGCCATGAAAAGCTTTTCTAAAAATCGAAAGTCGTGTTGTAGGGAATATGCAGATTGGTCTGCCGGAGCGCGATGTATTATGTAGATACCGGAATAAGCTGAGTTGAACCAAATGATGTATGTTGCCTTAACACTGTCAGTTATGTAATTAGTTTGTGCCGCTGATCCGGCTTCTGTTAAGAGAAACACTCTATATATACCGCTTTCTGAAACAATGTATGTATGTTTGTTGTTTAACGCCCTACTCGGCAATATTCCTTCTGTATGACGGCGGTCTGTAAATAATCGGGTCTGGAACAGACAATCCAGTGATTGACATCGTGAGCATCGATCCACGCAATTGGGATACGATGACATGCATCAACCAAGTCAGCGAGCCTGACCACCCGATCCCGTTAGTCGCCTCTTACGACAAACATCGCCACCCTTTACGGCAAGCATGGGTTGCTGAAGACCTATTCTAACCCGGATCTTCACAGGACGAAACAATGTATGGCATTTGTGGGTACGATATTCGTGAAAGACTTGCAATTGGTTGTAAGGGGGTTTCCTGAACTGACGTGGTTTCACCATGTTAGTTAGACATGGCGACTGCTTAAAGACTAAGTGATTCTAGAGACCATCTCCAGCAATCCAGAATGAAACAAGTGCATGGATCTGTGATGACAAAAGGTCAGCGAATCGTCCCTTGGCGATATTAATATTAGAACATACGTGAGGTTCCAAATTAATGGTTTCATCGCAAGTGATAAATTAGCGCTTTGGGAGTTATGTTTTTCATCTTTGTCACTGGCTATAAACAATTCATTGATTGATCACGTCTTGGAATTACGCGCTAGCCGCATACCGTTGGATGGTGAGCACGAGGCACTCTGCCGTCTTGACAATAGCGGGGTCGCGTCGGCGCTCAGCATGTGTTGTCTCTGACGTATGTGAACAGATGGTGGAAAGAATTAGTTTCTGCTGTAATTACATAAATCATTAAGTATCAAATGACAACGCATTCATGTTACTTCACGTTGACATGGAGTATAAACTAAATAGTGTGAAATTGTGTCCAGTGGAATGAACTTGCCATCACGCTTATATATACTGTTGGTATGTTGCAAACACATGGCTGATCACGTGGACAGCGTCAGCATCTGAAACCCGATACCGCCCACCTACATTTAGATATTTTAATTTCGAAGGATGTTAAATTGCCTAGGAATGAAGCACAACCAAATTCCCATTCCATTCAATCTCATTAAAATCATATGAGAAGATCTGACGACACCTCGGTCATTAGAAGGTCCAATCGAAATGAAGGATGCGTTGGTTCTTGAGCCAATCAGATGTAAGCTTTCTAAGACGATTCGTCTTCATTTCTTTACCGCTTCTATTCGGAAATTTCTATCTTTGCAAAAGAAAACCACAAAAGAACGCAACATACCCTCGATAGTACTTAAATGCACCCATTTGAGTGTAGATGCCTCGGCGCTCAGAAACGACAGGATGTACACACTATTCCACAACAATATGATAGCGGTTTTATTTTTTTGCATTTGCAGTTCCTCGATTATGTTCGTTTTCGATACACGGAATCAGATATGCTTGTTTGAATGCTTGTCTGAATGCTTCGCTCACTCGTACCGAAAATTTAGAAGCACCGATGCTGACTGGCTGATTATGTAGCTCACCTGACGCGACCTTCTAAGGGCGTGTCAGATCTGCAGAGATCTATGTATCGGAATGAAAGATCTGGTTATATCCATCCAGTGTGCAGCTACCGTCGTTTGTAATTGACATACGACCCGTGAAGATCCAGGGAAGAATAGGTCTTCAGCAACCCATGCTTGCCGTAAAAAGCGACTATGCTTGCCGTATAAAGAGGCGACTAACAGGATCGGGTGGTCAGGCTCGCTGACTTGGTTGATGCATGTCATCGTATCCCAATTGCGTGGATCGATGCTCATGATATCATTCACGGGATTGTCTGCTCCAGACTCGATTAATTACAGACTGCCGTCATATAGCTGGAATATTGCTGAGTGCGGCGTTAAAAATCAAATAAAAACAATTGACCTAAATATCATCACAAGACGTATATTGTTTATTACTAACACTAGTCTATTAGACAACTCCTGCAATCAACACATATTGTATGTTATAGTATTGTTGGTGATTTAGGATAAATGTGTGGCTATTTCATGAGAAAAGTCACTTCGGCAACTCGGATGTTCCTTAAACTTAAGCTAACACGCCGTTACAAAACTTTCTCATGAATGAGTTGAAATACTGCTGCGTTAGACCCAACTCGTTCACGAGAAAGTCGGATCAATTCATGTCCGCCATGTTGGTTTTAAGAATACATTTAAACAGAAAAAAACAACAACTAAGGTGCACCGGTGCACTAAATTGCATGTTACGCTTCATCTCTATCTATTGATACGTTTGTTTCACAATTTCAATTATCTGCACATCAGGTGGTCCACGAATTAGTATTGATCAGTGTTTTGTTGCCTTCATATGAAATATATTATTCTGTTAGATTATGTATGGTGTTAGTTATCAAACATAGCATTTGAAATAGGTTATTTGTGCTTGCTTGCAGTACTGTAGACTTGCCAAACATTATAGGCTTGCATGGGCTGTATTGGATATACTAGTATTTGTTTCAGGGACTGTACATCCCGACTTTAGTGAGTTGTTCAGTTAGAACTTCACTACCTTAAATGCTTTTAGAAGACTTAAATATGAAATAAATAATGATGATGATGATGATGATTATTATTTATTTATTTCAACTATATATAAATCGGTCGCGAAGTACAACACGATTAGGGGGGGGGGGGGGGGGGGGGGGGTCAATTTCGCAAAGACTTTCATTGCCTTAAATATTGTTTAATATGATGGTTTAAAGTAAAAATATAAAGAATAATAATATGCTTTTACATTTGACATTTTATTTAACACATAAATAACTGAAATTTATACAAATTTGGTAAAAAGCAAACCATGCATAAATCAGGAAATTGCGACTTCATTTCGTTAGGATCTCTATGCAGAACGGGCACCGGGAGTTTCAATGAAATGATCGCTATATTGTGCGTGCTTTACGTGTACGCTTATCATCGGGCTATCAATGGTTGACATAAAGCTATACAACTTGAGAGATAAAAGAAAGAAAGTGATATACGTTGAATCCAATACAAAATACATATTAGGTAGGTAACATATCAAAGATCGTCTAAGACCTTGAAGATATGTTTCAATTTTATCGTCTTTAAGCCAAAAAAACGTGATGCGCACACATGCTTTCACGATCTCAATGACGTCACAAGCTGCGTTGTTTGGCATTGTTCCAACTGAACTCCATGATTGTAACTGGTTGGGGGATATGGAGAAAAGGCAATAAGGTTTTGGTGTTTCTTTTAGAAGAATTATGTGATAAGACTATTTCATTCGACGTTGGAAATAGCTAAGCGATTTGGGCTTAAAAACAACGAGTCTTTAATCTGGCATCAAATCGTTGCCATGCGTTCGAAATCTGAAGAATTTGATACAAAAATGAAGGTGTTATTCACTCGCTAAAATGTTTTGAGCGCGGGATTAGCTCGTAAAGTATCAATTTGTCAATTATATTGTCTTGTAAATCTTAACTGTACGATTAAGTGAGAAAATTAGGTTTTGGGATATGTTAAATTCGTTTTATGTTAGCCGGGTGTCTGCAAGATTGGCCTCGTGACCTCGTGGACATATAGCTCAGAGTATTTCGTTATTTGGGTTTGTGGACGAGCCTTCACGTGCAGATGCACGACTTGAGCGTGGAACACGCGCAGCAAGGCATTACTGAACGTGACCAGACATTTGTTCAGATTCGGTTCGTGAAATAGCTGTTAACTGCAAGTTGTGAAATAGCAGCCACTTGTTCTGCTGTAGAGGTATCGATCATTCGTCAAACCTTCCTATATCAAAGCAAGATCATTTAAGCCACTTAACAGCTGAGGCATTATTCGACGGTCGTTGTAGATAGCTCTACTCTCCCAATATACCCCTTGTGTCTAAACGTCGCAAACAGTTTTACAATTAGTCCATAAGCTCATATTACATGAAGCAGTCGAGCTGGTCGTTGATGGTAGAGATGACTTTCGACATTTTAAGAAGTGAAGCTAAATGTAGCGATCTATCTTTCCGAGGCAAGCGTGTCCACTAGCCAATATCAAAGTCTAGTTTCTACTATATGGTTTTGTTATTTGGCAAGTAGACACTCTTGTCTCGGGAAGACGGTAGCAATGAAGTGATCAAGTAGTACGTTTTTAAAACGGATGTTATCGACATCAGAGATACCATTCTATCATTTCACCATTGAACACATACCCGTGAAGACCCTGGTAGAATTGGTCTTCAGCAACCCACGCTTGTCGCAAGAGGCGACTATGGTAGAAAAAGGCGACTAACGGGATCAGGTGGTCAGGCTCGCTGACTTGATTTGATGCATGGTATCATATCCCAATCACTTGATTCTCTGGTCCAGACTCGATAACTTACAGACTGCCGTCATTTAGTTGGAACATTGCAATGCTGAGTGCGGCGTTAGACAACAAACAACTCATTGAACCCAAATACATTTAACTGTTTGTTACCCTGCCCATCTAAGGGGAAATTGCTAGACTACCCAAGCGTTTACGTATAAAATATGTGTGACCTTTATGTTTTTCTATCGCGGTGCATTTGTCATCCATGTGTCCACAGGGTAATTTCATCATCAATCCCGGAACAGTTGAGACCGTATGTAAAATAGGTAACATTAAGTTTGCCGAGCGATCCAATGTGCACACTACTACATGTATATTCAGGAGCTTGAACACAAAACACTGACGACGAGCCCTTTAAAACAACTTTTTCTGAAACTTTTAGAAATGTTTCGTTAGCGTATATAGACAATGCACATCGACTCTGCCTATCTTCCTAATGGGCAGTGTTTGGGCATTCAGCTGAATGCTCGCTGTCTCCAAGCAGCCAGTCCGACGCTTCCAAGAGTTGTTTTTTTTGCTATGACCTCAATACAACGTCAGATGCAACAGTAAGTGTTCGTTTCAAACCTCGGCGCTGCAAGTCACAAAAGGACGATAAACGGACACTGAATGATTTCTGAATGTCATTTGGCAAATTGTGTTGCGCCGTCACCACTAGTTTGCGACTGAAGTTTCATTCACTGTGTATCGAGATATTCGCATTGGGACGAAATGTGACAAATGAATATTGTTGGTGGGTTTTGAGATCGTAAATCTAAATCATGCCGAAGATGTAAGACGTGTTGTAAATAAAACGAACACCAAGCTCACGCTTTGTCGAATGTGGTGTCGTAATTGACATGTTTGTTGGAGAAATGGCCCGCTTGAACGTGTAAATAATGGGACAAGACCAGAGGGTGACGAGGGGTTTTCGCACACAGCAGTATTGGAAGAAATTAGTTCGGTTCATGGAGACACTTACTAACTTTCTGATTTGAGCTGTTGGCCAGGGTATTGGGGATTTAACGAGCTTGTTCACTACTAGCGATTTAGGGGGGACGCAACATCGATGAGGAGCCAGGTGTCGTTATGGCGTGGTGGTTGACAGCGCATCGCTTCGGAGGAGAGGGGTCCACGTCTTTGTAGTTTTAAAGGCGTCATAGATGTTCGGGTAAAACACGATTGTTGAAATTTGCTGGTCATATAATTGAAAAATGAAATGATTGAACGGATTGGTGGTAATTTTAGTAGTGCAGTGCTTTGAGGTGTTGATATGGCGCAATTTTAAATTTGTCTCTGGGAAAATTTTAGGTAGTCAGATGCTATAAATCGTTGAATAAATGAGTAAATGTGAGACGGCCATTGTTATGTAGCTGAAGTGAGTGAAGGCGTTAGGTTTTATGCGCTTTTGCAATATTCCATATATATTATCTGTGAACAACTGGAAAACAGGAAATAACATGTAAATACATCAAATAATGTGTAACAGATAACACAAATCAGATATACTACTACATAAATTGTTCTTATCGTTATTAATAACAGAGGTGCCGTTTTCCACCGTCACATAGTAGCCGTTTTCGCCCGTCACAAAGTAGCCGTTTTCGCCAGAGAAATCGGTGACGTTTTTGCTGAGGTGACGTTTTAGCCTGCACCCCATAAAACCACACTCACTCAAAACAAAGACGTATATATAGATTTATGTACGTCTTTGCTCATAAGGACAGTTAAAACAGTCAAGCCACAACTTTGCTATACACTTTATGGACGTATTTTTCAACGTTGATTAAAGCCTTGGGGGCGACACAGTCCTAGATTTAAGAAATGGAAACCCATCACTTTCGTGGCTGATTCGGGATGACCTTGACATGAGATACGACCACAGCACCTTGCCACGTGTTAGCTTTCACTTGTATAAGTAAAACGAACTGGTTAATTTGGTAGGTGTTGATGTGAAACGTTTATTGACTTGGTCACGTTAGGAGACATTTTGATGTCAACCATTGGGCGTCATGATGCTGAGGTGGAGTGGATAAGAGATTGATGAAGCAATTTATTTTAGGTTTTGGTTGAAGGGGGAGTTTACCCTTGAGCATATGAAATATTACTTTCACAACCTGTACAGTGCTGAAAATACTAACTGTCTTTATTCCAAAAGCAACTGTTTTGGGCATCTATTTGTCTTCATCTGGTGCTTATATTTTGGCACATATGATACACAAATGTGTACACACATTTTTTTAATACAATAATCTCACACCTTTAAGTAAAAATGTTTTTGCAGAGTGAGGTAAATGATTAGAGTGAGTTTGATTTTGTGCCACTTTCAGCAATATTCCAGCAATATCACCAATGGGGACACCATGTCGGGAATGGAACCCGGGTCTTTAGTGTGACCAACGTTTAACCACTAGGCTACCTGACCACCTGGTAAATGATGAGAGAGAAACTGATCTATTTGCCAAGGAACTGCCTCCATGTTCTATTGGTCAAGCGTCTGCCCAGAGAGCATAAGGTCAGGGGTCTCATCAAAATATCAAAAGAAGTTAAAGATGGAACATGTTGTGACCGTGCCTGGCGCTCGGCATTAAGGGGCTAAAACAATGATTTCGGTATACTGTGTCTGAGTGGGGTATTCTTGTTAAACTGCGGCATGGTAACAAGCAGCCACTCACATGTGCATGCATGTCACTATTTTAGTGCAATAATCTAAGACTTAAACCCTATTTCACCTTACTTCACCTATTCATCAAGGACTATCTCCACCTGACCTGGGTGTGTTAGAAGTGTTGTCAGGAGCTGTGAGATGGGTTATCTCCATTTAACTGTGAATAATGCAACCCCAAAGTGAAGCATCCTGCCGAGGCGAAGTGAAGTAGGATTTATTGCACTTGTACAGCAATGTGCATTTACCCTGTGTGTGTGACTGCTTGTACTAGTCTGAACTAAAGGGTTTATAGTGCTAGCCCATTGAGATACCATGCAGTTTAACATGAATACCCCACTCAAGACACAGAATAGAGCTGACCCCTTGTTTTATCCACTTAATGCCAAGTGCAGGGTAAGAAGTACCTCTAAAGGACCATCAGTGGATTGAATCTCCTCGACCACGATTTTCTTGTTTATGTGTTTATTCTGTTGTGTAACACCGCATTCAGCAATATTCCAGCTATATGACGGCGGTCTGTAAATAATCGAATCTGGACCAGACAATCCAGTAATTGACATCATGAGCATCAATCCACGCAATTGGGATACGATGACGTGCATCAACCAAGTCAGCGAGTCTGACCACCCGATCCCATTAGTCGCCTCTTACGACAAGCATAGTCGCCTTTTGTGGCAAGCATGGGCTGCTGAAGACCTTTTCTACCCCGGATCTGCATGGGTCACTTGACCAGGTTATAGACCACAGAAGCAGTATTACCCGTGCAGAAAAGGTCACCAGTATAAACACACTAAAATCAGGATAAGTGATGAAGAGTGGCCTGACAAATTGGGTATCTATGGGCTGATGACATGGACCATTGCCATCATCCACTGGTTTGTCTGCCACAGACTCCATTCTTTAGATGCTGAAGAGGTCAAGCTGGAATATTGCTCCATTTACAAAACAAAATTCACTTACTCACTCACTCACTCCATCAAACATTTCCAAATTTATTTTACCTCTGCTTACGACAATGCTGCATGACGTATGCTCTTAAAATATCCTCTTAAATTTCATTCCCTTGACATAATTATTTAATGACATTTACAATATAAACTGTAACCTTTATTCTAACATAAATAACTAATATAACTTAAGATAAACAAAGCATAGAAACATTTATTACAATATCAAACAAGCTTTGTCAGTGAAACATTCATAATGCATGTTGAAGCCGGAATAAACACGTTAAGGTCATATGTCCGTTTGTAAACACACACAGGTAAAGATCTCACTGCACTGATTAAACAGGGTGTGCTTGATATGAATATTATCAGTGAACACCGAGCACCCACAATCTAACCTGGTGGCCTAGGTTGGAGATTCTGTGACGATTCATACTGGTGGCAAAATAACAAGGGATCATCATGTTCAATTTCGAAGGTAAAAAATGTAAATTTATTTAAAGTACAAGGATGTATACTTGTGATTCAAGCTGTAGTGTGGTTGAGATTACATGGCCTATTTTGAAGGTGGTAGTGATGTGGGTTATAACATAGCTGTATCCAGTGATGAAGTGGGTCAGTAGGCTGGTGGATGGAATTTGGTGATATTAAAGGTTATTGGTGGTGTAAGACAGTAGGATATTTAATATGAAATATATATTCAATTTTAATCATGTATGTACATGTACTTTCTGCGGGTGCATGGGTGGGGTATCAGGGCTCAATTTAAAGAACTGGATTAAACTTGCACTAGGTGCATGTTTTCATGAAAACAGATGACATTTAATTAGTCCCCAGGTGTGTATAGTCCAAAGTACTCTGCCTCACATTTAAGTGTGAGAATTGCCTAGCGACGCCTTATTTTGTTGGCCTTCTGGACAATACAAACCCCAGAGGTACTGTGCTTGGAAAATCAGCACCTCTTGTCATTTGAATGTGGAACAAACTATCTCAGAGTATAAAACTATGTCCAGTTCTCAGCTAATAACTTGTACACATTCTTATTATTTATCTTCTTCTTATTATTATTTTGGCACGGGTGGCACAGTCATATAAGTTGCTGCAATTTGCTTTCCCGATTCTTTTTCTAGGTTTGTAAAACACCGTACCCGTGATTGTGGGTTACACCACGGCGGTAAACATCTAATGACCTGCATCGCTTCAGGCTTTCCTCCCACATTACGCTGACACACTGTGATATAACTGGAATACTGTTTAAACCCAACTCACCCAACCCAGACTGCTGTCATGTAGCTGGAATATTGTTTGTTCACTCACTCACTCACTCACTCACTCACTCACTCACTCACTCACTCATTCACTCACTCACATTATGATTAGTATTATAAGGTGATCAGGCATTAATTGTTGCTCATGCTTTTAATCATGCTCTGTCATCACCAGGCCAGCCGGAATATATCTGGCTGCAGTATTAAACAGCATTCATTCACTTCCTCAATTACCTATTCGGCATGTTACAGTCCTGTTGTGTGTAGCATTGAATTGAGCCTCTGTCTTGAGTGAAGGCTGCCGACAACAGAGCGGCATTGTTAGTGGTGTGTATTGCACGTGTCAGTAACACAGATATGTTTCCAGCGTTCATGTCAGCCGTCCGTCCTGAAATGTACACCTGTTTTCCAGGAGTCACCTTAACTGAAAGTACCTCTAGGAAGGTCAATTACGATTTCAATGTTATCATTGGGTCACAGCTAACCGAGAGTATTTTCTCAAAGTCCTGTACTCTTGGTAGATGTTTGGGCCTGGTGATAAGCTGATGAATATCTATCAAGTAATAGATACAACAATGATTGTACACTTATTTGATTTTGGCAAGGGTAGTGATTAAGTAGCCTTATACACAATATTATTTTTTGCCAAGTACTATATAATTAGAGCTATGATAAAAAATTATTACAGGGTATTACTTATAGTAATAGTAGCATTAGTGCCATCATAAATTCACAGGGTTATGTAGTGCAATGCTGACAATTGTACTTGCATTAGCTCTTGAGGTTACTGGTTCCAAGGTGGCCATTGGTTGTTTGAGTGAAGCAGGGATGGTTACTGGTTTGGTTTAAGTTTGAATTTCTGTCGGCCCAGATTTGGGGTAGAATAGATCTTCAGCAACCCATGCTTGTCCTAAGATGCGACTATGCTTGTTGTAAAAGGCGACTAACAGGATCGGGTGGTCAGACTCGCTGACTTGGTTGATGCATGTCATCGATCCCACATTGCAAAGATTGATGCTCATGATATCAATCACTGTATTGTCTGGTCCAGACACGATTATTTTCAGACCGCCGTCATATAGCTGGAATATTGCTGAATGTGGCGTTAAACAATAAACCAATCTGTCGGCCCAGTTTTCATCATAGGAATCGCCTCTGTGGGTAGAGCGTCTGCCCGGAGAGCAGTAGGTTGATAGTCTGATCCCTAGCCGTGTCATAGTAAGAGAGGTTGAAATATGGTACTTGTTACCCTGTCTGATGCTCAGCATGAAGACAATAGAACAAGCGTCTGAGAGTGGTATTCTTGTGAAAAGTGTGGCATGGTCCCCTCAATGGGCTAGAACTATAAAACCGGCATTAGTCTGGACTTGTACAAGGAGACTCACGCTGCATGCACATCACAATGTAAGTGCAATGATCCTGGACATGGCATTGAACCCCACCTTCATCATCAGTATGATTATGATTATCATGACTATAATGAACTATCATCATTATGATGAATATTTAACAACCCACTATGGTGTGATTCTGTAGCTGAATGTTCCGGGGGGCACGGGGGGGCCCAGTCGTCTAAGGCGCCGCAATTCGCTGTGCAGAGTTGCGTCCCTTGGGCACGCCAGAAACCTGTGATTGTGGGTTCGAATCCCGGTTCGACCCGACTGTGTTTCTAGTTTTGTCAGCACCATAACCGTGCTCGTGGGTTTCACCGAAGTGGTAAACATCTTAAGACCTGCATCACTTCGGGCTTTCCTCCCACATTAAGCTGTCACGCCGTGATATAACTGGAATACTGTTAAAAGCGGCGTTAAACCCAACTCACTCACTCACTCACTCACTGAATGTTCCGGAAACAAATGTCATCCAGCTTGTATTTTCTGAAATTATTTTTGTGCTCTGAGGAATAATTCTGTTTCACTTGTGATCATTAAATTCATTTATTCAATACAAATGAAATTCAATATTCAAGACCTTAACTTTCTTCAATCATTTCTAGACTTTCACGATAATGTTTCATTAAGCCGAATAATCCCCATCTTGATATTATCAGCGGCTTTGAAAGGCGATATTTGTGTCATATAGAGCTGATGTTTAACAGCAACATGTATAGCTGTCGGGCTGAGGAGTGTCATGTTTGATGGGCAACCATCTTATCAAAGTGGATAATTGTTTCTGTCAGTAGCCAACGAGACTGTAGGTGTCGTTCATGTCGCTGGTATCATTCACGTCTATCAGATATCCGCACAGACTCCACTTATCTGCAATAGTTGTTACGATAGCATTATCCCTGGAATGCGGGAATTTGCATGTTTTATGTGATGTTCGTATCATTTGTATAAAAGAAGTGGTATGATATAAGATGCACATTTCAAGTTTCGCAAAATATGGGATGGACATTTCAACAACGGCAAAATACGTCGTGCACTTTTCAGCAAGTGATGAATGATATTTGTAATTGAATTTCAAAATGTCAGGAGAACAAAGTTTGGAAAAAAGATCCTAAACTGTTCAGTTGTACTGACTGGAAAAAAAGAAATTATTTTGTCAGAGGATAATCGATCAAGATGACATCCCTAGGCTACAATATGCCCCAACACATACATGCAAATGGGAATTTTCCATGATTGCCTTCATGTAAATGCTTCATCAAATTACTGAACGTTCCGTATGATACTGATATTGTAGAATTAATGTTAATTTGTGATCACGACCAGGAACTGATATATTACCTATTCATGAACAACAGATGTAGGCTGGCATATATTTCATACTTACCTAAACTGTCAGTAGGTAGTAGTATTAAAAAGGACACAAATGCAGTGTTTGAAATAAAACAAATTGACAGGCTGTTATCAGGAACCACAGACATTAGAAACTACAGGCCCTGACCAAACTCTCAGGCCATTGTGACAAATGAATGGACACATAAATTTACTGCAGGCCATAATGACCCATACAAATTTGAAACTGCAGCTCAAGATATACCTACCATGGCCTATGAGATCCGGGTTAGAATGCTTTTCATATTAACAGGCGACTATGCTTTATGTAAGAGGCGACTAACAGCCTGGAGTGGTCAGGCTCACTTACTTGGTTGATGTGTGTCATCGTATCCGCATTGCACGGATCGATGCTCATAATATCAATCACTGGATTGCCTGGTCCTTACGCGATTATTTACAGACCACCGTCATATAGCTGGAATATTGCTGAGTGGGCGTTAAACAACAAACAAACAAACAACGGGACTACAGGCAGGCACTTATTTTGAACACAAAGTGTATAGCTCACCTCGACTAACACAGTGACACGAACATGGGGTTGACAGAAAATTGATTGGTTAACTCAGGGCAAATATGTCACGAAAGCAATAACACATAATGCCATGCAGCTCATTACATTAAGATGATTGATAAAGTGTGAAAGATGAATGAATAATATGTGAAAGAGAATGGGTAAAGTGTGAAGATTCTATCGCTATCAACAGACCTTCACCTTACTGTAGGGGGCACGGGTGGCCCAGTCGTCTAAGGCGCCACGATTTGCTGTGCAGAGTTGCGTCCCTTGGGCACGCCAGAAACCAATCATAGGTTCGAATCCCGGTTCGCCCCAATTAAGTTTCTAGGGTTGTCAACACCATACCCGTGCTCGTGGGTTTCACAAAGGGGTAAACGTCTGAGACCTGCATCACTTCGGGCTTTCCTCCCACATTAAGCTGATACGCCGCGATATAACTGGAATACTGTTAAAAGTACCGTTAAACCCAACTCACTCACTCACCTTACTGTAATTTCCATTGACGACAAGTTGTTAGATTGATGGAAAGTGTGCATTTTATAAAAATTCTGATATTGATGACACATTGTATTTCCGTTGCTTATAATTATTAGGGATGTGCGGTTTTATCGGTAGACCGGTATATTGCAATACAAATTGAGAGATAATTTTGCAATATGTTTTTGAAATATTGCAATATATCGCAATACACTTTTTGGTCCAATTCCCAACCCTAATAATTATCACAGATGGCTCTTGACAATCATCAGTCAGCTGTTACCTATGTGTATAAACAGAAGCACATGTAGAACCCTGGCCATCATAGCCAAGTCATTAGAAAATATTAAACATGATAAAAAGATTGACTGATGATGATATAATGTATTATAATAATGATGGTGATAATGTGCACATAAACATCATCACTTCATGAAGGCTCGATCAGCCAGGGGAAGTGGAACGGGGAAAGTTGCAGAGCTGGGAGTTATTCATTACCTGTGCTTAAGTCACTTTTTAACCATATTTTTCATTTCTAGTATTTCATATTCAGGGATTTCAGGATGCAAATTCATAAAAGAGGTAATTTAATTGGTCAGTCCCTATTGTATTTCAAAATTAAAATTTGGAACTTGACATACTCATATATTTATGGGGGCAGTCGGGTAGCCTAGTGGTTAAAGCGTTCGCTCGTCAAGCCGAAGACCCGGGTTCAATTACCGACATGGGTACAATGTGTGAAGCCCATTTCTGGTGTCCCCCGCCGTAATATTGCTGGAATATTGCTAAAATCGGCGTAAAACCATACTCACTCACTCACCCACATATTTATGACCCCTCCCATGTACTTGAATGCATTTTTTCTTTATGTTTATCCGGTGAGCTATTCTTATTCCTGTTTGAATGTTGACAAGTCTCAACTATCTGTCGGGGCGGTCGGGTAGCCTAGTGGTGGTTAAAGCTTTTGCTCGTCACGCCGAAGACCAGGGTTTGAATCCCGACATGGGTACAATGTGTGAAGCCCATTTCTGGTGTCCCCAGCCGTGATATTGCTGTAATATTGCTAAAAGCAGCGTAAAACAAAACTCACTCACTCACTCACTCATTCAACTACCAGTCAGTGCCATCTGTTTACGATCTCTAATTTGCTTGTCTTCGGATATATCTTAAAAGTGCTAAGCGTAAACTGATGCTATAGACAAAGGGTTATTCTGCAGACATTAAACTCACAGGTAGTGTCGTTTCAGGTTAATGAAACTGATACCTGCTTGCCGGAGCATGCTCTTATTTCAAATTAATTTCATTTGAGTTTTCCGCCAGGAGGCATTTGTGTTTGACAGACTATATGATACATGGCTTGTGGCTGAGTGCCGTGTTTAATCATGTGGAGAAGGCATGCATCAGGGTTGACTGATACGTAGATTATGAAAAATAGTGCAAATATAAAATTGTTTTAGATGCTGTTAAACTGAATTAGAAATGTAGACTTATGGTAATGTGGATGAATTTTAATTTAATTTTGAAAAATATGTGTTACTAAGTTCGGTTGTGATTTTCTGTGAATGAACCGTTTTTGAGATTCACAAATTCTTGGTTCTCATCCTTGGCATTCCCCCTGGATTCCGGAATAGAATTTAACTCCAGCAACCCGTGCTGGTCGTAAGAGGCACCTTGGATCAGGTGGTCAGGTGACTCGGTTGATGGCGTGTCGTCGTTCCCAAATACGTTGCTCATAATTTCAATGACTGAATTGTCTTGTCCAAACATTATTTACTGGCTGCCATCACATACCTTATTCGACGTAATAAGCGCCCCGCTCCAATAAGCGCCCATGGCGATATTTGCTAATGTATTGGCAAGTGAACAATCCCAGTTAGCACCCCTTCCAACTGATCAATGTACACAAGTCTTATTTATTCGCGTATAATACACACTCGTGTGTTATATGCACTCTTAATTGTGGGTAATTTAATTCTGGAAAAATATATCTGTCGCACATAAACATTTCAGGCTGTCAGCATAAACCACGAAATTTTCCTTTCAACTCTGTTTATTTTTTCACCAAAATAATATTCTAATAAGAGCCCCCTATTCCTAATTTTGAGAGCGCCCTGGGCGCTTATTGCGTTGAATACAGTAACTGGAATATCGCTGAGTGCAGCCTGAAACAACAAACACACACAAACATCCTTGGTGAGTATGGTGACTTAGGTGGAAAGCATGTGGCACAGTAGTTCCTTTCATTGATGAAATAACCACTTGACTGTCTATGGACATATGTACAATCACTGTTTGAATGGATGGAAGTATTATAATCAACTTTGCCTTGATATCAGATTTGCTAGACTACATGCAAAGAAAACCAGTGTAGTCGAAGAAAGATCTCCAATCTATTCTACAGCATGAGCCAAATGGCTGACATTGGACTTTCCGCTTCAGCAAATCTCCTGATAGGTTGATCTGGGCTCTGCTGTCCTGGACCGAACTAGAGCGAATACTGAGACCGTTTTGCTCCTGCGTATGTCACTAACAGGCACAAGGACACGTTACCATAGGAGATATTGGTCAATAGTTGGTAATCCTGAAAAAAACAGTCATCAATTATTTTGCAGGAGTATTTCAAATATTTCGAAGGATTAAACAAAATGCCTTTCACAAGGATGAACTAGTTAATTTGAAATTCATAGAAAGGGATAAAATTAATTATAATTCAAGGGTGTCCCAGTGCACTCAGAAAGATGTTGAGGTGTGAACTTCGAAATTATAGTGTGGCAACAAGAATTATAATTTTGTGCGTGTCATTTCACCTAAGCTTGTGTCCCACATTCTGACACTGTCGGGATGCACTATGAGAATTGACAGTCAGGATCTGCATGTGGTTTACCAAGGCTAGATACCAGCTGTTATACATTCGTACCTCTATATATTCCTGAACACACAATCTCTTCTGTGACTCACATTGTGTATTAAGTGTGTTCATGTGTACAATGTTCTAAACAAGCACCTGTACCTTGGCCCGTGGCAGGAAGATTTGGTGTTGGGCCGGTGGTTCCATATTTGTATGGGTCCTTATGGCCTGCTGTAGTCTGTAGATTTACGAGTTGATGTATTTGTCAGAACAAGCTGCAGTTTTGTAAATGGGGGCCTCACAAGTTTAGTCAGGGCCTGCAGTAGACTAACATCTAGTCTCTGAAATGAACATATCGTACAGAAAAAACAGTTGTTCAGTTATCTTAATAAAAATATAATAAAAGGGAGCCCAGTGACTCTCTTCATTTTCAGATACTTCAGTAATCTAGACTTGTCAAACATTATAGACTTGCATGGTCTGTATTTGATATATATTTGTATCAGGGTCTGTAAGACAGACTAGGCCTGCAGCTTCTCAAGTCTGTGGGTCCTGGCAATTTGTTTTATTTACTTATTAACACTGCATATGTTCATCAATTTCCATGTGGTTGTCAACTTTATTTGTGGTTTCATATAAAAAGAAAATGTCACATGGTAATGTTAAAATAAATACTATCTTAATACTATTTTAATCGTGCCATCGACACTAAAACACAAGAAATTTCAAACCATCTACATGTGTCTTGCTGATGTTCCTGACAATTCAATCAATATAGACCAACCCTCTTGATCCAGGAACCAGGTAACCAGAACACTATTTGGTTTTTGTGGTTTATTTTAAATACCTCCCAAGGGTGTCAATAGCTCAAAAATGGCTGGTACAGATTGGAGCAATTCTCATACTCTTGTCCCCACAGTTTTCAAACGATGATGTTAAATGGAGCTTGTGGCGATGTTTCATCCCAATATGGATGTTGTAATTTCAATCTCATTAAAATCAGATCTCAGTTCTTGCTACTGCGAAACTAAGATCTGAGGACATCCCATTACGGGTCACACCAGAGCGACCTTTTTATCCGACCAATCAAAGTGCCACTTGCCAGATCAGGAAAATGAAAGTTGGAATGTGTTTTCCAATCATTCAACCTAGAAAAGGTGAATACTGGGTATTCCGAAAAAACATTATGGTATGTACAACCGATTCCGTCTCTTGCTTCAGTGGGATAAACATTTGCAACAGAAGAGTCTTTCCATAGCCCATTGGGAAGTACTGCCATAAATCTCAGCCATCTATTCGACATTCCAGAAATTTCTTTATTTCAGTTTTCAAAAATTTAATTAAGAAAAAAAAATAAAATTCAAAACTTAATCTGGAATGGAAGTCGTCCATTTGAAACTTGTGCGGTTAAACTCAAGAAAGCTGTTTTCTGATTGGCTCATGTCAACTTCTTGTTTGTCATTTTATTGGTCAGTTAAAGTCCATGAAAGGTCGTTCCGACATGACCTGTAATGGAGTGCCTTCAGTCATGTGATTTTAATGAGATTGTTGTACTTGAAGAGTGTGTTCCCAAATATTGAGCTAGAGTGTACAATAATGAATGAGCTGAGATTAAACTGAAGAGACAGTTGCCAGGCCTACTAATCATTTCAAGACTTCTTCTTGCTGCATCACTTTTCCTCATTAGTTTTACTGTATTCCTGCGTTTTGCAAAAAAATATTTATCTTGAATCTTTATGTATTGAAAAATCGATTTAAGCATTGTTTATAGTGAAAAGGGAAGAGATGGAATTTTGCAAACATGGTGTTTACCGGTAAATTAGTTTTTAGGAAAGTAGTGTTTTTCTTAATCTAAAACTTGTCTGCAGTAACTTCAGTGTCTATAATTTCTTAATTGGTATGAAATATTCTTTGCAGTAAGGATTTTTTAGTATATGATCACAAGAGTGTTTCAACAGTTTGCAAAACATCAATTTTTTGTCAAGGCTGCTTGAGGTTTATGTATAGATTCGGTATTTGCGAATTGTAATTATATCTATTGGCAGTTATTCAAAATGTTTTTGAATTATTCCATGTTTATATGCTGGATTAAGTGTTTAACTAAACTTGCATATGTGGTTATGGATATATAATATGCACACATGAAATCGAATAATGCATATTCATGTATTATAATCATCAATTTATTGTTAAAAATCTTTAGATTCTATGGGGAGGTCGGGTAGTGTTTAAACTGTTCTCTCATCACACCAAAGACGCGGGTTCGATTCTTGACATGTGAAGCCAATTTTTGGTATGCCCCGCCAGGATATTGCTGAAAAGGGCGTGAAAACCGTACTGACCCACTCACTCACTTTAGATTCTATGAGTTGATAAAAAAGCTACTTCATCATATTAACAAGAGTGTCTGTAAATAATCAAGTCGGGACCAGACAATCCAGTGGTTGACATCATGAGCATCAATCCACTCATTTGGGATACGATGACATGCATCAACCAAGTCAGCGAGTCTGACCACCCGATCCCGTTAGTCGCATCTTACAACAAGCATAGTCACCTTTTACGGCAAGTATGGGTTGCTGAAGACCTATTCTACCCCGGATCTTCACGGGTCTAAAAGTAATTTCTTTCATCAGAGTTAAACAATTCCCTCTATACTATCATAGAGACATGAGATAGAAAGAGGCGTGATGTGACAAGAGAAGCTTGTGTCCCACATTCCAACACTGTCAGGATGCACTACGGGTATACTGCAGCGTCATGCTCCTCTGTGCATGTCATTTACCAAGGCTAGATTAAGCGCTGTTATATGTGTGTAAGTCGGCCCCTACCTTTTCAATAAGATTGATAATACCTCTGTATATTCCTGAACACACTATCTCTGGTGTGACTCACACTGTGTATTAAGTGTGTTCATGTGTACAGTGTTCTAAACAAGCACCTGCCCCATGGCCCGTGGCAGGTAGATTTGGTGTTGGGCCGGTGGTTCCATATTTGTATGGGTCCTTATGGCCTGCTGTAGTCTGTAGATTTACGAGTTGATGTATTTGTCAGAACAAGCTGCAGTTTTGTAAATGGGGCCTCACAAGTTTAGTCAGGGCCTGCAGTAGACTAACATCTAGTCTCTGAAATGAACATATCGTACAGAAAAAACAGTTGTTCAGTTATCTTAATAAAAATATAATAAAAGGGAGCCCAGTGACTCTCTTCATTTTCAGATACTTCAGTAATCTAGACTTGTCAAACATTATAGACTTGCATGGTCTGTATTTGATATATATTTGTATCAGGATCTGTAAGACAGACTAGGCCTGCAGCTTCTCAAGTCTGTGGGTCCTGGCAATTTGTTTCATTTCAAACACTGCATATGTTCATCAATTTCCATGTGGTTGTCACCTTTATTTGTGGTTTCTTATAATAAACATTGTCCCAGGGTAATGTTAAAACAATATTATTCCAAGAGTGTCTTTCATTCACTGGGAACTCATTTTAACCGTGCCATTATGATTTTAATCGCCATAGGCACTAGATTACTAGAAATTTCAAACCCTTCTCTATGTTTTGATGCCGAGTTTCCAGACAATTCAATCAATATGGACCAACCCACAAAAAAACAGAACCACTCTTTTGTTTTAGTCGTATGCTCTTATATACTCCCCTAGAGTGTGAAGAGCTCCAACATCAACAATATGGAGTGGAACAATATTCCCACTCACGTCACCCAAATGTTCAAATGGCATTGTTAAATGGAGCTTTTGGTCTTGTTTCATCCCCATGTGCCTATTGTAATCTGGGAATGTTTTTAAGCTACTCAGTGTCCCACATTCTGACACTGTCAGGATGCACTAAGAGTTAAAACTAATGCTAGTCCTATAGTCCTTGCTGACCAATCGTTAAGGTATCAGGGGACTTGTAAAATTTGCCCTTTTTAAGGGTTTTGCTTTGTGTTCACGTTATAAGGACTACTGCTCTGAAACGGTTAGTTTCCAACGCTGTTGTGATCTGCAGTGTCATGCACGATGTTTGTGCACTATGTTTGTGCACGATGTTTGTGCACAGTGTTTGTGCAGTGTTTGTGCACCATGTTTGTGCACTGTGTTTGTGCATTATCTTTGTGTACTATGTTTGTGCACCATGTTTGTGCACTGTGTTTGTGCACTATGTTTGTACACAATGTTTGTACACTGTGTTCATGCACCATGTTTGTGCACCATGTTTGTGCACCATGTTTGTGCACTGTGTTTGTGCATCGTTCAGGGCACCAGACATTGATATGAACAGTGGCAAGAGAATTGAGGATTTGACCTTTATTGAGAGTGAGATGTTATTTTATGAGTATAAGCGGGGCTGTTATATTATAGGTCAGTTATACACAACAGTTGTGGTGATGACAGTTCACAATCACAGTCACAATCACACCAGCCATTTTGATCCCCCAGTCTACATCTTTCACATGTACTGGTCAACATTAAGAACTGACCCATTGATACTTTTATACTGTGTGTTTTCATCCTCAAAATGCAGAGTTGACTGTTATTTCTGTGAAGTTTAAAAAATGAATGGCCTGGTCAGACTTGTGGCTTAAGAAATTACAATTCTCACAACCTTAATTTAATTTTCACTCTTAGCCCAAGTTTCTCAAAGGATCAATCGATATCAGGTGAAGAAATTAACTCCTAGTGTTTGTGTCAGTGAAACATTATCCTGCTCTAGTTGGCATTACCGATGCCTGTGTTGGTTAACTTAGGTCGTCTCCTCTTCCAGTTCTTGCTACAGGTTTTTCTGTGTTTGATGACAGCATTAATTTCCCAAGTGGGCTTCATTCTAAGACTTACATAAAAAGAAGGAATAGTCTTGAAAATTATCCGCCAAACATCTGTCTGATGTAGATGTGTTGAAAGCAAGAGAATTTAGTGTGCAGAACTAGCCAGGATGGAGGTCTGCAAATGTTGTTTTTTAAAGATGGAAAATCCTTGCCATTGATGTATATCATGATTGCTGTATTTTGAATGTGGGTTTTTTTGTTTACATCTTGCCTGTATTTCATCCTAAAGAAGATTTGGGGCTTACCTGTTGAGTTTAGACTTGCTTAAAGAGACCTTAACAAATAAGATCTTAAAATGGGCTTTTTTTCTTTATAATAGTAATGAAATACATCAGCTCTACATTATAATTCATTCTTGTTTGTTTGTTTGTTATATAACGCCGCACTTAACAATATTCCAGCTAAGTGACAGTGGTCTGTAAATAATCAAGTCTGTACCAGACAATCCAGTGACTGACATCATAAGCATCAATCCATGCAATTGGGATCGAGTCAGCGAGTCTGTTAGTCGCGTCTTATGACAAGCATAGTCGCCTGTTACCGCAAGAATGGGTTGCTAAAGACCTATTCTACCCCAGATCTTCACACATTATAATTAAAAAACTCTATAGGTAAATTCCACCTGAAAAAAAGTTTGGAGATTTTATTCCTAATTAATTTTTCGCAAATGTTGCATAAAGTTGCATGTTAACACATTGATGTGTACTATTTCCTTGGTTAACCTATGAAGATCTGGGTTAGAATAGGCCTTCAGCAACCTATGCTTGTCGTAAGAGGTGACTAACAGGATCGGATGGTCAGGCTAGCTGACTTGGTTGCTGCATGTCATCGTATCCCATTTACTTGGATCAATGCTCATGATGTCAATCACTGGTTTGTCTTATCCGGGGTGGATATTTACAGACAGCTTTCATAAAGCTGGACTATTGCTGAGAGCGGCGTTAACAACAAACAAAATAATGTCTGCCACTGAAGTTGAACAAGGTGTTTTTAAAACAATATATTTAAACCCATATTAATTTTAAAAATATCTGATTTTACAGCTGTAGCTGACAAAACATTTCATCTCCAAACAAAGTCCCAATCCAGCCAGCCCCCCTCCCACAACTTCCAGATCATAAAATGGATGGTCCCTAAAGAACCATTTTAGATAAGTAAACGTGTGGAAAAACATATTCTGAATTCTCAGCTTATATGTAGCTTACAGTCCTTAAAATCAATGTGATCAAGTGTTCACATCTTCCCTCTGTTCGGTGGTTGCAGCACTTTGATAAGAACCACAATTTCATCTGTTATCAATTTCCCCGCTAGAATACAAAATCAGTCAAACTGCAAGATTAGCCTGCCATAAAAACAAGCTGCACAATAAAAAATGTTCTAAGGCAGACTTGGATGTACATAAAAATCAACCCAACTCATAAAATACCAGAACTCCATTACTTTTTTATGAAACAATAGCACGCGGATAATGAGAATTCTAAAAACAAAAGCTTCCACTGTTGGACCTACAAACACAGAACAGAGGACATATCATTAGTTGACCTAAATAGTTGCCACTAACGTGTCAGAATTTAACCCCTACACCAAAAGACGTATTAGTAAGACTAAAGGCTGTTTATCTTTGTTACATCCTATGTGTTTATGAGTTAACCTACTGATCTGCTTGACACTTTCATCACTTGTAATGAATACCATTGTTAGTTGTTTAAGAGCTTGTATTGCATAGATATGAGATGGTGGGGACGGAATGCGTGATAAGCTGCTTTGGCATAAAATAAGCAAAATATTACTATTACCCAATAAATTCTGAGTTGTTTGTGTGTATACAAACAAATGAGAGAAAAAACTAAGTGTAACAACACTCTTATGCAGTGTCTGAAATAACTGCCTGCCCACCTGCCCGTGGCTGGTAACTTTTCTGTTGGGCTGTTGAAATTTTTTCCACCTGCCAGGCAGATAATTTTAAAACTACAGTGATCCCTCGCTACAATGAAACCTTCGAGGGCCAAATGATTGATGAGCGTTATAGATGATCAGCGGTTTAATGAAGGTCGAGTTGTAGGTGGTAGATGACCAACAAAACATTCCGAAAAATGTTAGTAAATTTTGGGAGCCATGCTTTACCGCATGCTATAACCAAGTTAGAGCTACCGTATTTTCGTATAGTACAGTGCACACTATTTTTAAAAAAAACACAGCTGTAGCATATAGCTTTCAACACTTTATTTCTGATTGAAAATATGCACACTTACATGAACTCTACTGCAGTGTATAATGCGTAAAAATGGTGTCACGTCTTGCTGAGGTAGACATGCATATCTCTGTTGAGAGTTTACGTGACATGTTAAACACTTGAGGCAGCACACCAACAGATACTTCTTGGAAGTCACCTACAACAACATTTTAAGCAGACTTTTAAAAACATGTCTTCTCATTTGTGTAAAAATACACATAAACTGGACCCAAGAGAGTAAAAATATATTGAAGACAGAGAGAAAACTATCAATACCTATGTGAATACTCAATGGCTGAGAACATTATCTTCAGCTCTGTTGGTGGATGAAAAAAATGTAGTACCGTATTCTTCATATTAAATGCCCTGATCTCATGTGTGTCCAGACCAACATCTAAACCAAGCTGTAAATAATTTTTATATGAGACTAAACAGTTAAGTGACAGTCCATTTTTACTTGTGTATTTTACACAGTTTTAACAGGAAACACCACTGTAGAATAGGTATATTAATTACCTAAGAAATATTGTCAAATTGTTTTCTTTCATCAAAGTTTTAACAAACTTGCTCACTACCACTCTATCTCAGAAAACAAATTTAACTTGTTAGGCATGTTGTTGTTTTTATATGTGCCCCCCCCATGTCAATATTTTAAGTGCCAAGGGCACTTATTATGGTAAACACGGTAGTTGATGTTATTGTTGTATCTTGCATTGTTTAGGATTATTGCTTTATGTATGTGATATTAATAAGGAAATGATTAATCTGATATTTGATACTGCCTTGTCTGATCATGTTTCTATCTGACAGAATCTCATTATATTAGTTATTGCAATTATTAATTGTCTTTTCATGTGGTAACCTTGAGGAATATTTCATGAAATCTTCTCAAAGGACTTGAAACATGACAAGGTTGAATTGATGATAGTAACACGTCGAACAAAAGATTTCATGTTCTTTCAGCGACACCTTTAACTGACAAAAAACATGAGTAATTAAGATATTAATACTATCTATTTTCATCTATCTGTTCGTTTCATCTCAGTTTGGATAAAAAAAATACTACCTCAAAATATAACAATGTAAAGTGACTTTAACCATTTTAATGATAACTGATCAAATGCATTGTAAACAATATCCGTAATCTCCTTATGAAGAGATCAAAGCCTCCGTAGAAGTAAATACATTATGTGTCACCCACACTTTAAACAGAATTACAGTAAGAACTTTTTTCCCACTAAAACAACTTTTAAAAAAACAAACCCAAAAGAACATTGACTAACACAAATTAATTTAAAAATTTACATGCTTATTAAATTGCCAAAAATCTATAAACCACACACAGTATATAATATGTTGCCTTGAATATAATGCCATGCTGAATAGGTAGTTTGAAAGTCTGTGTAGGGTATCTAACAACTGAAGAACAAAACGTTTTGTTCATTGTCAAAGTTTTGACCTGCTCCCTGTATTCTGTCCATATAGACTGTTTCATTGACAAGAATTAATTAAATAACCAACTCAGTCCCGGTACGTTCAGGTCGCGGGAGACTGTGAAGACATTGATAGAGGGGAAAATGATATTAAATATACTCGATCTCACCGTTTTATTTATTGGATGATATAACATTTTTCATCATGATCAGCCCGCGTTGGGAGTTATCTGACCTAAAATCGACCTTTACCTCATTTGAAATGTGTTGACATTACTCCAGAGTATTTCCTACGTCAGTCTTGAAAACAATGCTATATTCTGATCACCGCGCTTGCTTTCAAAGCAATCTGTTGGTGACAAGGGCAGTGTTGAAAGGGTCGACTTGTTTCTTGGGGATAATTAAACAACCATGAGCAGGAAGTGTCGCTGACAAGAAGCTGGTGTCGACATCAGCTGTTATTGACAACTGTCATGTTAGCTTGATGTTGACACAAAGATGTACATTTCAAGTAGTGGATGTCAAGACTTGTTTTTGCACATCTTAGCATGGACTACTGTATTCACTGTAAGTGCCAACACTCTGACCTACTTCTAGACCAATGTTTAATCAATCAATATAAGCCGTTTGTCAATTTTGTAAGTGCTCAGGGCAATGATTACAGTGAATACGGTACTGTGTTTCTGTGTTAAGCGATTGATATCAAGCCAAAGGTTTGGTTTCATTCCTACAGGTAATGTCCAAAGTCCATTGTTAGAGTCCCCGACTTGTTATTAGGCAAAAACTACTCATATGGTGATCTGTCTTTTAGTTTTTTCCATTTTGTCCAAAACCTTTTTCAATAATGATTGATTTATCATTTTATTTTGGAAATCTAACTCCCAGTAGACTTTCTGCTAACACTCAGCAAAAAGAATAGAAAATCAAGTATAAGAAACAACATCAAAGGCCTTCCTAACAAGTTATTTTTGTTATTATCATCCCCGCCCACTTTAGTTCGTTGTTCCCAAGACCCTCAGAGGGAGGGGGGTAAGAAATTGACTTCAGCAACCCATGCTTGTCGTAAGAGATGAATATGCTTGTGATAAGAGGTGCTAACGGGTGGTCAGACTCGCTGACTTGGCTGATACATGTCATTGTATTCCAATTGTGTAAATTGATGCTCATGATGTCAATCACTGGATTATCTGATCCAGACTCGATTGTTTACAGACCAATGTCATGTAGCTGGAATATTGCTGAATGGGTGTTAGACAACAAACAAACAGTCCTACAGAGGAAGAAAATGGCTAAGTGTGTCCCCATCTTCTTCACTTGATGAAACTCACCATATGCCGTATTTGATGCAATAAGCGTGCAGGGCGCTCTCAAAATTAGAAATAGGGTGCACTTATTAGATTAAAATTTTGGTGAAAAAAATAGAGTTAAAAGATCTTAAATTTCGTAGTTTATGCTGACAGCCTGAAATGATACAAAAGAAAAGTTTGTGTGTATTATACACGACAGATATATTTTTCCAGAATTTAATTGCCCATAATTAAGGGTGCATATAACACACGAGTGCATATCATACACAAATAAATAAGTCTTGTGTATATTGATCAATTGGATGGGGTGCTAATTGGGATTTTTCACTAGCCAATATATTAGCAAATATCGCCGTGGGTGCTTAGCAGTTATTGCGTCAAATACGGTAAGTTACGCTCCAGATAAGCTGTGTATTCATGTACAATATGTAAGCTTAGTCACCATAACCCAATTATGTTGGAGTTCCTTACGTACATTTGATGTGCATGAAGAAATTATATACCCAATAGTATAACACTGTGTAATATGTGTTTGTTTGTTTGTTTGTTTGTTTGTTTGTTTGTTTGTTTGTTTGTTTGTGGTTTAACCCAACACTCAGCAATATTCCAGCTATATGACTCTGGTCTGTAAATAATTCAAATCTGGTCAGGAAAATCCAGTGATTGACATCAAGTGCATCGATCTAGGCAATTGGCATATGATGACATGCATCAACCAAGTCAGCAAACCTGACCACCCGATCCCATTAGTCGCCTCAAGCCCTTATTGAAAGAAAATGTAATAATGTATTTATTGAGGCCTTATAATTCATATTTCATCTCCTGATCTTTAAAAACAACGTAATGTTATCATTGAAAAAATTAGTTTAACTTCTCCTCTGAATTTTCAATTCAGGGAGAGGTATCTAAACAAAATTTTAATTGGATATCACCTAAACATTTCTTTTCAATTAAGAATGTAAGGTCAACAATAAGATTTAATTTTTATTAAATTGGTGAAATTTTGTTTATTGTTTATGCCATTGTGTTTCTTTGCAATTGAATGACAGGAGTGATTTGTTTGTACGCAATGATGGATGTTTTCACAGCACTTGTAACTTTCCTGACATGTCGATTGCAGCTGCTGTATATTTCATTCGCGTCAATGTCAGGAGAGTGTTGTTATTTCCAGCCTGGATATCTACCGGCAGCTATTTCAGGGCTGATAAATAACCTCTCATATCTGTTTGTGATGCAGTCTGGTTATTTCAAACCCCTGCTGGCAGAACAATCTTTATTCATGAAACATACTGAATCCATCCATTTCCTTAATCGTTTGACGCAAGAGTTTTATTTAACTACACTTCAGTAAAATATTTCCTAATCTCAGATTTATGTTGCTGAAGAAAATAGTTTTTCTTATGATGTACGTAGAGCACCATCTAAATGGTAATGTGTGTTATTGCATGGGCATATTTACCTGTCACCTTTCAAAACTGTTTCCCCTTAAATTACACAGCAGTTGGGAAACAGGATTCAAAGGGCAAATAATTTATTTCAATAGTTTTTTTCTTATTTCACTTTAGAATTTATCTTATGATAGTTTTCATTGTTGCATCTTTCACAATAAGAGGATTTAATATGTTTCAATACTACTTTGTATTGATTAGCAAAATGATGAAGGCATCTGTTTTTTTCTTTTTCAACATGAATGTAGGTATTTTCAAAATGCCATTAATAAGTACTGAGTTTATTTTAACTCGATAAAATTTATGTATACCAGGTTAAGTAATCTAATAGTTATACAAGAATGTGTGTAATGTAAAGTTTATTAATTCCAATACAAAAAGCCCCTAAAATTAGAATACTTAAAGATGAACAAAACCAAGAGTTAGGTCCCTTGAAAGGATCCCATCTTAAGTCTCCAAAGCTCCCATTAAAAACCAAATCTATTATTACATTTTTTTGTCAGCCGACTGATGGCTGTAACAACACCCATGCAAGTGTTGGAGACATTTGTAACGTTGCTAATAATTACTGTATTCAACGTAATAAGCGCCCCACTCTAATAAGCGCCCACGACAATATTTGCTATTATATTGGCTGGTGAACAATCCCAATTAGCACCCCTTCCGTTTGTTCAATGTACACAAGACTTATTTATTTGTGTATAATACGTGTGTTATATGCATCCTTAATTATAGAAATTAAATTCTGGAAAAATATATCTGTCGTGTATAAACATTTTAGGCTGTCAGCAAAAACCATGAAATTTATGATCTTTCAACTCTGTTGTTTTTCACCAAAATAATATTCTTATAGGAGCCCCCTATTTCTAATTTTGAGAGTGCCCTGGGCGCTTATTATGTCGAATACAGTATTTGTATATTCCTATGTTTCTTGGTAGGAAGTGACAATATGGAGTCATGTGGTTTGTAGAAGTTTGTTTTATACAGGTAGATGTATATACAAGAATCACCTTGTGCCAGGTCAGCACATAGTGGTAGGGGGTATTCATCTTGATCAAAATTATTTTCGCGAAGTCCCAATGTGGTATCCACTATCCTGTGATGTTTAACCCGCTTAACTGTTGTTGTTTTAACGGATTAAAACTGGAGGGCCATCTTGTGTCGATGTTAGTGATTATGTATTAGTTAGACGGTATTCCTAATGCGCCTACATCACAACTGGTACTACTACAATAACTACTACTACTACTACTACTACTACTGCTGCTACTACTACTACTACTACTACTACTACCGACCCGTGAAGATCTGGGTTAGAATGGGTCTTCAGCAACCCATGGTTGCCGTGAAAGGTGAAAACGGGGATCGGGTGGTGAAGCTCGCTGACTTGGTTGATGCATGTCATCTTAGCCCAATTGCATAGATAGATGCTCATGATGTCAACCACTGGATTGTCTGGCCTAGACCTAAATATTTACAGGCTGATGTTATGTAGTTAGAATATTGCTGAGTGCGGTGTTAAACAACAAACAAACAAACTGAATACTACTACTGTATATAGAGAGTCAACTTGTCATGGCAGTATTTTCTTTTACGTAATCTCATGCACAAAACGCTAAGGGACAATCAGTGTTGACTTCACACACACATCAGTGGTTAGTGAGTGAGTGAACCAATGGTGGGTGAGTGTTGTTTTACGCAATTACCTTACCTAGTCATGCACAACATGATAGAAGGTTTCTGGTCATATTCAAACATAAATCTAACAAAACTAATATGGGGACATTTTGATCTCAGACAAGTATCTGCACTTAAGAGTGAGTGAGTGAGTTGAGTTTAACGCCGCTTTTAACATTATTCCAGTTATATCATGGCGTGTCAGCTTAATGTAGGAGGAAAGCCCGAAGTGATGCAGGTCTCAGACGTTTATGGTGTATGGTGCACGGGTATGGTGCTGACAAACCTAGAAACATAATCGTGGCCGACCGGGATTCGAACCCACAACCATAGGTTTCTGATGTGCCCAAGGGACGCAACTCTGCACAGCGAATCGCAGCGCCATAGACGACTGGGCCACCCGTGCCCCCTCCGCACTTAACAACACAGACACACCGTGAGGTCTGTTGTCATGAGCGCTATACAATTGCGTTGTTTGAATGGGTTGTTGTTGTCATGGCACAACATGTAAACAGTGAGTGATCGATAAAAATAATCAACAGATTGAAATATAATAGTCACAGTTTCATGTTTATTCCCTATTAAGAATCTTTTGAATGGTATTAACATGTGTAATGCCTCATTTCAAAGAGTTAAAATTCACTTTAACTTTGCTATGTTCTCCTTTGTCAACACAAATAATGCTGGTGTCATGGTCGGGCGTGAGACGTGACTTGACTGAAAATCAAATCAGCTCAGAATACCTCCTGCATTAAAAGAAGCATTTTAATGATTGAAATACGACTTATATCTGACCGAGGTGCCTTTCAATTCCACTTCAAATAGGTTGTCCTACGTCAATAGTCCCTCAATTATTGTATACCTATAATCAACAGTAAGAACGCACATCAAAATACGAGAACACTGCGAGCTAACAGAAAGACGTGTGCTGACGTTTGAATTAAATCAGAAGGTGTTGTGCATGACAGACTAGATACATATATACACCTTGCCAGTTTGAGTGTATACTGTATTCAACGTAATAAGCAACCCGCTCTAATAAGCGCCCACGGCGCTATATATTTGCTAATATATTGGCTAGTGAAAATTCCCAATTAGCACCCCTTCGGATTGATCAATGTACACAAGACTTATTTATTCGCGTATAATACGCACTCGTTTGTTATATGCACACTTAATTATGGGCAATTAAATTCTGGAAAAATATATCTGTCGTACATAAACATTTCAGGCTGTCAGCATAAACCATGAAAGTTATCTTTTAACTCTAAATTTTATTCTAAAAAGAGACCCTATTTCTAATTTTGAGAGCGCCCTGGGCGCTTATTACGTCGAATACGGTATTTGTATATGGATAATCATAATAAAAAATAATGAAAACGATAAAACAGTTATCAGTATTACCCATCATTGAGCATAGTAGAACTTTGTTTATGAAGTAGTGAATAATATAAAGTTACCGTTGGAAAAGAAGGAGTAAGGGCCTTAACTCTGTTGAAATATATGTAGCAAGGGATGTAACTCTAAAAAAATTAATATTTATGGCGCCAAGTTTCAAACTCAGTCTTGATAAGTATTCATGTAAGTTCAGTAGTCTCGGAGAAAACTTGTCTCCATTGCGGACATCACCAACAAGGAAACACAGAAAGCTTTTTGTTATAGAAATACCATTGAAAGGCACCAGTTTGATTATCATGCAAAGTATCATAATAAAATATTCACGACTTACGCAGGGTACATCACACTATATGGTCCAAGGGATAGGTTGACAACAAATTTATCTTGCCGTCATTCATTCATACAAGTCCGGAATATATGTCTGTGGTTTAACCATTGACCCTAAATAATGTTTAGTGTCCATGGTTTGACTCAGCATAAGATGAAACAAGTTACTTCCCTTTACCGTCTGCATTCGGATAGGCTTTTACTGCTCAATGATACTTATTTAAGATTATCAAGTTAGGGATTAACATTTGGGATTAGCATCTTATGATGAGTGACAATGAAGTAATTCTAGACATATAGATGTCATGGCTACAGGGTAATTAGCCTTTGGAATTAAATGTTCATTAAAACAAATGTCCCAAGTTGGTTGCTATGACACCTGCATGAAATACAAAAAAATAAAATGTTGCTCTATGTAGTGGATAGTAACCACACATTTTAAGCTCCAAATGTGTCTCCACTTAGCACTGGAGCTATAACAAGGTTTCCACTGAGAATATTTATGACACAGTTTTCTCGTTAGCTGAACATATAAAAAATGTAATATAATAAAGTTATCAGACTTGAATCAAGAGCATAAATCAGACTTATTTAACCTTGCAACCTCACCAGCAGTTATGTAAATGAATTAAGATTTCACCTCAATCTGTAGATGCAATACATTTGTGGTTAATTGGGAACATATACAGGTTCACTTCCTCTTGTAGAAGGCCTCTTCTTCTACTTCCTCTCCAATTTCCTGCATTAACTCCGCATGGAGGAAGATAAGCTGGAGGTTGGGACAGGGAAGATTAGCTGAAATAAACTTTGCCATGTGTATAGCTTTTCAACATTGTTTGTCGAAGGTGATGTGAAGTTTGTTAATTAGAGGGCTTATTTTCAGGTTGAGCTTCTATTCTTTGTTTAAGGAGGGGCGGGTTAGACCTTCATGCTCTTTTGATTAGGGAGGATGCCTAGAGATAAACAGAGATTTAGGTTGATTTCTGAATGTTTACTTCAGTGGTGCAAGACATTTGGTGAAATACTGATTAGGGTGTATTTTTTGTGTGTTACAAAGGAGGTATTTTTAAGTTGTGATTGGGATCCATACTGCCATGTTTAGTACTGTTAGATACATTTGGAGTTTCTGTGAATTGGACATGATTGCCTTGGAGGTTCTTTTTGCAGTTTTATTTGGAAAAAAGGAATTAATGTTTTTTTAAATACGATTTACACCTGTTGTTGCTCAAAATAATGGTTGTACTGTTTCAAAAAAATTTAATGGATTTAGATTGTAAGGCATTGTTTTGCCAAAATGGTAAAGTTTTACTGATGATAATACATGTATGAACGGATTGGTATGTCGAATTTTATTGTATGTTGTATCAGTATTTTAACTTGTACAGGACAGCTTAAAGAAAATTGTAATCAATAATATTGATAGTTGCTGTGCTGTTGTAAATAGATTTCTTCTAAAAATTTAGAGCACCCTCTTATGATAACAATTAAAATATTTGATGTTCAGAATTGTGTCGATTAGTGGTTTTCCTAGTCTGATTTGATCTGCATATCTGTATGTTGTTTCATGTGGCCTGTTTTCATAATATAGTTTCTCATTTGTGGCCCACTCGTCTAAGGCGCTGTAATTCGCTGTGCAGAGTTGCGTCCCTTGGGCTTGCCAAAAACTTATGATTGTGGGTTTGAATCCCGGTTCGCCCCGATTATGTTCCTAGGTGTGTCAGCACCATACCCGTGCTTGTAGGTTTCACCAAAGTGGTAAACTTCTGAGAGTGATCACTTCAGGCTTTCCTCCCACGTTAAGCCGACATGCTGTGATATAACAGGAATTCTGTCAAAAGCGGCGTTAAACCCTACTCACTCACTTGCTCAAATCCTGTTTTCCCTGTGTTCACAAAACAATATTTTGTTTCAGGAGGCAAGAAAAAGATGATAGGCCAGGAAGATGAACTCAGGAACTCCTTAATCGGAGAGGAGAGGATGGTTGTGGAGAGGCCCATCTACAACCAGTTGGAATTCGACAAAGGCTTCGAGAGCGGGAAACGGCCAGTGACATTACCTCACACATGGGCTAAGAAGAAAGTGAACAAGTTTTCTTGCTCGGGAAAATGCGTAGGGAAGTTCTTCACGTCCTTGTTCCCCTTCATGAGGATCTTGAGGGGCTACAGTATACGGCACGACCTTGTGGCGGACATGATTGCTGGACTCACTGTTGGAATAATGCATATACCTCAAGGTAAGTTTGGCCGACCAAAGTCCAGAATTTTTATATTTCTTCATTTTCAGGATTGGTGAAAGTTCTTGTATGTTGTTTGGATATTACTTCGATTTGCTGTTGTTTAACGCCGCACTCAGCAATATTTCAGCTCTATGATGGCGGTCTGTAAATAATTGAGTCTTGCCCAGACAATCCAGTGATTGATATCATGAACATAGTTCCACGCAGTTGGGATATGATGACAACAAGCATAGTCATCTTTTAGGGTAATCATGGGTTGCTGAAGACCTATTCTACCCCGGATCTTCACGGGTCTTGGATATTATTAAATCCTTTAAGACTACAATAAATTATTTAACTGATGTAGAAATAGTTTTTTTATATTTACATTACTATTTTTTTTAACTGTTCTGTCAGCATGTTAACCAAACATTAAGAGAATATAAATTTGGAGTCTACAAAACAGTATGAGATGGGGTGCTTGGTAGTGAAAATGAAAATCGAATAATTACTTTAGCCTAAAAGATTTATCTTAATCTGGTGCCATGTCTGTCATGTTCAAGCTGATCGGCCCTGCACTCTTTCTACCTAACCAATTACATCCTAATATGGTGGATTCACGGAAACTAGAAGCATTTGCTTGCGGCCACCATCTTGTCATAAAAAACAAACCAGTACCCGTTTAGGTACTTTATTTCATTGACAGTGCAGATTCCAAAATGAAAATGAAAAATCGGTAGTGATTTCATAGAGGATGCCATCTTTTCTTTCTTAATCTATTTTATCCAGAAAGAACATATATTTTTCCCGAAATCGTCACAACATATTTTGCCATCTGTGATGTGTTGGCAGAAAACGTATAGTGTAAAGTTTTATGTAAAAAAAATATATTTTTTGGTATGAAAATAGGGATGGCAGAACATTTTGTGAGAAAACAGTTGCTGATTTTGTTAAAAACGACTTTTTTTATGAAAATAGTGTTGGCTGAGTTTGATTAAAAAGAAATTTAGGGATGAAGATAGAGTTGTCTAATGCAAATATAATGGCGGAATGGTTTTACAATTTAATGATTTTGTTTGGAAAATGCAACTGTTACTTCTGAGGTGAGGTGAAACATTAGTTAACCTGGAAGATGAGAGCTGCGGCAGTTTGACAGTGATGGCCGACGTTCGTAATAGCGGTCGTCATGAGAATCAGGTGCTGTTGTTTGTCCCAGGTGTTCCAGTCAGTTTACCTAAGTGTACATCACTAGGCACAACATCAGCCATACATTGAATGGTGGAAGGTGGTTGGGCAGGAATTGCCAGAAGAAAAAGTCTGAGTGGAATAAGAGCATATGTCATTAATAAATAAATACACCTATATTAACAATATGTGAACCTGTCATGTTGTGGAACTACTCTGACAGCCACAAGGAGATCGCTGTCTATAGTTAAGCATTCCCCAGTTATTTTTTCCACTTGAGTGAACTTTTGCAATGTGTGGTTTTTGTGTCTTTTATACATTTCTTCCCTGTCTAGTCAAGATATTGTCCACAATATTTCAGATCCCTTAAGGTGTTACATTTATCATTTTAAATGCCCAACCAAGGCCATAAGCCATCAATAAATTCAAAACAAAATTTAATTTAATATATCCATCTTTATTTTTGATGGATAAAGAAAATCCTACCATTTGATAAAGCCAAAATGTCCAACACTATGCGTTTGTAGGGCATCTGATGTGAGGCAATTTAATTAATTTGTGAAACGATATGGATCAGTATTAAAAAAATCATAGAGTGTATCTGAATGCATCATTGCATCATTCGATATACACTTGTATGCCTAATACACTGCCCAAATGTCATCCTCTCAAAGTCATTACCGTATTCAACGTAATAAGTGCCCCGCTCTAATAAGCGCCCAAGGCGTTATTTGCTGATATATTGGCAAGTGAACAATCCCAATTGGCACCCTTCCGATTGATCACTGTACACAAGACTTTTTTCGCGTATAATGGGCACTCGTGTGTTATATGCATTCTTAATTATGGGCAATTAAATTCTGGAAAAATATATCTGTTGTACATAAATACTTCAGGCTGTCAGCATAATTTTTTAAACCACAAAATTTACCTTTCAACTCTGTCTTTTGCACTAAAATAATATTCTAATAAGAGCGCCCTGGGCGCTTATTACGTTGAATACGGTATGTATAGTCCCAGTTCAGTTTGTTGTGTGTTGCACAGCAGTAATGCAGGGATGGAAATTGACTCAAAAAACAAACATGCCCTCAGGGCTGGTGGGATGTTTGTTCTGCTTGCCCTGTGAAAGGTTACTCGTCCTTATGAAATAAGAAGACTTTCAAATTTCAATCTTTAAAGACTCTGGTTGTGCCAAATGTCAAGCGCTGTGATTTGATGGGGGTATAGAAGGGAAAGTAGATAACTTACAGCATGTGTGAAAAAGATGTACTGGCCTAACGGTCAGGGAGAATTAAACTTTTATTAGGTCGAGGTAATTTCCACTAGCCTCAGGGCTACAGGTGAGCATTAATTTCCGTCCCTGTGAATGGAAGGAGAATTTGACCTACTATTGCCCTTCTGTTGTCCTATTATTGCCCTGTTGTTCTACTATTGCCCTTCTATTGTCCTACTATTGCCCTACTATTATCCTACTATTGTCCTACTATTTCCCTACTATTGTCCTACTATAGCCCTACTATTGTCCTCCTGTTGCTCTATTGTCCTACTATTTCCCTACTATTGTCCTACTATTGCCCTACTATTGTTCTACTATCGCCCTTCTATTGTCCTACTATTTCCCTACTATTGTCCTACTATTGCCCTACTATTGTCCTACTATTGCCCTACTATTGTTCTACTATCACCCTACTATTGTCCTCCTGTTGCTCTATTGTCCTACTATTGTCCTACTATTGTCCTCCTGTTGCTCTATTGTCCTACTATTGCCCTACTATTGTCCTCCTGTTGCTCTATTGTCCTACTATTTCCCTACTATCGCCCTTCTATTGTCCTACTTTTTCCGTACTATTGTCCTACTATTTCCCTACTATTTTCCTATTGCCCTACTATGGTCCTACTATTGTCCTCGTGGTGCCCTACTATTGTCCTGCTGTTGCTCTATTGTCCTACTATTTCCCTACTATTGCCCTACTATGTTCCTACTATAGCCCTATTGACCTGTTATTGACCTACTATAGCCATATTGTCCTACTGTCCTACTACAGGCCTGAAAGTTGCGACTAAAACGGTCGCCAATGCGACCTAAATTTCAATTTGTCTACTGTCTAAAATTCAGAGGTAGCCCAATGACTACCTTGAAAATATCTTGTGGCGACTTAATTCTATTACTACACATATGTAGACACAAAAATAAACATGTCTGCCACAAATTGTACTTGCAAATAATTCCTCCTAAAGTCAACAATAAACCGAAATGCATAAATATTAATGTAATTAGTATTTTGTTTTAGTTGATAGTTTATTGGATAAGCAAGGATATACCTATATAATCTACAAATATAAATTGCATCATTGTTCAAGTCACAAATAACAAAACTTGAGTACAGTTTCCACTAATATACAATTCCAAGATTAATGCTATGACTTGTACATGCATAATTGTTATCTGATAAAAGATAATTTGAAATGCATTTGGCTACCTATAATATTGGCTTGACTTCTTGATTTTACCACTGGCTACCTGGAAAAAAATACTTGAATCCATATGGCTACTTGGTAAAAATGTAAACTTTGAGGCCTGTACTATGCCATACTATAAATAGCCCTTCTATAGCCATACTATTGCTCTTCCGTTGCCCTATTGTCCTACTATTGTCCTACTATAGCCCTATTGATCCGTTTTGCCCTTCTATAGCCCTATTGTCCTACTGTCGCACTCATATTTTCCTACTATTGCCCTACTATAGCCCTACTGTAGCTCTACTATGTCCCTACTAAAGCCCTACTATTGTCCTACTATACCCGTACTATTTCCCTACTATTGTTCTACTGTAGCTCTGCTATGTCCCTACTAAAGCCCTACTATTGTCCTACTATTGTCCTACTATAGCCGTACTATTTCCCTACTATTGTTCTACTGTAGCCCTACTATTATCCTACTATTGTCCTACTATAGCCATACTATTTCCCTACTATTGTTCTACTGTAGCTCTACTATGTCCCTACTAAAGCCCTACTATTGTCCTACTATAGCCATACTATTTCCCTACTATTGTCCTACTGTAGCCCTACTAGTGCCCTACTATTGTCCTACTGTAGCCCTACTAGTGCCCTACTATTGTTCTACTGTAGCCCTACTATTTCCCTACTATTGTCCTACTGTAGCCCTACTAGTGCCCTACTATTGTCCTACTGTAGCCCTACTAGTGCCCTACTATTGTCCTACTGTAGCCCTACTATTGTCCTTCTGTTGCCTTATTGTCCTACTATTTCCCTACTATTGTCCTACTATTGTCCTACCATAGCCCTACTATTTCCCTACTATTGTCCTACTGTAGCCCTACTATTGCCCTACTGTAGCCCTCCTATTACCCCTACTATTGTCCTGCTATTGTCCTACTATTGTCCTACAACTAGTAACAGAATGTCAATGACCAATCTGCTTTCTATCCAAGACCGCCACCACAAGATGATGTAAATATTTCACAACACAATATCAGCAAGAACATGGACCGCATGTGACAATGTTAGTTCACAGTGACATAATTAGATCCTGTACATGAATTACACCATTTGTCAAGAACCTTAGACGTTAACATACTTAATCAGATCCCCCATTCAAACTCTGCCTGACATTTTCCATGTTCCAGCTGACGCCATCGTTCTTTATAATATTAAAATGGACGTTTGGGGTAAGACAGAAATATGTGCACAAATAATGACGACGTATTAAGACAATTAGATGTGTTGTACTAACAGGCTCAGTCTCGCTGGCCCTTCTGCGTCGCTTATGAGGTCATGAAAATGTTAACGACACAAGTCATGACATGGGTAAGATGTGAGGTATTCGTGATGGTATTTAGTAATAGTAGGTTAATGTTATAGCATATATTGCTTGAAATAAGATTATTTCTGCTTTAAAACAAAAAATTAGACAAGGAAGCATATTTTTTCTTAACGAAAAGTGTCGGTTGCCTGTACGAATTGTAAGTATCACTTCCTCATAAGAATTGGGTTTGTTTATCAGACATTTCAGGGTTCCAAATTCTTGTCTTTTTGTTTCAATTTTGGTATTCGAAAATGAAAATTGGTATATATTGACCTCATTGAGAAGGAAGAGGTCAACTTTTAACAATACAACTGCATGTTATTTTAAGTTTGGTGAATTGAGAATGTTTGAGGATGGATTAAAGTTATTCATCTATTTGGCACTCTTTAATTCCAAATGGCACATCTGAACATTTTTATGAATATGAATTGACACACTTGAGAAAATATCTTTTTCCGCATTGGAATTTCTAACTAACTACCGTAACACCAGTCCAGTCTCTATGTAATCTTTGTAACTGTCCCCAACAAAGACCGAATATTTACATGACAGTCAATACTGTCTTGTGTATTTTGCAGATTACTGACCGAAAACAGCAATCTAGAAGGGAAATACAATTGCGTAGTAACTATTATTGAAAACATTTATTTTCGACAGTTGAACTAAATTTGTTCCCTTCCACACGTTGTCAGACAACAAATTTAACTAATTGTGAATGGTTTAAATAAGCAACCCCTTTGTCAGTTTTCCAAGGTTAAAGGGGGCTTATTACGGTGAATACGGTATTATTTTTGTGAAAGAAGTTTATTGAAATGTTTTAGGGTATAAATATGTAAGGGGAAGTGTTGGTGTCAGGTTTCATCAGAGGATAGTGTCATGTACATGGGGATTTCTCACTTTTAATGGTGACAGGAGAAGAGGTCACCACGGATTACATGTTACTTGTTACAATATTATTTCATGTAAAATGACAGAGCATTTTTATGTTGTAGTGTTGTACGACTAACAGGCAAGGGCTTTACAGTATGACTTTGAGATGATTGTATATCATATTGGTGTAGTGGTAGATTTATTACCTGGGTACCTTCAGCACTATTGCCTTACCTAACCAGTAGGCTTAGGTACCAGTTCTTACTTTGCAGAGTTACTTCCCTTAGCTGTGTCCGGGTCTGGTGTTGACTGGGCTCCTGGCTGCCTTAAGGTAGACAGGCTGATTTATCGTAGGCTGCGATTGGACAACACTAAACATAGCATTGATTGGTCCCCGTAACAAATAGAAACAAAATAGCAGACTACGTGAAGTTTGTTTGAGAAGCAAAATTAACATTAGCTGAGAATTTGTTGTAATTATTTTTACTCAAAACAAACTTACGAGGTGAACGCATGTCTCAATGTTTATTTACACTCATAATTAATAACCACCTGGAGGTTATACGTGTGCACTTACAACCAGATATGGAACAGATTTGTACCATTTTTTGGGCCACCTCCTGTGGCTAAAAGCGCTAAGCTCGTGTTGCATACCAGCAGTGGAACCAGTTTAGGTCTGCTTGTTCGAATCCTATCAATGACTCCATGTTTATCCTTGGTTAGATGCAGAGTGTAGACACAAACATTTTTTGATCACTGAAACGTTGGTTTCTGCTGCTTGCTGGCCTGTCGCACTGTGATTTATGTTATGCTTTTATTATGATTTGTATTCTTCGATGATGTACATCAATATTATTGTTGGTGATGTTGTGTAATTTGTTTGTTTGAATATATGAGATAATATTGGTTCTTCTTCCAGGCATGGCGTATGGCCAACTGTCAACATTACCGCCGGTCTTCGGTCTATATGTCTCCTTCTTCCCGGTTTTCATCTACTTCCTGTTCGGAACATCGAAACATATATCTATAGGTAAGTTTTGTGTTATGATAGTAAAATATTTTTAAGCAGTTTTTAAAATAAAGAACGAAAGTCAAGGAAATCCTATATGAGGACATCACTTCCCTCCCACTTTGAAATCCTATATGAGGACATCACTTTTTTCCCACTTTAAAATCCTCTATGGGGACATCACTTTCCTCTCACTTTGAAATCCTTTATGGGGACATCAATATACTCCCACTTTGAAATCCTAAACGGGGACATCACTTTCCTCCCACATGGAAATCCTATCTGGGGACATCACTTTCCTCTCACTTTGAATTCCTTTATGAGGACATCACTTTCCTCCCACTTTGTAATCCTATATGGGGACATCACTTTCCTCCCACATGGAAATCCTATCTGGGAACATCACTTTCCTCCCACTTTGAATTCCTTTATGAGGACATCACTTTTCTCCCACTTTGTAATCCTATATGGGGACATCACTTTCCTCCCACATGGAAATCCTATCTGGGGACATCACTTTCCTCCCACTTTGTAATCCTATATGAGGACATCACTTTCCTCCCACTTTGTAATCCTATATGGGGACATCACTTTCCTCCCACTTTGAATTCCTTTATGAGGACATCACTATACTCCCACATCAAGCTTACAAATGCTGCAATGATGTACTATAACTGAAATACAATTCAAGGAGGCACTGAACCAAAATCACTTTCTCAAATCCTTTACCAGCAAACCTCAAGGACCTTACCCTTTAATTTTTATCATTTTTAGCATATTAAAGTAAGATTTTGAAAGTTTGAATGCTGTAGAGAGTTTTTTCTTTAGCTGAAGCCAAGTAGTTAACTAATCTGCTCCTGATGCTGAAAACTTGAATTCCCAAGATGAATGCAGTACAAGCAGAAGGAAAAATTCCCTTAATTCTCCTTGTTTTCCAGGCACATTTGCTGTAGTGAGTTTAATGGTAGGATCTGTAGTGGACAAGGGCATGACGGCGAGAGGCTTCACCACAGAACAGTTAGAATCAGCAAACAAAAAGGATATTACAACGTTAGCACCGGTGCTGTTTAATGTGTCCGGGGACAACCTGACCTTCAGCAATGGCACCAATGGCACCAACACTGGTGCAGACGAAGAGATGGATGCCCTCATTCTCAGCACCAAACTCAAGCTGGCCATGGCTGTCACGTTTGGAATCGGATGTATTCAAGTGAGTTAAACTTGTCACAGAAAACTGGAAACCAAGAATCATTTAGTAGATTTATGAACAAATTTCCTCTTGGGATTTTTCAAAATATTATTGGTATCAACCCAAAATATTTTAGTGGCAACCTAATGGATCATTTTCCTTACATTTAGCTGGGTTTTTAAAAAAAACAACTTAATAAAACAACATTGAGTGATCTGAATTTGGAATTTTTGCACCATGATTTGTAGGCCTATAGGATAATTAATCTAGTCACGTCATTGCCAGTGATTTTAAATCTGATGTGAGTTTTTGGAAGGATTATATCTGATATGCAATGAAGGAAAATCAGACAAGCCATTAACCATGTGTATGCATATATTCCCTGATTCACCTTTGTAGGGAAGTGCTTTACATGCACTGAAGCACACTCTTTCATTTGTACGATTCTTTTGTTTCCAGCTGCTGATGGGTCTATGTCGGCTGGGCTTTGTCACAGTTTACCTGTCCGATCCCCTCGTTAGCGGTTTCACGACAGGTGCAGCCTGCCATGTGTTCACAAGCCAGATCAAACATATATTCGGCGTTCAGATGGGCAGATATTATGGTCCACTCAAACTAGTTTGGGTAAGAGTTACCTCCCTTTCACAAATTTATGTCATGTAATTCCTGACCGAATTTTTGCCCACAATATAAATTTGTCAGTTGTATAACACATGCTAGTTTCTGTGAACTAGCTAGCACTTAATTTAATCAAAATGTAAATATTGGCATTAACGTCTATTGTTTGTACAACTCCAGCAATGAAAATTAATGCGTAGGAGTGTTTCTACTCCTACGGATATATTTAAATACAATCTAACAGATTGATTTTTATGTAGTTAAAAAAAATTCCTGAATCAACCCATATTTACCTTCATTTCTACTGAAAAAATCTTGTTTATTGATACACTTGACATTCATTTAATTATGTAAGCAGTATGTGCAGACATTTAGGGACAAATTCCTAGTCCATCATCGGAACATCCTCGTATTAAAAAAGTGTCCACAAATTGTACCTTATTCATACATTTAATGCTGTAATTACTCATGTTCTCAAACCTTAATTAATTAACAAGTGTATGAGATACAAAATGCTGGTTGTTTTTCATTCCAGCTCTTTCATTATGTTTTTAGGTCTAGACGCCATAAGTTAAATCCAGTTGTAGATTATTATTACCAGATTTGGGTAGAAAAAAATTAGTTCTTGCAGATTGTCACTGGTCTTGGGATTATTGCAAAAGGTGCAAAGTTCAGTGGGCCAAAAGGGCCCTTATTCTATCTCTCATTATACGAGTCGAAAATCGACGAAACTAGTAACTCTAGCTACAACGAGTATACGACCGGTGCAGCCCCACACTTCATTTACTATCTCTCATTATAGCCTAAAATGGATGGAATTATCATTAAACCGCCCGCATGTTATCAGAAATGAGCGGGCCACTGTAACTTGATAATGCCCTCATATTTCTTGACAACGGGCCATTATCACGCCCGTTGTTAGATGACGTCATAGGATAGGGATAGGTGATGTCATGTTCAATAGTGATGTCATCTGGTTTGTTCTATGACGTTTCCATATTTGTAAAACTGGGTCAGTGACATTCATGTTAATTGCATTCAATTTTTCAAAACTGATATTGTTGTTTCTTTTTATTTGATAACAAATTCCGACCAGTTTAGCTATAATAACGGTAACACTATTTTTCAGGGCATTATCATTTGCAGAAGCCCTCGTTCTTTTCAACTGCTCTCCTTCGTCGGGCAGTTAATGGAAGACCTCAGGCTTCTGCAAATGTTAATGCCCTGAAAAATAGGGTTACCCTCATAATATTATGGGCCAAAATAAGCCCTTATCATACATCCTTATCATATATCCTTTTCTTTAAGTACACATTATCTTTTAATGATACAAATAAGTGAGACTCACACCATAACAAAAGTTAATTCCTTCTTTTCTTTCTAATTTTCTAAAAACACTAAAAATGACTTCAGCACAAAAATTTGCATTTTCTGAATTTACATATCCAGCAAAAACGAATAGCTTTGAATGGACAGGAACAGTTTATAGCCTGTTTCTCTGACAAGGCAGTGCATGGTACAGTGTGCCTTTTATATCACAGAGTGAAATGTATTTCCTTATGTGTTTATGCTCCAGCTGGAAACAGAAGGTGTTTTATTTCACCATCCAATGAAACTGACTGCCTTTGTCAAAGCTATTGTTCTTCCACAAAATCAGAATGCATTTCATGTTTGCCCTGAGGGCATGCAAGAAAGTCATACATTCATCTAGTAATCCGCAGTAGGATGAAACAAAGGGTTATTTAGACATTTAGGTTTTGGGTGTGTGAAAATTCTTTCTACATGTTTTATTTGTAGAAAGTTTGCTTTATGCTTTTTGCGAAAAAAAGGTTATTGTTTTTATCTGTTTCATGTTTCTGTTTTGTATTAATAAATTCATAAAGGGTATAAAGTGGATCTGTTAATGTTAGTACATAATTTGAATTACTCATGAATATGATGATAATTTATTGAAAATTATTTATATCATAAGTTTCACATTTTGATTTTAGTGATTCGATCTATAATGTTAAATGTTTGTTAAATTTATGCAGCCAATGATAGAGATATAGAATTTTCATGTGAATTGGAGAAATGATATTTTTATGATATTTTGGGCATTAAGGGGTTATAATAACATGTTGTACTACTTGGTTCATGGCGATGTATATAACGGCCAAATGCTGACATTATTAATAGGAGGTGATTAGGTAACGTGTCACAATGTTTCTTTTATGTTTTGTTTTTATGTTGACGTAAAACATAACTAAAACTGTCAAGCGATACATAAAACATCTTGATGTCAAGATAAATAAACCACTAACCTGCTGGTTTGTTATTTTCCCAATCATCCAAAGGGTTGATTCAGTATCACTGTAGAATTTTTGTTTTGTTTTGTTTGTTGTTTAACGCTCCCCTAAGCAATATTCCTGCTATATGACGGCGGTTTGTAAATAATTGAGGCAGGACAATCCAGTGATTGACATCATGAGCATCGATCCACGCATTTGGGATACAATGACATGCATGAACTAAGTCAGCGAGACTGACCACCAAATCCCATTTGTTGCCTCTTACAACAAGCATAGTCGCTTTTTACGGCAAGCATGGGTTGCTGAAGATATATTCTAACCCGAATCTTCACGGGTCTGTAGAAAATGTAGTCAGGTGATAGTTGTACCAGTGAGTGGCATAACCTGTTGTTAATTTCAGGAGATCTTTTGAAGGGCTTGCTCGCCTAAATCTTTAAATTTTACAAATTGTGTATAAAAGGAATCAGATTTGCAGGTATTTCTGGTATCATCCATCAAGATTCAGGATTATTCTGACAATGGCTTTTTAATTATATTACAGATGTTTTTTGTCCATGGTTACGTAATGGAGAAATCAAGAGAATGTTTGATTACAGATGTATAATCAATGAGCCCCGATTGGGGGAGTGGATTCTATTTCTGAAATTAACATATTCAAGTGATTACTCCGACTTAAACCATGTTATTTGGTTGATAAATATTTTTTCTATAATTTTGCAAAATTTGACTTATAATGGCATCACTAAATGCATGTTCAGAATGGCTAAGAATCAGCTGCAGCCACAACAACAGGTCATCATGATGACTAGCCTCATGTTTAAACCATCGGCTGATGACCCCAGAAACATGGGTTGGATTCCCCACATGGGTACAAAGTGTGAAGAACACTCTTGATGGCCTGCTATTATATGGCTAGAATATTGCTGAATGCAGAGTAAAACCCAACTCACTCTCTTTTAGATGAAACCATGTGGGTTGAATGTTGATATCTTTGTCTGCGAGTGACAGTTGTGTTCTTGCCTTCAGTCGTACCGAGACTTCTTCATGAACATCCCCGAGACGAATGCCGTGACGCTGATAGCCTCCATCTTATGCATCCTGCTGCTGTCGGTCGTCAAGGAGTGCATCAACAACAACCCCAAAGTGAAACCCAAACTCAAGATGCCTGTGCCTATAGAACTCATTGTGGTTCGTAACATGTCCTTCTCCATAACTTCTTAACACAGTGCTTGAGCCTGTTTAATTTAATATTGAACTGGAAGAAAGTAATTAGTCTTCACTTGGAAATGTTTGTGAAAACATTGGTTTGGCATGAGATGTCCCATTACAATGCCCTTTGAAATAGTTCACTTTCCATCATCCTTCCACCCTTTCTTGACCAACCTTCATTCATTCTTCTTTTCTTAGTACCTCCACTCTTCCTTCCTTGCTTGACCAACCTTCATTCATTCTTCTTTTCTTAGTACCTTCACTCTTCCTTCCTTCCTTGACCATCCTTCATCCATTCTTCCTTTCTTAGTACCTCCACTCTTCCTCCCTTCCTTGCTTGACAATCCTTCATTCATTCTTCTTTTCCTAGTACCTCCACTCTTCCTTCTTTCCTTGACCATCATTCATCCATCCATCCTTCCTTCTTTCCTTCATCCATCCATCCTTCCTTCCTTGACCATCCTTCATCCTTTCTTCCTTCTTTCCTTGACCATCCTTCATCCTTCCTTCCTTGACCATCCTTTATCCTTCCTTCCTTCCTTCTTTCCTTGACCATCCTTCATCCATCCGTCCTTCCTTCCTTGACCATCCTTCATTCATCCGTCCTTCCTTCCTTGACCATCCTTCATCCTTCCTTCTTTCCTTGACCATCCTTCATCCATCCTTGCTGCCTTCTTTCCTTGACCATCCTTAATCCTTTCTTCCATCCTTCCTTCCTTGACCATCCTTCATCCATCCTTGCTTCCTTCCTTGACCATCCTTCATCCATCCATCCTTCCTTCCTTGACCATCCTTCCTTCTTTCCTTGACCATCCTTCATCCATCCATCCTTCCTTCCTTCCTTGACCATCATTCATCCTTTCTTCCTTCCTTCTTTCCTTGACCATCCTTCATCCTTCCTTCCTTGACCATCCTTTATCCTTCCTTCCTTCCTTCTTTCCTTGACCATCCTTCATCCATCCGTCCTTCCTTCCTTGACCATCCATCCATCCGTCCTTCCTTCCTTGACCATCCTTCATCCTTCCTTCTTTCCTTGACCATCCTTCATCCATCCTTGCTGCCTTCTTTCCTTGACCATCCTTAATCCTTCCTTCCATCCATCCTTCCTTGACCATCCTTCATCCATCCTCCCTTCCTTCCTTCCTTCATATATTTCTCCTTTTTTTCTACCTACACTCTTCCATCATGTCTCTCTTGACCATTCTTCCTTCCTCCGTTGTACCACCACTCATTATTCCTTTGTTACATCCACCCACTTACATGACTTGTTCATCCATGTATGTCTCTCACAGGTTGTGCTTGGTACTGTGATTTCACAGTTTGCCCACCTGAATCAGAACTTTGATGTGAAGATTGTTGGTGATATTCCTGTCGGGTGAGTTACAAGCCTGCCTGGCGTACATCCTCAGGTTTTGGCTCATCTAATCTCACATTCTACATGAAATTAAGGGGAGATAAAACCAAGTTTGTATGTGATAAAATGAGGATCCGTTGGCCACAATATCTGCCAAGTGTCAATACTGCTGAAACAGGAAATTAGCTAATTATTGTTCTTTACTTTAATAATGGGTATGGTACACAGATAGCCCAGTCATCATGGTCACAAAGGAACATCAACATGCTGTGCAGAGTTGCATCCCTTTGATGTGACATGATCTTATGATCATGGGTTCAAATACCAAATTCACCCTGATTATGACCTTGGTTTGTGAGCAAAGATCTTCTAAGACCAGCATCATGTCTTACTTCCCATATTAAGCTGACATGCCATACAGCATTAAACTCACTCACATAAACAATATCATCCCAATTGCATGGATCGATGCTCATGATTTTAATCACTGGATTTACAGACCTCCATCATATAGCTGGAATATTGCTGAGTGCGGCGTTAAACAACAAACAAACATGAACAACTTATCCTCTGTATTTATTAAAATATATTTGAATTTGAGTTTGTGAATTTCAGCATCCCTCCCCCCAAGGCCCAACAGTTTGAGTATCTTCCTGACGTTATCAGCGATGCAGTAGCCGTGGGAATTGTTGCCTTCGCCATCTCCGTGTCAATGGCAAAGATTCTAGCCAAGAAACATGACTATGATGTCGATTCTAATCAGGTACCGTGTACAACAAGTCTTCCCACTTCCGGCATGATATTGCTGGAATATTGCAGATGCGTGACTTTTAAATTGGGCTAGAAAAAATCTCTGTAAAGCTGGTCTTACTGTCTAGCTGAAAGTTCTAGTCAAGTGAGTGAGTGAGTGAGTGAATGAGTATGGTTTTATGTCGCTTTTAGCAATATTTCAGTCATATCACCGCAGGGGACACCGGAAAATGGGCTTCACACATTGTACCCATGTGGGGAACGAACCCGGGTCCTCGGCATAACGAGCCAACGCTTTAAACACTAGGCTACCCCACCACCCCACATAAATGATGAAGTCTGTCTATAAGCATCATTTGATGTCAAAGTCTGTTGTCATTTTATTTTCATTTCGTGGTTTTTCAGAAAGTTTACACTGAGTAGAAAACCGACTATTTGCTGTACACTGATTTTGACTGATATACATGTAAATGTGTTATCAGTGATGCTTGTGAAAGTCTAAGAACCACCACAAACATCGACAAATGTATAGTACCAAGCAGCCAAGCAGCTTCACCTTTGAGCAGCATAATGGTTGCAAAATACATTTCGGTTGACATAATTAAAAAGTTAAGGATATGCTGAGAGTTATGATCCAATGATATATTTCTGCTCCAGGAGTTGCTGGCATACGGCATCGTCAACATCTTCAGCTCTTTCTTCTCCTCCTTCTGTGCATCAGCCTCACTCTCGCGTAGCTTGGTGCAGGAGGGGGTCGGAGGTCGCACACAGGTACGTACAACAGTTATCTCCCTTGGTTAGTAGGGATATTGAGATTGCTGAATTGGTGATATCCTTGTGTCATTAACGGTCAGTTCTGGCAGAGATTTGTTACCAAGCGTTACCTTTCATGAAGTATTGGAGAAAACACGCTCATGAGGTTTTGGTAGACAGGGCATGCTCTGTCTACCAAAACCGAGGGAAAGTGTTTTTCCATACTTATAAACCGAAAAAAGAAACTTAAAACAACATTTATCAACATTTTAATGTTTCTGACATACTTTCCATGAACCTTAGGAAACGCTCGTAAAATATCTGTTGCTGGCGTACGAATCTTGAAAAGGACATTCTAAAAACCAGCGACGCTTATCAACACCTCTGTAGCCCAATAGTCCATAGTCCAATCAAAATCGCACACCGAGATCGAAATCTGGTTCGTAAACTGTCGTGCAGATTTCAGTCGATTGCAGGATTTGCAAAGCATGTGCACCGCCAACTCGTTGTCAGCAGATATTTTCCAAACCTTTTCATGTTTTTATCAAGGTACTCACGTGATTTGATGCAGTTCGCGATGTAAGAACCATTTTATCACAATATAGATCTTGATTATCGATCAGATCGTCCTGACTGGGCGCCACCTTCTTTTGTGAAGCAAACGCAAACGATATAAGAGGTGGAATCTGATTGGTCCATAGGAGAGGCTTAGAAGGGACATAACTGGTAATAGCCACTGGTGGCACTACGATCGAGCCAAGTAATTCCAGCCTAATTCGGCAAGGGTGGAAACTGGACTTTTAAAGTCAGTTAACTCTCTTGCTTCGGGAAGATAGAAGGATATTTTAGTCAGTGATTTTGCTTGCAGTCAATCTGGAAAATTGTATTACAGTTGTATTTGTGACCTGTATTTGACCTCAATATGAATTTTTGAACAATTCTACTCAAGAATCCCCATGGTTTGTTTGTTTGTTCTTTTGTTTTTGTTTGTTTGTTGTTTGACGCCACACTCAGCAATATTACAGCTATATGCCATTAGTCTGTAAATAATTGAGTCTGGACCAGACAAACCAGTGGTTGACATCATGAGCATCTATCTACACAATTGGGATACGATGACATGCATCAACCAAGTCAGCGAGTCTGACCACCTGATCTCGTTAGTTGCCCATAACAAACATAGTCGCCTCTTACGACAAGTATGAGTTGCTGAAGACCACTTCTAACCAGAATCTTCACTGGTCATCTCCCCATGGGGTGGACCAGCCTAGGTTGCTGGGGACCTATTCTACCCCAGACTCCCCACGGGGTATGAGAACTTACCAGATGTACCATAGTGTTTGTTTTGTTTTGCAGGTGGCAGGGTTGTTCTCCAGTGCTCTCCTTCTCATAGTACTACTGCTGGTGGGGCCATACTTTGCCTCCCTCCCTAACGTAAGTACAGTATACTGTAACAAGAAATATAAAAATTTCCATAATTTTAAAATTAATATTCCAGGAAAATATTACCCAAATTGCAAATGTCATGTATCATCATTTGATGTGATCATATATCATATATTGTAATAGCGCAATGATATTATTGCCTTATATATTAAATGTTCATGTCCCAGGAAAATATGATGACCTTGAAAATTGCTAATGTTGTGTTGTACCTTGTTTAGATTTAATATCACCAAATTTTAAAGATTTTGATAAAGTATTAAATTAATTACTGCAATCATTAGAATGTGGAAGAAAAACTGGGTAAAAATTAATAAAAAATAAATGTTTCAATTCTCTTCTCTGCATTTTCAGTGTGTGCTCGCTGGTATTATCATTGTCGCTCTGAAGGGAATGTTCAAGCAGTTCCTGGAGCTGAAACGATTGTGGAAAATATCCCTTGTAGATTTTGTAAGTATATTTAATGCAAAATTCACTTAAAATATTTCAAATTTTATTTAAACATCATCATATTGTTTTTTGTACGTCTCTAAGTAATGCTAATCAAAGCCTTCAGTCTCTGATTCTCTGTGTTTCTCTATCTTCTGCAGCTGGTGTGGTTAGTGACGTGGACTGCTACAGTTCTCCTGGATGTTGATCTTGGTCTCGGTGTTGGCGTGGGATTTGCTCTCCTCACCGTGATTGTCAGGTCTCAGAGGTCAGTACCAGCTTCCGTAAAGTTGACGGAGTGAGTGAGTTGGGTTTAACGCCATTTGTAACAGTATCCCAGTTATATCATGGTGGGATGGAATGTGGGAGGAAAGCCTGAAGTGATGCAGGTCTCAGATGTTTACCACTGTGGTAAAAACTACAAGCACGGGTATGGTGCTGACAAACCTAGAAACATAATCAGAGCGAACCAGGATTTGAACCCATAATTAAATGTTTCTGGCATGCCTAAGGGACGCATCTTTGCACAGTGGATTGCGGCGCCTTAAACGACACACATGCACCCACAGTAGAGTTCAATACCACTGGGTTATTGGTTACTCCATGAGCAGATCTGTGTCCCTTAATCGTGCCAGAAACCTACGATTCTGGGTTCGAATACCGGTCTGCCCTTATTATATTTCTATATTTGTCCCCCAAACCCATGCTCGAAAGACTTGCATAAATTTTGCTACGAAGTGGTGGAAAAACTCACTCACTCACTCACTTATTACTTCTCCATTTTAACATTCTAACAATGAAACACGACGGAGAGTGGAAGCTCACTGGTTTGATCCCCTGGCTGTGTCACATCAAAAGATGTTAAGAGATGTTACTTGTTGTTACCCTGCCTGGCATTAAGAGGATGGAACAAGGACTGTTGGCTTGGTCTCAGTATACTGTGTCTGAGTGGTGCCTCCATGTTTAAACTGCATCATGGTATTTCAGTGGGCTAGCAGTATAAAACTGGGATGAGTCCAGATTGGTACAAGTAGACACTCACACACACATGCTATAGCAGTTTAATAATCTTAAATGCGATGTCAAATATTTCACCTCACCATATTAGCTTGTATTGCATGTTGAGTGAGTGAGTATGGTTTTACGCCGCTTTTAGCAATATTCCAGCAATATCATGGCGGGGGACACCAGAAATGGGCTTCACACATTGTACCCATGTCGGGAATCGAACCTGGGTCCTCGGCGTGACGTTATTGAATGTTGAGTGTTGTAGCATTGTGTTGTAGTGTTGAAGTGTTGTAGTGTTGTAGTGTTCTAGTTGTGTCTCTGATTGTTTGCAGGCCGTACGCATGTCTGATGGGTCATGTGCCAGGCACGGATCTCTACAGGGATATCAAGGCCTACAAAGCTGTAAGTAGCAACGAAGATGGCAAAGTTTGCTTTAAGTCCCTCAAATCCCACTCCCTCAATCTTAGCATCTAAAGTTATTATGAATATCAACATAATAATTCATGGATGCCCACATACCCCCTAGGGGATTCCCGGTTAAAATAGGTCCCCACCTACTTATAGATCAGGTGGTCATAATATCAATCACTGGATCGCTGGCCTAGGTCTAGACTGGAAATGGACACAAGAACTTGGACACAAAACCATAGAACATAGTCCCCCTGGAAAATGGATTCTATTTTCTTCACAGTACAGTGAACCCTATTATTCTTGCCTCCAGATGAACAGAAACCAACCTACTGGACCATCATTGCTTGGAACTACAAAGATATTCAAAGGGAAATAACTCTGTTGCCTTGTTTCACTTTTCGTTTGTTGATCTCTTTCATGACAAGTCAAAGCCACTTTTTATCAAACCAGTTATAAAACAGAATTTTCTCTCCAGGCTAGCGAAATCTCAGGAATCAAGATCTACCGGTTCGATTCTGCACTATTCTTTGCCAACACAGAACATTTCAAACAGACTATATACAAGCTGGCAGCCGATCCCAAAGCTCTCAAGAAGATGATCAAGAAAGCCATGAAACTCCAGAAGAAGGAAGGTAGCTCACAGGCACAGATTGTCAAGGTAAGCCAGCAGTGGCACCATCTGTATATGTTACACCCTATCTGTGCAGGCCGTTTGCCCAATGCGTGCAATGAGAAATTCAGCTTGCCCGATGCACGCAACGTGCAAACAATTATCTGCTCATTGCATGCAGTGGGCAATACAGCTTGCCCAATGCCCGCAACGTGCAAACAATTATCTGCAGATTGCATGCAATGGACAATAGATGTGAATGTAAAATAATTCTTCAAATATTTCACAATATGGGCAACGAGCTTGCTCATTTCACGCAATGGGCAGGTAATTGTTCTGCCCAAAGCATGCAATTGGAATTGGTATTGTTTTACATGTTTTGTTTTCAACAAGCATCATCAAATGTTTTAACAAACTCTCTCAATGTGAGTAGATATAATTCATGTGTTAATGTGTTTCATATCAAAGATAAAACTGTTTGTGTTGCAATTGCATTAGTTTAACCTTTTGAAAATAATATACCAACAGAATGTTTGTTAAAAATAAGAGAAAACATAACTAGTTGTCACACAGCCTTTACTATTGCTTCGGGGATGATTAAGGGAAACAGTGCACTTAGGTGAAAGGTGAACGTGTTTACCTTATCAAAACACCTCTCAAAGATGGACAAACTAATTGTAACTAAATGCAATACAATGAAGGCCTTTTAAAGGATAACTTGTTTCTACATTCACGTAAATTGATATCAAAACTACATACTGTATGTCAATTATACATAATCCAAATACATAGGAAAATACTTTGCAGAACTCCACAATGACAACAGTGATTTCATACCCGTGCTCGTGGGTTTCACCGAAGTGGTAAACATCTGAGACCTGCATCACTCCAGGCTTTCCTCCCACATTAAGCTAACACGCCATGATATAACTGGAATATTGTTAAAAGCGGGTTTAAAGCCCAACTCCCTCACTCACTCACTCAAAAAAAAGACAATGTGCAGTTGCTGAATATTACAGTATTGAAGGGCATGGAATGAAGACTGTTTTAACTTGCATGCAGAGTTGTGTCCCTTGGTTGTGTCAGAATGTCTGGGATGTCTATATTTCACAAATGTGATATTTGCAGGAAACGACCAACAATTCTACAGATGTTCATTTGCGGATTTCATCAGAAAACATCAGTACAATTCCACTGAGAGGCTCGGAAGTCCACACAGTGATCATTGACTGTTCCACAATGAGCTATGTGGACTCGGTTGGTGTAAAGGTTCTAGGACAGGTAGGTGGTGCTGCAGTGACTGGGAAACGATGTATTGACATGTTACGGTTACCACACACGTATGGAGATTTTAGCTGTGATTGATTTTGTAGTTAAATATATATACTGATGGAAATGAATATGGGAACATTAAGTTTTAGACACAATAAAATGATTTATGCTGTCATGGGTTCCCAGCCTTGTCCATCAAATACGCGTTGGAAACAATGCACACAAACACATCTCAACATTTGATTCTGACGTGTGTAGAATTTGTATGTGCGCTATTTCAAATGGACAGTAAAGTAGGTATATCTTCCTATATGGCCAGAAAGCAAGATACCGGACACCTTCTGACGTTTTGGTAAGGGAGCATGAGGTCAATCCTTAGTAACGATTACTAATTTTTTTATAGACGTCATTTTTGTATGTCGCTGAAATAATCGGGGGTTACAGGGGTAAAAAGTAAAGGTGAATTACCAAAGTAGATACAAAATACATCGTGTTCGCTGAAATGTGGCTCCGACGGATGTCTCTTATGAGGTTGTCACACGCCATTATTGAACTTCAGTTTTCGAGTACTTTTTTATGTTGGTGTCCAATTTTTTTACGTTTATGCATCACTTTGATATTCAATTTCAAGGTTTATCATATCAAACCATACAAATGCAAGTGGGGTATTTTTTTCTATATAATGTCTTTTCCAAAGTAATTTATGTTTGAGATGTATTTTCACTCGAAGTAACTTTGGAGACTGTGTATGAAAACAATGTTTGAGTGAATCGCCCATTTAGTGCCAAATTCTTTGTAGCCATGGTTGTCTACAGAAACACCCCACAAAGGGAAAACAATATCTTAACTTAGTGGAAGCGTTAGTCAATAAATGTAGTGATTAAGCAGACGTTGTATTGATGTATGGGAATTAAAAGTATTTCCTGCTCGGTGAAAGGATATTTATGAGATTGTGATACAAGCTAATCAGACTGGTTTATCGCATTGATAACACTATCCATTATATAACAGTTTATATCACGAAACTTGGGTCATTGCTCTCCACGAAATTGGGACAACACTTCACAGTCTTACAGGCTTGTTAGAATTGACTCTCATGATTGAATATGTAACAAATACTTACCATTTTAACAATTTGTTGTTCAAACTTGCTGTCAGGTAAGATCTGTTTTAGATCATCGCTGAACAATTTTGTCTGGTATGTCAAGTGTGAACTTTATTGTTTCAGGTGATCAATGAACTGAGGGATGTCCATGTATCGGTGCTACTGGCACATTGTAAAGGTGAGAACTCACCAGGGTTCCAGATAATGTTTTAGCCATTGAGTATACACTCACAAGTTGTCATTCACATTGGCTATTGATTATGTTTTACTCCCTTGGGTATTTTAAACAAATGAGTAGAATTTGTTTCAAGATTTTTCTGCTTAAAATGCTGTTTCATTTGACTTTTAATTTGTATCTGTTTTTTTGGCTTCCCAGTGTGTTGTTATACTATTAAGTTTTTGAAATTGTTTACTCATATGTTTACACAAGGAAGTCAATATTATTTATGTAATGGGGATTTATTTTGCTTTGTCCATGTATGTGGCACTGCCCTCAAGTCCCTGTCTGATGGGATACCAAGTCCGAAATATAATTTTAAGATCATTTTTGTCTCCTGCTGCCATACTGAGTGTGTCTGTGTGTTACAGTGGACGTCCGTGAGATGCTTGAGAAGACAGGGTTCTTCAAGACCAACGACAAGGAGCAGGTGTTTGTCACCGTCCATGACGCTGTCCTCAGTTCGCAGAGGAAAGCACTTCCATCCAATGGGGTAAGGCAATAAACAGGGTAATTGGGAGCTTACCCATCCCTCATTCCATCTCCTGCTGAACCCTGATCCAATTTCCCCAAATCCTCATCCACACCCACATCCACCGATGTCACCAGCTGTCACACCTCAAACTTATCTGTCTCATGCAACCCCATCCATCTCACCATGACCCCATCCATCTCAATGTGACTCCATCCATCTCACAGTACCCTCATCCATCTCACCATGTCCCCATCCATCTAACTGTGACCTCATCCATCTCACCATGTCCCCATCCATCTAACTGTGACCTCATCCATCTCACCATGACTCCATCCATCTCACCATGACACCATCCATCTCACTGTGACCGGCTGTGAAGGCATCCTTCTCGCAACCCTATCCTTCTCACCAGCTGTCGCACCTCAACCTTATCCATCTCACCATGACCCTATCCATCTCACCATGACCTTATCCATCTCACCTTGACCTTATCCATCTCACCATGTCCCCATCCATCTCACCATGGCCCCATCCATCCCACCATGGCCCCATCCATCTCAATGTGACTCCATCCATCTCACTGTACCCTCATCCATCTCACCATGTCCCCATCCATCTAACTGTGACCTCATCCATCTCACCATGACACCATCCATCTCACCATGTCCCCATCTATCTCACCATGACCCTACCATCTCACCATGTCCCCATCTATCTCACAATGACACCATTCGTCTCACCATGTCCCTACCATCTCACCGTAACCCCCTCCAACTCACCAACTCACTCATACAACACCTCCTCACCTTCCGGAGTGGCTTTAGTCAGTATCATGAGCTCCCCAAGAGTAACTGATGTGCAACTGTTCCAGAATATAAAGAATGGCCGCGCCAGTACCACAACGAAGGCAGTTGAAGAAATAGCAGACTACCAGAATGGCAATTCCACCGACATGGAGAACTATCAGCTGGACTCGATGGTAAGGTCAGTGGAGATGGCAGCGATATCTGCATGATGATTCACATTCCACACAGCACCTTATGTTGAATACTCCATACTCACAAAGGCCACAACAAACGTTTCATTCTGCATCTAAGGTGACAATTTCTCTTAAAAAAGGCATCTGATGGCTATTGTCCCTGACAACACTGAACTATACATCATATTCATGAATAGACCCAATTGAATTGGTCCCTAGATTAGGCCCCTTGTAACTTATATTGTCGTCAGAGGTGACTTAATGGATCTCGTGGTCAGGCTCTTTGTTTGTTGTGGCCTTATGTTTTTCTACCTTTGTTGATTTTTGTTACTTTTCCCAATGTGGCCAGTACACTAGAGGCAGGACGATATCTGCCCCCAAGGATAGTAGTAGTAGTGTATATATAAGGATGTCAACTGGTCTGTAGAAATTGAGGTATTTTATATGTCTGTTAGCTTCATCTCACAGCACGAGGTGATCACCTTTTAACCACCTTGAAATAAATTTCATTTATTGTATTTATTTTTTCTCAAAATTAACCACTGCTGCAGTATGACATACTGATGTAATAGCATGATGTCATCATCATCACAGACACTGTGTGTGCTGCTTGTATTCATTTTGTCATAAACAATATCCAACTTTGAAATGCAATGAATCTATTATTTGATCAAATTTGCCATATTTTTTACGGTGTTACTTTCCTTTTATGGCAATAAATTGCTACAAATTGCGGATGCAGCATAAAGCGGTAATCACTTGACTCTCATTTTATAATTTGGAACTCAAGATAATATTAGTATGATGAGGTTGTAAATGAAACATGACAGTTAAACATACTACTCAAGATTTGCTAAGGACCACACTATTGTCTGTCTATTTTGGTCCTTAGCAATTGATGACAAATGCTTTTGAGCATGCATATAAACAAGCCATCAGACATCCTTAAAAGATATTTCAGACTTGTGGTTAGCTGCTATTTGGAATGAAACAAATATTTGGTTGAATCCTTGAGCCTTTGTGTTTTGTAATTAGAATGTTATTGAAAGCCATGATATACACCTTAAGCATTGCTTCTTTTTTTTTGCTTGGTTTCACAAATTTTGCCATGAAATCTGGTAGCAAATTTCAGTAACGAGATATCCAGAGAAGATAGACATGGAAAGGGAAGTAACTCTTGGCACAATCTAAGAAGCACTGCATCAATCAAAGCAGCCATTTCTTTTGCTGTATATTGTTATTTTACAAATGCAGTCATACTTTAATCAGATCACAAAAATGTTTAAAAAACAAATGAAACAAAAGTATTTTTGGAAAGAATTTATATTTTTACCACAAAACTTTTGTTTTGAAAAAAAAGTTGCAAACCAAGTAGGAACCTCAGTATTTTACTCAACACAGAGTTGCATGGTTCCAAGCATAATGGAAGACGTGCCAACGTAGCTAGATATATGCTGATTAAGATCTCAGTTTGGAGTCCTAAGATGACAAATGTTATGTTTTTCAGAGAGCGCCTTTAGCTGATGCAACAAGGCTGTGATAATCATGATCATCCTTTCGGGAAAACGTTTCTTCAAATGGTGTGTTTACTTTGTGGTTATCTCACACTCAAGGAATAATATTCTAAATCTATGGAACTGTTGTCCACATTTATCCAGGACAGAGGGCAACAGGTGTTTATAAAGATACCATCCTCACCCAATTACTGATCACAAGTATATACAAACATACATCAGTGTTATTGTATAATCATTTACCATATTTTCTTGAGTATAGTGTGCACCCATGTATAATGCGCACCCCCCTCTAGCGGATTCAGTATTTTGGGGAAATTGTTTTTGAATATCAAGCGCAGAAAAAAATTACACCGTCGATCTACCCCCTAGCAAATTTCAGTAAATGAACGGGTGACGAGAAACTTGGTATTTAGATAATTACTAAAGGTTAGGCAGATTGAGAATGGGAAATACGAGAATCAGTTGTGAAAGGCTCTATTGGTTACATTATGTGATGTAGTTCTCTGTTTTCTTCCTGATATAAAAGGGGTGGTTTGTTTTGTGTTAATTTTCTGTTTCCTGTCCCTGTCTTGTTTAAAGTTTTTGTTCCTTGATTCCCATTGAGTGTGCACCTACTTCCCATCGCCCACTTGCACAAGGCGATCTTAGCGCTAAGATGATCGTAACTCATATACTTTAACATAGGCTTAACGCTAAGATGGTTTTGTGCAAGTGGGCTGTGGGTTGGTTTGTCACATCACTGTTGTATGTACTCTTGTGCCTTGTGGTCCAGCACTTGTGGTCCAGCACTTGTTTAGCACACAGAAGGTCCAGTTTTAATCTCCATGGTACCAGGTGTAAAGTGAAGTAACATCCTCATGACCCCACTGTCATTTTACTGAAAAGCTGTGTTTAAACAAACTTACACTTATTGGATAAACATATTCATTTGAATAGACTGAAATATCAACTTATAGCTACCCAATATAAAGGTGATGCAATGCAAATACTAACAGAAACCAGTCTGTAAGGAGACCTCCAGAGAAGTAGAGTCGAGAGAGTTGAGGGATCTCAGTAAAATGGCACTTCTTGTAAATATACACTATATCTATCTGCTTATGATAATGGATTGGCCACTTTTCAGTATAGAGGAGTAAGTGAACTGCTATATAAATTGTTTAACATTATTTATTATCTTCAGAGACATTGCTGTGACAATTCTTCTGAATATTTTCTTTTCTTTTGTCTTTTCAGCTGTGATTAACTGTTCTTTGGGATGGCTGAAGAAAACAGAACAGTGTTTATTGTGATGGAATGTTTCACACTAATGCTGCAGCCAGTTGATATCATCATTCTCATCTCATGAACACCATCAAACCTTGCGACAATCATGTCCAACCTCACCTCCTGATTGGCTGAACAAGATTCAAGCATATTTGCATATTCACAATATCAATATTCATGAAGGTTCATCAAATACTTTTATCTGAACAATATTTGAATATTCATCAGGCATTTGTGATGTCATAGTCAGTCTTTTCGACATGAATATTTATATGCCTTTATTTGAATATATGAATATTCATGAGAGTGTATAATCATTGTTTGGAATTATGAATATTCATATGGTTTTGTTTGAACATGAATATTTATAGCATCCAAACCAAAGACATGCAACATAATTCGACAAATTGGTCACATACAGAACTGAGCATCTGTAGATACATGTAAATACATATTATCACAACATCAACGGGAGGGTATATTATCAAGATGTTATACTCCTAATGGTTGATATGATATATGAATATTCAAAGACAATCTGTATATGTGGCATTTTTAATCCAATTTCATATATAAAATATAAGCCATATAATTAGTAGATGTATGTTAACTTTATAACAATGTTTTGTCTTTCGTAGCCGAGGTTTCATATTATAGGGTGTAGAAAATAGTTTAATATGCATGCTTGGATTCACCCAAGAACAGGTCTGAGCAGGTTCCTCAATTAATAGTACTTTTTGGAGTGCTTTAAGCTAATAATTAAAAAAATATTTAATATTGTGATAAGGCCAGATCAATTTAATTACATGTTTTTTTTAGTTACATCTTCAAAATAAGGCAAGATGGGGAAAATGCAATAACTAAAATTTGCTTGTTTTAATATAAAAAAATCTGTGACTAAAGTTTGTGTATTACTGTATTTACTTGTGCAAAATCTTTTCAGAGATAATATTTTTTCTTAATGAAAATTGCAGGACTTTTTTCCGATGAGTGAACAAAGTGGAAGAGAATGTCAAAATGTCAATTAACGGTAAATTTAAACATGAAAGGTTACTGAACAATTATTACTTGCTAGCATGGTTTTTTTATCCTTTTTTGTTAAAAAGGCTAAAAGAGATATGTGGATGCGTATGACAAGTAATTATTTTGGTCTGGTCTGAGCTAAGATGGCATTGTGAGAGTATAAGCGAAGTTCTCTGTAAATGTACAAACGTGAATAACTATGACAATTTTAAAAAAACGGAACTGAAAAGATGAAAAAAATTAACTTGTGTGTTCAGAATAATTGTCTGATCATTTTAAACAACATAACATGCTGTAAGGTTTTTGAAAAAATAAGCTTAATACTCTATACATAGGAATGATATTATGTGTTACGGTAAGGAAGTGGTGTGTGATTTAGGTTGTCAGTAGCGGTAACAAAAACATGACTGGGGGGTGGAGGAGTGGTGCAGTTCGTCAGGAGGGGTAAGAAATGCACGACTGACAGGACAAAAAGAGATAATGTCATTATAGTGGCTCGTGGATAAATTGACATTATTTCCATCTGAAAAATATTGAGGGTTTTTTTTATAACAAACTACTTTGGCATTTTTTACATTCAAAGGGTGGGTCATGAAAACGATATACAAGCAGGGAGGGTCCCACCAAAATGTCATCTTGTTTATGGGTGACAAGTCTCCAGCCCTCCCTGTTTGTAAATGACAGGTCCATGGTAGCAGTTGATGACATGTGGACCATCGATATGCAGTAGGTCATGGTGACCTTAATATCCTGCAAGGTTGCAAAATATTTTTTCAAGTTTGAAAAATGTGAAAATGTATGCCGTTGCTTGATATCGTTGTGAAAATGAATGCATTTGCTCGATACTATTCTGAAAGTGTAATACTTTTGCTTCAAAAATACATTCCATCCTGGTTGTATATAGACCCATGACAATGACAAATGCACAATTGTATTATGATCCTAATTCCTGAAAGTAAACTGCCAGGCGAAAGAAACTATACACCCAAACAAAACAAACAAGAAATGGTTATTCAAAGGTGATGTATTTGATACGGGTATCGTTGTGTTGTGCACCATACGTTTGCAGTGTTTCGGCAACTGTTTTCAGCCTAATAACATTTTGATAACGTTTGTAATATATTTGTCAATTCAAATTTTCAAGTGAAAACGTTCTTTTGACGGGCAGTTAATTTCAACGACAGACATAAACTGTACACAATTAATATTGTTTGATGCTTATGAAAATGAAGTTTGATATTTTTCTTAGGCCTAATAGTTTTTCGGGTTGGTTTATGAGACTGGCCGTCAAAAAACCCTGGAATTAGAATAAAAATAAAATGACTTTTGACACATACAGTTTGGCGGATTCTGTTTTACTACTAGGTCGAATGAAAAAATATGAGATTTTGTCATCTCTGTTCATAATAAATGGCGTAAATATCTTTATTCTAACACTCCAAAAAATTGCCAGTTTTCTTTCTGAATCTTGACACGTTAAAGCTTTCTTTTTTTTCATTCATTAGCAGTAGCAGTGCTAATCTGGAGTTTTTTTGACCACCTACATTGAACTTTAGGCAAATAGTTTTGTAAAACAAGTAATAAAAAATACTAGGCCTTACAGTTTGTACAGCAAGCATTACTTGAGGCCATGTCACAAATGACCCACTTTTGAATAATCCTGAAAGAATATGCCTAAGAGTGAACCACAAACATTTGTTTGCCTGTCAGAAATGTTCGCTGCATTCTTGGAATGATCTTTGTACAGTTAATAACTTCTTGTTTTCTCTGCATGTTCGGAATACTTTTAGTATTACACAACAGAGATGTGTTGGCTTGTATCACATATTTACAACTGCAGCCTAGTCAAACTGATTTTTCACAAGTGATCTCCCTGATATGTTTATATATCAGTGCTTGCAAATATCAAATTCCTGTATATTAGCTTTATGTAAATAACAAGCAAATAGCGTCTATAATCTTAGCACGTATATTAATATTTTAATATCAAAATGGCTTTCTCTAAAATTCTTTAATTTACGACCTTCACTTGAATCTTGCACCACCACCAAAACATCACCCCTAAACCCATCCCCAAGACATCACCCCCACCCCACAGCACCCCTACCCTCATCCCCACCCCTACCCCTGCCCCCACCCATGCATGTTTTTGAAGATAGCTTTGAATGTATTTGTTCAAAGAAAATTGTTGGATTATTTTCCAAAAGATAATCCTACCAGGTACCCTTTATACAACTGCTTTTTCGGGGACCAGGATCTTGTTTCAAAAAGTGATCTTAGCATTATGACAAATGTATCCCCAATTACAGACTTACCATTGTCTCAGCGCTAACATCGCTTTGTGGAATGAGAATCTGGTGTAAGAACGGTAGTTGTCCACTTCCTGGGGAGGAGACAGGGGTTCATGTCTTCTATACCGTATATATGTAGGAAACCAAAATGTTTGAGCAGAAATCTGTACTTGTAGTGGTCTATTTCTTTATTTGCATTACAGTCATTGTATGGCTTACACACCCAGCTCTAGTGCTTGAGTGTCTGGTAATAGTGCTTATTCAGAGTGTTGTAACTGTCCGTGTAATGTTATGAGATTAATGATCTCAGCATCTTGGGTGATTATGAAAGATTTGCACTTTTTGATAAAGACTTGATAAACTCTCTGTATGGTTAGAACTGAAAACTTAAAATATTCAAGAAAAGTGAAAATATTTTTATTTTTTGCCAGTGACTATAAGCATATAAATTTTTAGTCTGTTTATGATTCATCTTTTAAGTACAGATTTAAATAGCAAAGTCTAAGCTTTTAAACTTTTCTACTTGAGAATAATTTTTGTTCCCCATAACGAAAAAATCTAATTTTTAATTTTTGTAATGAAGTAATAACAGAAACTAGATTTAAATATAAATAGTCAAGGTACAATTATAATAACATATTTTTTTCACATCATTAAAAAAGAAAAATTAAATACACAAAGGTTTGTTCATTTTTTAATGGTTGCATTCGTATATGAGTGCACTTTCCATGAATGTTATGTTATGATTCTTTTAGAGACTATTTGATTAGTTTAGTAATTGTTTACGTGAACTTGATTTATTGCCAGATTGCATTTACACTTACCATCATGTTGTACATATATCCTCACAACTATTCTTGTATAAAAGCATTCCATTCATTCCTTCATGGTTGAAATAGAAAAATACTTGTGTAAAATATATCGGGGGATGGGAATAATTTTGAAATACCACTTCTATGCACTTGTACAGTGTTTGAACGCATAGCATGGGTTGTCGAGTGAGTTATCCCCCTTGCTGTGTCATATATTCATTTTACTCCTGTTTCTACATCTACTACTTATATAACCATAGAACTTTTTTCAACAATCTTTTTCATAGACTCATTGTTTAGTCAGCTAGATTTTATTGAGGTTCTTAGAGGTGAGTATATGTTTTGCTTACTTGTGATATGGAGTTGATCAAGATGGGTACAAAGACGAAGCTGTGGTGTGTGGAGATGGGAAGAAAAATTGTATCAACTACCGAAATCTGCAAAGCCATTGAGATTAGTTGTGTGTCTGCCAGGGTCTGTTTCCACAAAGTGATCTTAGCGCTAAGACTGCTGAGACTGAAGGAATCCAAAGATCTAAATATTGAAATTTGAAATTTTATTATCAAAAATGTTTGATAAAAAAAACCATAAGATGTAAAGACATTAGGCACAGCTTCTGATTCTTGTGCCTTAAGGAATGATAATAGCAATAAGATTGTTTTGTGGAACCTAACCTGTTTGTATAAATGAAATTCACCAGGCATGACATTGAAACAAATACGTTCTTTACATATTCCTACTTTTTGGGGGGCTTTAAACAGCCCAAAATGAATAGAAGTATATACAGATTCAACAGAAACTTTGTTAGTAGAGTTAGAGATTTAAGAATTTTGTATTCGGACCCTTGATAGTTGTATGTATTGTATGCTGTGTGAGTGTCACAGGCTGAGAAGTGGTGAGAGGACCATCTTCCTGAGGCAAGGGAGTTATGCCCCTTCTATATCCCTCCTATTAACCAATCATATTCTGCCTCTCATATCACTTGCATTTGCTTCTAACAAAATTTAGGCGCCCAGTCAAGACGATCTGATCGACAATCAAGGTCTGTATTGTAATAAAACAGGTCTTGCGAAGTGCATCAAATCACTTGAGCACCTTGATTAAAAGCATGAAAAGATTGGAAAATATCTGTCAATGCTCAAATATAACTCCATAATTCCAGCCTAGTTTGACAAGGGTGGAAATTACAGTTGACTCCCTTGCCTTGGGAAGATGTGGACTGGCTTTGCTGGTTTCTGTACCGAGACTTGAACTCAGGTAGGCATATCTTGTCGGAGTTACCGAATCATACTAGTTTTATTTTTCTATTGTTTCAGTAAGTTTGACAAAGCATCTCCTATATCATCTGTGATGTTAATCAAGACTTTTTACATGGAATTAAAATACTTTTATAAAATTTAGAAGTGAGTTTGTCCTTTTTGGGAATGTTCAAAGCAGTCTGTATATTGTGTTAGATGTTGATGTCATGGATTCCTGAGGGATTGGAAAGGTCTGTTGAAATGATGATTGGGTGGTAACAATGTCTGCCACACCTAACCCACGTGATATCACTCCTTGATTGGAGAGCCAACAGTCCACCTGTTGAGACATTTACCACTTCATGAGAACAGGTATGGTGCTGACAAACCCAGAAACAAACCCACACTTATAGGTTTCTGCACAGTGACTTGCGTCTTAGACTGGGCAACCCGTACCCCTGAGATGGGGTTTAATGTCATGTTCAAAGATGATTGCATGTATATAGCTCATGTTTGTGTGGGTGTCTACTTGTACTGGTCTGGATTCGTGCCTGTTTTATAATGCTAGCCCACAGTTTATCAGATACCATGCCGCAGTTTAACATGTTACGTCACTTAGACACTCTGAACTGACCAGTCCTTTCATCCCCAATGCTGAACACCATCTATTGGTATGACGCACTTGGGGATCAAACCACCAGCCTTCCACTCACTCGCTCCATGCAGTCGCTCAGGGTCAGTTGTGACATGACATCAACCATAATGAGAGGCTGACTTTTTGTGGATATTTGGAAATGTCAAGCCAATTGGAGAGATTTACTGACAGACAATCATACATAATTAAAGACTTTCACATTGAACCTGACTTGGTTTGGTTGGTTTGTTGTTTAATGCCGCATTCAGCAATATTCCAGCTATATGACTGCGGTCTGTAAATAATTAAGTCTGGACAAGACAATCCAGTGATTGACATCATGAGCATCGATCCATGCATTTGGGATACGATGACAAGCATCAAGCAAGTCAGCGAGTTTGACCGCCTGATCCTGATAGTCGCCTTTTACAGCAAGATTGCTGAAGACCTATTCCACCCCGGATCTTCACGGGTCGCATTGACAGAAAAAGATTGCATGTCAACCGATGCAGGCAACCAATCAATAAGCATGACCGCCCATTCCAATCCAACTGAGTCACTGTCATGATTAGCCACAGAACCATTCTGTGACAAGGAAATGTAGTCCTATGTGCCATGGCCCCAAGAATCATGAAGAAGTTGCCAAAACATTAACTCTTCTAACTCTGGTGCCCACGGAGATCCCATTGAAAGAATGGAACCGTAGGGTAAAAACATACTCTTACATGGCTGCTGTTATTCATCTTCCACTTCGCTAGGAGTGTATTTGAATACAACCATAACACATGGTAGGTACATATGGTAAAAATTTATTCATTGAAATAAATTGGCTCAACAATGTCTCGGAATTGCAAAAAATGCAAGCAGGAAGTTGGAAGGCAACGTGACAATTTCATAACGTTCTTATCAATATTAGGTGGAATGCACTGACGAATCCTTATGCGACAGAGAAATTTTAAACTCAAGGGGCTAGCATAGTAATTGTGGAAAAATCTTAAAAACCTACAAATCTCCCTTTCCGATAAATTCACAAACCTTATTGTACCTAATAAGTCTATAATGTGTGTATGAGCTAATCTTTCAAGTCTAAATCCTGATGCTACTAAGAGTTTCAACATCTGTGTTAAATTGCCTTCCTTACTATGCAGTATCATGGGGAAAGACTTCAGCCTCACACGAAAGTGATCCTGCCGAGGATTTGCTCCATACGACAGCAGGACCTGGAGTGTTTTCAAGTGGAGGTTATACAGGGTGTGTTGTAGGCAACTGAGTCCGCCATAGTCCCTTCCATGGATGTCCTCACCAAGGAGAATCAGTTTCTCAATGACCAAGTGAGCATCATTGGATTCAGAACAAGCCAAGTGGAGGGGTGGTATTGTCCGCCACTTGTCATCAATCATCTGCCATTTCAATTCTCTCTTCTTAGATTTGGATATCAGTTTCCAAACACAGTCATTTTCCTCCTCCACTGCCAGTTCAGGACAAGCTTTGTATAAGAGTTCTAGAACTTTAGGACATTTTGAAATTCGAATGCACCTTGAAAGAGCAGACGGTGTGACAAGTCCACCAGCGTTAAGTAAATTCTGTATCATGGTTTCACCCGCCTTCTCATAATCAACAAATTCCAGTGGATTGTTTCCAGACGAGTGGAGAACGTTGACGTCTGCTCCTGCCTGGATGAGCAGACGGATAGCTGATTCCTTTGACAAGAGACAAGCATTGTGAAGGGCAGTGTAGCTGTACTCATCTTGTGCATTGACATCACTTCCTGCCTCTATCAAACACTGGATTATTTCCATGTTTTCGTTTTTATTATCACACGCACAATGTAAGGCCGTACTACCACCAACTTTGCGAGCAGAGTTCACGTCTGCCCCATGTAGTAACAGAAGCCGGACTATCTCCACCGATTCCTTACAGCTAGCCACACAGAGAAACACATCAAAATGATAGGAGTTGTTCAACTCCACCTCTCCAGACTCGAGTATTTCCCGGACTTTCTCGACATTGGAATCTGATATGGCGTAGAATAATTGCCTGTTCTTGTACCCACTTGCCTCACACTCTCGAGGAGAATACATCATGATGGTGAGTTTCAAGCATCAGCAGCTGACTGACAGCTCTTCGTCTTCAGCATCTGCAAAATCAAAGAACTTGGTTACCACTGACACACTGAGTAAATGTTGTTAGCTTTGCATTCTGATAATTTCCAGCTATATAATCTGTAACTGATCAAGCTGGACCAGGCAAACCAGTGACTGAAAGCATGAGCAACAATCCATTAAATCATGGCGTGATGAAATGCAATAAGCCAAGTCACTGAATCTGATCTGTTGGTAGGTTGGTTGTTTAATGCCACTCTCAGCAATATTCCAGCTATATGACGGCAGTCTGTAAATAATTGAGTCAGGACCAGACAATCCATGAATCAATCAAGTCAGTGAGCCTGACCACCTGATCTCGCTTGTCACCTCTTACGACAAGAATAGTCGCCTTTTGCAGCAAGCATGGGTTGCTGTAGACCAATTCTAACCTAGATCTTCATGGGTCAGTCTGATCTCCAGTCCACATTACGTACAATATAGAAGTGGTAAATGTGTATTTTCACATGTAAATTTGTAACGGTAAAATGAAGAAAAACACACATGGCACATTCAGTTCCAAAATCATCATGGTTAAATCTACAGGTAACCTAACACTAAATTGAAAACACAGTATGTATATATCCTAATTTAGAGGTATTTTCTAGTTCTTACACATATAATCTGAACAAGGACCATACTTCATTTTCTTTTTATTCAGTGACATTAGTCATCTGATTGGCCTGTGATTGAGGGGGAATGATCCAATTATCAAAACTTATTTCATCATGACAGTTGTGAATAGCCAAGCCCCATCATGAGTGAGTTGGGTTTAACACTGTTTTGAACAGTATTCCAGTATTATCACAGCATGTCAGCTTTATGTGGGAAGAAAGCCTGAAGTGATGCAGGTCCTAGACATTACCACCAAGCATGGGCTAGAGTCTGAAAAACTTAAATCAGAATGAATCAGGATCGAAATATGCCTCAGGTTTCTGGTTTGCCCAAGGGATGCAACTCTGCACATTGAATTGAAGCACCAAAGATGACTGGGCCATCCGTGACCTTCCCTGTCATGAAGGTAAGGTGAGGCGAGGCAAGGTCTAAAATCTCGTTCAAAATTGATTATTTGCACATATTCTGTGCCGTGCATGTGTGTATGTACCAGTACTATTATGTAGGTTTTATAGCGCTAGCACAATGAGATACCATGCTGCAGTTTAACACCCCACTCAGACACAGTATTCACCGAGCCCACCAGTCGTGATATAATCCCTCTTAATGCCATGCAACAAGTACCATCTTTTGAAGTCTTTTGGTACGACATGGCCGGAGATTGAACCACCGACCTTCTGCTATCCGGGCAGACTCTATCCACTACACCTGTGGTGTGTGTGCAATATAATTTTCAAGCTATCAGACTTCATCCTGAGGCAAGTGTGTCCACTAGCCTATATCAAAGTCTAGTTTGCACCTCGCCATTTCAAGCCTACTTTTCTGTGCTAAAATATGAGCGAACTATCGCACATATCGATAGTCAAATCGGAGAACATTTCATAAAATCAACAACCATGTTCGTGGTCGAATTTGTCCTGAAATTATTCCAAAAATTAAGCTAAGACAAATATTTTCAAATTGTTCAAAGTTTTCAATCAACTTACCCAAGTAGTTGTGTGCAAACTTCATTGATTTTTTTAACTCATACTTATTGAAAGTGACTGAATGCTTATTGAAAGTGATTGAACTGGAGTGCTATTTTCAAAACGAATCCCTGCTAAAAGTTTCATGTTTCATCCTAATTGGATATTGCATTTTCATTACAAGCGACATACTCATGTTCTGCACGGGGTGGCTCCACGATAGAGCCAAGAAAAGTGGGATTATAGCAAGGGTAGAAACTAGGCTTTGAAATGGGCTAGTCGACACCTTGGGAAGATGACTAAAAGATAGCGACCTGTCAATAATTGAGTTTGGACAGGACAACCCATTGATCAATATAGTGAACAATGACCCACTCTGTCAGAGAGCCTGACCACCCAATCCATTTGGTCGCACCTTACGACAAACATAGGTTCTAACCCAGAATCCCACAGAGGCCCAAACTGACGCCTCATCTTGTTGGTTAAAGGAACATGCCTTGTAACCATGGTAACAGGATCCCCATAACTTCAAACAAATTCACGTAGGTACTACAATGTAACTGCCATTAAAAAAATCACATATGAATATAGTGACAAGCCGTTCGGAACAAATAGAAACTACTCAAAATCTGAAAGTGTGGGTGGCTAACAATACCTTTAAATGCGTCTGGAAAGTTTTGCGACACTCGAGATCAAAGCTGTTTCAGTGTCAGCAATTTTTTTTACCTATAGATTGAGGTGTTGTAGCTGACAAGGAAGGTTGGAGTAGCGTGTTTATCTAACAGTATAGCTTATGTCTGGAGTACTCAGTGTTATGTAGGCAAATTGACGAGATGTGTCAGATTAGTGAACGTTCCTGATTAGACTATTGAAAATGTGTAATAAAGAAACAGGATGTGAGAGATTATTTACTTAATCATGTACTGGCTGGTTTGACAATGTTTTGAAGTGAATGAAAGAAATATGCCTCCTTATGTTTGTTTGCTTGTAGTTGATGTACAAATATAACTGCCTCATGAAACTACTGTCCGTGTGCGAAATACGCTACAGTCGGAAAGCGCACGTAAAATCTCCAATGTAAGTAAGAAACTACTGTGAGTATGTCACTTGCAGTTTTCACAAAACTTTCCAGATTTACAGTATCGTATTTGACGTAATAAGTGCCCGGGGCGCTCTCAAACTTGGAAATGGAGGACTCATGAAACTATTGTGAGTATTTGTATGGCATATTTCAAAATTCAAATTTGTTCTCCAAATTAAGTAAGCAACACTTAAAAGCCCCACCTAGGTTGCCTCGCGTTTTCGGACATACCATTTTCAACTAAACACCAAATGGCCTGGGCGAAATATGCACACGTCGCAAAGCGCACATTAAATTCCTAATTTAAGTAAGTAAGTTGTGAGTATGTCGCTTGCAGTTTTCACAACTTTTCAGATTTACACTATTTGCCTAACTTAATATGACCCACATCTGTGTGTTAGGTAAACCCTAATCATGTTGTAGGAGGTCAATTCTTGTGCAGCACCTGTTGGGTGGAAACTTACTCTGCAACTCTGCAACTCAACAACAGTAACACAAATATGATCATAAAGTTTATTCAAAAGGCAGAAACGGGTAATTGACAACAACAATATCAACAAGATATAAAACATGCAAAATGCGAAGGCACAAAGCATCATAGAAAGAAATTTGTCACTGGAAAACGAATTCAGAGCTTCAGATGTGCTGTGTATTTGTGGTTACGCAAAACAATTCACAATTACCCAGTTCAAATACATATATAAAGTTTCAAAACCCAATAGTATAAAACACTCAATGTAACTGTTTCAACTTACGTACCTGTATTTCTTTATAGATCTTGAAGTACTGAATGGTTGGTTGGTTTGTTGGTTTCTTGTTTTACACCGCACTCAGCAATATTCCAGCTATATGACGGCGGTCTGTAAATAATGGAGTCTGGACCAGACAATCCAGTGATTGATATCATGAGCATTGCTCCACACAATTGGGATCGATGACTTGCAGCAACCAAGTCAGTGAGCCCCACCACCAGATCCAAAAAGTCGCCTCTTACGACAAGCACAGACACCTTTTACAGCAAGCATGGGTGGCTGAAGACCTATTCTACTTCTGATCTTCACAAGTCTTACCCAAATGTATCTGTTTCAACTTACATACCTGTTTTTCTTTACAGATCTTGAATTACATGAAGTACATGAACTCTACTGCAGTCAATAACATGTAAACAAGACACTACGCCTCATTAATTTTTAATTACACACATACACGTATATATTGCTGTTGTGAATTTATGCGACACATAACACACTAGTACACGAACAGATACAAATTAGAAGTCACCAGAAACAGCATCTAAGAAGAATCATTCAAAATGTCTTATTCATAGGTGTAAAGATACTAAATACAGTGCCGTAGACTGCACACACCCACACACACACACACCCACCGGATTTTTCATAGAAAATAGTTTTATCATGAAAATACAAGTTGGGGACTAGTGAAACTTGTACAAATATTTGCCCCCCTCCCCACTGTCAAAATAAGTTAACTACAGCCTTGAAATAAACTGCGCCCAAGAGTAAAAGCATATTCAATGCCCATAGAAAACTATCAAAACCCAATATGAATGACAACTTGTGAGTAAATACTTGATGGCTCCAAAACCGCAAGCCCTGACTCACTGCAGAAAACATATTAGTTTATACTTTGGCCAACTTTCTGCAGTTAAAATTGATTTTTTTTTAAAATGTATGATTCGAGAAACATTTAACTGCTAAATGCGTAAAAACAACAACCGAACATCAATGAAAAAATCCATACTTTGCACAAAATTATTGAAATGATTTGCCTGCAGCCTGTCTGAAATAAATATGAAAATGGCAGAAGCAAAACTAAATGATTATGGATTTTTCAATAATATTCAATGGCCCTAAGTTGCTTGTTATTAAGTTGATATGTGGCAAATTGAGAATGAATAGAGTTCAAGCCCCTCTTAGCTATCATCCAGCAATATCACAGTGGTGGGACACTAGAAATGGGCTTCACGCATTGTACCCTTGTGGGGAATCCATCCCCGGTCTTTGGCGTGACGAGCAAACACTTTTCCCACTAGGCTACCCCTCTGCCCCTGTGGCATATAGACAAATTCCATCCAATTAAATCCATCCATTAAATTAATTCAAAAACAGAACGCCATCATGGCCCTTTTGTAATTGAAATCAGTGCAATTTGAACATTGAGTGGGTCACTGGCGCAATGATGCATCCTACAGTGAACAAATGTATGTAAATTATTCAATGTCAAATGTATTGCCTATCATTTCAGACTCTCCAAAACATACAAAAACACTGACCTGAATATTTTAAACAAAAAGACTAGACTGTGTAGGGGAGAATAACGAGTTAAGTGAGTATAGTTTTGTGCCACCTTTAGCAATATCTCAGTGGGGGACACCAGAAATGGTCCTCACACATTGCACCTATGTGGGGAATCGAACCTGGTTCTTTGATGTGATGAGCGAACGCTTTAAAACTGGCCTACCCCACAGCCCCAATTGGCAGAACAGCATGTAGGATTGAGCAAAATGTACTTCCGAGATGGAAACATTCAACACAAACAGGTTGGTAGTGAGTGATGGAGGGTTGCAGGAAAGCCATTACTTTTTCATTTATCGAATCACATATCCATGAACTCCATTTTCATCATAACGCAAAATATAACAATCCAATTAACACTTGTTATTTTGTCCGCCGCCAGGTTACCATGGTGACACATACCAAGATATATGTATTTTGTGAATACTTTGCATGCTCAGTGTTTACACCAAAAAATCATCCACAACAGATGATATTTAAAACCTAGCATCTGCCCATTGTCTGTGACTGACTGACTGACTGACTGACTGACTCAGTGTTGGTTTATTGATGTGTTAACTTCCTGCACTTTATGTATGTGCAATGTTGAAGGTAGGCAATGGAAGACCAAATCCGGACTTTTCTCTATCACCGGTGAATGAAATCGGCTGGTCCACTAGACTTTTTTTAGTAGAACATGGATATAACAAATGACAAGGGACCAGAGAAATCAGTTTGTTATATAAGTTGTTAATCATAATCGCCATGTTGGATAAAACACAACACAATACACGTAACTGCAGCATTGACTTGTCTTAGCAGTGATCACTTCATAGCATTCAATTAATAACATTTCATATCATTCATTTAATAACATTAAATTCATAACAATTTCAGAATATTGTTCAAATGTGTATTTAGCATTTCATGTTTTGCTGTCTGGCAACTTAGTGGTACAGTATTTGGGCTTGCCGGGAATGAAACATCAGTTTGCTATGTGCGATAGTTTGCTGTAGAGAGTTTGTTATATATGTACATTTTATAGGATAATATAAAGGAGATATGTGGGATTTTGTAACAGTTTGTTGTATCCGCTTGTTCGCTCTATCTGTGGTTGTTATTTGGTCCCATCAATAAATGTACTGGTCTGGGACCTCGGATCAGTGGATTTTTCAACCTGGCAGTATTCCGAGAAAAGCCACCACTTCACAAACTTACATAGTTAAAACTCAAAAGAACCTTGGGTACAGTAGCGGTACCAGGATACGAGAGCATTGTGTAGATACATTGACTCAAACGTATCAAGATACGTCAATTAATAACAAAAGAAGTTTTCCTGTTTGTGTATATACATAAATTTCATCAAGACATCCAATTAATCAACTTAATTTTATTTTCTGCCTTGTCATTGTAAATATATTAAGCATGGTAATGTTAAATGTAAACGTTTCTGTGGAAGTGAATTATTTATTTTTTAGAAAGTATAGCCAAGCTACATCGATATCGCCAAATACGAAGACATCACGAAGGTATGGATGATGGTATTAAACCTTGCCTCCTCCGATTGTGCCACAAGCAAACCAATGAAGCTTGTTGGTTGATAAAACAATAGAGGATTATAGGAACCGTCTCACGGGCAGCAAGCTAAGTTAACGGGCTGAGTTCAATTTCATTGATGCTATTCACTCAGGTGAGGTATATAATCTTGATGCTTAGATTTCGCCTTCAGGTCATCATGGCTCATGTTCAGGTCAACGTTAAGCTCATTTCGGACAGACCCGTGGTCGTAACTTGCTTGATAACCGTGTTAAAATCTACACCGAAACATCATTCTTAATTGTAATAAAGAAGTTGTTCATCCAAAATTCTTATCCTTACTACGTAACTTAGTCTTTGAAAGATAAAATGTAAATTTGCTTATGTAAAAGAAATAATGTACATTTATAGTGTCATATGCTGTATACTATTTAAAAAAATAAATTAAAAAAATTGTGGGTGCTTTATGTAAATTGAGTATCTTGATTGATGAATTTTGAACACATAAATCAAATAAAGAACGAAAAAAGTAAATGGCTTTCCTTCTTAAATTCTTATTTGAAATATCTCTTCAGCACTATTGTATATGTATCCATGACATGATCCCCAAGCTTGTAACAACAGTGGCATAGTAAAGCAAGCGTTACATACGGACGTAGCGAGAGTAAAGCGATATCACAAATAAACTAACCATGCTAATGGATCATGGTATATAGGAGGTGGGAGATATATTTCACTGAAATAATGATAAATACTGACACTGGACATGGTGGAGGGTCTGTAATAAGTACATGATAGTGACAAACGTACATGGATGGTATGGGATCTGATACCATAAGACATATCGCTATAGCTGGCTTACAAGACCGACAGACAAAAGAACACAACTGAAATTAGAAAGCAAAAAAATTACTTTTGACAAATGTTTATTTTCGTTCTTCTGTTTTACAATTAGGTGAAATGGAAAAAAAAAAACAGGACATTTTTATCATGTTCATAAGAAATGTTGAATAATGCATATAAAAAAACACACCAAAAAAACCCATTTATCCTTCAGTGTCTTGCATGTTAAAACTTGTTTGTTTTTCATTCATTTGTACCGCTAATAAACTGAAGTTGAAAATGATCACCCCCTCCCCTCCAACATCAAATTTTAGGCAAGTTTTTTTTGTAAACTAACTATTAATAAAACATATGTGGCCTAAGCAAGAAATGTGGCCAAATATTCATTGCTTTGAGTGAAGTCTTCTTGTCAATGCTTACAGCATGAAGGAGGGAGGCCTCGTTCGATGGTATATCGCTAGACAGCACATTTCTTTCATAGAAACATCAGTGAGCCATCAATATCAGCATGAATAGTCATGGCAATATTATAAGTCTGAAAATCAGGGTTGTAAGAAACATCATACCAAGAGCCAATACATTTGATTAGTTAGGGTTCATATTACAAAAAGATATATCAGAACAAATCAATATCAGTTTGTTGAAAATGAGCAAGTGAGTGAGTGAGTTGGGTTTAACGCCGCTTTTAACAGTATTCCAGTTATATCGTGGCGTGTCAGCTTAATGTTGGAGGAAAGCCCGAAGTGATGCAGGTCTCAGACTTTTACCACTTCAGTGAAACCCACGAGCACGGGTATGGTGCGGACAAACCTAGAAACATAATCGGGGCGAACAGGGATTCGAACCCACAACCATAGGTTTCTGGTGTGCCCAAGGGACGCAACTCTGCATAGCGAATCGCGTCGCCTCAGACGACTGGGCCACCCGTGCCCCCGAAAATGAGCAAGAACCTTGAAAATAATTTTGCCATATGAACCATGGAATAATTGCCTACATAAATCAATAAACCAACATAAACACATGACTAAAGCTTAAATTAGATGTGCATGAATATTGAGGCTGGGTTGATACAGTCATGAAATGATAATTTTAGTATCATGATACGATACATATCCTGATAATGGTACAGTAAGAATGACAGTTGTCACCGGTGGATGATCAAGTTTAATATAACCAAAATTATTTGTGTGAAAATTTGACAAACATGATGACACACAGACAAACACTGAAAAATACAGCGATACACTGAAATCTATTGTGAACAGACACTTAACAGGCAGCATACCAATCACACATGTACCCAAGTAACAGTTTCATATCCAAACATCAACCTACCATCCAATCATATCAAACGCAATCTCATTTAATTCCAATCCTAGTTCTCGCTATCCCTAAACAACGACCTTTAACAAACTTGACTGACCAATGAAATGATTAACAAGAAGTTGACATTAGCCACTTAGAAAGCAGCTTTCTCAAGTTCAAACTCATTAAAATCAGATCTTAGTTCTCGCTACCGCTAAACAAAGATCTGAGGACATCCCATTATGGGTCACATCAGACCGACCTTGCGCGAACTTTGACTGACCAATGGAATGACCAATCAGAAGGTAGCTTTCTCATGCTTTACAGCACTAATTTCAAATTGGTGACTATCCCCTTCGCAACATATTTTGACAAATCTCGATTATAAATTTCAGGAATGGCTAATAGATGGTCTAGATTGTATGGATTCAGTCGTTAAACCCGTAACTATCGTTAATGTTTTCGAGGTTTTATGATCAGAAATCACCTGCCGACTGTCACTTTCATGATCTGGAAAGCGACGCTCTGATTGGTTGGATGAAAGGTCGTTCCGACGTGACCCCAAATGGGATGTCTTTACATCTTTGTTTTGCAGTAGCGAGAACTGAGGTCTGATTTTAATGAGATTGTCTCAAGCTATATAGCACCAGTTTCAAACTGTCAATTTCCATTCCGGACTATGTTTTGAGAATATTTTGACAAAGTTCTTGATTCAAAATTTGAAACAGAACAAAGAACATTCTGGAACGTCTAATAGATGGCTGAGAGAGATCTCTTCCGTTCAAATATTTATTCCATTGAAGCATCTAGTAAGAGACAGTCTGATTGGTTGGATGAAAGGTCATTCTGAAATGAGATGTCCTGAGATCTTGGTTAAGTGGTAGCGAGAACTAAGATCTGATTTTAATGACATTGTATCGCCATCCTGATACATTAATGTATTGGTGAATCGCCCTAGCACTTAATATTTTCACATCTAAATCGATTGTTTCCAAAACACTAGAACATTCTTGGTAATTAAGATGGGATTCCTGTTTGAAAGTACATGTGTTACCATGGTTACACACATACAATTATCAACAATGTACATGTATACCACACCTTGGAGGCTCCAAATCAATAGGTTGGTTCATGTCTGTTTTCTCCCCAAAGAGACTTTTGAGATTTATGAAGCCATGACAAAATGCAAAAAACATATTAAGTTGGCCAAAGCCAGTTAATACAAATCTTTGTCACTTTATTGGAGATTCAAATCCCAGGTCAAATTGTTCTTGTTGATGATCACACTAACGTTAACTTGAACATGTTCAATATTGTTGACGGCCTGCCCAAGTAACCATGGTAACATATGTAAAATCTATCCGACGTAACTTAATCACTTTTACCTTTTTTAGCCTTCTGCAACAAAAATCTTTGTATGACTAGACTACGGAAATATTCATTCACGTAATGAATTTGCATAATATCAGCAATTTTGGAGAGAAAATGTCCAGAAACCTTATTGAAGATTTCATGGTATTTCACCAGTTCAAAATCCAGGAGTTTCAGACCTATAAACCCAGCACACGACAGCATGGCCAAAACAAAATAATGCCTAGCATTTCTACAGGGGTACTTGGAATATCCAATCAAAGCCCCTGTAACAGCCAGGACGACATGGATTCCAAGTGCTATCTCAAATCCGATTGGCGTAAACAGTGTCAGGCTGTAGGAAGCCAATGAAACTATTATCAGAAATAAGAATAAAGGCACATTCCATCCCCACTTGGTGTATATTCCCCATATGACAACGACCATGAAGAAAGGGAGAGTACTCCACTGATCCATGACACCGAATCCATGAATTTGTGTGATGATGCGTAATGCTTGGACAGCCCCGTAGAATCCGGCCATTATATTGAACAGGTAGAAGATGAACGCATCAAAGTCATTGATGACATTGTTTTCCCTGCATATAGTTGTTATGGCACACCAATAAGCTCCAAGAAAAATATAACCAACATTGACAGCCGTGTTCAACGGCATTTTGACAAACGATGGGAAGAACATGTTGAAATTGCTTGGTTCCTCTGCATAATGTTGAAAACCAAGCTCTATGAGCACCGAGTCAAAGAATCCATTGTAAATTATGGCCGCTAGGATGACAGTGAACAAAGAGACAGACGCAAGAGCTTTCCATAGTATCGCCATCTTGGAACCAGAGACACGAATTGCCAAAATATCCTCCTAATCAGCTCTTCACACAACAGACAAACCTGCAATGACAAGAAGATTCGTTCAGTAACTAGGAGAAAATATCAGCACAACTATACTACCCATGAACTCAAGTCCTTGAAAGAAGATCACAACAAAACACTTTCCACTAATGACAAGCTATATTTCCAAACTTTTACATGAGGCAGCAGTAAGAAAAACTTATGTGAAAAGAATCTTTGCACTGATCAGTGATTTGGTTTCGTCCATCAATAGTCTTCACAGGGCTAAAATATTCTCGAAATGTTGACTAAACTCACTGCATTTGAAAACTGACTCCTAAGCTATCTTAAATTTGCTGAGTATTATGATCTTAAATATCTTTCAGAAAGCAATTCACTGATTTACCGATGGGGACCTTTCAACAAGCAGCCATTCAATGGAACACCCACAGGATGTTTCAGCAAGCAGCCATTCACTGGAACACCCACAGGATGTTTCAGCAATCAGCCATTCACTGGAACACCCACAGGATGTTTCAGCAAGCAGCCATTCACTGGAACACCCACAGGATGTTTCAGCAAGCAGCCATTCACTGGAACACCCACAGGATGTTTCAGCCAGCAGCCATTCACTGGAACACCCACAGGATGTTTCAGCAAGCAGCCATTCACTGGAACACCCACAGGATGTTTCAGCAAGCAGTCATTCACTGGAACACCCACGGGACGTTTCAGCAAGCAGCCATTCAATGGAACACCCACAGGATGTTTCAGCAAGCAGTCATTCACTGGAACACCCACAGGATGTTTCAGCAAGCAGCCATTCACTGGAACACCCACAGGATGTTTCAGCAAGCAGTCATTCACTGGAACACCCACAGGATGTTTCAGCCAGCAGTCATTCACTGGAACACCCACGGGACGTTTCAGCCAGCAGTCATTCACTGGAACACCCACAGGATGTTTCAGCCAGCAGTCATTCACTGGAACACCCACAGGATGTTTCAGCAAGCAGTCATTCACTGGAACAACAACAGGATGTTTCAGCAAGCAGCCATTCAATGGAACACCCACAGGACCTTTCACCAAGCAGTCATTCACTGGAACACCTACAGAGACCCCTCAGCATGCAGTCATTCACTAAAACACCTATGGAGAGCCTTTCTTAAAGATGCCCTTCGCTAGAACACCCATGAGGGCCTCCTATCAAGACACCATTCGCTAGAACACCCAAAGGGGGACTTTCACTACGACACCATTCACTAGAACACACACTGTGGGGCCTTTCACCAAGACACCATTTGCTAGAACACCCACAGGGTGCCTTTCACTAAGACACCATTCACCAGAACACCCACGGGGGCCCATTCACTAAGACACCTTTCGCTAGAACACCCGTGGGGGGCCTTTCACTAAGACACCATTCACTAGTACACCCATGGGGAGCATTTCACTAAGATACCGTTCACTAGAACACCTATGGGGGGCCTTTCATTAAGACACCATTCACTAGAACACCTATGGGGGGCCTTTCTCTAAGGCGACATTCACCAGAACACCCATGGTGGGGCCTTTCACTAAGACACCATTCACTAGAACACCCGTTGGGGGACTTTCACTAACACAACATTCGCTAGAACACCCACAGTGGGCATTTCACTAAGACACCATTTACTAGAACACCCATGGGGGGCCTTTCACTAAGACGGCATTCGCAAGAACACCCACAGTGGGGCCTTTCACTAAGACACCGTTCACTAGAACACCCATGGGGGCCTTTCACTAAGACACCATTTACTAGAACACCCACGGGAGCCTTTCTATAAGACACCAAGCACTAGAACACCTATGGGGGGGCCTTTCACTAAGACGGCATTCAACAGAACACCCACAGTGGGCCTTTCACTAAGACACCTTTTACTAAAACACCTATGGGGGGCCTTTCACTAAGACGGCATTCAACAGAACACCCACGGGGGTCTTTCACTAAGACACATTCCGCTAGAACACCCCAGGGGCCTTTCACTAAGACACATTCCGCTAGAACACCCACAGGGGCCTTTCACAAAGACACCATTTTGCTAGAACACCCCAGGGGCCTTTCACTAAGATGGCATTCACCAAAACACCCACGGGGGCCTTTCTCTAAGACACCATTCACTAGAACACCCACAGGGGCCTTTCTCTAAGACACCATTTACTAGAACACCCACGGGGGGCTTTGCACCAGTGAGTGAGTGAGTGAGCGTGGTTTTAAACTACTTTTAGCAATATTCCTGCAATATCAAGGTGGGGACACGAAAAATGGGCTTCACACATTGTACTCATGAGGGTCATCGAACCTGGGTCTTCATCGTGATATGCTAACGCTTTAACCACTTGGCTACCCCACCATCTTCTTATACAAGACCACCCACAAGCCTTTCAACAGTCAGCCATTCTCAAGAACACACACGGGCACATTTTAGCAATCAGTGCTTCAAATGATGTCCAAGGAAAGTTGTCGCTCTATCATTGAGCTCTACCCCACGACCCCCTCTACATAGATGTAGACGAATTACCTTCAAGTTCTTTTGTTCAGTGTAAAAACCTTTCAAAGTAATCTAAACTATGTTTAACTCTAAAATGAAATGTTCAAAAGTATTGTGAATGGACACAAAGGCAGGGCATGGTCAATTTTAATTATTTTCCACAACAGTAATCTACCACACGGGTATCCGTCACCAGATACCCAACTCGGGTACCCGCTGTAAGTCTCAAGAGTATGGTACAAAACGTCTCATTGGGAATCGTTTTACCGGAGCCCTGGCAAAAACTATTTAGATACATGTATAAAACAATCTGATCATGCATCACTGAAGTTGACAGAAGCTTTATCTTTTCTCAAATATGACAGTCTAGTCCTACACCATGACTGTGGAATTTATATTTTTTAGGTATTTTTTATATATTTAAACATGTTAAAGTCTAAGTCTAGTTTGCTTGATTCCAAAGTAACAGTCTAATAACAGTCAGAAGGCATGCGTACATAGAAAGAAATGCGAACATCCGTGACCTGTATAGTAACCTTTGAGTTGTAGTGAATTTATTTTCATGAAACAATATAATGTGACAAACCATGGGTCTAGGAGGTCATGTGGGTACCCAGGTCCTACTCAGTACCCATCCAACCAGAGTACCCGAGTTACCAATCCCAGCACTAATGTACAGCATGACATAATATTTCAATACGACAAGACTGTATGTTTACAAGGAACAGTCGGTAGGCTATTATGTGACCAAACTTTTCTCTTGCTTGTAAACAAAACCACTTATTCTGAAATAAGGACAGACAGGCCTAATGCACACCTTTCGGTGCACTTTACATATTGTTTTGCATAATTACATAGAAATGGTAGACATGCATCTATAACCATAACTGAGTACTGAGAAGTATAACAATGTAGTTTTACACATCAAGGTGACTGTATCGCTAGCTCTCTGAAGGGCTCGATGACAGCATGTTGAAGATAAATTACAAATGGAAAGAGTTGGGGGTTTTTAAAGGAAATTTTCTCAATGAAATGTAAACATTTCATGACATGTTTATCATAATGTGCAGACTCGTTAAAAATGAAACAGATGAAAAAGCATATGCAATATCTTGAATGGATAGTGTAAGATGTGACAGAGGTATGAGCCATGATGAGCATGGCTGCAAGTAACAGGGTAGGACAGTGATAGGCTTCTTCGAGCCAAACATGTGGCATACATTTATTCATATCGTAATCTAGGATGTGATAAATATTGGCTGACAATTGATATTTGTAACACATCAGTAGGAAAAACACACAACCTTTCTCTTCAATTTGCCTCTAATAGCCAGTTATTCTGTGTGCAGCGTTTGGGTTGCTGACAGAGCACTGTTCTTTTTGTGACATCATACTCAGAAATTATTTCATGCATGATTTAAAAACACCCAGAGTCGACATACTGGCCTTTAACCCGAACAGTCTGCTACATCTAATCAACCTTTATCCTGCAAAGGTCCAAACAAATCATCAGTTGATCATGACTCCTAACCTGAAGCATTTTAAGAAAGAGTTCTGCTTGTAACCCCTAATTAAATAATTTTTAAACATTTCTAGCAGTAGTTTTATTTAATAGAGGCAGGGGTTAGGGCAGAATTTAACGATATTTTATAAGCCTGAACAGTGATAACATACGAGTATATAAGGACAATCCCTCAACAGCCTTAAATTTTCCCAGCCTTTGGGATAACTATAACATTTGACTAACTGACTCAGGCTAGTGCCAGTTTGTATCATGACTAACTCTAAGTCCATGTAGACAGTAGCCCAAGCTAGAACATGCCCCATATGCAAGAGTATGCCAAAACATTGATACTATTATGTTCAAAGCACAGGCCCCTGAAGCAGGATAGTTATATTAGTGAACACCGGACCCATATTTATAAATATAAGTATATATATATGGAACCGGTGTTTCAGTAATATCACTGTCCTCCAAAAGGGGCTGTGGTTCAAAGGACAAAGAGGGAATCTGTCAAAAACTAAATGACAAATGTCTTGACGCTTACCCATAAATAACTTTAACACTGACACTACACAACGAGAATATGTGTTTACTGCGCATTGGCGAGTTGCCATATTTAGAAATCAAACGAAAACGATTCCCTAAAATTCTGTGGAAAAGACTTCCTAGATCTTGTCCTACTGATAACCAGCTGATAACATTCTTCGAAATTGTCACCAAAATGCAGTTTGACAACCTCTGCACATGTTCTATCTAAGCACTGACGTGTGTAACAATACATTACATCAGCAGTATAAAAATCCAAGCCTCCATATTACCTGCCAAAGTGATTATCCGTCAAGAATTCTCTGAGCAACAAATGTCATCTTACAAGCAAGGCATGGTAAATGTCGGAGTCACGTGGGGTCAACTCGAATACTTTCAACCTTAAATTGTATAAGTCCTCAATGTCATTTCATAAAAAGGGAGGCAACTTCCGTCAGCTTAATAGATATTGCAAAGGACCATGGACTTCCTTAGTTGAAAAATCACAATCGGTACACAAAAATGTTTGGATTGTTTATTTTGGATGCTATTTTACAAAATCATATCAAGCGGTCTTGAGCTAATTAATTAGTATTCATTTATTAATGGAGAGGAGGTCATGTGATATGCAAATTTTGTTTTTACGTCCGGGCACTTGCGTTGTTTGATACGGCATTTTGGGTAATATTCAATATGGCGGCACCCATATTGAAGTGGAAGCGGGTAACGAACACAACAGGGCCAGCTCCTAGGCCGCGGCATGGCCATCGTGCAGTTGCAATCAAGGATCTGATGATAGTTTTTGGTGGTGGTAACGAAGGAATCGTTGACGAACTCCATGTTTACAACACAAGTAAGTTAGCTGTCAAACCCATGGATCCCACAAAATGGCGGCTTATTGTTGTGGGTTTGGAAAATTTGGCGCCATGCTAGAAAATGTTGACAGTCACGTGTTTTCTTTAATGTTTCAGGTCGGATTTTAAAAATGTATCTTTCTCTGCTAATGTCGCATTAGAGATTTGCCCCTGTCAATTTTTGTGCAGTAACTAAAATTTTGGCGTCAAGCAAAATACCAAGATGGCGGCGCCCTATATCACACTCAGGGGCTGTAGATAAATGTGAATTCGGGCGTTAGTACGGGTGATCATTACTGTAACATTTATTCTTTAGGTGCTCTGCGATGTTGCCTAACAGCTGTGCTAGTTTGTAGTATATGATGTGCTGTAAACATTTTGTTAACATTGATTTTTTGTCCGTTGAGCGGTGTTCTCAAAAGAAAATGGCGGCGCACGGTTGACAGCCAGTGTTTAGATATCGGGGCAACGAGATTTGACTTTCTCACACTAACATTATACTTTTGCACCGAACAACCATTGCACTTTTAGAGTTGCAATATTGAAATATTGATTTTATTGTCAAGTTGAATATTGTTTCTAAATTTTCTGTATTTTAAAGTACTAAAATATTAGTATCATCTGGTTCGGAGCTATTTGAATAAATTATGTAAATGACATAAGGAGGCGGGGACACCTGCTGGATTTCAAGCAGCTCCGATAACTCCAAACAGCAGTCAGTGGTTGGAACAGCTGTTGTAAATGTATTTTTCTGATTGCACAGTATAAAGAAGTCATTGTAACATTGCACACTTTTGAAATATCTTATTAGGTCAGGTAAATATTGTTGGTGTTATGCTGTTTTAATAATATCTGTTTTCAATGTATTTGAGTATTTCAAACACTTTAAATCATGTGCACACATCCTTAGTGATTTTAGTTTCACTACAATCATGAAACAAAATTTCAGCAAGGTCCCAGTTCATGTCAACGATGATCAGTTCCACATGGAAATGACAGTGTAAATGTATCACGGGAAATTTTTCAAAGTAAAACTGTTTCATGGGAAACAGTACAAAGGAAAAATTTCACTTCAGGAACAAATACCCTTTGACACTAACTTCAGCAACTGTCACCTTCATCATTAGGTATTCTTACACTTTAAAAAGAAACTTAGTGTTAAGTCAAAGTATAACCAAAAGCATTGCTTACATGACAATATGCTCCTGAACATGTATGTAAGTGCCTGTTACAGTAAGCATCTAATAGGACCATTACTGTTCATTTGTGTTTCAGCTACAAATCAGTGGTTTGTGCCTGCTGTGAGAGGAGATATTCCTCCCGGCTGTGCAGCTTATGGCTTTGTTTGCGATGGCACACGGATACTGGTCTTTGGTGGCATGGTTGAGTATGGGAAATACTCAAACGAATTGTATGAACTTCAAGCCAGCAGATGGGAATGGAAACGACTCAAACCAAAGCCGCCTAAAAATGGGCCGCCGCCGTGTCCCAGATTGGGTAAACATCTTCATCTTGCCAACTCATTTCTTAGTTAAGAGTAATGTAAGTGTAAATCAACGATAAAACAAATTTATATCTGAGAACACATATTTCTGAACAAATTGTTGTCATTTGATTTCAATGTTGATTTGAATTCTTTCTCGTAATCTACAAAGTACATGCTGTAATTCATGGAATTGTTTGTTTTCTAGGTCACAGCTTCACTTTGCTTGGTAACAGGGCTTGGCTTTTTGGAGGTCTTGCAAATGACAGTGAAGATCCTAAAAATAATATTCCAAGGTATGAAAACATATCATGCCCTTGTTTATATTGTTAGACTTTTAGTTAATTAGATGTTGAATTTTAGTCCATGAGATTTGTAATCACATTTTTGTCAACACGAAACATGTTGTTTTTTTAACGTGAGTATTCAAGAGTTGCGAAATGGCAATAGAAAGATTATTTCATGTTTGTAATTATATGTGTAGTTGTTTTACACAAATTAACACTAAACCTGTACCTACTACTTTTTTCAGATAGTCATCTGCATTTCTCAACTTTCTTAAAGTTCTTTAAAAAATGATATTCAAAGATGTTAGATATCATCAAAAAGGTTGATTGCCTCAGGGGTTGAATCTTTGTTGTAACACTTCCAAACTTTTAAATCTTTGTAAGAAATGCTGTGATAATGCTTTCTTTTGGTGTAAGTCTCATCCCTGCACTCATGGATAATTTTCTTCAGATACCTGAATGATCTGTATGCCTTGGAGCTGAAACCAAACTCTAGCCAGATGGGTTGGGATTTACCAGTGACTGTGGGCCAGCCTCCGCCCCCGAGAGAGTCCCATTCATGTGCATCGTATGCAGCAAAAGATGGACGCCACTCCAGACTGTTCATATATGGAGGAATGAGCGGGTGCAGACTCGGTGACCTGTGGCAGTATGATGTGGGTATGTTCATGATGGATGCCTGAAATGTCTTGGTCAGCGCAGTTGAAACAAAATTCTATATACTATTCTCCCCCTGCATTGTAAATATTCATTCATGGTGAAAATGACATTTCAACAACCATGCTATCAATCAGAAAACCGTAATCATATTAGTGCAAATGCTGTCTGTAGTAATTGTTTCCGAAAAATATTGAAGTGTCCCATTATTTTTAAGCTTCTTTAAATGTGAGTGTTCTCGTTTCCATCCGGGTTTTAAGTGTTATTTTATGAGTAGTTTTTCAATATCATTTGTTTCCTCTTGTCAGACTCACTGAATTGGTTGATGCATGTCATCGTATCCCAATTGCGTGGATCGATGCTCATGATGTCAATCACTGGATTGTCTGGTCCATCTCGATTATTTACAGACCGCTTTCATATAGCTGGAATACTGCTGATTGTGACTTTAAACAACAAACTAGGTGAATTGAATGCCATCTTGAACATTAAGTTTAGACTTGTGGATTCACAAGCTGTGCTCCATGTCAATGATAACAGAATGTTGCATTGTATGATGTCTGTTGTAGACACTGTGACGTGGACAAAGCCTGTCGTCCAGGGAATCCCACCTCTGCCTCGGAGTCTCCACACAGCCACAGTCATCGGAAACAGGATGTTTGTGTTTGGGGGATGGGTCCCACTGGTCATGGACGATGTCAAAGTTGCTACGCATGAAAAAGAATGGAAGTGCACAAACACACTGGCATCCCTACACTTAGGTAACTTTTGTGTCAAAGCTGTTTGACTTTCAAGCTTTTCCCTCTTATAAACATAACATTTCTATAGTTTTGTGACGAAAACAGTATTCTTTGACAAGACCGTCGACAGGTGACCAAGAAATGTTGCCATCTTCAAAGTTACCTGTCTGCATTCAGGCATTATAAATTTTGAAAAATAGCAAATGCCAAGAGACAAATCAAGTCTTGATTCAGTTTAAGTAATGCAAATAATTACTTGAGGATCTACAAAGAGTCAGGCTTTCCTCCCACATCAAGCTGACAACTGAAATATTGTTCAAAGCGGCGTTATGCCTAACTCACTTGAAAGTTCATACTTTCTGTAATTAATTCTCACACTTTCATTTTTATGTTTTTCTGTATTGCTGGAAAACTGATCACTGCGACATATCATACATGGTACAGCAGCAATAATAACCGTTGTATAGATCCATTGATTCATCTCTAGAAGACTTACAAAGTCAACACATTTTGTCTCTATTATCTATTGGGGGGCACGGGTGGCCCAGTCGTCTAAGGCGCCGCAATTCGCTGTGCAGAGTTGCGTCCCTTGGGCACGTCAAAAACCTATGATTGTGGGTTCGAATCCCCATACCATCACCGTACACGTGCTCGTGGGTTTCAACGAAGTGGTAAACGTCTGAGACCTGCATCACTTGGGGCTTTCCTCCCACATTAAGCTGACATGCCGTGATATAACTGGAATACTGTTAAAAGCGGCGTAAAACCCAACTCACTCACTATTACCTATTGTACTAACTTTGATATGAACTTTGCTTTATTATTTATCTATTGTACTGTGATTATATATGTTCATGTGTACTTGAAAGAAACATCCTATAAAAAAACTACGAAAAATAATACACACGCAATCCAATTTCCCTTTTCAACAGGGAATAACTCTGTTACAGATTTGATGACATGGGAGCCTCTGGCTATGGAGGTGTTTGAAGATGCCCTCCCCCGTGCCCGGGCGGGTCAGTGTAGTGTTGCCATCAACACACGTCTCTACATCTGGAGTGGCCGAGACGGCTACCGGAAAGCTTGGAATAATCAGGTGGGTGGAATGGGGATTGGTCAGATTGTTGCTTGGGATACAAGTTGTTAGTGGTCTTGTTTTTATTCACCAATTTATCAATATAGAGACTTTCTTTTTCTGCGTTAATACAATGAATTACATCTGGCCACTTTGACATTTTGACAGTTGTCATGAATACAGATTGAAATATTGTTTTTTGAAGAGGATACTGAATAATTTATATCACAGTTATTTGACACAGTGTCTTGTTTGCTTTGTTTGTTTTTTGTTTTGTAATATTTTAGGCTATTTCTAACATAATATGAATGATTATTTTTACAGGTCTGCTTCAAAGACCTGTGGTTCTTAGAGACAGGTATGCATACATAATAAGCTAATCTTTTTAACAGTGGTGTATTCTCATTATGCTTATGTGGATGACAATATTCAAATAATTAATATAAATCAGATTATTTTGATTTCAACAGCTGAAATTGTTTTCATATGTTTTGTTTTTGGCCAAGTATTTTCAATGTAAATTGAAGTCATCTTTTGATCTGTATCACTTGACACCTTTTTTACCATTCTTGTAAACAATCAATCACTGTTTCATGTTTTATTGTCATCGAGCCTTACACATCGTGTTTTGTATACAGAAAAGCCACCAGCACCGTCTCGTGTTCAGCTTGTACGTGCCAGCACCAACACACTGGAGGTCTGTTGGGGCTCTGTGCCCACCGCTGATGCGTACCTGCTACAGTTACAGAAGTATGACCTACCCCCATCACAAGCCATGACCCCCACCGCGGTGCCGGTCAGCAGTGCCCTGGTCAAGCCCCCGACGCCCACGGCGCCGGCACCTGTAATGAGGTCCCCAACTGCAGGTAGGACAGACACCGAGTGGCACCATCACTACTATTACTGTCATGAAACCAATAGATTAAGTTAACATTGAAGGAAATAGTTGTTGGTTGTTAATTAACATTTGTGATGACGATTAATTGTCTGTAGGTTTATTGGGGTATGTGTGGCCTTCTCATGTTAGGTGCCACAATTCTCTGTGCAGAGTTGCGTCCCTTGGACATGACGGAAACCTATAATTGTGGGTTCGAATCCCAGTTCAACCTGATTATGTTTCTAGGATTGTCAGCACCATACCCGTGCTCTTGGGTTTCACGAAGTGATAAGCGTCCGAGACCTGCATCACTTCGGGCTTTCGTCCCACATTAAGTGGACATGCCGTGATATAACTGGAATACTGTTAAAAGCAGCGTTAAGACCCAACTCACTCTCTGTAGGTTTATTCTCGAGCATTTTGAACTTATTTGAAATCAAGAGGCTTCAAGATGATCATGCCTCTCATTTGCAACCTGCACTTTAGTACTTATTCTATGGATAGTTGATAGAGAGTAGGATTAGTTTCAGTCTACTTTGGAAATTGAATGAGTAGATTGTAGTCATGATATTGACTGTTAAATACATAGGATGGAACCTTTTCACAGTTTTATTCTGTCCCTTTTCCTGTGGAGGATACTGTCTTGTCTACCATCTGTCCTCACTATTCATGGTGTGTTCAGTAGCAGTACATATTTTTCATGATGTTTTTGACTGAAGATTGAAACAGATTTGTTGTCTTTATATGGACATTAGGGTGATTGTAACTTATCTTCTTGACAAAATAACAAGGACAGATAAAAAGTTCAAGATAAAAGATAAACATGTTTATGTGCTTGAGAGCCAATTTCATTTTAAAAAATTCTATCAAGTTTCTCTTTTTTATTAATACAATCTTGTATAGTATCAATGTCAATTTAGGGCCTGGCAAAGTTTTGGGAAGAATTGTTACTCTGTACCCCATTATTGTCGTTAGATACAACAGTAATGGGCAGAGTGTCCCCAGTGTCTGAACGTACTGATAGTGTCCTCAGAAGACAGCTCATGCTCTGATTGTAAACTTGACATTCGTTGTGATATGGATGGAATAGTGCTTACTACAGACTAAAACAACAGTCACTCTTCAGAACAACCAAGGCTGCCTTATATTTCAAAATAGAGTTGTTAGACATAGGTTTTCAATTTTTTAAATATATTTTGGTAGTTTTGTATAGTGTTCTATATAAATCTTCCTCTTTGTATGTCCAAACTGAGGACAACTGGGAAAGAGATGATAGGCTGTAAAACAGAATTGGTCAGGTTATCCGAACCATTTCACTGACAAGTGTTGTCAACATCAATCAAAGTATAACGTGATGGCTATGTTCCTTCACAAATCCTATCCACTATATCTTCTCACTCTATTGCTGTCTGTCTGCCCCCTGATCTATCTACTGACACCCCCATGTGCCCTCTCATCTGTATTGTCACCCCCATGTGCCCCCCTGATCCATGTACTGTCACCCCCATGTGCCCCCCTGATCTATCTACCGTCACCCCCATGTGCCCCCCTGATCTATCTACTGACACCCCCATCTGTCCTCTCATCTGTATTGTCACCCCCATGTGCCCCCCTGATCTATCTACTGTCACCCCCATCTGCCCTCTCATCTGTATTGTCACCCTTATGTGCCCCCCTGATCTATCTACCGTCTCCCCCATGTGCCCCCCCTGATCTATCTACTGTCACCCCTATGTGCCCCCCTGATCTATCTACTGTCACCCCTATGTGCCCCCCCTGATCTATCTACTGTCACCCCTATGTGCCCCCCTGATCTATCTACTGACAACCCCATCTGCCCCCTGATCTGTCTACTGTCATCCCCATGTGCCCCCCTGATCTATCTACTGTCACCCCAATATGCCCCCCGATCTATCTACTGTCATCCCCATGTGCCCCCCTGATCTATCTACTGTCACCCCTATGTGCCCCCCTGATCTATCTACTGTCACCCCTATGTGCCCCCCCTGATCTATCTACTGTCACCCCTATGTGCCCCCCTGATCTATCTACTGACAACCCCATCTGCCCCCTGATCTGTCTACTGTCATCCCCATGTGCCCCCCTGATCTATCTACTGTCACCCCAATATGCCCCCCGATCTATCTACTGTCATCCCCATGTGCCCCCCTGATCTATCTACTGTCACCCCTATGTGCCCCCCTGATCTATCTACTGTCATCCCCATGTGCCCCCCAATCTATCTACTGTCACCCCCATGTGCCCCCCTGATCTATCTACTGTCACCCCTATGTGCCCCCCTGATCTATCTACTGTCACCCCCATGTGCCCCCCTGATCTATCTACTGTCACCCCCATGTGCCCCCCAATCTATCTCCTGTCACCCCTATGTGCCCCCCTGATCTATCTTACTATCTCCTGTTCCCAGCCACTGGCGCAGTGAGGCCTCTAGGAGCGGCCAATCTGGCCTCGCTCGCACTCACCGCCCCACAGACAATCAGAGGTATATAGTTAGGCAGCATTGTCTGCCTCGCTCGTCCGCAGCATGAATAACGGCAAACTAAAACAGTTTATTTTGGTCATGTTTTTCAACTATTTGTGCATGAAATCATACTGTATATGTATCAATATAACTTTTGCAATATTTTGTTTTCCTGTTTTATTTACCAAAAAATACATACCGTAATTACAAGAGAGAACAAAATTGTAAATATTAATGACAAGGTTATCACAGCATAATGGCAAAAAATTACATGGGGAAAATTTTCAGTTTTTCTGGACTAAAGTTTTGATGCAATTTTGATCATTGGATGAAAGTTCATGTTTGTTATCAAATATGTATTTGATTTTAATTTTTCAAAAGCATGCTTCAGTCTTAACTGAAAAATAACAGGATGATTTTTCATGCTTTGAATGTTAAATGTGCATGGCTTTGATTAAAAAGTTGTCATGATATTGATCATGAAACAAGTGAAACAGTTTAAATGTGGCAATTCACAGGAATGGGTTGTCTGTGTCCATGTCATCTGCTGAGAATCTGTCTGTCAACTGTTCTTTATTGTTTCCTGTTTCTGTCTTGTGTGTATTGAGTTTTGTCACTGTTTAAATGCAAACAGCTTTGTTATGTTAGTTTTACAGTGTAGTTTACAGGCATGGGAGGGGGCACGGGTGGCCCAGTCGTCTAAGGCGCCGCGATTTGCTGTGCAGAGTTGCGTCCCTTGGGCACGTCAGAAACCTATGATTGTGGGTTAAATTCCCGGTTAGCCCTGATTATGTGTCTAGGTTTGTCAGCACCATACCTGTGCTCGTGGGTTTCACCGAGGTGTTAAACGTCTGAGACCTGCATCACTTCGGGCTTTCCTCCCACATTAAGCTGACGCTCCGCGATATAACTGGAATACTGTTAAAAGCGGCGTTAAACCCGACTCCTTCACTCACTCACTACAGGCATGGGTTTTCATTCATTGCATCTTGAACTTAGATATTTGTGATTGTTCAATTTGTTGATTTAGCTTAATAGCTTTGTTGCATGTGTCTTACTTGAATTTAATTGATTGATTTTGACATTTATAAAGCTAGGTTTATCTTAAACTGATCATCTCTCGGATACTTTCTCCACAAGCATATTCCGAAATATCCCAGGCTTTCAGTTGTTGAAATATTTAGATATTTCGCTTTTTCTATTTGATTTTCATTCTCTTCTTTTTAATTTATATTGATTTTATGACAATTTATTCACTATCAGCCAGTTCATGTTTGATTCTTAAATTGAACAGTACTGATAATTTTTCAAGTTGTTTTACCCTTTGTTCACAGTGACGGCCACCCCGAGGGTCAAGACTCCCGTCACCATCACCCCAGTGTCTCAGGGGATGAGAGTAGCCACACCCCAGATCATCAGTGTCGGGCAGGGACATAAAACAATAGTAACCAGTGTATGTGATTTGTTACATGGGAGGAATGCATTGAATTGAAACTATAAGTCAGTGTTCCCATTTACCAGTAATTACCAGTTTTTTACCGGTAAAATTAGGCTTGGACATTTTGCTTTGCTTCGAGGTTAAATATCCATTTGTAGCAAAATATTTAAAAAGGAATCGAAAATTGTGACAGAATTTTGTGTGAATGACGTGTAGATCTAATTAAGTTACTTTAGTGATGACATCGCTGCACTAAACATGATGTTGAAAGAATCAAAACCAGTAAGTGTTCACACGATTTTTTTATATGTTGAAAGTAGGGACTGACAAAAGTTTAGTGGTGACTGGTAGTTTTTAGAGTTCCAAAGCCAGCAGGAACACTGTAAGTGTTGAAATTCTCTGAAGTTTAGAATGGTCTCCTATGATGGTATTGGTGCTATAATAACTGCCTTTTTTCAACACACTCCAAATATTCATAACACATTCATCAACAGCGATAGAAATTCACTGTTTTGGCCCACTAGTCCTTTTAAAGACAATGTATAGCAAAATGCTGAATAGTGGTAAATTTCAACTTGTTCTTATGATACCTTAACTTTTGGGTAGGGGTAGAATAGGTCTTCAGCAACCCATGCTTGCCATAAAAGGCGACTATGCTTGTCATAAGAGGCGACTAACAGGATCAGATGGTCAGGCTCGCTGACTTTGTTGATGCATGTCATCGATCCCAATTGCATGGATTAATGCTCATGATATCAATCACTGGATTGTCTGGTCCAGACTCGATTATTTACAGACTGCAGTCATATCAATGAAATATTGCTGAGTGCGGAGTTAAACAACAAACATAGATAGATAGAAAAGTCTGAAAAGCAGTATTTGTTTATACTGACTAGGATTATTCATATACATGAAAGCAAAGAAGTGTGCCTTACTCGGGCTGAAATCATACGTGGAATAATTGTGTTGTTAGCAGGGAGCTACTGGGCAGATGACGGGCATCGCTGCCCTTGCAGCAGCAGCAGCCGCAACACAGAAGATACCCGGTACCACTGGCGCCACCACCACGCCCATGTCAGGCATCAAAGTGGTCACGCCAACCATAGTCACACCCACAGGGGTCAAGGTGCAAGGCAAACTTCAAGGTGAGCCAAGTTTTCAGTTTCCGTGTTGGGTAGTATAGGTCTTCATGCTTGTCGTAAGAGGCGACTAACGGGATCGGGTGGTCAGGTTCGCTGACTTGGTTGAAGCATGTCATCAATCCCAATGGCGTGGGTCGATGCTCATAATATCAATCACTGGATTGTCTGGTCCAGACTCGATTATTTACAGACCGCCATCATATAGTTGGAATATTGAAGAGTGCAGCGTTAAACAACAAACAAACAAGAAACATATGTTACCAGAAGATGGTACAATCTCATTCAAGTGTGTATGTTGGAAACGTTTCTACTGGTCACATGGAGAAGTTTTGAGCAATTTGACAGGCAAACCCAGAGGTACAAAAAGCCTTCGAAATTCGCGCTAACCTGTCTACTAAGTTGTAATGATGACAAGTAGAGACCCAGTGATACTAGTCCTCATTGACTAGTAGCTATTTAGGGCTACAATTTTGAATGCTTCAATTGTGTCGACAATTGGAAACTGAATATATCTTATAGAAAATTTAACATAGTCCTGCTAGAGAACAAAATGTTTACTAACTACAAACTCATGAGGGCTAGTGACAGAGCCCTCAGATAAGCTTTTGGGTATTTTACCTAGGGCTTTGATTCTGATTGAGTATCCACTATTTTAATGGGGTGTTTTTACCCATATGTTTCTTGCCTTTTTGGTATTTTAACTTGAGGGGCATAAGTCTGTATTCAGCTTGTCCCAGAATAACACAATGGTCACAATGTGTAAGAAAGAGGCTATTTTTAATCACCAAATCAGCGACTGTTGAAGATACATTGACTGGGAACAATGTGATTTTCAGTTGGAATCGATTCAAGTTTGTTTCAGGTTTTCCAAATGTAACTCTCTGGAGAGTGGGGTTGATGGTTCCATCCCCAGTTGGCTTACTAAAAGTCCTCAAGATGGTACATGTTACCCTGTCCCATGCTCGGCATTACGAGGATAAAACACGGTTTGGTCGGCTTGGAGTCAGTATAACGTGGTATCTCAGTGGGCTAGCACAAAAAATGGCATTAGTCCAGGACTAGTACAATCGGACTCGTTTGCGTGCACCAACAGATGCATGCGCATCGCTATACAAGTGCAATTATATTGAACGCATTGTTAAACCCAATTTCACCATACTTCACCAGACACCTTGATCAGTGGACTTTCTTAACAGCATTTAACAATTCTGTCTTGAAGTTGTGATGCAGAGCTACAGTGGTATGTTACTTGTTTCAGGAACAACATTATCACCAGGAACACAAACCATCCGCGTGTCTGCCCCAGGATCGGCCATCTTGAAGACAGCTGGCGGGGCCACCAACATGGCGGGCAAACAGATCATCACTGTCCACAAGGCTGGATCAATGTCAGGCAGCCAGCCACAGATTGTCACACTGGTCAAGACAACACAAGGGATGACCGTTGCCACTGTTAGTAGGCTTGCTTTATACTCCAAACATGAGATGAGAGTTGTAATAAGTATATAAACATAATTGCAATTGTAGGGAAAAAGAGAAAAACAAAAAAATCTTAAACTTTGCTTCCATGACTTATGAAAGTTTACGGTGATGGATCCTTAAGTGATTTTAAACATTATTATCCACTATGACCAATACAGACTTCATCATAAGACGTCCCTGTGAAGGTCCGGGTTAGAATTGGTCTTCAGTAAACCATGCTAGCCATAAGAGGCAACTAACGGGATAGGATGGTTAGGCTCCCTGACTTGGTTGATGCATGTGATCGTATCCCAATCCTGTAGATTGATGCTCATGATGTCTATCACTGTATTGTCTGGTCCAGACTTGATTATTTACTGAAAACCATTATATAGCTGGAATATTGCTGAGTGTGGTGTTAAACAACAAACAAGACATCCCTTTTCATCTCGTTCACACTTTCTTACTCACATAGCAAATTTTGGACATGTTTTAACTACAAAATGCTGGAGTAATCCATTAACAGGGGAATTACCATTAAAAATAACTAACTATACATTGTTATCCCAACTGAAATGATTCCTTCTTTCCAGACAAAGGGAGGCCTGCCACAAGGTGCAACCATCGTGAAGCTGGTGACAACCCAGGCTGGCTCCAACAAACCCACGGCCATCTTCACCAGCAACCAGTCTGGACAGACCCCCTCCACAATCCTCGGAATCAGCAGTGTCCAGCCTAGTGTAAGTCCTGTCTGGAAGGGTCATTTTCAACTTGTCCATGGGTCATTTCAGACCAATAGTTTCTACTGGTCCTTCACCATGTCTGCCCAGCCCTAGCCTTGATACACCTTCCTAGCATTGTGTTAACAGTTATCAGTTCATTTATCTAGCATTCCCAAATAAGAGCACTTGGCTATCAAATGGGGAGAAAAAATTGAGATTTTCTTTTAACGTTGTGTATTAACATTACATTCAATAATGCAGTCCCAGACAAATTTTGCGATTCTGTGATCGCAGATAATGTGACTTTCTGCAGAAGTACTGAAAAAATGCAGAATTTGTCTTTTGTAATCGATCAAAGCACTATTTTTCATTATTTTCAAGCTTTTCTATCAAATTTTGCACTTGAATGATGGCCAAACTTTTAACATGCAATTCAAACTTAAAATAAGACAAAATTTGAAATAAATAATTCTCATTTTTAAAGTTTTTGTGGTATTACAACTTCTAATTCTTCTTATGGAATTTTTACTGACATTTGCTGGAGATTTGGATATGAATATCAGCCTCTGAGCAGGTCTAGATAAATCACTGCTGTCATATCATTACAGTTGATTATATGTGTCAGTGAATATCATTTTGATTTTGTTCAACTGTTGCACTTTTTGAACAATTCCTCCTATTGAGTAATTTGCTGTGCAGAGTGGTGTCCCTTAGACATGCCAGGATCTTATTATGATTCTAGGTTTGACGGCACCATACCCATGTAGATTGTTGCTCATAATATAGATTACGGAATTGTCTTGTATAGACTCGATTATTTATCGGCCATCATCATACAACACAAATATTGCTGATTGCAACAAATCTTAGAATTAGACTAGACCCGGGTTAGAATAGGTCATCAGCAACCCATGCTTGTCGTAAGAGGCGTACCTTACTCTGGTAACTACCTGTAAAAGGTAGGGCTGCAACAATACCTGCCTGTAGAACAATGCTCTGCAATACAAAATCCAATATCTATATTAGTGAATTGTGCAGTGCTTAGAGATACGAAATATTCTTAGCCTGCACACACTGGAAGATGATTATAACCATCTATGCTTGTAGTAAGAGGCGACTAACGAGATCGGGTGCTCAGGCTGATTGGTTGGTGCATGTCATTGTATCACAATTGTGTGGATCGATGCTCGTGATATCAATAAATGGATTGTCCCGACTCGATTTTTTTACAGACTTCTGTCATATAGTTGGACTACTGCTGAGTGCGTCATTAAACAACAAACAAAAGAAGTAAACTAAAAATCTTTATTAGCAGGGCATGGAGCATGGTCCGAATGTTGCTGAAGGTTGACTCTAAATGAAACTGTTCCTTTCCAGTCTTCCAGCAAGAATGTGACTACAATAATCAAGACTATACCTTCCTCCATGATCTCAATGGCCAAAGCCGGAGTTGCCGGTGTCACGACAACCCATGCAGGCACCAAGACCATCGTCATCGCAGCACCCAGGGGCAGCGGGGGGTCACTCAACACACCTACCAAAATAATCACATCAGTGCCCAAACTGGGTGGCCAGGGAAATACTCAGTTCATCGTGGTCAGCCCTCAGGGGTCCCAAGCTTCATCCACAGCACAGACCATCATTGGTGAGGTTTAGGAACCTTCAGCCTGGAAGCAGGCTAGTACATTTGCTCCGGAGCTTGGAAATATTTGGATGGTGATTTTGAAAAAGAAAACGAAAATACTTTGAAAAGTTGTGGAACGAAACCGAAGAGTATGCCAAGTAGTGTCTTTCACATAGATTTCTCTTTGATTCCAAACTAACTGCACTTGGCAGGCAAATTGGGAAGAATATGGTGATATTGTTCAAAATTGGATATTTTTAAATGTTCATGTTTTCATAAATTCTGCGGAATTGGGAATTAATAATTCAAATTTGAAATTTTTAGTATTAATTGCTGCTGACTTGGATAGAATGTCGACCTCTGAGCAGGTCTAGATAAATCCCTGCTTACTGGTTATTGTGTTAGAAAATTGTGATTTGTTTTATTAACCTGTTAATTCATGGTTAACCTTTTTTCATGCAGGCAATAAGCCCATCACAGTCACCGCTCTTCCTTCATCGTCCGCGGGAACATCTCCGGCCACTAAACCTGTTGTCACCATCCTGTCTGCAGGTATGTTGTTTAATCCGTTACTAATAGGACTGCCTCTATGGTATAGTGGCCAGTGAATAGTTAACCTGCCTGATTGTAGCATTAAGATCGTCTTAACAAGGACTATTTGCTCAGAAATAGCGGCATGGTATGTCAGTGGTAAGCACTAAAAAAACCCAGCTGTACTAGTTCAAGCAGTCATGCATACACACACACACACTCACTCTCTCTCTCTCTCTCTCTCTCTCTCTCTCTCTCTCTCTCTCTCTCGATCTCTCGATCTCTCGAGTCAGTGATTTGGGTGTGTACAGACTGGCGTCTTCAAGATGGAGTATTGTGTACTGTGGTGTCAAGACATCCACACACACCCCACACACCTATTTTTGAAACATCAATCAATAGCCATTAATTGAACCTTTTGTCTTGAAATGGGTGTTGGGTAGCCTAGTGGCTAAGATGTTCACTACTCACACAGGCCATGTTTAGTTCCCCACAGGTAAAAATTGTTGAGCCTTTTTTGGTGTCCCCCTACCATGATCTTGCTGGAATATTGTTAAACATTGTATAACTCATTTTGTCTCATACACTTAACACTTGTTTGTTGAAAGGTCTTCATGTTTGCCTTGTCTTCCAGCCCAAGCCGGCATGACCGGATCCACTACAGCTGTCCCTGCCCACATCTCAACTACCACCACTGCTGCCACCTCCATCCTCTCCAGCCCCATGGTGAAGGCATCCACGGGGGGCACCTCAACCATCTCACTCATAGCCCAGCAGACCCCCGGAGATGTCCCCACAACGCTCGCCACCAGGCAGATCATAGCCACACCCACACATACCACACTAGGTAAACAGCCCATGCAGATCACCATCACTCCGGTCGGCCCCAAGGTCACACCTATAGTTGCTCCGACGATCACCACCGTTCCTGTTCCAGTGACTACGCCTGTTGTAGCAGATGCCCAGGCTGGGGGTGACTGTGGAAGACCTGAGGGCTGTGGAACACCGCCTCCTGGGGATTGTGGAAGACCCGAGGGATGTGGAACACCACCACCTAATGGAGACTGTGGAAGACCTGAGGGATGTGGAACACCGCCTCCTGGGGATTGTGGAAGACCTGAGGGATGTGGAACACCCCCTCCTGGGGATTGTGGAAGACCTGAGGGATGTGGAACACCGCCTCCTGGGGATTGTGGAAGACCTGAGGGATGTGGAACACCCCCTCCTGGGGATTGTGGAAGACCTGAGGGATGTGGAACGCCACCTCCCGTGGATTGCGGAAGACCAGAAGGATGTGGAACGCCACCTCCTGGGGATTGTGGAAGACCTGAGGGATGTGGAACACCCCCTCCTGGGGATTGTGGAAGACCTGAAGGATGTGGAACACCCCCTCCCGGGGATTGTGGAAGACCTGAAGGATGTGGAACGCCACCTCCCGGTGATTGTGGAAGACCTGAAGGCTGTGGAACGCCACCTCCTGGGGATTGTGGAAGACCTGAGGGATGTGGAACACCCCCTCCCGGGGATTGTGGAAGACCTGAGGGATGTGGAACACCACCTCCCGGGGATTGTGGAAGACCTGAGGGATGTGGAACGCCACCTCCCGGTGATTGTGGAAGACCTGAGGGATGTGGAACGCCACCACCTACGCAAGGAGACTGTGGAAGACCTGAGGGATGTGGAACACCCCCTCCGGCAGGTAGTGATCAAGGTCAAGGTGATAGTGGACCGAGTGAAGGTCAAGGTGATAGTGGGACATCAGAAGGGGTCACTGCCCCAGGTGATAATGGTGACTCTAAACCTAGTGTTGACGGAAATCCAGGTGAACAGTCAGTTCGGCAGGAAGGCTCTCCAGCACCAACAGTTGCAACAACTAGTCAGCCGATGTTGGACGCTGCTCAGTTAAATAGTGCTACAGATAGTGCAGGTGTCGGCAGTGTGGAAGCACCTGCTGACGAACCCATGGACACTACCCCTGCTGCAGCTGCTTCTGAACATAGTGGCATCTCGGTGAAACCCGAGCCAGGCCTCCTCGCCCAGGCTCAGTCAGAAAGTGCTATGGACACATCTTCGACATTTACAGGGTCAGCAGCTAGTGCGGTGTCAAGTGTGGCCGATGTGTCGGGTGAGTACAATTGGTCAGAAGAAATCTGCTTACATGTTTTAGTTCTTGGTTGGGGATTCAGTGACACCAAAATATCACAGGCAGGGTTAGAAACTAACAGTTTTTGTCCACTAGTCCTTATAATGATAACATATCGCAAAACCCTTAAAATGGGCCAATTTCTACTAGTCCTTAGGATGCCTTTACTATTGGGCACAGGACTACAGGACTAGTGCCAATTTCTAACGCTGACAGAGTGTGATATCATGTTTTCTCTCCACTGCCCCTAGTGTAAGCTGCAGTAACAGACACCACTGCAGATAAAATGGCTGCGCCGCATACATTACTGGAAGAGTAAAACAAAATGGCATGATCTCCCCCCTGTCAGGATTAGAACTAAACTCAAAAGCTTTAGTTAAAACAATAGAGAATTTTGTACTAACCCCATGCTAGTGGGTTAGTGTTAAGTTCTAACCCTGCAATGTTTACCATGTGTTTACTCATCATAAATAATATGTTTATCCGAGACCGCCAACAATATCTTCTGTACAAATTTTATAAATTTTGGACTTGGCAGTGGGTTTCAATTCTGTAGCAGGACTGGAAAATTATTTCAGAGATATCTTTAGAAACTTGGTAAACACAATCACCTTATAGTGTAGATACGCCTTTTGCTATTTATGATTCAGCCAATTATTTAGTTTTTATACAATATTTATAAATTTGGATTGAATGGACATGATGGAAGCAATCTTAACTATTTTACCTCAGTTCTGTCATGTACTTGTTAAACTTTGTACAATATCAGTGTCAGTCTAAGGCTGTTATAGTCTTTGTTCTTAAAGATTTTATAATTATGTGTTTTTTTTCTTATTTCGATTAAATGGCACACCAGTAGACACTGCAACAAACAAAGCTGTAAAATGATTCATAGTAGACGTGGTAGATGTGTAAGAAATTCACCAGGTGTTGAGGGGTCAGCATGCTCACAACTTTTGTATGTTATCTGTACCATGTATCATGATGTACCTTACAATATAACTGTTCAATATTTTTCAACAAAAATTGGCAGGTGTATCAAACAGATCCTGAAAAGGGGCCTTTTGCTATTTGCGGATTTTTGGCATTTTTATTTTTCCCGATTTCCATGGAAACAATTTGGACTTAGTCTCAAATAGTCTATTGGTGTGTATCCGACATAGAAATACAAAGTTCTGAATGCCAATTCCATGGTACTGTTTTGATAGCAAAATTACTCTTGTATACAGGCAGACAGATTAGATAGAAAGTCTCTCATCAAGTTGGACTTCAGCATGTTCAGTAACAGTCAGATGATTTGTTCTTTCAAATTTGAAAGGGGTTTGGGGAATTTGTCATCTTCTGATGACTTTTGTATGTAATCTGATTCTGTATTTAAAGCGTTGAATTGTGATAGTGAAAATTCTATAATTTTAGTGGCTTGCAACATTTGCCTATTTCCCAAACATGACATGAGTTGTTCCCCTTTATTCTTCAATGACACATTTGTGAGGCTTTGCACATAATTAAGGTCTTACAGATTTTATGCCAAACAATTACTGATTGTGATATATATCTGTGTAGATCCCCTAGCAACATTGGCGACCGCAGCCATGTCATCGGCGCCTGTTTCAGCAGCAGTAGTCAAGCAGGAGCCCGGGACACCTGCAAATGGCGTCAAGACAGAGCCAGAGATTAAACAGGTCAGTGTTTCCACATTCATTTGGTTGTCAATTCATTGATGCAACACATTTTGTTTTAGATCTATACATTGGTCAATATTAAAATCTTTACTTGGAGTTCCAATTTCTTCTTTCCTCCCACATCACACTGTTACCAGTGATATGACTGGAATACTGTTAAAAGTGGCTTTCAACTCACTCCAATTTCTTAGCCAACCTATTTAATGTGCCAATATTTCTGTTGTTGGCTTATTTTAAAAAAAAACCATGTTGTACTATTTTATCATTTAATAAGTGTATGTTTTCTTATCTTTAAAAATGTTAAGAAAATAATTGCCTAGCTAACCAATAGTAGAAAACAATGTATCACAAACACTCTACACTGAGACTTAATCACATTTTAACCATTACGTTTTAGTTAATTTTTACACTATCCCTTTGTGAACAGCAGTTTATGCATTTACAAAAAACAATGTGTTTATACCATCGCTTGAGGGGAATAGTGAGGTTTGGGGATTGTTTCAGGAAAAGACAACTCCGTTGAAGCGGGACGCAAACCAGTGGTATGACGTTGGCATCATCAAAGGCACGACGTGTATTGTATCTCACTACCACCTACCTTCTGAAGGAACCCAGGGCAATGGAGATGTAAGTTCCGGCAATGTTTCTTGGGGTTGTCTGAATAGATTCTCAATACCCCATGCGGGGTCACGGGTGGCCCAGTTGTCTAAGGCGCCATGATTGGCTGTGCAGAGTTGTGTCCTATGGGCCTGCCAGATTCCTATGATTGTGGGTTCAATTCCCGGTTCGCCCCGATTATGTTTCTAGGTTTGTCAGCACCATACCCGTGCTTGCTGGAATCACCAAAGTGTAAATGTCTGAGACCTGCATCACTTCGGGTTTTCCTCCCACATTAAGCTTGCGCGCGATATTACTGGAATACTGTTAAAAGTGGCGTTAAACCCAACTCACTCACTCAATACCCCATGCTTCTAGCCAAAAGAGTCTGATGACTACTATGGCGTCAGAGTATAATTTTGCTTAAATGATGACAAGGAGAAGCTGTCAGGGTGCTTGATTTCATGATATTGTCTTCCTTTATTCTTGCATAGGTTTCACTGAAGGGGGACGAATCTAAGACCTCTATTTTGGGCTTTTCTCCCACATCAAGCTGAAACACTGATATAACTGCTGTTCAGAGCGGTGTTAAACTCACACCCTCACTTGATCATGAATTATTGCTCACATAGTTGACCACCAGTTTGTGTAGCTCGAGTAAGTCCATTCAAAGGGCATGTGATGTAAATATTGGTAGACTGTGTGATATGGCTGTTTAAAGGCTGTGTGATATGGCTGTTTAAAGGCTGTGTGATATGGCTGTTAAAAGGCTGTCTCATATGGCTGTTTGAAGGCAGTGTGATATGGCTGTAATACTACAGACTACTGCATTTATAGTCATCAACTGCCTTGGTTGAATCCCGTGAAGATTCCGGGTTGGAATCGGTCTTCAGTAACCCAAGTTTGTCTTAAGTGGCGACCATGCTTGTTGTAAGAGGCAACTAACAGGATCAGGTGGTCAGGCTCGCTGACTTGGTTGATGCATGTCATCGTATCCCAATTGCGTATATCGATGCTCATGATGTCAATCACTGGATAGTCTGGTCCAGGTTTAATTATTTACAGACTGCTGTCATATTGCTGGAATATTGTGTTAAACAACAACCAAATAAAGCCTTGTTTGAAAAACTTTCTTTACGGGAATATGTGGCCTTCGTTCTATTTCTTTAAGAATGCCTCAGAGTTTGGTGAGCATACATGGCTGGTCAAATTGTCTTTGGTTTCTGATACGTTCAGTAAAGATAAATAAGATGTAATTTGTTATTGTTGTTGCTTTTAGTCAGATTCTCATAAGGTTCTGCATGTTTTAACTTTTTTAAGACTAGGATAGGATAGTGTCAGTTTTGTAGAAGTTGCTTCCTGTCTTTCAGGATATCGACGTTGTCAACGTACCCGACCACAGTGTGTTAAAACGACAAGAACTCCAGCCTGGAACAGCCTACAAGTTCCGTGTGGCAGGTATCAACGCTTGTGGCCGCGGGCCGTTCAGTGAAGTCTCAGCCTTTAAAACATGTCTACCAGGTTTCCCAGGGGCACCCTCGGCAATAAAGATAAGCAAGGTAGGAGTTACTTCCCTTTCATTTGGTCGATGCCTTTTTACTGGAGACGGATCTCAAGTTAAATAAGAGTAAACTAAATACTTTTCCTGGGGTAAACTTTTTGCTACTGGGATCCTCAGAAGTTTGATAATGAATAGATCATATACTGTAATTCATGAAATTAATGCCAAAAATGTGAATGTTTTTTATGTGGACATTTGAGTATATAACGGAGGTATGGCTGCGGTCTATTTTATCACTGCCATTTTGCACACTAGTTCCGATAATAGATTTCCTATCACTGACTCACTGATTTCAATGTATGTTCATGTTTGGACTTTCTGTTTTTCAGAGTGCAGAGGGAGCACATTTATCATGGGAACCACCTCAAAACACTGCCGGAAAAATCACCGAATATTCTGTCTATTTGGCCGTCCGAAATGCTGCGGCAGCAGAACAAAAGCCTGGCGCCCCAGCTCAACTTGCGTTTGTGCGAGTTTACTGTGGCCCCAATCCCTCATGTGTCGTCACCACGGCCAGTTTGGCATCAGCTCACATAGACTTCACCACCAAGCCAGCCATCATCTTCCGTATCGCAGCTAGGAATGAAAAGGGCTACGGCCCAGCTACTCAAGTCAGGTGGCTGCAAGGTGAGATGATGATGATGATGATAAACTTATCTGAAACCCTTTTAACCTGAGCAGTTTATGTAAAATGATGATGATGATGATTATAAAGATAAACTGATCTGAAACCCCGTAACCTGAGCAGTTCATGTAAAATGATGATGATGAACTGATCTAAAACCCTGTAACCTGAGTGGTTTATGTAAAATGATGACGATGAACTGATCTGAAACCCTGTAACCTGAGTAGTTTATGTAAAATGATGACGATGAACTGATTTGAAACCCTGTAACCTGAGTAGTTTATGTAAAATGATGACGATGGTGATGAACTGATCTGAAACCCTGTAACATGAGCAGTTAATATAAATTAGGTTAACCATAATTAATAATGCAACAGAAAATATGTTGCTGACCCACTACCATCTCAATACTCCCACCAATTACCATCACTAATTTGTGCCCTTGAGTGATTCTGTTTCTTTCACTTCACACCGGAAAAAAACCAAGTTTGAATAGTATATACTAGTAAACATATACGCAGTCGCCTTTCTGATGTGCTCCAACTTGCTAACAGGCACTTGGCCAACATGCATTGTGTCACTTAAGAAACAATCTGAAGTTATGTTTGATTTTTACAGATGCCTCCCAAACAGCAATGGCAGGTGGAAAAATAGCCGTGAAGAGAGTCAGCTCCGATGGGTAAGGCAAAAACTATCTAGTTGTGTCTTGGGTGAAGTTGGGGGCACGGATGGCCCAGTTGTCTAAGGCTCTGCGATTCGCTGTGCAGAGTTGCATCCCTTGGGCACGCCAGAAACCTATAATTGTAGGTTTGAATCCCGGTTCGCCCAGATTATGTTTCTAGGTTTGTCAGCACCATACCAGTGCTCGTGGGTTTCACCGAAGTAGTAAATGTCTGAAACCTGCATCACTTCGGGCTTTCCTCCAACATTAAGCTGACATGCTGTGATATAACTGGTATGTTAAATGCAGTGTTAAAATCCAACTCACTCACTCACTTGGGTGAAGTTAGTTCAACGTTAGTTTTGGATCATATTCATTGGCCAGAAATGGTCATGTGCCATTTGACAGAAACGCTTATTGACACCAAATCAGGTGATATAGGTTTTGGGTGTTACTATTGCAATACTATCACAATAGTAAAAATAGGCCTATTGAGGGGTGGGGCGTTTGTTGACTTTGAATACTTACCAGAACTGTGGGTACATATCATTTATATGTCTCCAGATCACTTGACTTTGAGTTTGACCGTAGACATTTTGTCCTTTGTCATGTGATCAGAGAACAGAGCAGAAAATCTAGCAGTGATGGTATGTAAACTGTCCAATAACTATTGTCACAAAATAAAGGCAGCAGAAAATTTGTTTCAAATTGTATCTTGATCATGTGATTAGAACTAATTAATTTTATCATTAACATTTTATTTGCAGCAAACCCACCATCACAATCACTGGTGCAGCTATTAAGAAAATCAAAACTGAGGAGGATGGTCAAAGCTAAGGGGAATTCTCATGGCCCACTAGTGGCCACTACTGATGCACATCTTCAATTCTCAACAAATACTATCTCAAGAAAAGCTGCCAAATGGAAGTCAAAGACTTCAGAAATTACGATTCTACTGGGAAGCTGTCGGGGAATAATGAGTCGTCTTCACAGCTCAACTGAGAACTATTGTTCAGGGAACGACTAAGGAATGGACTTATGCTTGAAAAATGGTCACATCAGTTGAGACGGTCTATACTGTTCTGTTGAAATTCGACAAAAGTGCATTGCAAATGCATGTTGGGTGTATGTGTATTTGAGTAATGTTTCCAGAAAACATTGTATATGTTAACACCAGCTGATGTTGTCCGATGAAGGCACTGTCGGCACCCTATAGTGACACTGTCTCTGTATTGCACCCTCCCCAGGTAGTGAAAAATGAATTTGTGCATCATGTTTCAATTTCATGTTCATTTGTAAATGATTTCACTGTCATCTTTGTTACATCTTTCATCTGTTATATACTGTTTACACACAACACAGTGGGTATTGTAAATATCAGAGCGAAATGTACATCGGTTGAGAACCCTTCATCCTCATCGCACTCAGACAACACCACGCCTCGTCATGGAGCCGCCAGTCGCCTGGTCTTTTGTTTACAATATTCACTAGTTGGTATGTTCAATTCTAGGATAGTGCAGCCTCCCAGCATCTAGACTTGCTTCGAGGCGTTTGTTAAAGATAGTCTTTGTTAGATCCTGTTCATGTATATTGGCACCTTGTGTACATGTATTTAAAATGTTCATTACAGCTTTTCCAGAGTATTCAGTTGCTTACTGATTGATTAGATGTCACTCACGGACAAACGATCTGGATTGAATGGCAGCCTTAGCAAAAAAGTTGGAGGATGAACTTGAATGCCAAAAGATTCTCGTTATATTTTCCAAAAAAGTCTTTGAGTTTGACTTTGGCCATTGACGATGACCAGCTGTTCAAAGTAATGGTGATTTCTGTACTGTCTCATTATTTAAGAATTTGGGTCGGACTACTTTATTGTTAAAGAATTCCATCAATAATTCTGGTTGATGAAGATCGCAAGGGGGATTTTGCAGCATGATGATTGTCAAGATGTGACAGTATGCTTTTCTTAAAATTTATTGATTATATTTTTTTTATTAGCGTGGGTGATCCTAATGAAGTTTTACGACAGATTAAGATTCTTCTGTGTCTTGACTTGCGTTTCTGTGTACTGCTGAGAATTAAGTAAGTGCGGGTTTTTCAAAAGTTGAAATAAGGGACATTTCAAAAGTGGGAATGGTATGAAATTTGACAGTGAAATTGTAGGTTTTATCTGACAAATGAGGAAAGGGAATATGACGTTATACAGTTTAACTATATGTAATGCTGAAAAAAATATGTAATATTCTTGGTCCTCGGGCAACTGTGAGTTGGCAAACATTTTCAACTAGATCCCTTTGCCTGAGAATCAATTTTAAGAATATTTTTTTTATGCTAATGCGGGGTTAGTTATGTTTTGTAAATATATGATTGTAAATGGGTTGAGTACTTTTAAATATTGTACAAATCCTTCATGGGACAGACCATGTTGGCAAGCAGATTTGGTTATTCATCCAAGTAGACAGTGTTCAAAATTTCTGTACTTAAGTTCATCAAATTTTTAATTGAGTTTTAATCGCTTCAAGTAATATTGTAATTATGTGAAAGTTAATGAGGAATTTTAATGCTTCAGTAATGTTTCATTGTTAGTAATGAAATGAATAAAACTAAGAATAGTTTCAATGTATTTCTGTGAAGTGTTCAACATATTTCATTTCAAAAGTATTCAAATATTTGGCAGCTCCAAAACTACAACCAGGTAGAGGTCAAGTTTTATATTGAGTGTAAATACAACTGGATTGTTTCTGATGTACATTAATTTACAAGCATGTCAAATATTCCTGTAAATTTACTTCTTTTGCAGTTAAAGACAGTTGACCATTTGGTACCTTAAGGATGGTAAAATTCAGTCATCTAGTTTCTTGGCAGGCTAATAATGCATCTGACAAAGGTTTGGCTTGTTTGCCTCCTCCAATGTTCTTAGGATTGTTACCATCTGAAGAACAATGCTCCTCTGTATTATGTAGAAATGTTATTTATTTTTACAAGAAAACATTCAGATATCATGAAAGAAGTGCTACAATTAAATCCCTGTGTTTAAATGAAAAAATATGTTTGACAGTTCTTTTCTTGTTAAATGTTTAAAATGGCATTTATTTAAGGAAGAAAATTTATGGATGTCAACTTTTTTATTATGAGGAACACGTTTCGGAGTACATAATTACTCCATCATTCACATGATGAAGGAGTAAGTATATACTCCGAAACATTGTTTCTCATAATAAAGAAGTTGACATCCATAAATTTTCTTCCTTATTTGTATCACTTCTTAATGCCTTTCAAAGACTTGGCATATATTTTGCATGTTGTGTATTTGCAAGAGTATGTCGCCAGAGAAAATGGTAACATTTAAACAAAAATGTTCAGTTCGACTTTAAATGGTAGTGTCAGCATTTGAAAATATCTGTTTAACATAATGATTTTGCTGCTAGCATAATGGAGAATGAGCTTGGGTGATTACATTCTAGAAAAGGCAAAAGATCTCAAGGCTTCGTAGATGTTATGAACGAAATTTAAAGAACAATTTACGGATGACGTTTATAGCATTACGGAATTTGACTTTTAGGTAAGTGTTGCTGAATGATTTGTGAAGTTTCACAAGTCTTCTGGCAACCCAAATTTGAGACAGTTGATAACCTTTCATTAAAGGGTTCCTGACAAAAATACGTTCATAGTATGACATTGTCCTAGAACTGAGGAGTCACGTTGTGTTCGGGTTTCTGTATGCATCAAATGTGTACAGCTATAACCTTTATATGTATATTTACGCAGTTCAATTACTAATGTATCAGTACTTGTTGCTGGCTAAATGTCTACAGTTTCCATTGCACCCTGCAAAACAGATAATATGCCATATTTTAACACTGGAAGTGTTTTGTTAGTGCTTAAAGAACTATTTGTGGTCTTAAAACATGTTACCTTTATCAGGCCATAAAAAGAATGATTTTCTTTACTGTTAAGCCTGTATCATTTTTATAATTTTTTTGCCAGTTTTTCATACTATTGAAGGGCACGTAACTCTACACATTTCAGTTGCACAGCTGTATATTCTCTGTACCATGCTAACTGTACATTACAAAGAGACAAAACGGAATCAATTTTGCTCAAACTTAAAAAAACTGAGAAACATGAGATCCTTTGTTTGGTTGCCTTACTATGGAGAGAATAGCGGTAAACGTTAGGAAACAGTGATGATCAAAGTACTGTTCTCATGTGTTGTGTAGAGGCTATCATAAGATTATTTGTACAGTCGTCATCATGTGCCATTTTGTGGCATGACCATACTAGACTTTGAACATAGGAGTGACATGCAACACCATTTGTTAAACTATTGCCATGTTTATCGTTTTATATTGATACATTTTAGATTTGAAGTATACGATGCCCATCTCATTTAAGTGTACCTAAATAAATCTACTTTTAATCAGATGTTGTTTTGTTGTGCTCAGTGACGTCAAGTGCAGATGTAAATTGTTCCACAGCACTGTAGCTCACCTGGATGAATGGTCAACAGTTTATAATGACAACAAAGACTTCACAACAGTTGCGGTCAGCATTGATATTCAAGTATTTTCTGCATTAACACTGAGATCTAATAGAACAAAATATGATGTCACCTACAGAGAAATACAAGCCAACAATGTTTTTTCAATATGGCTGTCTTTACAAATAAATTATATGAAAAGGGAATGAAGCTCCTATCAGTGATCGCCCGTTCGCTGATCTCTCTATACTATCGCTGCCACCAGTCAAAGCTCCCTGTTCTGATAGGTGGCTACAACCATGCTTGGAGTTGAACTCGCAGCTGACTGACCGTTATGTTTACAAACAAGAGATCAATGACTGCCGTGACCCCAAATACTCTTACCCCAGCTAAGTTAGTTTGTTTGTCAATTTGAATTTCTGTTTAAAACTATCATGTAATTGATATAGTAAGAATGTAAGGGGGAAGTTGGTTGATTTTCCGTTCTTTTGCAATCTCGAACCAATCTGATCAAACACAAAAAGGTAAATTCATCTGAGAAATATTAGTCGTGAACCTTTCTTCTTCAAAATTCACTGATTGCATTCCCAAAGACATAAACAAAAGTATAAATATTACGTTTAGGGTTAGGGGGCAAATTTCAAGATTCTTGTAATGGCTACGCCCACACTGGTGGCAGCGATGTTACGGAGCGTGTAAAGGTGTCGCATGCTGGAAAGGCGCTTGAAGGGGAATCACTAAGGGACAGATAACTCTGGCTTACTGGAAACTATGTCTTCATTTTTAGCTCACCTGATCAAAGATTACTACCAAATCTAACCAGGTTCTTCAACAATCACTTGTCATATTTGCAGTACAATATTTGTTGTACCAAACTGATGTTATTTGCTGCAGTGCTTATCCAGTGAAAGCTTAAGTGATCTTGTTATGCTGGAAAGATTATCAAACACATGGGAAGGTTTATGAGTTTTATTTACACATTTACAACACAAATAATATCTGAGCACTGACAATACTTGATAGCACACTGGTACATATATAAAAAATAGTTCAACAGCAATGTAGCTCACCTAGTTATGTAACTTTGTCCAGGTGAGCTAAAAATTATTATTTTTTTTTACACAATCTTTTTTTTTACACAAGTAATTTTTGGCAACCTTTGTATATTGACAAAGTTTGTGTAAATGAATTTTCTGTAAAAACAAGATTATAGACTCATAAATAGTGCTGTTACAAACTCCTGATGCAAAACTATAAAGATACACAAAATGAAAAACCGGATTCTGTTTCTACACTCTTTGTCAAGTTGTGAAATATATAATTTAAAGTTACAGATGGATGTTTCTAAAAGATTCTCCTCCACCGAAATCTTTCAATTAAATAACAAATATTTACAACCATTGTTCTCTATATCATTTAATGCTTAAACTATTAGTTTTTCACAACCTTTCATGATGTCTCTATTTTTTAATAATACATATGTAATAGAACTTAAAGTAGATATGTCAAAAGTTCCTCTTCATAGCATTACCAAGGTTCGTACAGATATGGAACACTAAAATTCAAGGCCTTATGAAGGGTTTTTTAGGTGGGTTATTTACCAGAATCTCTCAATATTTTATCAAATCCAGCATACTATATATTAATAGCAAGACCTAAAAACCAGTATGACCATCACACATTTTCAAAAAGATATATTTTTAACCCAACAAAAAAATGAATTAAGTCTGTCATGAATTCTTCATGGTCTTTGGCACACATATCTACCACTGTGGTAAATCTTACTGAAACATCTTTGGTACATATTTTTGTGTGCTTTAATACAAGTATATCTCATTTTGTATAATTTCAAGTCTTTTCAACTTATTGTGGTGCTTTTCGAAGCTTTTCAAGGTTGACACTAAAAATCAAGGCTTTTCAAGAGGGACCATAAAAATCAAGGCTTTTTCAAGTCTGTACGAACCCTGATCAGAAACGGTTGACATCATCATAAAAAATACATGATTGATATCAATAAATATGCTATAAAGCAAAAATCACAATCAATAAAATCCTTTAAATGATTCATGAAAGACCACTGGAGACCAAGTAGGCTTGTGTTAATCTTCATCAGTGTCAGGTAGATGCTTATTTTGGCGCAAAACAGCTCGAGCAAGGATGCTATTTTTCTTCGTGATTTGTTCAAGATGGCGGACTGTTTTGGAGAAGCTGTTCGGCGATTCCACATTGAGCGCTGGGTTCGGACTGACTGGGATGGGTTTCCGAGGCCGAAGATAATATCTTGGTGCTTCCAAACTGGACTCCTTGAGAAATAAATGACACAAGAACAGTGTAATTATCCAACGTTTGTTTGTTTGTTGTTTAACGCTGCACTCAGCAATATTCCAGCTATATGACAGTGGTTTGTAAATAATCGTGTCTGGACCAGACAATACAGTGATTGATATCATGAGCATCGATCCACGCAATTGGGGTAGATGACATGCATTAACCAAGCATAGTCGCCTTTTACGGCAATCATAGGTTGCTGAAGACCTATTCTACCCCGGATCTTCACGGGTCACATCCATTGTGGATACATATCCTAATAATTACCTTGGCTGGGGTTGAAGACGAGGCTACCTTTGCTGGTGAAACTAGGAGAAAACAATAAAACTCATTGGCTGAGTCAGTTGGGTTGACATTTTGCAGCAAAAACAAGCAAAAAAACACCCGCCAGCTCGCCCACTCTCACAATATTTTCAAAAGTCACTGCCTGAGAACCAATTATTTTATTTTTTTAAGCCTAAACAACTGCTTCATTTTTTGGTTAATACCAGAAAATAGAATTTGGCAATTTTCTCACCAAGATGTCAAATACATGTAACACAAAGTATCACATGAAACGTTACCATGGTTACCTGGGTAGAATCCTGTCTTGACCCAGGTTGCCACCCTGTCCGGCAGCTGTTTGATAGGGGTGGACTGTCGGAGATCTCGCAGCTCACTGTGGAGAGTGGACATCTGGGTGTTGGCCAGACTCTCGGTCATCACGGAGAAATAGCTGTGTGATGACTCAGAGTGGCTGCTGGACTGCAAGATGAACGTGTGGTCCGAGTCTTCCCCCTCGCTACCTGTAGACCCACTGGACACCGCAGAGTCCGAATCTAGCGTTGTGGCTGGACGACAAATGACATGAGAAACAGCGTTAGAAATTGGCACTAGTCCTCTAGTCCTTGCCAAACTGCCCAGTAGTTCATCTATCAGGAGGACTAGTAGAAATTTGCCCTTTTTGAGGATCTTGCTATATGTTATTATTATAAGGACTGGTGGACTAAGTTCATTTCTAATGATGAGAAATATATTCTTAAATAAAGTGAAATACTAGAAAAATGCCAGAATACACATACCGTACATTATGACAGAAAATAAACTGTGTATTTTTTTCACATGATCATTAACATGCTGAAAGGGTTAGGTAAATAAAAGGAAAAAAAACCCAAGAAATGGAAGAAAAGTGGAGGTTCTTGAAGACATGTTTCTCACTTTGCAAGCATCATGCAAATTCTGTGGCAACAAGAGAGTGATTTTGTTGGCTAACATAAGCGAAATATTGCAATAAATGAGAAATGATTCTATCCTTTGAACAATGAGATGATCATCACCAGATGTTAGGATGCACAGGAAACCACTGAACAGTGAAACCTTGTTAATGTGGATGATTTCAGTGGAACACTACTGTCCAGATTAGAGGGGTTTCACTGTATATATGCCAAGTCTTATGCAGAAGTCGTCAACTTAGCATCTGCTTCTCAAAAACATAACCAGGAAGCTGTAACCATGATAATCTATCACATTAATGTCCAGAAAAAGAACTAACAGCTACTCACAATCAGCTGCGACTCCATTTTTACCCTGCGTTATCATATGTTTGGTGTCGATGCTCGATCCTGGCAATCAAAGCAACCATTTAGGAGATAAACGTTATGTATTTTAAGATTTTGCGGGTTTTATCGAGTATTTGAAGCTTGGAAATTTCATTTGGAACCAACGACATTAATGTGAGGTTTCAAATGAAAACTTTCTGGGCATCAAATATTTAAAAAAACCTGCAAATCTGATTTGCTGAAAACACATAATGTTTATCGACATTGTAAATTACAAAAGTACTGTGCCAGTAATTCCTAACTGGCAAAGATCAACAAAACTCCAACCCATTTAACACCTCTGTGTTGTCTTGCTGAGGTCTGCCAGTAATTCCTAACTGGCAAAGATCAACAAAACTCCAACCCATTAAACACCTCTGTGTTGTTTGTGTAAAAATGAGTGTTGATCTACAGACAGCATTCAGAAGAAAAAGAAACAGCCTACAAACGCTCTAGCTCCGACCCTTAATAACAAACTATGCATGCATGGAACATTTTTCATTTGACAACTTCCGTAAAAATGTGAAAGCAAAAAAAACCATTTGTTCCGGTTTGGGGACCCAAATACTGCAGTCTAACTGAATACTGGGATTCAAAACCCTGATTAGTGTATCCTGCAACAGCTAAGGGACACAACTCTACACAGCAACTTACAACACTTAAAACCAGTAGGGCCTTTTATCTCTACTACAATGTATATTAAGATTTACACCTTGTTCTTTAAAATGTTTATTTTGATATAATTTCAAGCCTTTAGTAACACATGGTTCACACGGATATGGAACACCAAAATTCAAGGCCTTTTAAGGCTATAAACTTGTTGGTTATTAGCTTTAGTCTGTCAATATTTGTGTGAGTCAGTGAGTTGGGTTTTAACGCCGCTTTTAACAGTATTACAGGTATCGCAGCATGTCAGCTTAATGTGGGAGGAAAGCCTGAAGTGATGCAGGTCTCAGACGTTTACCACTTTGGTGAAACCCACGAGTACGGGTATGGTGCTGACAAACCTAGAAACATAATCGGGGCGAACCGGGATTCAAACCCACAATCATGGGTTTCTGGGTTGCCCAAATACGCAACTCTACACAGCGAATCGCGGCGTCTTAGACGACTGGGCCACCCGTGCCCCCGTAAGACCTAAGAAGCAGTATGAACAACACAAATTTTCTAACAAGACTTATTTCACAACCAAAAAATAGAATAAATATGTCATAATTTTTAATACTTTCATAAACAAGCATATGTGATTTTGTACAAATTCAAGGGTTTTCAAGCTATTTTGGTGATTTTCAAGGCTTTTCAAGGTTGACAATGGTCGATACCAAAAATCAAGGCTTTTCAAGAGGGGCCTTTAAACTCAAGGCCTTTTCAAACCTGTATGAACCTTGTAACGGTTTACCTGAGGTTGTTCCCATGAGACAGTGCCTGAGTTCCGAGTTCTGTCTCCGGATCTCCACCAGAAGTTGGTTGTTGATGGTGTTCAGGTCCTGGAAGTTGTAGACGGAGAAGCAGAGGATGAAGAACCCAATAAGACCAGAAACCCGCCGAACTAGACGCTGGCTGCCATATATCATCTCCTGGAAAATTGAATATGCTTACTAGCATATCACATGATTTCCTCACACTCCTAAACAATAAGGGTATTGCAATAGGAATAAAACAAACGTTCAGCTGAATTCAACATGATTCACTCCTCAAAAGTCCTTTGCATCCAGTCTATTGTGTGATTTTAAAGGAAAAAGGAAAAAAAAGTGATCAATTATCATGACTATGTACTGTCAAATTAAAATGCCACACTTGGTGTTTCTTTCTTTGCATAGTGAAATGGTGCGACATTTTGGCACCATTTGGAGAATGGAATTGTCAGCTTAAATTTTGCATGTGACCCAAAACATGACAGTCACAACTGGGATATATATCTAGGTCACAATGCAGTAGCACCTTTCAGTGTTCTAGCTTACCGGTAATTACCCGGTTTTTACCAGTAAAATTAGGCTTGGGCCTGTGATTCATGTGACTGTCAGTCCCTGCTGACTGGCAAATAAAGTACTTTATAAATCTTGGTTGTTGAACAAAACATCGGCGTTAATCAATGAAGTATATTTTTCAAACAAAGTCGGCTTGTCTTTTATCATCAGGCTTTCATGTTGTCTATTTTTAGTCCAATGAAATAACATTTCACTTTGCTTTGAGGTTAAGTATCTATTTGTAGCGACTTAGTCTTGAACCAAAGTGAAATATTTCACACAAAAAAGAAAGAAAATTGTGTGAATGACATGCAGATCTAACCAAGTTACTTCAGAGATGACGTCACTGATCTTGTCTGTCATGAATATACACTGCATTGAACATGATGTTGAAAGAATTAAACCATCCTATGTTTTTTTATTTGATGTGACTGACAATTTGGGAGAAATGGTAATTTTTAGAGTTGCCAGTCCAATGTACTCACTGCAGTTCATGTGTCATTGTTGAATTCATTCTATGAACAAATATCAGTTAGGAATACTGGCACACCTCAGTGTGAAGTTGACATTGGGTACTTTTCAATCATATTTGTACATATGCAACTCAAGATAAATACATATTAGTGATTTTATTTGTGTATTTTCATCTTCCCGAGACAAGGGAGGTAATTGACTATAAAAGTCCAGTTTCCACTCTTGATGAACTATGCTTGAATTTCGTGGCTTGATTGTAGCACTACTAGTGGCTATTACCAGATGATTACATGTTACGTCCCTTTTATGTCCCTCCTACTGAGCAATCAGCACCTATCATATCACTTGCATTAGCTCAAGACAAAATGAAAGCACCAATCAAGACGATTTGTTAACTATTCAAGCTCTATATTGCAAAGAGCATCAAATCACTTGAGCAAGTTGATTAAAACATGAAAAGGTTTGGAAAAAATATGTTGACATTCAGTTGACAGTACACATGCGTTGCAAATCCTGCAATTGACCAAAATCTGCACAGTAGTCGCCTTGTTGTTAACGAACGAACTGGATGTCTATTCCGTTACATGACTTTGATTCGAATATGCATGGACTCTTTAGTCCAGCCAAAAAATAACTCAGAAATTCCAGCCTACTTCGGCAAGGGTAGAAACTGGACTTTTATATTCAGTTAACTCCCGTCTTAGGAAGATGGTGTATTTGATACAGACAGCTCAGCACATGCCTCCTCATTCTCAAGCACATACCTCCTCACTCTCAAGCACATACCTCCTCATTCTCAAGCACATGCCACCTCGTTCTCAAGCACATGCCTCCTCGTTCTCAAGCACATACCTCCTCACTCTCAAGCACATACCTCCTTGTTCTCAAGCACATACCTCCTGTGTTTTCAAGCACAAACCTCGTTCTCAAGCACATACCTCCTCGTTCTCAAAGTCTTGAAATGGTAAATATCTAAAAAAGCCAGGTCTGATGGAGACAATCATCTGCTCTACTATCATATTGCTTGTCATCAGACCAAACAGCCAGAACCTCGCACTGCTCGTCCTAGCAGTTGACGTCAACAGATATGACACCAGAATCGACAGGGTATAGAACACTATCGAATAAAAGCCGGAAAATTCTCCTAGAACCATGTGCTGTAACTTGGCAACACGGTCAAACACATCAGTGATGAGCAACCGCTGCTCTTGCGTTGTCTCTTTGAAGTCTGCAAACATTACATGAATATCGTCAGATGAGGCGGAAATAATGTTACTCAAATTTGAAGCCTTATCCATGATCATTTCTTGATTTTTTATACTCTCTTCTTGTTGTTTCAGAACTTGATTCTGTAGCTTATAGGAATCTTCTAGTTTCGATGCTACCTGTGATGAACTGTCAGAAAGTCGACCAATTGTGTTCTCCGTTTCTTCATGCCATACTTGTGCCTGAAGAAAATAGCATATATTTTGAGTGTGTGTGAAAAAAGTCGTAAATGATCCTCGGTCCACATCAAGCATATTTTTTGCACATTCGTGAAATGGTTGATCAGCGTCACACTCGTATACATCTCGACCTTGAAATTCCAGAAAACAGTTGAGATAGGCCAAGGATAGCCGACCCTGGACATCGTCTGTGAGCTGTTTGCAGCCATTTTGTATCGTCATCATGGCATCTTTCCAGCATGTACCGTATCTTGGCATTTCTGACCTGTGGACCATGAGTTCATATTCTCTGCGACCATCATCGTATCTTGATTTGTCCACATCAAGCTGACCACTGGTCAAGCCACAGTCAATGAAGATGAAAAACAAACAATTAAACACAACAGTGGCATCCATCTTCTTCTCTGAGAACTCTTTTTAAGGGAAGGTGTGTCTGCCAATCTGATGATAAGAAAACAAAAAATATAACAGTAACCAATGGATGTTACATAATAATAACTATAGAATATTACCCATTAGGGAAGAATGGTCACATGTTATAACTTTCCGATATTTGCACATGTGCATATTAGCGATTCTCAAAGCCGAATGGTCAGTTGAAGCCATATGACGTCACAGTGCTTCATTGTTGTGAAAAATATGATATGTTCATTGTTCATGACTTCACAAATTTATAACATTAGTCATATTAAAATAGGGCTGGCTATCGATATACATTATAGGATCGATTATCGCTAACTTAATATTGATCAATTATCGATAAATATCGGAAAAGTAACTGTAAGCAAACATGAGAGAAAGTCCCAAAAGAAATCAACATATTTCACGCCACTGGTGAGCAGTGACACATTTATACATACATTGTTTTGTGGATATAACCAAAACAGTTCAGTCTTTTGGTCCTCGATATTTGACATTATTGACAATAACAAGTCTGTTTCAGCTAATTTACACTTTATTTCATCACAGTTGTTATCGATGACAATTTTATATTGAAAATCGTTGACGGTTCTTCCCATCGACGACAATTCCGATTATAGATCTTTTTAGACAGCCCTATCTTAAAACAATAAGCTTCTGAATCCTCAGATGAAAATGTATAGTAAATTATTAATATCTTCTTCAAGAACTACAATATCATGTATAACTTGTTCTTGTCATTCATTTTACATACATGATGCAATCTATGAAATAGGGACACTTGTTAGGACACATTCCATTATCAGAGGGAATGTATAGAAGATCACCCAAAACAAATCTAGTAGATCTCAGTTAATCATGACAAAGTAGGTTCAAACCTCTTGTACATACCAACAGAAAAGAGTATTTTACAGCAGAGACTTCAATAGCTCTATTTTACAGTCTCTGTTTGCAGTTAATGTTCAAACAATTTTACATGTCATTTTTATGTATACTTGTATCACTTGTATAGTTACATGACCTCACAATACGACCTCACGACCCTGGCACAGAATATTGCAACGAATGCACCATGCTTTTGATGAAGTGAAGTGACATGGGGTTTAATGTCGCGTCCAAGATTGTTGCACTTATATAGCGACGTGCATGCACGTGTGTGTGTGGCTGCTTGTACTAGTCCGGACTGATGCCGATTTATAGTGCTAACACACTGAGATACCATGCCGCAGTTTAACATGAATACCCCACTCAGACACAGTATACTGACTCTGAGCCGACCAGTCCTTGTTTTAGCCCCTGAATACCGAGTGCCAGACAGGGTAACAAGTACCATCTTTTAACGTCTTTGGTATGACATGGCCAGGGATTGAGCCCCGGACCTTTCGCTCTCCGGGCAGACCCTCTACCACTAGACCACGAAGGAGGTCCTGCTTTTGATGAATCATTACACAGAGGTCTATATGGTTTAGGAAGGGAGATACTATTAGTACCTTAACTGGTTACGGATAGTCGACAGTGGAGAGGACTTGAAAATCGAACGACTTTATAGAGAGATGACATTATAAATACTGGTCTTCTGGCACTGATGTAATAGGTGTTCTGTATTCGTAAGAATTACAAGTATCGTGACACAGAGATGCACTGAATGATGTTCTATTTGTCAGAAGTGCTTCTTGTTGCTCAAACATAGTGTCAGAAGACTTAATGTTACCACGGATGAAAAACTTGTGGAACATTTCTATAAGTTTTCTGGTTTAATATATATTGGTTAATTAATGTCTGTACTTCAACTTGTTCTTCACCCTTAGCTATAAAAAAAAAGAGAGGTTAGTTCTGAAAATGCTCCAAAAAGGAATTTTGACCTTATCCTTAACTGACTGTATTTTCTGATAGGTTGATGCATGTCTAATAATGATACTCAGTCTTTTGGATAAGGAGTCCCTGTTTTACAGCTGTCTGTCAACTTTCAAATTGTTTGTCTTTACTGACGTTTGAGTCCATTCCCCAGTAGACTGCTACTCCTTACTAAAAATGAGGAGCTTATATTATTTCATGTTATACACCTGATACAGAAATTGGGTGAAGCTACTCAATAATTTGCTTTGTGTGAAGATATGTACATTAATGCCTAAAATGAATATAATCAATTTGTGTTCATACCATGATTAATCTAAAGGAGGTAACACATTGATGTAAGCCCCAGATTGCTTTGTCTTTTCCTAATTTCAATAGTGTCTATATCAGTGAAGGCCGTTAATGATAACATGTAGATTATTAAACATACACTTTACATTGAACAAGAACTGTCTTAATAAAAAACTGGTGGAAACTCCTGGAAAGTAGAGAGTCATATGTCATTATATATATTTCATGCACCATATGTCAATGATCAACAGGCCTACTGAAATTGAATAACAGCTATTTATAGACAAGGATATTTACAATATTACCAAGTTTTAATATGGACGAAGCATCATGTCAGTTGGCACAGACACAGGAATGATCAACAGGCCTACTGAAATTGAATAACAGCTATTTATAGACAAGGATATTTACAATATTACCGAGTTTTAATATGGACGAAGCATCATGTCAGTTGGCGCAGAGACAGGAATAACTCTTCAGAACCCTATGAATTACTTCTGTTGAGGCTAAAATCAACCAAGGAACTAAATAATTGAAGAAAGTCATAACCTGCATACAGCAACGAATTACAAGAGACCATATACCGATAATGTCTCTGTACATTACCAAGACACAATCAAGTCATTTGAGTGCATACCAGTTTATGAAATAATTTAGTCTACTGTTGTAGGCTAAAGTACCGGTAAGCAATTCAGATTAATGTGTACAATCACTTTGAGTGTACGTTGCTATTCAGTGTTCTTGATTTGCATCACTGCCACAGCTGGCCTCTGTCTCTCCTGTTTTGTTTTTGGAAAGACCGCTTACAAATAAAGACAAGTAATAATAACCAATCATATTAAAGTAATATCGATTCTGCGGTACCTTTATAAGGAAGGACATATTATTATCCAATCACATTTCAATAAACAATCTGTGCCGCAATGCGGAAGTTTATGTTTGCATGTGACGGTGAGACTAGCCGATGACACCCCTCTCCTCACGTCGGCATTAACGAACGGATTGATCAGTACGTGATTTCGGACCCGGCAATGTCAGGTGGAAGTTCGCTTCAATTCGCCCCTTTTAGCAGCTCTCTTGATGCCGGGTTTTGGCAAAGGCTGTCAGAGAACAAGCTAAATGTGTATGGTTTAGACGAAGCACCCCAAACGATTCATGGATTTTACTTCAATGGTAAGTGATAAAGTGTACTATGACAAAACGCACTTGTTCGCAAAGAAGAGAATGATCACGTCATTATTGAATAATATATTGATAAGTCTCTATCATAATGATCATTGTTAATAATACAACGTGAAGTATACATTATTAAGAGATTATTTCCAAATACAAACACAGGATATCCGAGAAATCAGTTCGTACAGAACGAGGCCTACATTGGGAAGTCAGTAAATGACCAAAGAAGATCAATAAATAATCTATAAATTATGTTGCAAAACACGATTTTATGTTTACAATAAAAATGGCTATACAATGGGTCAAATAAGTCGTATTGGCAACAGTAAGTTACAGACCCTAGACATATGTAATGTAAGTGCACTCACTGTCATTCAGAATTTTGTCACTGTCAAATGTCGTGAAACAGGTCTATCTCTGTTCTTGAATACGGAATAGTGTTGGAAAGCTGGCAGGAATTTTTTTTTTCAGCTAGGTATCCAAACTGCACTTGGCATGTAGATAACGCAAGTCAAAAGAGTCTTCAAATTGCCCTCCTGTCAGTTGTTATAGGTATAGGTTGCCATCTATAAACTGTACCAGTATTTTCACAGTGGCTAATCTTCTGTGGCAGTAATTGATTCAGGTGCTAGTAAATGTGTACTACATAGATAGTCCATGTTTTGGTGTAGTACATCAAGGTACGTTGCTTCAGACTGGTGTCATGATAGCATAGCATAAATATAAAACCATAGCAATGTATAAACATGGTCTCCTACAGAAAAGTGAGAATTTTGTGCTATGACAACAGTAACAAAGTATATTAACATGGGTTATGTTTCAGGGGATCCGGCAGGGATGGTTCCTCGATTGTCAGTTGACTTCACCGCTTTTGACAGGTATACAATATGTCAACTGACTCATGTCACAGATGTCATTATATTCAAGTGTATATATGTATATATTATTTAGTCTTGTATTGAAATCGGGGGCACAGGTGGCCCAGTCGTCTAAGGCGCTGCGATTTCTGTGCAGAGTTGCGTCCCTTGGGAACGCCAGAAACCTATGATTGTGGGTTTCGAATCCCGGTTCGCCCCAATTATGTTTCTAGGTTTGTCAGCACCATATCTGTGCTCGTGGGTTTCACCGAAGTGGTAAACGTCTTAGACCTGCGTCACTTCGAGCTTTCCTCCCACATTAAGCTGACATGCCGTGATATAACTGGAATACTGTTAAAAGCAGTGTTAAACGCAACTCACTCACTCACTCATTGTATTGAAATCCCTCAGCTATAAAAAAAATAAAAATATTGGTAATGGAATGGTGTCCATCTTCCTCTTACAGGCAAATCCTGGAATTGTATGAATGCTTCATTGACTTTAAAGATTAAAGTAGAAATTGAAAATCATATTTTTTTGTAGGTCTCCCGAAATGTTTGTTCTTGTTTACTATGACAGGATAAATGCTTGGTATTCAGGGGTAAGAATAAAGGTCTCTGGAACCCCTTGCTAGTTATAATGAAGATCAGGTGATTATTATGTATACATTCTTTCTAGTGAATGGAAGACCCCACCAAGATGTCTTGCAAGCAAGGGGTCTATCCAGAACACAAATACTCTAGAAAGATTCAAGGAATGTGACAAGAAAGAGTTGCTTGAAACTGCAGGAAAGCAGGTATGTTTCATTGTAGGACTCCTGCAATTACTCAAGTATTAGTTCTGTAAAGTCTCTTTTAGTTTTGATAATTATTAAAATTATTCTTACCAGTACAACATGTACAAGATTCACATAGGTTTGAAACGGCCTTGAACTTGGCAGTCTAGCCTGGTAAAGCATCACAATTCAGCGTTTAATATAGGCCTTAAATTTGGTAAGGCTTTTTTTTTTTGGCAACTTAACTTGCATGTAAAATATATAAATAGAATTATTTTTTTCTCTAGTAATGCAGGATGATATGATGTAGGAAATGATAAGTCTGTACAGGGTGTGATTTCCAACTGACAAAACTGCACTGGTGCAGGTTAAACATGTTGCATCTGTTTGTGCTGCCTAAGCTTATTAGCAGACTGCACTGAGTTCAGTCGGTAAAAATTCCACAAACAGGCTAATAAATATCCTTGCTTCAAATTTATACCATGTTTAAGTTTTTAAAAGATTAAAATGAAACAAGTATCATATCGCACGATGTTCATGTTTGCGTTCATGTACCACACTACATGTGTTTGTGCAGTTAGTTGTTAACTGCAGCTTTCACTATTTGCAGTGGAGAAATAGAGACAAAATTGCACCCTGCTGGAACATGATGGATAAATACCACTGAAACACTGTTGTGTACTCTGGCATTAGTAGTGGATGCGGAGGTGCACATAGAGCTGTCCTGACAGTGAAATAAAGTATGAATGTCTTGATAAAGAAAAGCTTGATTGGGTCTTACTGTTCGCTTTGTATAGTATGATTATTGCCTTGAAAAGGCCTTATGCCTTAAATTTGGTATCTCATGATCTGTACGAACCATGTATTATTACTCAAATCAGTATATTATTGTTGATGTATTTCAGATCTGGGATGACATTATTAGTGGCAGAGCCGTAGATGATCCTTCACTGCTGTCTAGATTTCTTCTCCTCACTCATGCTGTAAGTGATGATGATGATGATGATGATGATGATGATTGTCCTGCCCCACCCTGAATCACAAGCCGTATGATATGTGCTGTTTCCCTAGGCAGTGAATGGGTACTCGGTAGGATGAGATGTTAATGTGAATACAAAATCTTTCAGTGCCTGACAGGCAATTTTAGAGTTGTATACTTCTCCAACAGAGATGCGTACACATAATTATCCATTAACAGAGTAGTATTAGGCTAAAAAAAATAATAGTCCTGGTTCTCAGGCACCGCACCCATCATCATAAAGTCATCCGCATGTTTCGTTTTTATTTCCATTTCTCCCCCCCTAAAAGCTTGAAATATTCCGCGCCTCAAACACACAATCCCGGCAGTGAAATGCTACAATACTTAAGAACAACATGATTTCGCTGAAATTATTGTAAACAAAATTTGGTTACATATAAGCTTGAACAACTATAATATAAAAACCACCGCCCGTCCGCCTGCACTATATTTTCAAAAGCCATTGCCTGAGAACCAATTCTTTTATGTTTTGAAGCCTTTGAGTATGATTCAGCTAGGAATCTAGTGCTATAAGTTGACAACGATGTGTGTTGTTTTTTTTTGTTGGTGCTGGTGGTGCCAGTAAAGATGTTGTTTTGTTACACCGATAATGCATCAGTAATGGTTATGTACGGCATGTTTTCAGGATCTGAAGAAGTACAACTACTACTACTGGTTTGCCTTCCCCTGTCTGACGGCGCCAGAAAACACCGTGGCTTCCGCACCCCAGGCTCTGGATAGCAGGTTCTCACCAGAACTGGTACTAGAATTGTTCCCAGTGGGGATTCCTGGTTAGAATAGGCCCATAAAATAAACAATGCTTGTTGTACAAGAAGACTAAGTGGATCAGATGATCATGTTCTGTGAATTGGTTGAATGCCTGTCATCGTAGTTCGACGAGGGACGTTGTTCATAATGTCAATCACTTGATCTGACAATCTGGTCTAATCGTCTCATGTTGAAAGAACCAAAGAAAGTTTAGAGATTAACAATATTTGAATTCGACATTACAGAAATTGTCATCAACAATGGATAAGGATTAATAGGCCTTTAAGGTTACCATTTCATGTTGTTTTATAAAGTAGCTATGCTACACACTTTAATATGCATAAAATATAAATGATGGGACAACAAACAGCACTATTCATTGTTTGATGACTACATTTCAAGGTGCAGAGAACCAACTTTGACCAGTCATTTTAATCTTGAATGATTTTTCCTGACTAAGATGCATTTTCAGCTACTTCAGACACAGGTGTCAAATTAAGTAAGAGTGGAGCATGTTGTTTGTGGTGTAACAAGCTGGACTGTTTCTGTGTACAGGGTGTATGTTTGCTTTACAGGTGAAGTCTTTCCTGGCCTCGTACGACGCCTTCCAAGCTGGTAGAGACTGTTTTGAAGGGTTCTTCACAGTTAAGGAGGAAGGGAATGCTGTACTTATACAGGAACTGAAAACACTCGATGTCACTGATAAGGACAAGGTAAGGAGGGAGTGAGTTGGGTTTAACACCGCTTTTAACAGTATTCCAGGTATATCGCGGCGTGTCAGCTTAATGTGGAAGGAAACCCCGAAGTGGTGCAGGTCTCAGATGTTTACCACTTCGGTGAAACCCATGAGCGCGGTCATGAGGCTGACAAACCTAGAAACATAATCGGGCGAACCGGGATTCGAACCCACAATCATAGGTTTCTGGCGTGCCCAAGGGACACAACTCTCCACAGCGCCTTAGTGCCAACCGTGCCCCCGACAAAGTAAGGAAGTGAAATCAGGGTGAGATTTCATGCATGAGGGTTGACTGATAAGTTCTATGGATGAAACCTGGGTTCACCATATCCAGCCTGTGTCCACATAACAATCTGCAAGTACTTAGTCAGTACACGTTCCTCAAGTTTGTCCGGGGGACATCGGTGGCCCAGTCGTCTAAGGCACCGCAATTTGCTGTGCAGAGTTGTATCCCTTGGACATGCAGAAACCTATGATCACCAGTTCGAATCCCGGTTCGCCACGTTTATGTTTCTAGGTTTGTGAGCACCATACGCATGTTTGTGGGTTTCACCTGACTCCTGCTTTTTTTACGGACTAGTCACGGCAATTTGCTCAATTGACTTTTTTGTGGATATACCTCTATGATGTCATGGTATGTCCACACAAAAAGATTTCATCTATTACATAATTTCTTCTATGTGAGGCTTAAAACATATCAATCAACTCCGATCTTGCTTATCCTCGCTAACACCAGATGATGTTTCTCAACCTCCAACCTGTTTTCCCTATTCCTAAAAAAAATAAAAAATTATTGATATCAGAGACATTTCTTCCATGTGGTCCAGAGGATTTCTTTTGGCACGGGGGCGGTCGGGTAGCCTAGTGGTTAAAGCGTTCGCTCGACACGCTGAAGACCCGGGTTCGATTCCCGACATGGGTACAATGTGTGAAGCCCATTTCTGGTGTCCCCCGCAGTGATATTGCTGGAATATTGCTAAAAGCGGCGTAAAACCATACTCACTCACTCACTCTTTTGGCACATGTCACAAGAAGGTCATAGGCCAAGGTCATGAGATAGCAAAATTGCTCTAAAGGTTTTTGGTTACTCTTTATCAAGAAATATCAATGCCTTTGACTTGGCATAAGGCCGTGGTTTGGAAAATATTTGGTCATGATTAGGCAAAGGTCAAGGTCATCTTTTTGGATTTTACAAATAATTGTGATTTCTGATAATGGAGTCTCAGAGGCATGGGTTACCTACAGGCATGAAACTTTTTGTTTGCAATTATATTTCAATCCAACCACATGAAATGTTGGTTTCATTTCTATCAAAGGTGAAGGTCATCTTTGAGGTTATTTTTAAAGCATGGTTCATTGCTAGTTATTTACTTGTACAGTATGGAGACTTGGTAGTTGTTGATTCAGAAGAAGCTGAATCTCTCTTGATTATGGGCCACATCCTCTACTGATTAAGGTCAAGGTCAGAAAGTGCATGGTAAAATGTTAAGATTTTTGGGTCTTGGTGGAAAAGGTAGTGAAGAATCTGCTTCTGTTTTTGCAGATACTTGCGACAAGTTCTAGTTAAGAAAGAGAATTAGATTTTCATATTTTAATTGGTATGCTTCTTCTTCCTATCCAGGTACATGGTGTTGTTCGTCTGTGTTCCAGGGCAAGGTGATGTTTGGATTCTGTGACCCCTGCTCCCTCGACAAACATCCCGGCTGGCCGCTACGCAACTTCCTAACTCTCATCGCTCATAGATGGTGAGACCAACCGCATGGTGGCGGCAAGACATGCTCGTCTATGGTGGGCTCGGTGGACCTGCCGGTGTTGGACACTGAATTAGCTGCGCTGTGTAGGATATGCTGGGGTTTGAATCCTAGAGTAGTGATGATACTAATATGCTTGATTTCCATCCCTGTGTCTTGTCAGGATCCATTGATCAGCGATTTGAGTCCCCGATACAAGTAATAAATACTTTTAAGAGGCGACTTATTGGATAGGGTGGTCAGGCTCAGTCACTTTGTTCATTGTCAGACATTGTAGCTTGATGGCGTGGATTACAACATTCACTGGATTGTCTGGTCCAGACTGAATTATTTACAGGCCACCGTCATATAGCTTGAATATTGCTGAGTGTGGCTTTAATCAAAGCAACAATCAAAATCCCATTTCACTGTGGCTATGTTTCTTGCTTTGTCTGGACCCAGCCCATGCATTTGGGTTTCACCACAAGTAAAACATACGAGACTGCGTCACTTTGGGCGCACCTCCCACATCAAACAGGCACACTGTGTATAACTGAAATAAGGTCAGTCAACCCACCTCACTAAATCTTACTCAGTTTTGAAAGTAACTTCATTCTTTGAAATTTAGGGTATATGACCCAGAAATGTTTTTTCTAGAGATTTCCCAGGGAGGCCTGGTCTGATTTATATCTGGTTGCCGTCAGTTGGTCATTGCAGTATAATCAACATCCTTTCAGAAAATTATGTTTTTTGAAGCTGCAAATTTATGTGTGATCCCAATAATAGTGTCTATAGAGATTTCCCAGGGAGGTCTGGACTGATTTATATGTGGTTGCCGTAAGTTGGTTATTGCGGTATAATCAACATTCCTTCCGAAAGTTTTATTAAGCTGCAAATGTATTTGTATGATCCCAGTAATGGTGTCTCTAAGATAGCTCAAATTACTCTAGCTTGCAGAATGACAAGTCAAATATTTCAAAGTATGAACAATTATTTCAGGTGATATAATAGTGTAAACGTACATATGTCCGCTTGTTTGTTTTGCTTCAGGGGAGACAAGTTGGGTGAGATCGAGGTGTTGTGTCTCCGTGATCGGACTCGTGACGGCGTGCGTGACATCAGCCACAGCCTCGTCCTTAGCATCACCCTCACCTCGCTGTCTGCCCAGACAGGTCAGTAGTTACAATTCTCAAGTGAGGAATTTTTAAAACCATAAACATTTATAATTTGAAAATATTTTGTGTTTGTCATGCTTTGTGTCAAGTGTTATGTTTCTTTCCAGAGTGTCCGAAGTGTGTGGGTTGGGAGAAGAACGAGAGGCAAAAGCTGGGTCCCCGGATGGTGAACCTGTCATCTAGCATGGACCCAACCAAGTAAGGACATATTGTATAGTGCACTTATTGTATAATACATGTATTGTACTGTCAACGTATTGTACAGCCCATGTATTGTACAGTGAACATATTGTGGAATCTTCTTTGTGTCATATTCAACTAAGTAACTGCTGCAATAGAAAAAATCACTCACTCACTTCTGTGGAGTAAATACAATATGAACATATGGAGGACTGTCATTTTGGCCTAAATGGCAAGATGGAAACAGGATGTGGGTTATCTTAGGCAATGTAGTCTGCTGATGCAGAGTTGTGTCCCTTAGATGCAAAGATCTGCTTGTCGTGGGTTCGAAGCCCAGATTTGCCCTATTCTTTGCCTTCCCGTCAACACCAGTGGAATGGGTGGTTCAATTATATACTACTTATTGCATTTTCTTTTCTTCTGTGATAAATGTATGTGAACATTGGACATCTTCTGTGTTAAGGCTAGCAGAGTCAGCCGTGGACTTGAACTTGAGGCTGATGAGATGGCGTCTGCTCCCTGACCTTGACCTTGAGAAGATCTCCTCCACTAAAGTCCTGCTGCTTGGGTCTGGAACTCTGGGATGTAATGTTGCCCGAGGTCTCATGGTCAGTACACCACACTGACCGCTTCCAAGTGAAGTAAAATTAGATAATGCCAATCTTTTCTCTTCACCGTACAGTTTATGAAATTTTCTTTAGGGAGGTAGATAAATTTTGAGCTGCCCAGTATGGATTCCGGGGTAGAGTAGGTGCCCAGCAACCAATTCTGGTCGTAAGAGGCAATATAATGGTTAGGTGATGGTGTCTGAATGACCCTGACGTAGTGGATGTTTTGTCATTATTTTGATCACTGGATTGCCTGGTTCAGACTCAATTATTTACAGAACACTGTCATGTAGTTGCAACATTGCTGAGTACCGCACACCACACCACACCACACCACACCACACCACACCACACCACACCACACCATTGACATCATCTACATCATTGACTGTAGAGTGAATTATATGAATGTCACAATTGTCTTTCCTTGCCTAAACAATTTCTTCATGGTCATCATTGCTTACACTTTTTAATATTTTTTTGGTCAACAAAAAGTGAAATGTAAGGTAAAAGATTGTTGTTCTTGCAGGGTTGGGGCATCAGGAAGATTACTTTTGTAGACAACTCCCGAATATCCTACTCCAACCCAGTCCGACAGTCGCTGTTCACGTTTGAAGATTGCCTGAACGGAGGCAAGCCCAAGGCCCAGGCTGCTGCAGAATCTCTTCGGAAGATATTCCCTGGAGCTGTGAGAAACTGTACAATCATGAAAACGCCTCTTTGTTGTTAAATGTGTTCCCTGTGGGGAGAGTTAGCGGTAAACATATCAAACTACATCATGAGTTTGTGCCATTTAGGATACAGTGAGTGTGTGAGTTGTGTTTTCAACTCTGCTGATAAATTCTCAGACAACTGGCCCACACCGGCCCCTAATAAAACAGTGGTGAAAATAGATAATGATGAAATCCAATCTACAAGAGGAATTATTACCAATTTGAAGTTCAGAATTCTCGACTAAGTGTCTCAAGCAGGCAAACTGAAAACAATCTTTGATACAGAGTATTTTCTTGTGTTCAGAGGTATTTTAAAATCGTACTTTCAGATTGCATAAGACTAAACATTAAAACCTCCTTATATATATTGGTCATGTTTTCTATGAAATACAGGTTATCCCTACCCGGTCTACAAAGCCATAAAGTTAGTTATCAACATGAATTGGGAAATTTTAAAATCTGAAACCACATTATGTTATCTCCAAAATAATGCCCTGATCAATCTGTTTCAGGAGACCACAGGCTTGACATTGTCTATCCCCATGCCAGGTCACTCGGTGTCAGGTCAGTGCTTCATTTAACACCACCTCCGTCATCTAGTAGATGGTGTGTCTGCCTGGAGAGTGGAAGGTTGGTGGTTCGATTCCCTGGCCGGTTCAAAAGGAAAGATGCTGAAAGATTATATTTGATGGTACCTGCATGGTCCTTGGCATTAATGGGTTAAAACAAATACTGGTCGGCTCAGAGGCAGTATACTGTATCTGAGTGGGCTGTTCATGTTAAACTGTGGGCTGGTTCCATAAAACCAGCATTAGTCCGACTAGTACAGACAGACTCACACATGTGCAATCTCTTTCCATATAAGTGCAACAACCTTGAACATGATGGGTTCATGACAGCTCGGGGCACAGGTAGCCCAGTCATCTATGACACCACAATTTGCTTTGCAGAGTTGCATCCCTTGGGCACACCAAAACCTGTGACATAGTTAGATCCTGATTGTGTTTCTAAGACCTGCATCACTTCTGGCTTTTATCCCACATTAAGCAGACATGCTGTGATGTAACTGGAACTGGTTGTCCAAAGCAGCGTTAACTCCACTCACTCACTCACTTGCTATTCTCAACTGTGATGCTGAAATATGTTTGAGCTTCAAAATTAAAGTACAAAGGACACAAAAAATTGTACCGTTAGTTTAATACAGATATTGCATGTCAACTCTTATTTGCTTATCAATGACAACAAATGTGGGCGTAATCATGTGGTCAGTTGTGTTGTAGCGATGTGTCACAAACCCAATCATCCAGGCAATTATCAAGGATTCCAAACAAAGTGCCATTGGTAGGCAAATTGGTAAAAAATTGAATACTGTTCAAAATTAGATTTTTTTATGTTCTTAGTTTTTAGGAATCGGGATTTTTTTTCAAATTGGGAATATTTGCTGTCCTTTGCTGCAGACTTGGCTGAATGTTGGCCTCTGTGGTTGTTGAGGATATCTGTCATAGAGATTCTGGTGCAAAGGTCATGTGTGGATACTTGATCAGACTACAGTGTTCCATCTAGTTCCCAACAAGGACGGATCTTTTGGCCCATCGGTGACAAAAAGAAGTGGGGTCATTTTATTAATAGGGGTTATAAGGTACTAGTATCTGCACCAAAGTGTCTCTTTGAAAGAATACAAAAGGTTGTAAAAAACATTCATTTTCATGTCTCCTGTTTACGACAGAGAGTTCTCTGGAGAGTGTTCGGCAGGACGTGGAGACGTTGGAGAAGTTGGTGGAGAGTCATGACGTGCTGTTCCTGTTGATGGACACCAGGGAGAGCCGCTGGCTGCCCACTGTCCTTGGAGGGGTCAAGCAGAAGGTAGGGACCACTGACCACAAATGGCTAGGGGCGCTTGAACCTTGTGACCCAACATGAGGGTGTTTTGTGGAACTCTGATATGGCATTATACATTATCCAATATCCTACGGACAGAAGAACATTTGACTTTCCATGTTCATCTTCCTGGTAAACCAGTTGGTCAACACTTGGCCGTTTTCTTATACCTATTTTCCAAATCACAAAATTTGTATTTGATGGATAAGGATCCATTTTATTCCCCATCCTTTCCATCTCTGGAGCAGAATGTTATTTGGGATTTTTATTCTTTTTATTTTGTTTTGTTTTCATGTTGTTTCATGATGTAAACATGGTGTCTTCGGTTTCTGGAGCAGAACTCTAAAACAGTTCACCTTTTCTTGTTGAAACTTGCTATATAGGTCAGTCTAGTGGTGAACTGGTGCCTTTCGATGTTTTGGTATTGTCTAGGACCTTCATCACTTCGGGCTTTCTTCCCACATTAAGCAGACATGCTGTGATAGTACTGGAATACTGTTCAAACCAGTGTTAAACCAAACTCACTCACTCACTCACTCACTCACTCACTCACTCACTCACTCACTCACTCACTCACTCACTCACTCACTCACTCACTCACTCACTCACTCACTGTAACATGAATACCCCACTCAGAAACAGTATACTGACTGACCCGACCAGTCCTTGTTTTTGCCCCTTTAATGCTGACTGCCAGGCAGGGCAACAACAAGTACCTTCTTTTAGGGTCTTTTGGTATGATGCAGCCATACCAAAAGCCATTGCCATTGCAATGGAACCACTGCTCTCCAGGCAGACACTCTATCCACTTGCTGACATGAGCTCTTTGACAAGTAGAACCGTAGCACTCGTCACTTTTATGGTTGAAGAGTGGCATTCAGTGTTATGTGCACTTCCATGCCACTAAGATGAGACTAAGCTTTTCCTGTTTCGAATTCAAGTGTTTGATTCATGTTTCAGATTGTCATGAATGCGGCTCTAGGTTTTGATACATTCCTAGTACTTCGTCATGGTTACAAGACGGCTGAAAGTGCAATACCTCCGGGACCCATCTCCCTGACGACCACCATCCCTGGATGTCAGCTAGGCTGCTACTTCTGCAATGATGTTGTAGCCCCAGGAAATGTGAGTAAATAATGTCTCATGAACTGTCTGCCTCTAATAGTTTATAAATAAATAAAGTTATGCACGTTTTGGAGCAGTGAATAGATGTTTGAAATATTTACAAATATACTACTCAAAAGAAGTCAAAGAACACCTGATTCTTTCATAGCCTTCAAGACCCATGAAGATTCCGGGGTAGAATAGGTCTTCAGCAACCCATGCTTGCCTTAAAAGGTGACTATGCTTGTCGTAAAAGGCGACTTACGGGATTGGGTGGTCTGGCTCGCTGACTTGGTTGATGCATGTCATCAATCCCAATTGCGTGGGTCGATGCTCATGATATCAATCACTGGATTGTCTGGTCCAGACTCGATTATTTACAGACCGACGTCATATAGCTGGAATATTGCTGAGTGTGGCCTTAAACAACAAACCAAACCAAACCATAGGCTTCAAAAAATAAAAGAATTGGTTCTCAGGCAATGGCTTTGGAAAATATAGTGCTGGTGGGCTTGTGGGCGGGCGGGCAAGTGGGCGCTCTGCATTGTTTTTTTGGGGGTAGGGGTGTGTGTTCAAACTAGTATGTAACCCAATAAACAGATGTGTAACCCAAAAAACAGTTGTGTGTACAATCAACCTGGGAAAGGGCCTCCCTATGAAAATGAATTCCTTGAAGAGTAAAATACGGGAATACAGTATTTGACAATCATTGGACTTTCTTTTTTTTTTAAATGGAAATAAAAACAAAACATGCGGTGAACTTTAAAATGATGCGGGCGGTGCCTGAGAACCAAGACTAATATTTCTTTTGGCTATAATACTATAATAAGTGTAGTAAAATGAAAGAATTGGGTGTTCCTTTTTTTAACGTCTTTTGATTAGTATATTATGGATCTTGATGACAACATACTATACACAACAAGTAATAAATGAAGCTGATTTTGTATATGTGAATGAGATCGAGACATAGATGCATGTGTGATTTCTTTTGCTGTGGGTGCAGTCAACAAGGGACCGAACACTTGACCAGCAATGTACAGTGACACGGCCCGGTATCTCCATGATAGCAGGGGCTCTGGCTGTGGAGCTCCTGGTATCTATCCTGCAACATCCTAAAGGGTAGGTAACTCTTGCGAGTCTATCATCAAAAGGTTAGATAACTGTTGAGTGTCCTTCCAACAACATCCTGAAGGGTAGGTAACTCTTCTGTCTCCATCCTCACCATGCTAAGGGCAGGTTACTCTTCAGTCTCCATCCTACAACATCCTAAAGGGTAGTTCACTGTTCAGTTTCCATCCTACAGCATCCTAAAGGGTAGTGAACTTTTTTATCTCAATCCTAATACATCCTAAAGGGTAGGTAACTCTTCAGTCTCCATCCTTCAACATCTTAAAGTGCAGGTAACTCTTCAGTCTCCACCCTACAACATTCTAAAGGGTAGGTTACTCTCCTACAACATCCTAAAGGGTAGGTAACTCTTCTGTCTTCATCCTTCAACATCCTAAAGGGTAGGTTACTCTCCTACAACATCTTAAAGGGTAGATAACTCTTCAGCCTCCATCCTTCAGCATCCTAAAGGGTAGGTAACTCTTCTGTCTCCATCATACAACATTCTTAAGGGCAGGTAACTCTTCTGACTCTATCCTAATACATTCTAAAGGGTAGGTTACTCTCCTACAGCACCCTAAAGGGTAGGTAACTCTTCTGTCTCCATCACACAGCATCCTAAAGGGAAGTGATCTTTTCTATCTCCATCCTGGGGCGGTCGGGTAGTCTTGTGGTTAAAGCGTTCGCTCGTCACGCCGAAGACCCGGGTTCGAATGTGTGAAGCCCATTTCTGGTGTCCCCCGCCGTGATATTGCTGGAACATTGCTAAAAGTGGCGTAAAACCAAACTCACTCACTCAGTCTCCATCCTACAACATCCTAAAGGGTAGTGAACTTTTCTATCTCCATCCTACAACATCCTAAATCAAACCAGACACTAAAGATGGATTTATACATTTTCTTTATGCTCCATAGTTTGTGAGCTTCACCCGGAGAGTCTAGTAATTTTATATATTTATTGACTCCAGTACAGAATAGTTAACAAATTTGCAAATAATAATGAGTATGATTTCCCTGTATCTGATAGATGGTTTGAAAACAAATTCTCCTTTCGCTTGTTGCCAGACCGGAGGCGCCTGCCGACACCACCAACAATGATGACATCTTCAAAGATTCTGACTGCTCTCTTGGACTTGTTCCTCATCAGGTAGGAGGATTGTAGCGGATGCATGCCATAACCTTTCAAAAGTAAAGCATCAGTGAAGATACGAGTTAGAATTGGTCTTCAGCAACCCATGCGACTAATGGGATCAGGTGGTCGGGCACACTGAATAGGTTGCATGGGCGGATACAGAGGGGGGGCTGCGGGGGTGCGCACACCCCCTTTTTATTTCTGTATAAATTACCACCAAAGACAATAAATAGATCTTAATTGTGCACACCCCCCCTCCCCTTTTCAAAAAAGCTGTATCCGCCCATGGGTTGATGCAGGTCATCATATTGCATAGATTGATGTTCATAATGTCAGTCACTGGATTGTCGTGTCCAGACTTGATTATTTACTGACTGCCATTGCTAGAATAATGCAATATAGTGTGGTGTTAAATAATGAACAAACAAACAGACAAATAATTTTGATGTGAATATATATGTATATATATGTGTTGTGGCCCAGTCATCTAAGGTGCCGCAATTTGCTGTGCAGAGTTGCGTCCCTTTGGCAAGAGAGAAACCTTGGGTCTTGGGTTCGAATGCTGGTTTCTAGGTTTGCCAGCACCATAGGCATGCGTGTGGGTTTCACCAAAGAGGTTAATGTCTGAGACCTGCATCACTTTGGCCTTTCCTCACTTTTCCCCCCCTTTATTCCAGATACGTGGGTTCCTGTCCAGATTCCATAATGTTCTCCCTGCTAGTCGGGCGTTCGACAAGTGCACTGCCTGCTCAACCATGGTGAGTCTTTATGTATAATCATCACATCTAGCCTTGAGGAGTCTCTACATAACCTCAGTACCCAATGTAGTAGTAGGGGCCAGCTAGTGTGGATGTCTCAGGTCCTCAGTACCCAGTGTAGTAGTAGGGGCCAGCTAGTGTGGACGTCTCAGGTCCTCAGTACCCAGTGTAGTAGTAGGGGCAAGCTAGTGTGGATGTCTTAGTCCTCAGTACCCAATGTTGTAGTAGGGGCCAGCTAGTGTGGATGTCTCAGGTCCTCAGTACCCAGTGTAGTAGTAGGGCCAGCTAGTGTGGATGTCTTAAGTCCTCAGTACCCAGTGTAGTAGTAGGGGCCAGCTAGTGTGGATGTCTCAGGTCCTCAGTACCCAGTGTAGTAGTAGGGGCCAGCTAGTGTGGATGTCTTAGTCCTCAGTACCCAGTGTAGTAGTAGGGGCCAGCTAGTGTGGATGTCTTAGGTCCTCAGTAACCAGTGTAGTAGTAGGGGCCAGGTAGTGTGGATGTCTTAGGTCCTCAGTACCCAATGTAGTAGTAGGGGCCAGCTAGTGTGGATGTCGTAGGTCCTCAGTACCCAATGTAGTAGTAGGGGCCAGCTAGTGTGGATGTCTTAGGTCCTCAGTACCCAGTGTAGTAGTAGGGGCCAGCTTGTGTGGATGTCTTTGTCCTCAGTACCCAGTGTAGTAGTAGGGGCCAGCTAGTGTGGATGTCTCAGGTCCTCAGTACCTAGTGTAGTAGTAGGGGCCAGCTAGTGTGGATGTCTCAGGTCCTCAGTACCCAGTGTAGTAGTAGGGGCCAGCTAGTGTGGATGTCTCAGGTCCTCAGTACCCAGTGTAGTAGTAGGGGCCAGCTAGTGTGGATGTCTTAGTCCTCAGTACCCAGTGTAGTAGTAGGGGCCAGCTAGTGTGGATGTCTTAGGTCCTCAGTAACCAGTGTAGTAGTAGGGGCCAGGTAGTGTGGATGTCTTAGGTCCTCAGTACCCAATGTAGTAGTAGGGGCCAGCTAGTGTGGATGTCTTAGGTCCTCAGTACCCAATGTAGTAGTAGGGGCCAGCTAGTGTGGATGTCTTAGGTCCTCAGTACCCAGTGTAGTAGTAGGGGCCAGCTTGTGTGGATGTCTCAGGTCCTCAGTACCCAGTGTAGTAGTAGGGGCCAGCTAGTGTGGATGTCTCAGGTCCTCAGCACCTAGTGTAGTAGTAGGGGCCAGCTAGTGTGGATGTCTCAGGTCCTCAGTACCCAGTGTAGTGGTAGGGGCCAGCTAGTGTGGACGTCTTAGGTCCTCAGTACCTAATGCTTGTGGTAGGGGACCAGCTGATGAGGAGAGAAGGTAACAGTGCATAACTTGGTTCATTGTGTGTCTTGGTTGATGCATGTCATTGTATCCAAATGGCATGGATCGATGCTCATAATGTCAATCACTGGATTGTCTGACCACTGTCATATAGCTGGAATATTACGGAACGTACCCAATCACTGGTGTGCCTTGCCAAAACTTTAGTCAGAAACAAGAAGTCTGAAGTGCTAGAAAAGTTTCTTGGCTGAGTGTTGCAATGTTATCTGTAGCATGTCTAGATGCAGGACAGTCTGTGTGTTGCTGCAGGTGCTGGAGACGTACAAGAAGGAAGGCTTCCAGTTCCTGCTGCGGGCGTTCAATGAGCCCAACTACCTGGAGGACCTGACTGGACTCACACAGATGCAGCAGGAGACACTGGATGCCGAGGTCAGTATCTGGAGTAGAGGGTGGTGTCCATAGTGGCAGATGATATCTGGTGACTGTGCCAAGATCAGTACATGTAGTAAGGCAAGGTCAGTACCACAAAGAGGCCCAGGCAAGTACTTGTAAGAGATCAGGGTCAGTACCTGTAAGAGGTCAGGGTCAGCACCTGTAAGAGGTCAGGGTCAGCACCTGTAAGAGGTCAGGGTCAGCACTTGTAAGAGGTTAGGGTCTGTACCTGTAAGAGGTTAGGGTCAGTACCTGTAAGAGGTCAGGGTCAGCACCTGTAAGAGGTCAGGGTCAGCACCTGTAAGAGGTTAGGGTCAGTACCTGTTAGAGGTCAAGGTCAGCACCTGTAAGAGGTCAGGGTCAGCACCTGTAAGAGGTCAGGGTCAGCACCTGTAAGAGGTTAGGGTCAGTACCTGTAAGAGGTCAGGGTCAGCACCTGTAAGAGGTCAAGGCCAGCACCTGTAAGAGGTCAGGGTCAGTAGCTGTTGTAGTGGTCCATATCTGTAGAAGGTAGAGGTCAATGTGTCAGGTTAAGCTTTTGACTGTAGAAGCTTGTGTCTGTATGTTGGAGAGGATATACTTGACTGACAACAATTATTCAGGTTTTGGGTCAGTCATGTTTCATAGCCATATAGCCAAATAGGTCTGTGATGAAACAAGAAACTGACACAAAAGAACTATTGAAAACGTTTAAACACAAAACCATGAATGTTTGCTCTTCAATGCACAGGTCTGGGATCTAAGTGATGACGACTCCGGAAGCATGGAGATGTCCTGATGGCTGGCCCCACCACTCCAGCATCACTGTGATAATCCTGTACACCTGACAACACTGAGTACACCAGCATCCCATGCCACAGCTCCTACCACAGTGATGTCAGTGAATGAATTCCTTGACACAGACACACCAAACCACCAAACATGGTGCAATATCTGCCAATGATGACTTGTAGGTTTAACTGCAAGAAACAACCACTGGGAGGTCTGGGAATTTGATTGTGATGGTTCTGTGGTACAGTGTCTGAAGGCTAAGGTTCCAATCCTGGTGTTTTTAATTCTATAATTACTTACCATAAATGACTTGGGAAGTACTGAGAATCTTTGAAATACAGGGTATGATATTCATAAGCATATTGTCTTGACTTTTACAAAGGTCTCAGCTACCTCAACAATGGCACCATAAATTATTAATGAGTAAGTATATCTGCATGTGATTGTTCAGTGGAACTGTAGCTGACATTTCAGAACCTGATGGACCAATGTCCTTGTGCGTGTACTGTGAAACTTTGTGCTTAATCTCACTCGGTGTGTGAACAGTTGTAGAATGGGTACCCGGAAGACTTGGAGAAATTCAGAAAGAGTATGTGTTGAATAACGCAATGTGGACTTACCGTATGAATGGATCTATATGCAGGGGCAAGGTCCTACTCAGATTAATATTGAATTGATTGAATTAAGTGAGAAATATTAATTAACATCCTCATGCCTCCACTCCATTAAGATATATACGCTAGTTCAGTTTGAATGAAACAGGATGAAAATAGCCATCCTGTCATGATCGAATTAAATTACATGATCTTGCTTACTCGAACACCCTAGGTGAAGTGACGATCGATATCATTAGTACACGACTCGTGGGATTCTGTGTCATCTCAAATCCAACTGGGACCACTGTTACACAGGAACATCCATCCCTGTCTTTTTATCCCCCGGCATATAATGCGGGGGGATATAGCGATCAGCCAGTCTGTCCGTCCGTCTGTCTGTCCATCTGTCCGTCTGTCCGTCCGTAATCATTTCCTTTTCTGGGGCAGAATTCCCAAACCGTTCAGTGTATTTGATTGAAACTTGGCATATCTATCAGGCACATACTGACGTGGTGCCTTTTGATATTTTGGGATTTATCGAATTATTATTTTTTTAAATTTTTATGGAATGAAGTTGGACATAGATTCAATTGGGGATGGGGTTCGTTTCCGGGGCAGAATTCGAAAACCATTCAGTGTATTTGATCGAAACTTGGCATTCATATGGATGCGACCATGGTGGATCTTTTGTGGGTAAACAATGTATGCTTCTTAAAGAACATTCAACTGAAGACTCATTACATACAGAATTGCACATTTACTAGTGGTTACTTTACAGACAGATGCCGGGGGGATATGTCATCTTTCTGATGACTCCTGTTACTCAAGGAAACATCTGTTCCCGCTAAAAGTTCTTAGTAGTAGTATCATCCTTTGTTTGAATATATCAAGGGCTAACACTGAAATTACTTTAATTCTTTGAAATAGGCAGGCAATATATGAACATTTCTCCTAAATTATTAATGATATAACATGCCATGTGTCTAGGTCTGTGTTACTGCAATAATGGCTATTTGGCTGGCAGAGCCATAATAGTGCAATAGTATAGAGCTCACAGCACCTGGCTCAGTACTTAACCTTCTTGAAGATTTATGAACATCAGTTCTGCTGTTATGGTAGTGTAGACTGGAAGCAGTCCCGTTCCAATAGGATTTAAAAAAATAATGTTTTCCTCTCTCCATGATCTTTTTTTTGAGTGTGTAGCAGGGCGTGGAGTCATCCCACAGATGACATCCTTACCTTGTCAGCTTGCTGACGGGGTTAACCTCTTTGGTCATGTGGACAAGGCGTCCGACCTCTGCTCAGAAGGTCCGTGGTTTCGAATCCCATCATGGGACTCGGAAATTTTATGGCCGCTACATTGGCACCCAACATGGAGCTGCGTCCCGGGCGTGCCTTCTGTGGACGGGAAAGTATGTAGCAGGGCGTTGAGTCATCCCACAGATGACATCCTTACCTTGTCAGCTTGCCGATGGGGTTAACCTCTTTGGTCATGTGGACAAGGCATCCAACCTCTGCTCAGACGGTCCATGGTTCGAATTCCATCATGGGACTCGAAAATTTTATGGCCACTACAAGTGCATAGAAACATCTTGACACTTGCCGATACAATTTGTTTTTAACAATGTTTCACATATTTAATTTTTGTAGTTTTTTCACGTTATTTGAGACTTTTTTTTTCTTACTTTTGTATTATTTTAAGCACCATACCTGTGCTCTCGGTTTTCACCAAAGTGGTAAATGTGTAACACCTGCATCACTTTGGGCTTTCCTCCTATAAGCTGAAACACCGTTATGTAACTGGAATACTGTTCAAAGCAGGAATAAAACTAGCTCACTCAATATTATAACAACTGACTGCTCCAGTGTAATGGGTGTGTTCACTGGGTAATAATTGTTTTATCTGAAGTTTACACGATATACAGCTTTTTCACTGGACGAGAGGTCGGTTTCATGACCGCAAAATTGATGTTCATAAGTGTATAAAAGATACAATTTTATGTTGGCACGTTTTTCACAAGACCGTATTCTTGAAATGACGTAAACACTGATGGACTACTTCCACATTCCTGGGGGAACCCCTGGAAACTTTGTAGTACGAATACATACAGAAGCATTCTTTCTGATCATTTAGACCCTTTAATCTTGAACTTTTAGTATGCATAGAGAAACGTCAGAGGGTAACTGCATGATCGTTCACAAATATCCTCGCTACGACCCATCTTAGTGAACAAAGCAAAGAAATACACAACCAAACTATCGTAGTATCGACTCAATCTATGTCTTGGCTGACAGTGACAGTCTACAGTGATCTATGAATTGACCTTAGTGTCTATTTGACACATCTTTAATCACCTTTCAATGATCGGCCAGTTGATCAATGATGACTAAAACATGTAACCACAAGTTCCAAAAACAGCTTCCTAAATCTCTCCCATCACGTTTATCGTGTCGGCCATTTTGACGTTTTGTACTTGATGTAAATGTATAACGACGCGCTGTCATTGTGCCTGACTTACAGACGTAGTTCGTAACAAACCTTTCTCATCTAATGGTGATATTTTTGAAGACGTGTTGTTTGAGATGTTTCTGAAGAGCAAGTTGTGCATACATACGCTCATGTCACCTCTCTTAACGAGGAACTATTTTATTCCGTGATACAGCTGGTTGTTGTATGGCTGTCAGTGTAAACAGGAAGTCACACTTAGAATATGAAATTGTGAATAGATCAAGGCCTACATCCTGTGATGTAAGAAATTGTGATTAAAAATTATTAAATAAGTCAATGAGGAACGTGAGGGATGTGTTACTTTCTGTCTTGAAGACCTGTGTGTTCTACATGTATTTCCCGGTCAGAAGAAGTCCCCGGCAACCTCTGCTGGTCATAAAAGGTGACCAAATGGATCAGACGGTCAGGCTTGGTGACTTGGTTGATTGTGTGTCATTGTACCCTGACAGTGAATCATTGCTCATGATATCAACCACTGGATTGTCTGGGCTATATTCAATTATTTACAGGCCGCAGACATACAGCTGGAATATATGTATGTGGCTTATAACAAAAATGTCTACATGTAGTATTGGTGCAACAAGATATCTTCTGTGGAAGAGTCTTTAGCATCTGGGTTTATGTAGGTTGCGTCCATGTGGTCAGTGTTATTTATTTATGACTGTAGGGTATCGTATCAAAATCTCTCAAGTCTATCTCCGATACAGATGAATCAAAGCTTGAATTAGGCAAAAGTAAAATCTTGTTTGGATTTATGTCCATGTGTTTATTCGGTCTGTGAATCATGTCCATTTGTTTATGTGTTTAGTGAATATATTATCTGTAAAGCAATAAATACATATCATCACTATTCCAGGAACAAGATTATTTTGTTTAATCCCTTGCTGTCCTTTGCCTGAGTGAAGCCCTTTTCTGGTGTCTCCTGTGATATCGCTAGAATATTGCTAAAAGCAGCGTTATACCATACTCACTCACTCTTTGCCTGAATGAAGAACTCCATGGTCTAGAGAGGAAGGTCAGTTGCTCGATTCCCAGCTGCGCGATACCTAAAGAAGCTACTTATTGTTACCCTGCCTGGTGCTCGGCATTAGGGGGATAAAACATGGACTGGTTGGCTCGGAGTCAGTATACTGTCCATGTGAAAGTGCAGCATGGTATCTCAGTGGGATAGCACTATAAAACTGCACTAGCACAAGCACACACATAGTAAGAGAAGTGAAATACTTTTGCACGCAACATTAAACGCCATTTCACCTCACCTTTCTGGGGCAGTCGGGTAGCCTAGTGGTGAAAGCGTTCGCTCATCACGCTGAAGACCCGGGTTTAATTCCCGACATGGGTTCAAAGTGTGAAGCCCATTTCTGGTGTCCCCCGCCGTGATATTGCTGGAATATTTCTAAAAGCGGCATAAGACCAAACTCACTCACTCACCTTTGTCTGAATGATATCTACATAGTATTGTAATCCAAGGCAACAATCATAAAATGGAAAATATACACATGACATGAAAGACTTTCAATAAATTTTATTGAATAATGTTTTGTTTTGAATGAGGATGGGCACCTAAGTTGTGATGGACAGATAAGAAGACAACTAATGAACTAAGGTCACATGTTAGCTTCATCAAGTTGGGCAATGACTGGCAACACTCATGCTATTCAGAATCTGGTGTATGTACAGTACACTCTATACAAGGTTTAATGATGTAATCACACAATTGGTGATCGAGATGCTGCCAAGATGAGGAGTTATCTCACTTCCTAGAGATAAGAGTTACCTCCCCATCCTGGAGAAAAAAGGAGTTACCCCCCCCTTCCCAGGGAAACAAGGAGTTATCTCCCCTTCCCAGATGAACAAAGGATTATCTCCACCTCTGAGAGAACCACTACAACAGGTACTGTCATGTGCACGACTATAAATAAGTGAATTACAAAACATCCACAGATGCATGGGCACACATGAGTTTTAACAACCAAAGTTATAGTATAGTACTAAGAAGGGCCCTGAACATTTATAAGTAACATACTACGATTTTTAGTTGTCTGGTACATAATGGCATAACCTTGTCATCATTTTTGTATTCCATATATGGAAACACATTAGTATATGGCTGTTGGTAAAGTCAGAAAAACTAAGGTACCTTATCCGGGGCTGATGCATGGGAGCAGGGTGCCAGTAACATGAAAAAGGTAACAATATATGATATAATTGTCAACACCAACATCTTATCCAAAATAGGGGCCCAGCACAAAGGTAACATGAACTGGTGTGACACAAAAATCAGATGAGGTCAGTTTTGAAGCAAATGTATAGACTATGTAATAACAGTAAATAGGAATTATTTTAACACCATTATGCTAATTATTGTAACGAGACACATGAGTAATATGATCAGGAAACTAATACTACGAGGCACTTGACACACTTGCTGAGTCCTCCATTTTAATAAGGACTAAAAATGCAAAATGATTCAGAATTGCAGATTTCCGTAATAAACACAATTAGCGCTCGTCCCCTATTACCACAATACTGAAATAGGATAAAGTTGTGTTTGAGATGGTAAGTCAAACCCTTTCAGATGATGATCTGATTAAAATCCTAGGTGCAAATAATTATAATAATTATAGTAAATAATATTTTACAAAGTCAATCAAAACAGTACATTCTGAAATATAACACAATAGCAACAATGTAAGCAAAAAAACAAGTGAAAGATTATTGTCAAAACAAAATATTGTCAATATTTTCCAATTACATAAATGTTATTTGTCATGACTTGAGTCAATTGCTACGAAACAATGATGGTAATGACAGCTGGAAACTGATATGTCGAATGATGCTATTATGCCATAGAATAAAGTATTCTAACAAGGATTATTGCAATTTTGATTTTTAAATTTGACTCAGCATATATATGAGCAGTATGACTCTTGACAACTTGAACTTTGTAAATCTGACACAATCATAGGTGCAGAGAGCAAGGACCTGTAAATAGAGATCACTAACTCTTTTCCATTAGGTTTGTTTGTTTGTTTGTTTGTTGTTTAACGCCGCACTCAGCATATTAGGTATACATTTCTGAAGTACTAGAATGTCATAATACTCCTGGAAAAGCACTGCCCACTCAATAAATAATTAATGTATCATCTTCAAGTAATACAGTGTATGGTTTAGAGAAATGGCTATTTTGTGTTAAAATGTGTATACCCTTCAACATTTGCTAACGACCACACACTTGACTAAAGATGACAATTTTGGTCCTTAGAAAATGTTGAATATCACATACATATTTTCACACAAAATAGCCATTTCTTTTAATCATACACTGTATTAACTTTCTGATGATATATCTTGATTATATTTTGTGACATTCTCATATTGAAAAAAAAGAAACTGATTTTGATATATCTAATGATTAGTGACTATTCCATGGCAACATTTATTAGTACCCTTCAGTTGTATCCTGTGCTTCTGGGCATCATATGATATGACTGAACTGCATCCACCAGGAGAGTACGTGAGTGAGTGAGTTGGGTTTAACGCCGCTTTTAACAGTATTCCAGTTATATCACGGCGGGTCAGCTTAATGTGGGAGGAAAGCCTGAAGTGATCCAGGTGTCAGACGTTTACCACTTTTGTGAAACCCATGAGCACGGGTATGGTGCTGACGAACCTTGAAACATTATCGAGGCGAACCGGGATTCAAACCCACAATCATATGTTTCTGGCATGCACAAGGGACGCAACTCTGCACCGCGAATTGTGGCGCCTTAGACGACTGGGCCACCCGTGGCCCCCTCCACCAGCAGAAACACACAATGTTCTTGTACCAGCTTTTCCCCAGGTATCACAGTACCTCTTTCTCACAGTGAGATCAGTGTCATGTATTATTTCCAATAGATACATGGAAATAAGGGATAATTGAGAACAAAGACTGGGTAGGTATTTGATGGGTGAATGTCAGCATTACGAACACGCCAATCTGTTACTATGGACACAGTACACAAGCATAGATTTACATGCATTTCGATAGCACAGAAAAGTTCAGGAAAGCACAAAATACTTATGTTATATAGACTAAGAATGTTATGGAATGGACATGTTAAATAGTTTAAAATGTTTGTAATAAATGTTTGTTAAACGTAAAACAAAAGAGTTCCTTAAATAAAAGGGCAAAATGATAACAAAATTATTATTATGAATTATATGTGTAAAGATTCAAAACAGGTCAGTTTCAAAATAAAATATCAATGTATAAATATGATGTTAAGTAGGCAAGTTAAAAATAACAGAAGTAACATTGTTCATAGTGGTATTCTAAGAGCATGAGTAAGGGTTATCTCCCCTTGACAACATTCTACATCTGCTACAAATTCTGAATTTTTTGTTTGACACATTCAATGAATAATTATTCTCTTAGTCTTCATTATGATAATGTATTGAAAAGACATCATCAAGAATGTGGATTTACATCGTTAACAGATTTAAATTATTACTCTGTAATCATCTATATATATACTATTAACTATATATAACAAGAACATATATATAACAATATTTAGAAATTACATTCCGTTTTAACACTGTTTGAAAAGTATCAAATGACATTTATTTTTGTGAAGAGTAAAATGCGCTTATATGTAACAAATATGAGAAAATATGAAGAAAAAACAATCTCATCGACAACCACAACATGCTTCGTTATTCTGATTGGAACAATTTACATCTTGTCAAACATCCTATATCTTGTCAATACAGCCTATTTACTATTCATAGTTATATATACAGAATAACAACATGAACATATCACTATGTATATAACGGATATTCAAAATGTTTTACACACATAATTACAGAAAAATACTGTAAAAAAACTTTGGTTTTCTGAGTAACCACCTCACTATTGAGGGTGTGTAAGTACATGGGAGTCACACAATTACCATATACACACACAATTAAAACTTCCCATGTCACTTGACAAATATGGACATCACTATTTACCATTGGACATACTGATGTTAAAACGTGTCCACTTACAATGTCCGTTAGTAAACTTGTGAAAGAAAACCTACTATTAATATTTTTTTATTTTTTTTAACTAAGTTGATGTGATGATAAATGGATATGCCTTGAAACATCCAGACTAATACAGAATACTTGCCATCATTTATCCTTGGTTTTTCGCCATTGGAAATTTATACATGTATGATAATGTGTGACCCTGAGCTTCCAATTGCTTGAAAAACATGCTGCGTGGTAATTCTTCAATAACAATACCTCCATGTCATAATCCAGTGAGTGAGTTGGATTTAAAACCACTTTTAACAGTATTCCAGTTATACCACGGAGTGTCAGCTTAATGTGGGAGAAAAGCCCGCACCGGGATTCGAACCCACAATCATAGGTTTCTGGTCATGCCCAAGGGAAGCAACTCTGCACAGCGAATCCCCGAATTAGACGACTGGGCCACCTGTGCCCCCATATAATCAAGCCTTCCGATGTTAAATGTACCTTTCTGTGTGAGTTATAAGGGAGACTTTGTTAACTTGCAGGGGACTCCTACTTCACAGTGTCTTCCTTGTCTATCAAACAGGTGCCACGCCGGCAAGAAGCTCACACTGTTTACAGCATCAGTGTCATCTATACTGTTCTGTCTGACAAGACCTCTACCGCTGTATTGCTTGTAAACAGGATGGGAATCCAACAGCTTTATGTGGGCAACATTTTCGCAACTTGACCGAAGGCAGCTGGTCATAAACAACAGTCTGGGGGACAGAGTTCTGGTAGCTGCGACTTTGACCTTGACCTTTACTTTGGACATTATCAGCCTAACCAAGACTACTGATGCCGATCTGTTCTTTTTTCAGCTGCCGAACTTACCAAGATATTGTTTTTTTAGGACCGATTCTTCCCTGGAAAGTGTTGGCGGCACAAGAACAAGCATTCTCGATGCCATATTGTTATGGATTTACCCAGGTGTTTTCTTGACCGAATGATCACAATTTGAAAACGCTGAACCACGTTTCTGGTCAAGTACACTAAAACGCCCCCCCCCGCCCTGTATTTTGTTGTATCTTCATATAAATATGCTCCCAGTGACTGAATGTTGAATCTCCTTCAACTTCAAACAATGTACTTTCAATACTTCAGCTAAGCAGCCATTTTGAAAATCTCATTAGTGCTTCACTGATTTTGAGAATCCTGAATTTCCAGATTGTCCTTATTTGGTTGGAAATTCCTTTCAAACAATAACAGATATGTTCTAATAAAAAGATTATCAGACTGATTTATCGCAAATATTTGAATCCAATCATAAAAGTAACTTTCCATACATGAAGTCTCAGAACTGTTGAACATTCTAACAATAACATCAGACATGTAGATATGGAAGTATTTTCCATTTTGAATTACAATGCTTGTTCAGGATTGGATACTTTTCTCCATCTGCTGGTCTGTGATTGGCTACTTCCCTAACCTGCTCCTGACTGGCTACATCTTCCTAGCATCTTGTCAGTGATTGGTTACTTTAGCCTGCTGCTTCACTAGTGAAAGAGAAGTTCTTGAATACATTCTGGTTCATTGTCTTCATGAGGTCCTTGTCTGCTGGAGTGAGCTGTGCCTTCTCCATAGTGAAGTCCATGTCGAAGTTGGAGCTGTCACTAGGCGATTTCTGAGAGAAGAAATTAGCCATTTTTGAAAATGAGTGTGGCAAAAAGCAAGAACAAACAAATCCAATATATACATTAATATATCCATAATTTGACAAATGCTAAGCCAGGTCAAAGTGCAAGTTTCAGTTATCCTTCCATGTTTTTGCATTAACTTTTCACAATTACATTCTGATGAAGGCAGCTTGGGATGCATGATCCCCAGGGAGCTGAGAATGAAAATCGAGTGCACAATAATCCATTGATTCGGGGTAATAATGTAGCACAATGAGCATGCTTTAGGAAGGGACCTGCACATAATTATTATTATAATAAATAATATCTTTGCAATAACATTTTTAATACTGCCAGCACGAAATGTTTGAGACTTTTGAATTATTTGTGAACCTAATTTTTCTAAAATACTTACAAGCTTTGGTTTGAAAGGTGGTGGCATTTCTCGTTTCTCCAGTTTCTCCCAATCTATGTTGCGGAAGAATTGCTGCGATCTGATTGGTCCAGCAGGACACCCTGGCATGCCCAGACGTTCCAGTGCATTCCGTTCAAACAGCTGAAACAAGACAGATACTTCATCAATGTTTAGATGGTTACTTGTTTCTGTGCACTTATTCTCTGACTTCCATCTATATGCCTATCTGTTGACATAAAATCACTTAATGCCTATCTGTTGACATAATCATCTAAATGCCTATCTGTTGGCATCAGCATTCATTTGCCCCTCTGTTGACTTATGCATTTATTTGCCTGTTCGTTGACATAATCATCTAAATGCCTATCTGTTGACGTCAGCATCTATATGCCTATCTGTTGACATAATCATCAAAATGCCTATCTGTTGACATCAGCATCTATATGCCTATCTGTTGACATCAGCATTTATTTGCCCCTCTGTTGACTTATGCATTTATTTGCCTGTCTGTTGACATAATCATCGATATGCCTATCTGTTGACGTCAGCATCTATATGCCTATCTGTTGACATAATCATCAAAATGCCTATCTGTTGACATCAGCATCTATATGCCTATCTGTTGGCATCAGCATTTATTTGCCCCTCTGTTGACTTATGCATTTATTTGCCTATCTATTGACTTATGCATCTATTTGCCTATCTGTCTACTTCAATTTATAGCATGTTTGCCCGTACAGGTAAAACATTCTTTTTTATTACATAAGGGCACTTTTACGACTTAGTCCATAAAGGAGAGTGATGTGAATGTCAGGATGATTTAAAAAAACTTCCTGTATTCAGATCCAACACAGCATCACAAAATGTCCGAAGTAGTTCAGTGGATGTAGCACTTACCAGACTCAGCATTGTTGCTGCTTCCTTGGACATTGAGTGGGGGTATCGGGGGGTATCATGGAGAATGGAGTGGAAGAGGTCATCTTCATCGTCGCCATGGAAGGGTGACTGGCCAATCAGCATCTCGTACAACAGCACGCCATATGACCACCAGTCCACCGAGGCGTTGTATTTCTGGCCTTTCAGAATCTAAGGGAGACAAATCATCTGTCAAAATTCATGGGATTTGACTGGAAATTCACAAGCACATTTAAGATAGACATATAGGCTAAATCACCTAAAGATATTCCTTTCAGTCTAAAGAAGTAATATGCAGTCAAGAAAGGAAATTTATTTCCTCATGTCAGCCAAAGACTTATTTAGATTTTTAGATGGGCAAATATTTGTCAAATACATGGTCAGTATGTGGTCTAAGGTTTTCCAACAGCATTTTTATTTGAAGATCAGTTTCCATTGTGAATAAAAAGACACAGATACTGATGTTTTCGATAAATTAAATTAACAACATTTCAAAACCATGTTATTTGCCCAGCAACTAAACACTTTCCAAAACATCTTGTCACAGTTGACAAGTAAACAGTATTTAATGAACTTACCTCCGGAGCTATATAATCAGGAGTTCCGCAGAACGTAGTGGCAAGTTTGTCACCAAATATATTTTCCTTGCACATGCCAAAGTCTGCTATCTTTATGTGGCCATCTTTGTCAAGCAGTACATTGTCCAACTTCAAGTCTCTGAAACAGACATTTGGCATTGTTACAAACATTACCTACATGTAAACAAACTGTTTTTCATTATTACAAACATTTCCTACAAGTAAACAAACTCTATTTCGCATTGTTGTTACATACATTTCCTACAAGTAAACAAACTGTTTCACATTTTTACAAACATTATAAAGTGTCAGAATGGTAAAGTAATCTTAACAATAAGCGTGACAATTCCTTCATACCTGTATATAATTCCATGGGAATGTAAGAACTGAAGGCCGCAAAGTATTTCTGCTGCATAGTATCTGGAAGTAGATTAATAATATTACTATAATGCATATAGTATCAGAATTACTGTTATCAGATGATTACATCAATGTAGTGAAAATAATCTACACCTGGGGCCACATCTACTCCCAACCCCCCCTATATGGGGCCACATCTACTTCCAATCCCCCACATCTGGGGCCACATCTACCCCCAATCCCCCACATCTGGGGCCACATCTACCCCCAATCCCCACATCTGGGGCCACCTCTACTCCCAATCCCCCACATCTGGGGCCACATCTACCCCCATCCCCCCATCTGGGGCCACATCTACTCCCAATGCCCCCCATCTGGGGCCACATCTACCCCCAATCCCCCACATCTGGGGCCACATCTACCCCCAATCTCCCCCATCTGGGGCCACATCTACCCCCAATCCCCCACATCTGGGGCCACATCTACCCCAAATGCCCCCCATCTGGGGCCACATCTACCCCCAATCCCCCACATCTTGGGCCACCTCTACCCCCAATCCCCACATCTGGGGCCACATCTACTCCCAATGCCCCCCATCTGGGGCCACATCTACCCCCAATCCCCCCCATCTGGGGCCACATCTACCCCCAATCCCCCCCATCTGGGGCCACATCTACCCCCAATTCCCCCCATCTGGGGCCACATCTACCCCCAATCCCCCACATCTGGGGCCACATCTACCCCCAATCCCCCACATCTGGGGCCACATCTACTCCCAATTCCCCACATCTGGGGCCACATCTACTCCCAATCCCCCCCATCTGGGGCCACATCTACCCCCAATTCCCCCCATCTGGGGCCACATCTACCCCCAATCCCCCACATCTGGGGCCACATCTACCCCCAATCCCCCACATCTGGGGCCACATCTACTCCCAATTCCCCACATCTGGGGCCACATCTACTCCCAATCCCCCACATCTGGAGCCACATCTACTCCCAATTCCCCACATCTGGGGCCACATCTACCCCCAATCCCCCACATCTGGAGCCACATCTACTCCCAATTCCCCACATCTGGGGCCACATCTACTCCCAATCCCCCACATCTGGAGCCACATCTACCCCCAATCCCCCCCATCTGGGGCCACATCTACCCCCAATCCCCCCCATCTGGGGCCACATCTACCCCCAATCCCCCCCATCTGGGGCCACATCTACCCCCAATCCCCCCCATCTGGGGCCACATCTACCCCCAATCCCCCACATCTGGGGCCACATCTACCCCCAATCCCCCACATCTGGGGCCACATCTACTCCCAATTCCCCACATCTGGGGCCACATCTACTCCCAATCCCCCACATCTGGAGCCACATCTACTCCCAATCCCCCACATCTGGGGCCACATCTACCCCCAATCCCCCACATCTGGGGCCACATCTACTCCCAATTCCCCACATCTGGGGCCACATCTACTCCCAATCCCCCACATCTGGAGCCACATCTACCCCCAATCCCCCACATCTGGGGCCACATCTACTCCCAATTCCCCACATCTGGGGCCACATCTACTCCCAATCCCCCACATCTGGAGCCACATCTACCCCCAATCCCCCACATCTGGGGCCACATCTACCCCCAATCCCCCCATCTGGGGCCACATCTACTCCCAATCCCCCACATCTGGGGCCACATCTACCCCCAATTCCCCACATCTGGGGCCACATCTACTCCCAATTCCCCACATCTGGGGCCACATCTACTCCCAATCCCCCACATCTGGAGCCACATCTACCCCCAATCCCCCACATCTGGGGCCACATCTACTCCCAATTCCCCACATCTGGGGCCACATCTACTCCCAATCCCCCACATCTGGAGCCACATCTACTCCCAATCCCCCACATCTGGGGCCACATCTACCCCCAATCCCCCACATCTGGGGCCACATCTACTCCCAATTCCCCACATCTGGGGCCACATCTACTCCCAATCCCCCACATCTGGAGCCACATCTACCCCCAATCCCCCACATCTGGGGCCACATCTACTCCCAATTCCCCACATCTGGGGCCACATCTACTCCCAATCCCCCACATCTGGAGCCACATCTACCCCCAATCCCCCACATCTGGGGCCACATCTACCCCCAATCCCCCACATCTGGGGCCACATCTACCCCCAATCCCCCACATCTGGGGCCACATCTACTCCCAATTCCCCACATCTGGGGCCACATCTACTCCCAATTCCCCATATTTGGGGCCACATCTACCCCCAATTCCCCACATCTGGGGCCACATCTACTCCCAATTCCCCACATCTGGGGCCACATCTACTCCCAATTCCCCACATCTGGAGCCACATCTACCCCCTATCCCCCACATCTGGGGCCACATCTACCCCCAATCCCCCACATCTGGGGCCACATCTACCCCCAATCCCCCACATCTGGGGCCACATCTACTCCCAATTCCCCACATCTGGGGCCACATCTACTCCCAATTCCCCATATTTGGGGCCACATCTACCCCCAATTCCCCATATTTGGGGCCACATCTACTCCCAATTCCCCACATCTGGGGCCACATCTACTCCCAATTCCCCACATCTGGGGCCACATCTACTCCCAATTCCCCATATTTGGGGCCACATCTACTTACTGTGCTCGGGGGAAATCAAACTTCCCACTCATTTGTATATGAAACATGAGGTCACCGCCATTCAGGTACTCCATCACAAAGAACAGGTGACTCTGAAACAGGAACAACCAACACCGTGAGAATAAAGTAACACCGATACTCACTCTGTAGGTGTGTAAGATGTGTGAGGTGCTGTGTAGATGTGTGATGGAGGACATACCTTGTACTGGAAGGTGCTGTGTAGATGTAAGAGGGTGGACAAACTTTGGACTGGAAGGTGCTGTGTAGATGTGTGAGGTGCTGTGTAGATGTGTGAGGTGCTGTGTAGATGTGTGAGTACTGTGTAGATGTGTGAGGTGCTGTGTAGATGTGTGAGGTGCTGAGTAGATATGTGAGGTGCTGTGTAGATGTGTGAGTGCTGTGTAGATGTGTGAGGTGCTGTGTAGATGTGTGAGGTGCTGTGTAGATGTGTGATGGTGGACATACCTTGGGCTGGAAGGTGCTGTGTAGAAGTGTGATGGTGGACATACTTTTGACTGGAAGGTGCTGTGTGGATGTGTGAGTGCTGTGTAGATGTGTGAGGTGCTGTGTAGATGTGTGAGTGCTGTGTAGATGTGTGAGGTGCTGTGTAGATGTGTGAGGTGTTGTGTAGATGTGTGATGGTGGACATACCATGGGCTGGAAGGTGCTGTGTGGATGTGTGAGTGCTGTGTAGATGTGTGAGGTGCTGTGTAGATGTGTGAGTGCTGTGTAGATGTGTGAGGTGCTGTGTAGATGTGTGATGGTGGACATACCATGGGCTGGAAGGTGTTGTGTGGATGTGTGAGGTGCTGTGTAGATGTGTGATGGTGGACATACCATGGGCTGGAAGGTGCTGTGTGGATGTGTGATTGCTGTGTAGATGTGTGAGGTGCTGTGTAGATGTGTGAGTGCTGTTTAGATGTGTGAGGTGCTGTGTAGATGTGTGAGGTGCTGTGTAGATGTGTGATGGTGGACATACCTTGGGCTGGAAGGTGCTGTGTGGATGTGTGAGGTGCTGTGTAGATGTGTGAAGGTGGACATACCTAGGACTGGAAGGTGCTGTGTGGATGTGTGAGGTGCTGTGTAGATGTGTGATGGTGGACATACCTTGGGCTGAAATGTGCTGTGTGGATGTGTGAGGTGCTGTGTGGAAGTGTGATGGTGGACATACCATGGGCTGGAAGGTGCTGTGTGGATGTGTGAGGTGCTGTGTGGATGTGTGAGGTGCTGTGTAGATGTGTGAGGTGCTGTGTAGATGTGTGATGGTGGACATACCATGGGCTGGAAGGTGCTGTGTGGATGTGTGAGGTGCTGTGTGGATGTGTGAGGTGCTGTGTAGATGTGTGATGGTGGACATACCATGGGCTGGAAGGTGCTGTGTGGATGTGTGAGGTGCTGTGTAGATGTGTGACGGTGGACATACCATGGGCTGGAAGGTGCTGTGTAGATGTGTGAGGTGCTGTGTAGATGTGTGATGGTGGACATACCATGGGCTGGAAGGTGCTGTGTGGATGTGTGAGGTGCTGTGTAGATGTGTGAGGTGCTGTGTAGATGTGTGATGGTGGACATACCTTGGACTGGAAGGTGCTGTGTGGATGTGTGAGGTGCTGTGTGGATGTGTGAGGTGCTGTGTAGATGTGTGATGGTGGACATACTTTTGACTGGAAGGTGCTGTGTGGATGTGTGAGGTGCTGTGTGGATGTGTGATGGTGGACATACCTTGGGCTGAAAGGTGCTGTGTGGATGTGTGAGGTGCTGTGTGGATGTGTGATGGTGGACATACCATGGGCTGGAAGGTGCTGTGTGGATGTGTGAGGTGCTGTGTAGATGTGTGATGGTGGACATACCATGGGCTGGAAGGTGCTGTGTGGATGTGTGAGGTGCTGTGTAGATGTGTGAGGTGCTGTGTAGATGTGTGATGGTGGACATACCATGGGCTGGAAGGTGCTGTGTGGATGTGTGAGGTGCTGTGTAGATGTGTGATGGTGGACATAATTTGGACTGGAAGGTGCTGTGTGGATGTGTGAGGTGCTGTGTTGATGTGTGAGATGCTGTGTAGATGTGTGATGGTGGACATAATTTGGACTGGAAGGTGCTGTGTAGATGTGTGAGGTGCTGTGTGGATGTGTGATGGTGGACATACTTTGGACTGGAAGGTGCTGTGTAGATGTGTGAGGTGCTGTGTAGATATGTGAGGTGCTGTAGATCTATGATTGTGGACATACCTTGGACTGGAAGGTGCTGTGTAGATGTGTGAGGAAAGCGTGTTGACAGCCCATGGCCAGGACCCGCCTCTCTATCATGGTACACTCGATATCATCATCCTCCAGCACAACATCCTTCTTCAGGGCCTTGACGGCGTAGTACTGGTCCGTACCTTTCAACTGGGCCAGCAACACCTGCAACAGACCAAGACAGTCAGATCTAGCAGTGGACAAGGAGTCACCTTCCTGAACTTCTAATCTCCATCCACTGCTGTATTCAGGCAAATTGATGCAGTGTATGGTTCCTGGCAGAATACTTATCAGCACTTTCATTTGATATCCAAACTTTTTTTATTTGAATATTAATCACCAATTTTCGATAGTCTCCATGAAGTTGACTGTTTCCCCAAACAACCTCGATCATCAATGAGTGAGTCAGTGAGTTTGGTTTTACACTGCTTTAAGCAATATTCCAGTAATATCAGAGTGAGGCACACCAGCTGGGCTTCACACATTTGTACACCTGTTGGGACTGAACCCAGGTTTTGGGGGTGATGAGCGAATGCTTAAACCACAAGGCTACCTGACCTACCCCCATCATCAATGAAATACAGAAAGTAACATCAAACTAACTCCCTTCAGGATATATACACATATTTCAGTGGTCATAAAAATATTATTTTATCAATAAAACATAGAACATACAGTCAAGTCTCATTAGTCCGACACTCGTTAATCCAACAATTGGCTTTATCCGACTCTAAGGATGGGAACCGATTAAATTGGTGCTATTTAGACCCGCTAATCCAACAGTCAGGCACTCCGACTCCAACACACCTAATTTGCAACGAATTACTGAAATCACTCATTAATCAGTCTCGTTAATCTGACACAGTGATCAGCGTACTCTGTGGTTATCTGCCCGCGAGTACACAGCCCATGTTTTGATGCGAGGTAGCTGCATATTACAACGGCTGCAGAGATAAACTTGCTTAACAATAAACAATTAATGCTTTAAATAAAGAAAACAGGATTATTCAATCTCTCTCAGATACAAGTTTTCTCTATCGCGGAGGTCATCCCTTTACGGGTCACTTCAGAACGACTTTTCGCAAACTATGACCGACCAATGAAATGACCAACAGGAAACCAACATTAACCACTTAGAAAGCAGTTTTCTTAAGCTTTGCAGTACCAGTTTCATAACATGAAGTGATGTGACGTGACGTGACCTGACGTAACATAACATAACAATATGAATAATTCATTTTTATTATTCTGTTACATGTTTTACTCCTTATCTATCGTGTAGTTGTCCTATTTTCGATTACAAATGTTGATACTACTTAATTTTGTTTATCTGACATACTCATTAATCCGACATAATCATGTGCAACCAACCATGTCGGATTAACGGGACTTGACTGTATATTGTACGTATACAAGAACATGTTGGAACTCACCTTGCCGAAGCTGCCTTTGCCTAGCACCTTGAGGAAGCTGAACTCTTCTGGTGTGTACTTCCTGAGGGCCACAGGAGGTGCCTTGGCTGGGGAAGTCGCAGTGCCCATGCGCCACATCTCTTGGTAGTTCTCATCATCACTGTCTTCTTCGGCCTCGGCCTCAGCCTCGGCCTCGACCTCTGTCACCTGTAACAGCAGGAGTCACATTATCAACCATTACTGACGACTGGGCACATTTCCACCTTCTCTTATTGTGCAAAAGTTGTGCAAAATTCCAGCATATTTTTTGAGAGAATCATCAATTTTTACTTCGTAACAACAGCCATTTAAGCGTAACTTGACCTTGACCTTGAGGCTCATGCATTACAGACATTTGGTAACCATAAAACTGATTCTCTTGTCTGAGGTTAATTCCACATTAGATCTTGAAGCTATGACCTTGGCCCACTCAGAATACGACCTTCTGAAATATCAACCTTGACCTACTAACAGATTTTCAAAGATCTACTCACAGTGGTTCCTGTCGAGGAGGGTTTGGAGCGGCCTCCAGACGGGTAAACGTCGGCAAGAGCATCGGCAAGAAGTTTCTGGTTCACTCCACATAGATTCGGCATGTTCTTCTCACACTTCTTATGGCAGTTGACTCCACACACTGACAAATCAAAAGTTGACAGATTAATGAACATGTCATGAGTTCTGCGCTCTGTGGACATGGGTCATCTTGACCTTGTTTTCACATTAAAGATCTTCACTGAGGCTGCTAATAATAACATTATATAAAATGAACATTACATTAGGAAATGATATATATTCCCAAATGCTATCAGACTGACATACTGTATTAGACGTAATAAGCGCCCAGGGCGCTCTCAAAATTAGAAATAGGGGGCTCTTATTGGAATATTATTTTGGTGAAAAAAAGAGTTGAAAGATAAATTTCGCGGTTTTCTGCTGACAGCCTAGAATATTTATATACGACAGATATATCATTCCAGAATTTAATTGCCCATTATTAAGGGTGCATAGAACACACGAGTGCGTATTATACACGAATAAATAAGTCTTGTGTACATTGATCAATCGGAAAGGGTGCTAATTGGGATTGTTCACTTGTCAATATATTAGCAAATATCGCTTATTACGTCGAATACGGTATATACAACAGGTCATAGTGATGTAAAGTCAGTTCACTTATTACATTTCCAGTTCACTGTATAAACCTATCACTGTGACCTTCACCTTCACATTTGAGTCCCTGTCTGAAGAGGCCATACAACAGGGTGCCGCAGAGATCACAGAATGTCGGGGACATGTAGTTGTTCACACGGAATCGATGTGGCATATCGATCTTGAATCGTTTTGTTAACATCTGAAAAAGGAAAATTTCATCATAGTACTCATTCAATTTCAGTGCAATTATTAAAACTCCATATACTAACAAAAGTCTCAGTAGTGAGTAGTTGGGTATAACACTGTTCTTAACAGTATTGTTGGTATATCACAGTGTTTAAGAGTCAGTAGATAAGTACAGTATTAGTCTACTTTTAACAATATTCTATCAATATCAAGCAGTCAATAATTGATCTGTGGCGGTCGGATAGCCTAGTGGTTAAAGTGTTCGCTTGTCACACTGATGACCTGGGTTCGATTACCAACATGGCTATAGTGTGTCAAGCCCATTTTGTGATATTGAGGGAAAATAGTGCTTAAAGCAGCGTAAAACCATACTCACTCACTCACTCAATAATTAATCTTGTCTTCACACACTGTGAAACAGCAGAATCTCTTTTTGGAGTTTGGTCACATCTTTATATCATAAATGTCCTGAGTGGTACAATGGTTAAACCTGAAGCTGTGGTTTCATGTTAAGATTGCTCCAAAACTTTTTCACTTTAATAAATAAATTATCAGAGCTCCAGATAACTTTCTGAGTAACAGAGTTTTTTTACGGGCAGGTTTCTATTTTAATTGGGTTATTATATTTTTCTTTGGGTAACAAATATTTTGTCACTTATCTTTCCACCACTCTATTGGGGTTTAAAATGAAATGTTTTAGATGTATATAATGGTTCTAAATATAGGCTTGACTCAGAAAGTAAATTAGCTCATAATTGTTTTTAGGAAATTAGCTCTGTTGTAAGCAAGCTGAAAAAGCTTCAATGGGTATTTACGCGTGCTGTTTTTATACATTTGAATTTTTCATTTAATGCATGCCTTTCAGTACGCAAGTTAAATGAAAGAAGTTTGAATATTTTGGGGGGATATTTTACGCAAACATGCAGCTTATCTGTAGCTCTGCATTATTCAGAGATTTCCTTGGGTATGACCCTGATTCAACAAACAAACATAAATTCATCTGGAAAATAGAAAGTCAGTGGTAAATCTTTCCCAATTTCCCAATTAGTGGCATTCTTAAAGACATACACACAGATATAAATGTCACTACTTTTGGCGTTAGAAGCAAAATTTTCAAGATGTTACGAGGAGGTCACATGCTGGGAAGTTGGTGAATGAAGTATTTCAAGGGAGATAACTCTGATTACCTTTGTTTCTCGACTGTCTTTAGCACTGCCTGGGCAGTCACTGAGGATCTTGACATGGCATTTCTTGTGGACAGCACAGTTGCACTCTAAAAATCACAATTTAACAAATTATAGACATTGGTATAAAATATTAAATTTGACATACATATTCAATATACAACAGCAACACATTTTCTCCTTTTCTGATACAGTGTATGTCACAACTTAATGATACTGCTCAACTAAAGGTGAACCAACTGTCATATCACTTCCTGTACATTTTTCTCATGATATTTACCATGTAATTTGATGCCTCTTATGATACGATGACTATGTACCCTCTGGAATGACTAAAATCAATTTAAAAAAAAAAAAAAATACTGCTTAACTACCATTGCAACATATTTTGAAGTCATTTGGCATTGAAAGTGTAATATGGAATAACTGTGCCACAAATGAGTGAGTGAGTTGGGTTTAACGCCGCTTTGAACAGTATTCCAGTTACATGTATATCGCGGCGTGTCAGCTTAATGTGGGAGGAAAGCCCGAAGTGATGCAGGTCTCAGACGTTTACCACTTCGATGAAATCCACGAGCACGGGTATGGTGCTGACAAACCTAGAAACATAATTGGGGCGAACCGGGATTCGAACCCAGAATCATAGGTTTCTGGCGTGCACAAGGGACGCAACTCTGCACAACGAATCACGGCGCCTTAGACGACTGGGCCACCTGTGCCCCCGTGCCACAAATGAATCAGTAACACAATTTCATCTTATTTCTTTGTGTATATGACAAATGACACTGAATATTAAATATGATGTGAATGGTTCATGCAACAACTTTTTTTTCAGTACACACTGAAATTAAAAAATATATACAGTATGGACCGCCAATTTTATCAGGTTTCCATGGCAACCGATAGTTTTTTATATGATTGTTATCTAACTCACCTTTACATTGATATCCCTGTTTATTCAGCCCCCTGAAACATATCACAGATACGGTTTTGACAATAATACAGATAGCAAAGACTAAATACCGTATTCGATGTAAAAAGCACCCCGCTCTTATAAGCGCCCACGGCGATATTTCCTAATATATTGGATAGTGAACAATCCCAATTAGCACCCCTTCCGATTGATCAATGTACACAAGACTTATTTATTCGTGTATAATAGGCACTCGTGTGTTATATGCACCCTTAATTAAAGGGCAATAAAATTCTGGAAAAATATATCTGTCGTATATAAACATCTCAGGCTGTCAGCATAAATCACAAAATTTGCGATCTTTTTCACCCAAATAATATTCTAATAAGAGCCCCCTATTTCTAATTTTGTGAGCGCACTTGCCGCTTATTACCTCGAATATGGTAGGTAAAAACGTTGTATAATAAACTCAGCACAAAATGACTGTATTGACTGGTATCCCTAAACACATCACTGAGGTATATCATCCTTCATTGTCGAACCATAGTTTTTATGTTTCTGGGGCGAGGAGAGGTCTTCAAAATAGTTTTGCGGTCTCATATATTATTTTGAGAACAAGAGTTTGTATGTATGTTCGTTGTTAACACCACACTCAGCAAAATTCCAGCTATATGACGTCACTCTGTAAATATTCGAGTCTGGTCCAGACAATCCAGTGATTGACATCATGAGCATCGATCCATGCAATTGGGATGCAGTAGCATACATCAACCATGTCAGCAAGCCTGACCATCCGGGCCTGGTAATCGCCAGTTATGACAGGTATGGGTTGCTGAAGCCCAATTCTAACCCGGATCTTCACAGGGTTGAGAACAAGAACTGCTTCAACTTAAAACAATATGTTGTTAGTTTACACTTTGAATTAAGACCACTCCTCTTTCCACAATGTGATTTTAGTGTTGTCGTAACTGCCATTGTGTACCCAAGACTTACAATAGTCATGGAACTACGATTGCTTGTAAACACAGGCTCTGATTAGAGAGATGGAAGTCTTGTCAAATCTTTAGTTTTTGGCACACAATAAAATATTATGTCCAGAATATCAAAAGCAATGTCAGGGATAACAGTGTTCTTAAAAAACATAATATGGCTGTTGATAAAAAACATAATATGCCTGTTGAATATTAATGATAATTTGAGTGGTATATTTTCAGCCTGTCACATACCACATGAAGCCATTGCAGAAGGAGCAGAATACTGGCTGGCGGAAAAACTTGGCAATAAACTGATGCCCCTTGACCTCATGAACTTTCTGCTGTTTCATGGCGCCACGTCGGACGAAGCCCCGCTTTGAACCAACTTCATCCATAGGCTTCTGTAACTCTGAAATAAGAATTTTCTTCAATATACTCACTGGCAAGCCTACCATTTTTTATATGACTGCACAACAGTTGCAGTTCTGTGAATGATTGCAACAGTTGTTCCAGTATGATTTTAGCAACAGCTGTAACTGTATGATTTTAGCAACAGCTGTAACTGAATGATTTTAGCAACAACTGTAACTGTATGATTTTAGCAACAACTGTAACTGTAGTTGTATGAAGGATTGCAACAACAGTTTAGCTTAATGAAGGATTGCAACAGATGTTGCAGCTTAATGTAGGATTGCAACAACAGTTGTAGCTTAATGTAGGATTGCAACAACAGTTGTAGCTTAATGAAGGATTGCAACAACAGTTGCAGCTTTATGAAGGATTGCAACAACAGTTGTAGCTTTATGAAGGATTGCAACAACAGTTGTAGCTTAATGAAGGATTGCAACAACAGTTGTAGTTTTATGAAGAATTTTAACAAGTGAGTTTGGTTTTACGCCGCTTTTAGCAATAGTCCAGCAATATCACAGTGGGGGACACCAGAAATGGGCTTCACACATTGTACCCATGTTGGGAATCGAACCCGGGTCCTCTGAATGGCGAGCGAACACTCTAACCACTAAGCTACCCCACTGCCCCCTGAAGGACTGTAACAACAATTGTAGTTTTTTGAAGGATTATAACAACTGTAGCAAAACAATTACCTGTACGAGCCGTTTTATTTGTTGTAGATCTTTTCATGATTAATCCGTTTACTTTCCAGGTGTTTAACAGAATAACACAGATATAACTCCTCTAAATCTGTATTAGTAATAGATCCTCACTGCCACGAACCTCCAAAATCAGCACAGTGGACCTCCATTCTTGGATTCAATACTTTCTTTCTCGCACTTTTAATCCTTGTATTCCAAGGTGTACAAAATCCCAACATAAACCTTCATCCAGCACTGCCCACTCTCACCCAGCAACTATATCCAATGTAATCTCAGCTGGTATAATCATGCACTGCACAATTATTCACCACAACTTTTCCTACGATAGTGTTATGCTATATATTTGAAAAAATTGTATAGATTTCATGTCCTCAATGAGGAAGTCAGCCTACAAAGGAAGTCTAAAAATAAATTATTTTTTTCCTGCAGATACAGTGTAATTCCAACATTTTACATATAAATTTGATAGCGGCAACCAATTCAAACAAATTCACACACGACAGGAAAATCAGGAAGTCTTAACCTTATAATAAATACATCTATATCTTCTGATTTTGTCTAATCTCTTGATATCAGGTAATATAACATGAAGAGTTCCATGACCTTCTTAGGCCTTTTTTTTACATAAGAAAAACAATTGCATGATTACTTAGGCCTTTTTAAGAAAAAGAATAAACACAAGATGGAGAACCTATCAACATTACATCACTGATTTTACCTCCAACCAGGAAAAATATTCAGTTCAACTTTTTATTGTATTGAAATGATTTTGTTATAAAGTTTTACCACACACCTGAACTAATTGTTAGTAAAAAATCTGTAAACCATAAAACGTAAAAAAGTGTAGCTCAACTTGGAACTACTTAAAATACCTGCGCGTACCAAATGATATCCTTCTCAAGAACTTCATTGTGGGATTCCTTACAGCTTCAACAAGTCATTATCTTGAGTAATATGAATTAAAGAACACCTTCGAGACATTACACAAATGTTGTCATTGTATAAACAGGCTGGATCATATTTGTAATGTTTACACCTGATATAGTAATAAGAGTCAGGTAAAACTGATTTTCTGCTTTCTACTGCGACAGGCCTCACCTTCTGTGCCTGAGAAGTATCGGATCTGAACTTGGAGACGTCCAGATGGTCGAAGGTCCAACTGAAAAAATGTGTATGCCAATAAATTTGATATTATTTTTATTTGACTTATGCAATAGATCTTATAATTGACTGACATATATCTATTTGTAAGTATTGTGTTGGGCAGAAAAGTACCAACTAAACAGTGATATTTTAACAAGTTATGAAAGAAATGTATGAAGGGTGTAAAATCAACATAAACCTTCCATCATGCCATTATCTGCAAAAATCTTCAAAAGGTAAACATATTGTTTTACTAATAATTTCATCACAATACCAACAAGAAAACAGCATTATCACTATCCCCAGCCATGGTAAAAATCAGAATTTTGTTTGTTCACATGGTAGTGAATATTAACTATATGCCATTTTTATGTCATCAGAAAAAATGATTATACAATTAATACACACAAAAGGCCCCTTCTCTGGAAAAAATAATTTATGGTACAAATTCTCAAACTCAGTCTTAATAAGTATCTCTAAGATAGGCTAACTTGAGTAGTTTCTGAGAAAACTTTGTAAAATAACATGGGTTAAGGGCAGTAAATGTGTATGCTCAAAATCTAAAAACATGTTGCAAGGGAAGTAACTCTGGAAGAAAGTAATTCTGGGAACCAATTCTTGAACAGTCTTGACAAGTATGTCATAGATAAGATGCATTTTTCATTCAGGTGACTTCAGTCAATTGTCCTATTGCAGAAAATATGCAGTAAGTTGAAAAGCATGGAGGAAGAGCCATAACTCTGTCAAAAATGTGAATTTAAGACATCAATTTTCGAACTCATTTAAGATGAGGACCAGCTTAAGTAGTCTTAGAGAACATTGTCCCCTTTGAGAACCGAACGGATGGACAGTAAGAAGGAAGGACAGTAAGACAGATCGAAGGACAGGAGGTCTGATGGACGTATAAACTCCATTCCTATAGCCCCTGCCTCACTTCGAAGCGGGGGATAAAAAGAAATTTTCACAGATACTAATCTGTACCGCAATAATAATAGGGGGATTGATAATGATTTCCAAAATGGCTGGTAACAGATGAATTTATTATCAGCATAAATGATCTTAATGTACAAGCTTCCAGGAAAATACTTTCTCTGGATATTGAGAATGACGCACAGAGGTTCATTAGTCAGTGGTATGACGTCAGAGAGTTCAAGTCCCAGCTGATCAGAAATCCGGATCAGTCTCTGCGCACTCACCCACACGGTCGTCACATTACTGTTGCCACATTTTTCTGCCATGACCCTGGCGCCAAGGCTCAAGTCGGCAAGGAAACGATTTGGTCGTTCCATAACCACCATTTGGATGACGCGACCTTCGTATAGATGTGCATCGAAACAAGAGTTCCATTCTGGATACAGTGTCTTCTTCCTCTGCACAAGCTGAATTCCACGGCCTGAAACAGAGTGAGTGAGTGAGTTAGTGAGTGAGTAGGGTTTAATGCCCATTTGAACAGTATTCCAGTTATATCACGGCGTCTCAGCTTAATGAGGGAGAAAGCCCAAAGTGATGCAGGTCACAATCGTTTACCACTTCGGTGAAAACCAATGAGCACAGGTATAGTGCTGACAAACCTAGAAACATAATCAGAGCGAACTGGGATTCGAACCCACAATCATAGGTTTCTGGCGTGCCCAAGGGATGCAAGTACTTCCACAATGATCTTTAGCTCACCTGACTCACTTCACTGGAAGTCACAAATTTATTACACTTCAACCTTGTTTTGTTAAGAAAAAATGGTGCAAGATTCTAGGAAAAAGATAAAATGTTATATTAAGTTGCGTACTATGTAAAGTACAGCAATACACAGCAACCCAACATAACAGGACATGTTGGTAGGTAAATCTTAATGTATCTTCCTCTGTGAGACATCATGTCAATATCACAGAAGCATCAATAGCTGACGTGTGACATATCGCTTATATCCCCCACGAGACGTGACCAACTTATCACAGAAACTTCCGTTTCAGGGGGAATCTTACATGACAGGAGCCATATTTAAAGCTCTTGGTGGCAGAGAGACATCATATTCCGTGAAGGTTTATAACTGATTTATGTTTTTCCCATTAGCACAGTTAATAGGCAGAATAGATGTGTATCAAGGGATGGACATACAAAACTTCCTGGTAGACATGATCCAATATCATTGCTAGATAACCACTAACTTAGTAATATTGGTGTCATTTATTGTGTCGTTTATTGCATGTCATATCACATTAGTTGATGGTTTGTGGGAGTGAGTGAGTGAGTTGGGTTTAACGCCGCTTTTAACAGTATTCCAGTTATATCACGGCGTGTCAGTTTAATGTGGGAGGAAAGCCCGAAGTGATGCATGTCTCAGGAGTTTACCACTTCGGTGAAACCCACAAGCACGGGTATGGTGCTGACAAACCTAGAAACATAATCGGGGCGAACCGGGATTCGAACCCACAATCATAGGTTTCTGGCGTGCCCAAGGGGCGCAACTCTGCACAGCAAATCGTGGCGTCTTAGACGACTGGGCCACCCGTGCCCCCTGATGGTTTGTGGAAATGATCTGGCTATACTGACTGATTGATATACAGAAATCTTGATCATATATAGAGGATATTAAATGAGTGTTCATGTCATACTTTGTTTAAGACACAGGTGTCTAAATTTGAGTATTTCCTGAGAGATATCGAGGGAAATACCGGAATTTAGGCACGAGTGTTGTAAACATAGTATGACATGAACACGATTATAAGGTTTTATTTATTACCGAAGAAGATGTCTACATACAGAGACGAATTTTAGTGTTCACCTATAAGGACAGCAAGTCGCAACAGAAGCGGAACCACAATTTGTCGAATGATGTCAACAATCTTCAGCTATGATGTCGTTTGTCGTGTGACATCATTCCGACCTCACGTCCCAATAAGATTCGAAAACGTCAACAATGCCGTCCGGCTGACGGAAACAACACACTGTTGTCATGTGACGTGATATGACCCTTGGGCACATATGATTTTTATGAACCCCGATATGTTTGCCCTTTTTTTCATTGAATTGATTTTTGCTTTTGAAGTGAAATATTTTAAAAGGTAATGTGAAAAATATGTTGCTTCAAAATAATATACAGTCAACTGTGTCTAAGCTTCAGCACTCTATAAAATGGCATTTATTTCTAAAACCTGGTTACAACATGATTATTTAAACACTGAGTACTCCAGCATCTGTCAATTCCACACACTGTCATAATTGGTCCTGATCTTCCAAATTCTTTTCAATATACTGTATATGACCATAGATAAGCTGAAGTTTGAGGACAGAAAAAGAAAACCTGTAGAAAGGGGTTGACCTATTACACTTTCATCAAACTCTTTTTCTTCTTTGATAAGCATTTAGAAGTTGGAGTACTAAGTAAGGATAAGAATTTATGGATGAACAACTTCTTTATTACAATTAACAGCGACGTTTCGGTGAAGGTTCTCACCGTTATCGGTGTTAGAACCTACATCGAAACGTCGCTCTTAATTGGTGTTAGAACCTACACCGAAACGTCGCTCTTAATTGTAATAAAGAAGTTGTTCATCCATAAATTCTTATCCTTACTTAAACTCTTTTTCTGTTGGTAAAAAAACCTACATCGTATCGCTTCAGGTGATGAACTATAGATCACAAACTTTGTCAATAAAAATGTGAAATTTGCAATTGAACATCACCAGACATGATGATTTACCATTTCGATTGTATTTCTTATGCTACATATTGTTTTATATGCAGAGATTAAGATTACAGTGTGTATTGTCTCATAATCATACCCAATGACACCTTAGAGGTTTTTGCACGATCTCAATATTTCCATTGCAAAAACAAATGTTGACATATAAGAATCAAACTACAACAAATATTACTTCAACGAGTCAAAGTATGGCAGTTATGATATGTGTATCCATTTTCTGTCAACTAAGGTTTGTTTCAATAGCGGTAATATGATCGTGATTCCTGTGAATAGTGTGAGTTGGTGCGATCAAAGTATGTCGTAAAGTGGGAAGTTAAAATTGATAAAATAGATTACAAACAAATCTATAAACATACAGAGTAAGGACAGGATTAACTTGCGTAATTCAATATGGATTTGTTGATATTCTATTTCCGATGACGGATCATGATCAGACGTAGTTTTACGTTGGCGGTCCGGCTTATGTTCCACACATAACATTTTGATACAGATTTCAAGGACCAAGTTAATACCTCAGCTTAACTATGAGATCAGCTTATCGACGGTCATATATGGTACCGGCATTGTTTTCTGACTGGATGATTGCGAGCTAGACAGGATAACTATAACAAATGCTGCCATGGCAATCATGTTGAGAAACCTGGCTATTTATTTACAATCTTTTTTTTTATAAATGTATGACCAAATTCTCATAATTTTAGTGAGTGAGTGAGTTGGGTTTAAAGCTGTTTTGGTTGCGAAGTGATGCAGGTCTCAGATGTTTACCAGTTTGGAGAAACCCATGGGTATGGTGCTGACAAATCTAGAAACATGATCGGGGCAAACAGGGATTCAGACACATGGTTTTATTGTATCTAAGTGAGGGATTGGGCTTATTTCATGGAAATAAGACAGGATTAGAACACCCATTTCTTGAAGAAGCACAGTTTATTCATGACATCCTAAAATCCCACTTAACACAAATGGCTGTCACAATAAATAACAGATTAAAAAATATTTAATCAGAATAACCAGATCAAAGTTCGAGAAAATCTATGATTAAACTGACAATCAAGGAAGTTAGTATCACTCATTGTACCCAATTTGGAAAAAAAATGATTTTCAGTCAATCAAATTCTGAAATCAAACGCCAATCCTACAAGTAGAACACACTGATCAAACCCATCAAACAAGACCATCGAGCAAGGGAGACACAGGAACCTCTGAAAACAATGTCATCTACAACATATCAAGCTCTACGGTTATCTCAGTCACCATCTATCTCGAGATTAAGTAATCTATCCAAGTCGTGATGGAGTCTAACAGAGGGGAGGGTGTGAAAAACAATTACCAAATCGACAATCTTGTTTCCAAAATGAATGTTAGACTTGCAGCAAGTCTCTTATAACAGATACTTTGCTCTCACAAATAGATAATTCAAGTTGTTCAAACATGATTTGCCCGCTCAATCCAATGTTATGATGTATCCTACTCAAACTTTGATAGGGATAATGAGACATGTCATTCTGTTTAAATACACACTTGACATGTTATGAGAATCAGTTTTGTGTAGCATGGAGAGATAAAAATATCCCAGTCAAAAGTGGAGGAATATAATTTAATCTGACTGTTGAAATGTCTCAGGTTTCTAGGTTTCTAGGCCAATATCCTTTGCAATGGAAAATGTATTTTCTAGCATATTTCTTACTGTTTTCTAATTATTAAAAGACAAAACTTAAACTTATCATGTTTTCTATTTGTGTCCCTTGCTTAAGCATAAAAGACAATTTGAACCAACTGGCATCTAATTGTGTTTTAGATATTACAAATATTACGGCAAGAACGCAGTATACCGGATACCTTCCGCCATTGTGGTAAGGGATGTGTGCAAACTAATTCCTAAGAAACAGTTTCTAAATTTTTCAGACATCATTTTTGTCGCCTGCTAAATTAACAGGGCTTTCGGAGGTTTGACCCGACCCCACTCAACGGCTTGAATTAAGTGCTTTTGGAAGTAAAAGTAATGTTTAATACCAAAGTAGATACAAAAGAATTCAACGTGTTTGCTTTTCTGTGTTGATGTCCAATTTTCGACGTTTATGCATCACTTTCATATTGGAGTTCAAGGTTCAATCATACTTACAGTCGGATGGACGCACTGACCAATTGAATATCGCAATATATATCGTATCATGAATCAAGTATTCCACTAAGGCTATCTTGACATCCCTTTCAAACACATACTGTGATATAAATAAACTGAATACCACTCACTCACTCACTCAGCCTTAAAACATCAAATTCAAGTCAAGGTAGACAGACTATCAGACAATCAGACAAAAAATCGCCTGTCAACTATCCCTTGATGACAGTGCATGACACTCACCTGGGGTGTCGATAGCCTCTTTCACGTTGATAGCAATGTAGGGGTCATACATATTCTCAAAGGTCATGCCCTTCTCCACCTGCAGAAGTCTCACCCGGATAAATCCGGCTCCGCCCGCTCCTCCCGGCATCGTGAAGGTTTTGTCTGCGGTGCGTGTATCACAGTTCAGATATCACAGATGATCTGAAACAGAAACATGATCCTAAATGTCCATGTCAATCATGATATGTTCAATTTCATTTCCTTTGACATCTGACGAACGATGTGAGCAAGTCTAAGTAGGTTGTACGAGGTATCAGAAAACCGATAGGTATTTCAGGAAGCCAACTAAACTCAGTTCCTGAAATTATGAAGAGTGTTGATATTCTTTCACATATTTCCCCATGCACAATTGCACATAAAATGATTTTTCTAAACAGAATGATAACGTTTTAGTTGTTTGGGTCTTGACAGTGTCCTGCTTCAAGAAATCTCTTCAATTCCAACCAATGTTCTTCAGAGACAGTTATTGAGGAATTGATTCTATGATTTTTCAAAAGTTTTACAAGGAACCAGAATGAACAAAGTCAATCAGTTTCTGCGGACCTCTTTCAGCGATGGATTATTTAAATTGAGAAAGGCATTAACAACAGCTTTGTCCTGTCCCTAGGAAGAGTTAGTTAGTTAGTATGGTTTTACGCCGCTTTTAGCAATATTCCAGCAATATCACGGCGGGGGACACCACAAATGGGCTTCACATATTGTACCCATGTCGGGAATCGAACCCGGGTCTTCGGCGTGACGAGCGAACGCTTTAACCACTAGGCTACCCGACCGCCCCTCCCTAGGAAGAATATGTGACCAATATTCCATGTTGTTGTGAGACGAATAAATCGAAGATCTGTTCCCATGGTTACAGAACGTGGCCATGGCTGGCTGTGTGTTGTCATACCCCAACGATGTGAACGGTGTGAACAGTTGTTCATGGCATGATGCCACTCTAGACTTGATTACAGGTCACCTTGATATTTCATTTGTATTGCAGAATGAGCAGGATTCACTCACACACAATAAGATTCGAAGAAACTAGAAGCAATCCTTGAGCATAAACATTTCCTGACAAGCATTCGGTTATTCGTTTGATTCAAATCAGGATTTTGAATGATAACTCATTTCAATATATTTTTCTTTCCCTTAAATATCAAGCCAAGTGGTTAAGAGCTCATCCTACCATAGAGACTGACTAAACCTCTTTATGCAGCTTTAAAATTATATCTAAGTTGGAGTTTTGTTATCAGATTATGTCATTCCCCAGTGTATTCCTGTTCTCAGACCATTAATGTCTCCCAGCATTGCACTTCATGTTCATCAATATAACTGACCCAAGATCCTTGTTTAACAATAACTTCACATGAACCTGGTGTGATACCCAACACTGGCTCCACATGATCCTGGTGTGATCCCTAACACTGGCTCCACATGATCCTGGGGTGATACCCAACACTGGCTCCACATGATCCTGGTGTGATACCTAACACTGGCTCCACATGATCCTGAGGTGATACCTAACACTGGCTCCACATGATCCTGATGTGATACCTAACACTGGCTCCACATGATCATGGTGTGATACCTAACACTGGCTCCACATGATCCTGATGTGATACCTAACACTGGCTCCACATGATCCTGATGTGATACCCAACACTGGCTCCACATGATCTTGATGTGATACCTAACACTGGCTCCACATGATCCTGGGGTGATACCTAACACTGGCTCCACATGATCCTGGGGTGATACCTAACACTGGCTCCACATGATCCTGGGGTGATACCCAACACTGGCTCCACATGATCATGGTGTGATACCTAACACTGGCTCCACATGATCCTGGTGTGATACCTAACACTGGCTCCACATGATCCTGATGTGATACCTAACACTGGCTCCACATGATCCTGATGTGATACCTAACACTGGCTCCACATGATCCTGATGTGATACCCAACACTGGCTCCACATGATCCTGGTGTGATACCTAACACTGGCTCCACATGATCCTGATGTGATACCCAACACTGGCTCCACATGATCCTGATGTGATCCAGAGTCAATACCCTGCATTAGCTCTATATTGCCCAGGGTCAATACCCAACATTAGCTCCATATGGCCCAGATTCAATACCCAACATTAGCTCCATATGGCCCAGGGTCAATATCCCACATTAGCTCCATATGGCCCAGAGTCAATACCCAGCATTAGCTCCATATGGCCAAGGGTCTATACCCAACATTAGCTCCATATGGCCCAGGGTCAATACCCAACATTAGCTCCACATGGCCCAGGGTCAATACCCAACATTAGCTCCATATGGCCCAAGGTCAATACGCAACATTAGCTCCACATGGCCCAGGGTCAATACCGACCATTAGCTCCATATGGCCCAAGGTCAATACCCAACATTAGCTCCATATGGCCCAGGGTCAATACCTCATATTGGCCCCATGATCCTGACATGATACTAAACACCAGATCTACAATAACTAGGTTCAATACCTAATATTGGCTGTACCAATCTTTCACATTGGCCAGTGGGTTTAAACCTAGATGGTTGCATTACTGACACCTCGAAGTCACCCTTTGATCCCAGACAATGGAGGTAGGGCCATGTTGGCAGTGTCAGTGGCACCAGATACCAGAGTTTGATTGCCCAGATAGGTACACTCAGTGTAAGCCACTAATGGCATCCTATGGCAGGATGACATTCCCATCACTGATCCGATAGAAAATCACTCCCCATCAACTGGGCACAGATCATCTGACATCTTTACAGAACTGGATCCTGAAATCAGGAACTAGAGCAAGAACAACTAGCCAAATGTCCAGGGGCTCGTTCCACAAAGCTATCGTAACACTAGGGCAATGTTAACTCTGCGATAGTAATGGACCTCTGACAGCCATAACAGCACAATGAATTTGGGATCCTACACTGTTCTCTGACCAAACACTGCACAGAGTGGATTCACTTCAATGCTACATAAAATACTCTAATGTTAGCGTATGTACAAAAATTACACTGTTTTTAGTATATTTCTCTATTAGTTCTCAAGAAGGTTTTAATATTTATGACTTTTTTAAAAATAATTTTTGAATTAAAGAATTTTAAGTTGATTTTTCACATAAATGACTCCAATTTTGCAAATATTTCTCAGAAGGTTATAATTTGAATGACTCACCTTTTGAAATAACTTTCGAACCATTAATGTTAATTGACTCAATTTTGAAAACATTATCAAGCAATTCTTTTAATAGAACTCAAATTTTACGATAGTTCTGAAGCCATTTTTAGTTTATTGACTCAAACTTTACAAATGTGTCAGCTGGGTGTAATGTAATGCCTATGCTTGTTGTGTCCACCGCCCACTGTTCAGAGAGTCGTATCACTTATTGCGAGGCAACCTTACGACTCAGATGTGTCATATTGCGACAAGGTGTATTATTAGTTCAAGATTACACAAGCCTCTATTTTCATTCATAGCAGAAGTCAGATAAATCTACAAAATCCAGGAGTTGGTTGTTTCTATCAAAACTGTATATTTTCAGAGACAAAGAATAAGTCTAGGTCAACAAAGGCACTTGCAACATACAACTGGTTCCAAAGAGATAGTTACACTTTCAAAACCCATCAGACCAGACCATGTCTGTTAGACGTCTCAGGATGATACTCCGCAATAATTAATCTACACAAATTGTTAATCAATTTGTAATGAAGTTACCGCCATACTCTTTGATAGCAACATAATCCTAGAAACACCATTTATCAAGTATGACAGAGGACCATATCGGTAAACGACGCCAAGAGACAAACTTATTACGCGAGTAAGGTTTGATAAAGGGCCAATGTCATACAATGTATACAAGCAGTTGTAAATCATGATTTTTTCATGAATTGATTTCCCAACATTCCTTTGATGTTCCAGCATTGATAAGCTATTCCTTACTGCACCCTGCACTTTCAGTCACTACGTTTATTATATTGATCAAAATAATAAATAACCCCTATAAAATAAATCGCCGGTTAAATTGGCAGTATTATCAAACAGTTGCTGTTTGTTGTGTCACTAGAGCAGCCCAAGAGAATATTACTACACATATTTGGATGTCAATCTTTGAATGAGCAAGGGCCAATATCAATTAAGCATATTCTAGCTACTGATATCAATGTGAGTAGCAAACAGGCATTCATATTGCATAACTTTCCTTAATATTTTCTGACTGCAATACACGACCATAACTACTTCTTCAATATCTAATGTGTCACTTTTGGGGGTTATTAAGAACACTGAAAAAAATTATAGTGTAAATATAGTTGTATACAATCATGACATCAGAGTATGAGCTGGTGAATATTGTTTACACCACACTCAGTCAATCTCATTTAAATCAGATCTTAGTGCTCGCGGGCGGTCAGGCAGCCTAGTGGTTAAAGTGTTCACTCGTCACACCGAAGACCCGGGTTCAATTCCCAACATGGGTACAATGTGTGAAGCCCATTTCTGGTGTCCTCCGCCGTGATATTGCTGGAATATTGCTAAAAGCGGCGTAAAACCATACTCACTCACTCTTAGTGCGCGCTAACAAATAACAAGATCTGAGGACATTCCATCAGGCCATCAGAACAACCTTTATTAAAAACTTTGACCGACCAATCAAATGACAAACAAGAAGTCTACATTAGCCAATCAGAAAGCAACTTTGTCCAGCTATACAGCAATACTTTCAAACTGGCGACTTCCATTCCAGACTATACTTGACAAATACGTTGACAAGGTTCTCGATTAAAAAGGTAAAAACTGAACGAAAGAACATTCTGGAATGTCTATTAAATATATCAAGGTAGACACAATTTAATGAATAACAACTTCTTTAATACTGTAAAAGCGATGTTTCGGTATAGATCCTTATACCGTTGTCAAGCAAGACTGAATGAGGGACATAGTACAGAATATATATAGTAGGTGGAGGATTAGTAGTTGGAAGATTAGTAGGTGGACTATATTTATTCTGTATTATGTCCCTCATTCAGTCTTGTATAAGGTATAAGGATCTATACTGAAACGTCGCTTTTTACAGTATTAAAGAAGTTGTAATCCATAAAATTGTGTCTACCTTGTCATGCATCAACTTCTAAGTAATGCCTATCAAATAATTTATTAAATATATGGTTGAGATTGTATGGCAATACATCCCTCAGGCTATGCAAGATCTCTGTTAATCCCATCGAAGTCAGGGACAGATGATGATTTTGATGGAATCAGTCATACAGGAGGTAAATCTTGTTCGGAATACCCCGTGTTAACATTTTCGAGGTTGCATGATTTCATATAAAAAACACATTCTGACTGACACTTTCCTGATCTGGTAAGCAACACTGTAGATCTGGTTGGTGGGATGAAAGTTTTTTTTTACTTGACCTGTAATGGGATGTCCTGACAGATCCTTGTTTAGAGGTAGCGAGCACTAAGATCTGATTCTAATGAGATTGACACTGAGTGATATTAAACCTATATCACAGTGGTCTGTAAACTCCATGTATTGAAACTGGACCAGCCAAACCAGTGACTGATAGCAGGAACACCAACCCACACCCTCGGCCATGTGTCAGGGATGCCTGACCACCTGATCCAGTGTAGCAGCCTCAACCAGCTGCAGAGTGCTGATCACCTCGTCTCACCCTTATCCCCACAGGTCAAAGATGTAGAAAATAAGGATGCCGCCAAAATACAAATGAAATATTTAATTTTTTAAGTTTTGGTATAGATTTTTACAAAATAATTTAAGAAACAGAACTTTGTAACATATGTTTATATTTACATGACAATACAATACAATCTTACTCTATCTTAATAAAAAATCACCTTACTCAATAATCAAATTTATCACCAAAAAACACCAGTTCCAAAACACACATCAAACAACATGTATAGCTGTCAGGAAAGTAGTTTCACATGAAACAGCAGCTTTGAGTCACACGACATTAGCAGCTCAGCACTCACGGCTATAAACAGAAGCAAAAAGGAGTCCCACATCAATATAAGTTTACTTAAAAAACACAGCTAGTTTACAAACCACCATGCATGTACAAGAGTGCAGCAGGCAATCAACCAACTGTCAAGCCGGTGTAGTGTTTGGTACCATCCTCCCTGTAAGCTGCTTCTTGTTACATCATCTCTGCTTATTAAACAGATCAGGCATCACCACTCAGTTACATTGTGTTTGAGAGCACTGTTTCAGGGAGTGTTCATGAACATATAAATCATTTGAAGTGACTCCATGGTATTTGACTGGCTAACCAAGCTTTTGTTTTCTGCGTTTGTTTTCATAAACTAAAAATACATAAGGCCATTGCCTCTAACAGATGACTGTTTCTTGATTTGGGCTGATAATGGGATGGGTGGTGTTGCTTTATTACAGTGAATGATGTCACTAATTTCGTATTGTTGTCTACATTTTGTATGTGGTAATGATTAAATAAGCAGTCTGTGACATATTCTTGACATATTTATATCTAAGAATTGACTTCAATATTTTTTAACGTTTATGGAGCTATGCAGACTTTACAGTATGCACACTGCTTTCTACGGTTATACCCCCATAAATGCAAAACATATTGAAGTCAATTCTTAAATAGTTTATGAGTATGGTGAAACAGCTGATCAAAAATAAAGTCCCCTATTCTTTTGGTGACATGGCATGCTATGTACTCTCTGATAAGAAAGATTCCACACAAGATAAAAAATACTGTAAATGCAGTAGACAATTTTATTTAAAATTCACAGATCGATCGATCGATCAATAAGACAGTCAATCACTTTTCTTACAAAATCAACACAACAATATACTATAGATTCTTATTTTCATTGCACAAGACTATGAATTTCAATTCCTCGATCAACGAGTAAGACTGTCCTACAATGTTTCGTGTTATAAGAGATTTTTTAAAGAAATCCACACAACCAAACAAAATAATTAGTGACCATGATATCATAATTAAACATCTTCCTGATAAAAAATACCCTCAATCAAATACAGTCATATTTTGACACCACATCATTATCATCTTACCTTGCTATTTGAGACACTCCTAACTCAAACAAACATACCTAATCAATACCTTTATGTCCATCTGAGCTGGCACATGAACGCTGGAATATGCCAAAGTGGTTGACTTCACCAGGGTGCCAGCAGCACCAGACTAATGCTGTAGCATCAAGTGGCACCCACAGCAGGGATGCTTCGTCACACAAATTACCATCGACTGCTTCAGACCCGTTGGCGTTTATGTAACCAACAGCCTTTTGACATAATTATGCTTCATCAAACGGATATGTACGCCTGAAATGTCTTAATTTCTGCATTGTTCCCTTCGCTTGCACTCAATCAATTTTATATAAAACATGTAAAATGTTAATGGTTTTGTGTATCAACATTATCATCTTTTTGATGTTAGCTACAAATGTAATTCTTTACTTTATCCCGAGATTCAAATATCCAATTTAGACCCTGTAACAAACATAAAAAAATGACTTTTTGTTTTAACTATATTTCACATGAACAATGTTGATTTATTTATTCCCTAATATCAGACTTCCACAACTGATCATAGTATCATCGAACTACAATCATCCAGATTAACTGTTTGCATGTTTACCAAGAACTTGTCTCTGTAGTTGCGATAATAGGCCCGTTAAAAGCTGTTTTTGTAATGTAACTTTAATCAGATCGGAAGAATGAATTTTCACACGAGATGAGGCATTTCAGGTGTGAATGTCACAGGTGTAAACCATCATCTGCAAGTCTGACAGCCTGTGAAGGATAATGTTCAACCTAGCAACCCGGCAACTGGTTCACCTGATTAAATTTACTTCCAACATGAATGATTATGGGCCCAGAATACATCCCTGTATGCTCCCCTGACAGACAATTTTCAATCTACTCCATCCACAGGTATCTTCATTTCATCAAGGAGAAAATGACACATTTCCATGGAAACTGATACGAAATGTTCTGAACTTGATTTCTGGTGATTCTGATCAGTGATATCACAGGATAAAGGATGGAAGAATGAAGGTATTCTAATGCTTTCTGAGGGGATTCTATCATTTCTGCTTAATACCCTTTCTATACGTGTTCATCATCACCCTATCATAGCTCAAATAATTATATTTGTATAACTATATATTCCCTCAAACTATAGCGGAACAGATAACCAAAAAGTGGGTGGATGATTAAATGGAATAATCACATTACACTTCAATATTAGATATGCTGTGCTGTGATACTTTTTCTGTCAAATTTTCTTTAACTATCTGCTTAACAGATGATTGCTCTACAAGGTGATATTGGTTGTCATATTGGTTGTCATATTGGGTATATATTGTCCAGTATTCCAAATAAAAATATATGTACAGGCCTTCTCTACAAAATATCTTGTTCTCAAAAGAGTTTATGAACTTAGCAATATGCATCATATCATGAGCAAAACATAAAAACATCATATCATAACTTGAGCATTTCACTTCAGCTGTATAACACTGAACATGAACAATAATTAGCAATTAATATCTACAACATAAGTCATGATTGTAATGCAGGTATTGGACTATTTCCACACCAATCTGGATATTGTGTATTATTTTTGATATATCGAGATATATTCACCTTGTTCTATTTCAGGGAGCTGAACAACATACAAATTGAGTGTGCAATACCCCCAGTGATTACAGAGACCACATTTTCCGATTACATTTCGAAAGACGAGATTCTTTTATCTCCTTCTGTAATACATCAATTACCTGAAACACTTTAATGATGTGTGGAACATATGACCCTCTTATGTTCGCTTGATATTGAGGTGTTTATCAACTTGTGAACGGAAGCCAATTTAGAGCATGCTGAAAAGTGTAACCATCTTATCTCTGACATCAGCCATGCGTCTTCACATCAATCTCTGCCCTCCTACACATATAGAAATTTAAGACCCACAAGCAAATAATGGTTTCTTCTCTGAAAGCTTTTGATGTTTTCCTGATATTATTCAATATCTCGATTGACCCACATGTGTGGGTCATTCAATGAACATGTTTCTTCTAATTTATACGGCAGTTGAGTAGCCTATAGTTGTTAAAGCGTTCGCTCGTCATGCAGAAGACCAGGGTTCGATACAATGTGTGAAGCCTATTTCTGGTGTCCCCTGCCGTGATATTGCTGTAATATTACTAAAAGCGGCATAAAACCATACTCACTCACTCACTCACTCTAACCTAAAGTTGGATTTGTTCTACAGTGCTTTTCAGTACGTCAACAAGGGAGGTAACACTTTGACTGTCATTCCATAAACGAGTTTCAGTGTATTTGACCACAATCCTGTATCTGTTTCATATACAGCCTTTTACTTATGAATCCGGTCCTAGATTGTTTTTCGTTATTCAAAAAACAAATAACGAAAAACAAACCCACTGGAAATACAATATATTATATCTGTTATACCAAGTCTGAACAAAGAAAGTACTGAATTGCTAAACAGTTGTTCGGAGATAGACTATCTAATATTAGATGGAATTGTTTGACATAAACTGATTAGCGAACCTGGTTCTTGCTATTAAAGAAGTAAATTGTGTACTCAGGGTACCTTTGACTGAACAACTCAAGGCATATCAGGTAATATGTGAGCAGCAGAAATAAAGTTACCTACCCGGTATGCACACTGTAAACATAATAGATGCAAGACAATGGCAGCCAAAGGCACATATTATAGGTAACGAACCTGTCAGACAAACATTAATACATGAGTTTCATTGTATTTGACCACATTACTGCAGTTATTTAATACACAGCCTTTAAATAATGAATCCCCTGTTGGGTTGTTTTTCGTTATTCAAAAAATATATAACAAATAACAAAAAACACACCTGCTGCTAACATCAGGCTGCTTTCTAGAATTTGATTTATATATATTTCAACCCACTGACTATACTGTTTATTGATAAAAAATAACCATAAACTATATGATAGTGCCCAGTTAATAATCCAGTCTGGACCAGACAATCCAGGAATTGATATTGTGAGCAATGTTCAATGCCATCAGTGTAGGATGACAACACCATCAACCAAGCTGCCTCTAATCGTTGGTTGGTTTGTTGTTTAACGCTGCACTCAGCAATATTCCAGCTATGTGAAGGCGGTATGTAAATAATCGAGTCTGGAGCAGACAATCCAGAGATTGACATCATGAGCATCTCTCCTTGCAATTGGGATACCATGCATCAACCAAGTTAGTCGCCGCTTCCAACAAGCATAGTCGCCTGTTAAGGCAAGCATAGGTTGCAGAAGACCTAGTCTACCCCTTATCTTCACCAGAATCTAATCACCAGCTAAGGGACCAATTCTAACCCAGTGAGGGTATAGTCTATGAATTCAAATTGAAAGCCATTTGTGTATGAGCATCAAGACAGAATCTCTGTATCAACACCAGTCCCCCTCCCTGTCCAGCTCCGGACCTTCATCAGTCCGTCATTTGCACTCTGGACAATACAAACATCATGGTGCCCTCATCTTTAGCTCAGCAAATGGAGGCGGAAATGGGTTTTCTGTCAAATGCCACCAGCCAACTATTGAGTTTATCTGTAATTTTTAATGTCTGCATAACTCCTAACAACAAATACTTTAACCAAGCTTCCCACTGGCAACTCATCTCACAATGGATGAAAAAATCTTAAAGGACAGTTTTATCAGAAGTTGGTTTGACATTGATCGTGATAAAGTGTGCTTGTTTGTCTCTGTCTGATATCATGGAGTGATGTGGATTATGGGTCAGCTCAGTGGACAAGCATAACGTTTTATTCACTGGCGCTGAGTTTGACTCGTAGGTACAATGAAAACTGACTTGTATATTACTGCAAAACTACTTTAATCTTCATACTCAGCAGCCTTTGTGGTCATCTGATCCTATGTAGGCTACAGGCAACCTTAACTTTTCTGTCCTAGAAGTAGTCTCTCTTACAGACTCCTCTGAATATCTTTAATAAAAGATTCACCTCCATTTCATTCCCATCCCCTTCGTAGCTCTGAACATCCCATACTCACCCCCTTCCCAGGCCTAGCAGTGTATACTCACCCCTTTCCCAGGCCTAGCTTCCTATACTCAACCCCTTACCAGGCCTAGCATCGTATACTCAACCCCTTCCAAGGCCTAGCATCGTATACTCAACCCCTTCCCAGGCCTAGCTTCCTATACTCAACCCCTTCCCAGGCCTAGCATCTTATACTCAACCCCTTCCCAGGCCTAGCATCGTATACTCAACCCCTTCCCAGGCCTAGCTTCCTATACTCAACCCCTTCCCAGGCCTAGCTTCCTATACTCAACCCCTTCCCAGGCCTTGCATCCTATACTCAACCCCTTCTCAGGCCTAGCATCGTGTACTCACCCCCTTCCCAGGCCTAACATGCTATACTAAACCCCTTCCCAGGCCTAGCATCCTATACTCACCCCCTTCCCAGGCCTAGCATCCTATACTAAACCCCTTCCCAGGCCTAACATCCTATACTCACCCCCTTTCCAGGCCTAACATCCTATACTCAACCCCTTCCCAGGCCTAGCTTCCTATACTCACCCCCTTCCCAGGCCTAGCATCCTATACTCAACCCCTTCCCAGGCCTAGCATCCTATACTCAACCCCTTCCCAGGCCTAGCATCGTATACTCAACCCCTTCCCAGGCCTAGCATCCTATATTCAACCCCTTCCCAGGCCTAGCATCCTATACTCAACCCCTTCCCAGGCCTAGCATCCTATATTCAACCCCTTCCAAGGCCTAGCATCCTATACTCAACCCCTTCCCAGGCCTAGCATCCTATATTCAACCCCTTCCCAGGCCTAGCATCCTATACTCAACCCCTTCCCAGGCCTAGCATCCTATATTCAACCCCTTCCAAGGCCTAGCATCCTATACTCAACCCCTTCCCAGGCCATCACTAGACAGCCCAGACTCAATTATTTACAGACTGCCGTCATACAGCTGGAATATTGGTGAGTGTGGCGTTAAACAACAAACAAATATTTCATGGGCTCAATGTAAGTCTACACTAGATTTCCATGGAGGATTGTACCAGCGAAAGACAAATTTATAATAGATCCTGAATGTTTGAATCAGTCAATTTCTCTTTAACCTGCATTTTTACAAATCAAACAATACAAGCTGGTTTAATGGGCACCATAATATACAGGTAGTCAGTCCTTCACCACTAGCACAGCAAACCTGTTCACCAGTTCCACACAGACTGCTTCAAGTTACAAGATAAACCTTGCTCAGTGAATCACACAACTCTTTCCTTTTTGTTAGGAAACTAGACATTCTGCCATGGGCTAACTTTCCCCTGAATTCACTTCAAAGAGGACCGTCAGACCACTTATTTTCATCACATGCTTGAACAATGGCCAGTAGCATCAAGATCTTTCTTCGAGATGTCAGTTTTATATGCATAATATTTTCTCCACACGACATGTTCAATATATTTGTCACTCTATCCCCAGCATCCCTTGGGGATCATTGCATTGATCTGAACTACACTTATACAGTGGATTGAAGAATTGCAGATCATTGTTATTGATTAATATTGGGGAAATCATTTTGAATAATTCTCAAAATATTTTATATTTTATATGTACTCCTCATGTTACCCTGTCCTAGTTTGTGCCTTCAAATATTCTTAGCAGATGACATCATACTGTGTATTGCTGGGAGCACACCAAGAATTCACACATTGTACCTATGTGGAGAATCAAACCCAGGTCTTTGGCGAGTCCAGCTGACGCACTGACCACTAGGCTAACTTACCTGCACCCCTCAAAACCACAGGTAAAGGATAAAGCACAATTTTTTAGGTTTTCGTTGAGATTAAAAGTCACAAGGTACATGCAAAAACTAGATCTCAAAAGGATCAATGCAGATGTTTCCTTGATCTCGTAAGGTACCTACTAGACTCAAACTGTAATAGGTTAATAACACTCCATGCATCAATACATACATTAATTGGTATAAATTTATAATATTAAATGCTAGTTCAAGAGGAATTTGTTTTAAATGAAAAATATATTTGGTAAAGTATATCAATGATAATTATAGGTCTACCCAATACCAAACATAGCTTATGTTCCTTTTGTTCAACAGTATTGAATTACAGGGCCGAATCTCTTCAATGGCATCTGTCAGAGCAGGTGCACTCTGACATTTCGTCGAGCACCTTCGTGTATCCACCTGGCTTCGGAGGGAGAGGTTGAGCACACGTGTCTGTTTACTGATTGCTGTTATATGGTGATTTATGAAGTTGCCCTGGGATTGACTGCCAATCCGGCTGGCCATTTCCTCCAAGTGCCGGAATCAATCAAGCAAATCATCTGGTAGCTGGCAGGCACATCTAGGTGCTAGTAATTGCGGTGGTAGGTGACTACAGTGTCAACACAGACTACATCAACAGTGTAAACACAGACTACATCGATGACCAACACGTCATTAGACCCAATGGTCAAATCGGACACACAGAACATTGATAATGCTGACCGAGTGTAAACGTATTGATGTTCATCGCTTTAAGAGAAGCTGGGATATTGACAAGATGTGTTTTACATGTACAATAAAATAGATATATTTTCAGAAGTAAAATAACCTATTTTATTTTCTCCATCATTTAACTATTTATCTGCTGGAAGTAACTTTTGAGTCAAATACATGCATACTGGTTACCCTTTCTACCGGGTACCCACTTACTGCTGGGTGAGAATACACAGTGCATGTTAACAGTGGCATCAATACACCATGTATCAGCATAGACACAACATCTCTTTCAAAATTTAAGACAAAAAGGAGTGATAGTCTCCCCTTGAGATTTCATTACTGCAGTCTAATACGAAAAACTGTTCAAGACATATTAGCAACGATACAATACAACACCAAATAACAGTGGGTTCGTAACTCTGAGTTGACTGGGTTTACCTTCCTGATGAAGAACTTCCCATGGACTTCCATCGACCAAATGTCTATTAGTTGGAACAAAATCATGAAATCTTAGGATCATGATGCCCTGGAAAATGTGTCAAAGTGTTGAGATCCCATTTACTGTGTAACATGGGTGGTACAAGATTTGATTATAGCTGCTGTTTAGTGATCAGGCTTTCAGTTATGCCTGTGAATCATTACTGATAGGCAAGATAATAAGGTAGGTTTGGAATCAACATTTAAGTATAGCAGATCTGAATGAAATGTGCAAAGGAAGCTCTTGTCCATGTGTGATCTTCTATATGAGTTTATGGATCAGTATCAGTACAGAGAAACTATCATCTGCATCCTCATCATCACTGCCATCATCATCATCACCATCATCACCAACATCACCATCAACACCATCATCATCATCACCACCACAACCACCATCTCCATCACCACCACCAACATCACCATCATCACCATCTACATCATCACCACCACCACCACCACCATCTCCATCACCACCACCAACATCACCATCATCACCATCTACATCATCACCACCACCACCACCATCTCCATCAGCACCACCAACATCACCATCATCACCATCTACATCACCACCACCACCACCACCACCATCTCCATCACCACCACCAACATCACCATCTACACACCCACCACCATCACCTTCATCACCACCACCAACATCACCATCTACACACCCACCACCACCATCATCACCACCAACATCACCACCACCACCTTCATCAACATTGTCATAACCATCACTGTCATCATTCATTCATTCAGCCCTCAGATCTTAGTGTCCTCCTTAACGACTATTCACATGGTGGTATAGCCAGGCAACTGTGTGATACAACATGGATTTTGGCCGTGATTCAATGTGAGTCTGGCATCCCCTGTCACTATATGTGAGCCTCTGAATAACCATCACGTCATGTTCAGTGATTGGCTTTGCAAACATTCTCACTCCAAATTGGCAACGCATTAACAAAATGAGGTACTGGTTAGAGCATTTGACATTTGACATGAAATTCATAATACAAATCCATGCAAACACTTATTCAGGGGAATATATCACAGAAATTTCAAAATTTCCGTTTCTCCTGAAAATTTACATTTTTGGGAAACACAAAAATCCGTCATAAAACCCAACATGTAATATAGCTTAATGTTTTTAGGACCAAATATCAATCACATTGAAAATAAGTGTATGTTTTATAAGATTTCCATGCACATCGATCTGTTAAGGAGAAGAAATTAGGTTGAATTTGGTGCAAAGGCATTAAATTGAGTAAGAACCTCTCTTGACAATTCACACAGTAGCCATTTAGTTAGTGCACACCTACAGAATAAATTTTTGTTACAATGTTCTGATATCACCATGGTATTGATCTCTTAGCTGTGTTTGAAAACTGATTTGAGACCTGTCAAATCCAAGGAACCCATGCCCAATAAAACAGCCTGGCAGAACGATGAACTTTATAAAGTGACAAATAACCTGATAAGATCAACCCGACTTTTCCTTCAATCCCACAATGTGAGGTGAAATGGGGTTTAACGTCACGTCCAAGATTCTTGCACATATACAGCAACGTGCATGCATATGTGTGTGTCTGTTTGCTTGTACTAATCTGAACTAATGCCAATTTTATAGTGCTAGCCCACTGAGGCACCATCCTGCAGATTAACATGAATACCCCACTCAGACACAGTACACTGACTCCGAGACGAGTCCCTGTTTTAGCCTCATAATGACAAGTGCCAGGCAGGGCAACAACAAGTACCATAACTTTTGGTATGACGCAGCCAGGAATTGAACCCCAGACCTTCTCTGTCTGGGGGCACGCTCTACCACTCCACCCATCCACCACCCTACAACCAACACTGCTCACCTTCACCTGATTCATGACCAATGCGCTGTACACGTCTAAGCACACATATTAAGGAGAAAAATGGTCGTGTATCAATCCAGGTATAAATTACAGAAATATATACAAATAATAAGTTCTTGGGGAAATAGTATGACTGAAAAAACAATACATATCCATCAGAAACATTTCTGAACACTAAAGCACCACATAACATAAGACATAAAAAAGAGTATTACTTACATATAATAAGCTAGACGGATGCTCCAAGTCAACAAACTTCATTCATGTTTCCATGGTAACTCACTGACTCATCTGGAAAAAGAGAAAACCTATCTTAACACATTCCATGATGTATTTACACCAAGAACTGGTTATTGTAATCCATAAAAAAATAAAGAAATACATGTATAACAAATCCTCCCAGCCATTTCGATCAAAGTCACAAGAAACTCTTTAACTCAAAACTTTGCAGATTGTTATCAAGTTTAGCAATGGAGGGCGCATGTGGTCTCCTATGTTCTTGTACATTTATTGTTGGTCTTACATGTACCTGCAGATGGAGTTTCATCCTTGTCTTCACAATCTAAACATGGAGACTGAACATGAGACGTAGCTATACCGTATTCAATGTAATAAGCACCCCGCTCTAATAAGCACCCACGGCAATATTTGCTAATATATTGGCTGGTGAACAATCCCAATTAGCACCCCTTCCGATTGATCAATGTACACAAGACTTATTTATTCATGTATAATACGCACTCGTGTTTTAAATGCACCCTTAATCAAAGGACAATAAAATTCTGGAAAAATATATCTGTCGTATATAAACATCTCAGGCTGTCAGCATAAACCACAAAATTTACGATCTTTTTCACCAAAATAATATTCTAATAAGAACTCCCTATTTCTAATTTTGAGAGCGCCCTGGGCACTTATTACATCAAATACGGTACGTTTAAAAAAGTTTCAAGCCTTTGAGCATGTTGAACACATTCAGACGTTTTCAAACTATTGTTTATATGAGGTATGGCAATAACATGTTGAATGTATTTTCAGTCTGTGATTCTGCTTCATGTCTGAATTTTTAACAGTTTACATTGATGAGTATGTATGAAAAAGATTCCAGCAGGAAACTGCTTTATCATATCAAATGTAATTTATGTACATATTAAAGCTACGTTTATCCTGTACAAAGCAACAGATGACTACTGAATTCTTTCAAATTCTTGCCTCTTTTATATTTGAATATCAGCACAATTCCTTTAGTGGTATGAAGAAAGAACTTCTAAGACCTCACACCTCAGTAAAAGTGTCATTCGTACTTGAAGACCCCAACATGAGAATCTTTTAAAAAATTTGAAAACATATGTTTACAGAATACTATTCCTAACTTTAATCATGACCTGCATTTGATAAGATATTACTATGACAAAGAAAGTTATCTACATATTTCAGTGATAAGTTTAAAGGAAAGTGTTTAATTCTTAACCTGAGATGATACTGCTCTCTGTTTCCTCCATTTCTTAGTGGTAGAGTGTCCGCCCGGAGAGCAGAAGGTCCGGAGTTCGATCCCCGACCACCATCATACCAAAAGACGTAAAAAGAAGGTGCTTAACTGTGGTTATACTGCCTCCGCTCAGCATTAAGGGGCTAAAACAAGGACTGGTCGGCTCGGAGTTAGTATTCTGTGTCTGAGTGGGGTGTTCATATTAAACTATGGCATGGTATCTCAGTGAGCACACACGCACACGCACATGCACACACACACGCACATGCACACACGTCTCTACATATGTGCAATAATCTTGGAAGTGACGTTAAACCCAATATCATCTCACATCGCCTAGTACATTGTCCCCGTTCCTTGCACAACTATTCCCCTCATATCCACCTTATGTTGAATAAATACAACAACAAATCTAAACCTTAGTGTATGATCCTGTACCACTTAACCATGTGGACTGTAGGGGATTATGTGAAACCATGGTTATTGTAATGTGACTATAAATACCGTATTTGACGTAATAAGCGCCCAGGCCACTCTCAAAATTAGAAATAGGGGGCACTTATTGGAATATTATTTTGGTGGAAAAAAACAGAGTTGAAAGATACATTTCTTGGTTTATGCTGACGGCCTGAACTGTTTATATACGACAGATATATTTTTCCAGAATTTAATTGCCCATAATTTAGGGTGCATATAACACACGAGTGCGTATGATACACGAATAAATAAGTCTTGTGTACATTGATCAATCGGAAGGAATGCTAATTGGGACTGTTCACTTGCCAATATATTAGCAAATATCGCCGTGAGTGCTTATTAGAGCGGGGCGCTTATTACGTCGAATACGGTAGGTAAAAAAATGTAAAAAAACAAAACAAGAACATCTTACACATATTTTATATATATTCATACTGATTTGACAGATATGGTAAGGTTTGAAAGCATCTCCTGTTTTGGCCCCTTCCAATTAGGACACATGTCAAGACCAGCCTCATCAACCTGCCTTCCAAGGAATTGGTTGATCTGGAAAACACCGAGTTAATGAATACATTATCCTTCCTGCAAGCCACAACTTCATTAAGGATGCATTACATGATGATGAAGTGGGAGGGAGGGGGTAGAGAGATGGGAGGGAGGAGAGTGACAGCAGGATAAAAGGAAGTATGGGTCAAGTCAAGGGAAATCACTCTGTCCAGAATCTCCCCCTCACTTCCTGGTGTGAAGTATATTCATCCACGAATTGGGTCATGTGTGTGGGTAATATGTTTAATGACCAGCAAATGCTATAATGTACATATAATAGAATCCTTAAACAGCACAGGGACAAAATTAAATGGTGATCTCTGCCCTTGCCCTTTAGTTACATTCATCATAGCTGTAGATGGTATATACATAAGTGCCATGAATTAGGGCTGGGACGAGTCCAAATTTACTACCCTGGTACCCGACCCCCAAGTACCCGACCCTACCCGTGTACCCGCTGTAGGTCTCAAGAGATGGGCACAAAATGTCTGATTGGGAAACGTTTGACCAGAGCCCTGGCAAAAAGTATTTAGCTACACATATAAAACGATCAGGTCAGGCATACACTGAAGTTGACTGAAGCTTTTTCTTTATTCAAACATATAAAAGTCAGAATGAATTCCTGCACAGTCATAAAGAAATAAGAACATTTATAACTTGTAGTGCAACCACGGAGTTCCAGATATTTTTTTCTTTAAACAATATATCACGTGACTTAACCATGGGTCCACGTAGTCCTATGGGTACCCAGGTCCTACTCAGTACCCACCAGAACCGAGTACCCGAGCTACCCGTCCCGGCCCTACCATGAATGTTTACATTATTTCTCTTTGCCCTCAAACTGATTTTTTTACCACTGAATAAACCTAAAGAAGTATACTGCTCCTATCAACTCCTTGAAGCCTATTAAAAAAATTGTTTAATGAAGAAATGATTATGTCTGTTTTTGGTTCCGATACAGCTACAGATTTGTATCAGTGTTTTGACAATACACTGCTGGCACAGAGAAGAGTTCTGAATACATGTTCTATATAACAAACAAGGACTGTTCACAGTTTGTGGAGAACCCTTCTCACTATGCCAGGAAGGATGGTGTTACAGGAAGGATGGCGATGCTTATTCATCGAATCACTAGGATTACAGAGGTTCTCAGGATATATATTCATAAAATCCTTAGTCACACTTGAAGCATATTTTCATTCTGCCCAAATTTAGTTCAGATTAAAATACATAAAATTGCAGTGAAAATGTTCAGACCCTGTAGTGAAAAGATCTGTTTGACAGGAACAAATGTTTGGGTGCGTTTATGAGCGATGTTCCTGTATGTTGGTAATGTGCAACATTGAAAACACGGAAACTAATCTAAAACAGAATCACCAGTGAATACTACGACTGTCGAGATGAAGTATACTAAAGAGTTAACATAAAATGAGACTATTTTTACCACGATAACAGAGATATAATAAAAATACATTTCTTTACAGAATTTGCTGTTTTTAAAAAAAATGTAAATGTCAAATAGAGCATTTGTTCCAACCAGAACAAATATATTGCAAGTATTTGTTCCATGGTTATAATTCATGTATTCTTTCTTTCCCTACACCCTCAATAACCAAGCCCTGTTTTCAATATAGCTCATCAAAAAATCCCTCTTTTAGACACTTGACAGTTTCATAAGTTAGAATGTGTGTGTGAAAGTTCCTGTGTGACCGGAACAAATTTCAGTGTGATAGGAACCAAAACTTGACGCGACACGAACTTATACACACACGGAACCAAATTTTCTCTACAAAACAACGGACCAAGGCTTATATAGCCAAGGTCAACAGACATTTAGTAAGTAATAAATATAAATGTAAACAGTAATTCATCAGTGACATACTTGCACATCTCGTTCAGGATGGCAGACGGTCGATGTTCACAAAAATGGGGATTAACAATTAGGATTAGCATCTTATAAATAACAGAAATTAAGTGTTTCAAGGCATATAGATGTCATGGCTCCAGGGTAATGAGCCTTTGCACTTAAATGTTCTTCAGACAATGGGTGTTGTCAATCAGTCGCTATGACATAACACCCCGTGAAGATCCGGGGAAGGGTAGGTCTTCAGAAACCCATGCATGCCATAAGAGGTGACTCTGCTTGTCGTAAGAGGCTACAAATGGGATCGTGTTGTCAGGCTTGCTGACTTGGTTGATGCATGTCATCGTATCCCAATCATGTAGATTGATGCTCATAATGTTTATCACTGGACTGTCTGGTCTAGAGTCAAATATTTACAGACCGCTGTCATATAGCTGAGTGGGGCATTCAACAACAAACAAACTAACAAACTTACAAACAAACAAATCTGCATAACAGGCCACATTGCCCTCTCACATATTCCGAAAGTGACACTCACCCCTTCTCAAAGTCCCGAACTACCTCTGAAGCTGCCATGTCATGAGAAAGAACTGTACCACTGGGCAGGTGTGACGGAACTCATTTTATCATATAATGGGTAGGTTTCTCGGCAGGATAAAGCCAACGGATAAAAACGATATCCGTTGGGGTCATATGCGGATAAAGATGCAAATATCAAAGGTCAAGTAGGGACTACTTTCACTGTTTATAAACAAACATGGCGTCGCCCTCGTCATCTGGTGATCGAGTCAGAATTAACCATCGGGAATCTGGATAAACTACAGGGATAATTGCTATCATTATCAAAAGAACAGTCTAATATACTGAAAATCAGTGTCTAACTGTGACGTAGCTAAGGCATTTTATAAGTTTTGGCAACTTTGGAGATATAAATTTCGAAACGATTTTGCGAGAGCACGAGGCCTAGCCAAGCGGGATCAGTAGCCATATCTGTGCTTGTAGACCTCTGCGGCTTGAAACCTCTTCTACAAATGAAAATAGTTGGATTTGGAACCAAATATGTTTGAATTGTTACCTTGTTTCGTTTTGTCGCTGTGTGTACATCTGACTACACTTCTTAACGTTATGACAGACCTACTGTCAACAACGTCTGACCATGGCCGTGACGTCTCATAGACTAGGGTTAGAGTAGCTTCCCTTTGACAAAGGGCAGTTACTCTAGCGGACAGACCGATGGATTGCCGCGAAAGGAAAATATAAACCATTGTTGTTTTGCATATATGTTGCTTCGCCACTGTATAAGAAACGGATTTCAGTTGGAACTATATTGGCTACTGTCACTGTCCGACTGACACATCACTTACCCTATGACGTAATATATATATTAATGCGCGCATTCCAGGAAAACTCGCAATGTTTCGGTAATGTTTGTGAGAGACGGAAAGCGATTTTGAAGCACAGAATTAAAGAATGACATTATATGATAAAGAGGTTATCACGCTTGTGTGTTTGGGGATGGTAAATATCCTGTATTAGGAATAAACACTATGTATTTAGCTCGCCAAGGCTCGCTAAATACAATGTTTATTCCTAATGCAGGATATTTACCATCCCCAAACACACTCGCGTGATAACCTCTATATACTTAATCAATAAATTTGACGGCAGGCGACAATTCGAAGACACTTGACAGATGCAACAAATCCTGAACTAGGATATAAAATTAACAAGTTTCCTTCGGGTTAATTTGATTACTTTCATAAAAAGCATCAATTTCCATTAATAAAACATTAAACTATACAACTTACATACACACACTTTCCTTGTAGACTCCAGAACTAAATGCCTGACATATTGACTTAAAACAAACTTGGTCATCTTATATTTCAGATCTCTTACAACATATAAGGGCTAAAAAGCAACGTTTAAACATGAAGACCCTACATTCCTTCAAAAAATGGCCCCTCCACTGTTCAAACAAACAACTGCAAACAAAACAAATAAGATCATCGTGACTTTGTATTGAATTACTTTTTTTCATATTTCATAAAAATCATGATCACAAGCTCATGACGAAACTTCAGGAGTTAAAATTGTTTATTATTCTAGGAGCGTAAACCCACAAAACAAATAAGATCATTGTGACTTTGTATTGATATAAATTTTTTCATATTTCATAAACATCCTGATCACAAGCTCATGACGAAACTTCAGAAGTTGGTTTTTTTATTATTCTAGGAGCGTAAACCATTGACAAGTATTCAGTTATACTTGTTCAGCCCATAAACATGATACCCAAATCGTGACAAGATGTAGGGAGATGTCATTTGGCCATGTGCGAGACAGCTTTACACACAGTCAAGGCAAATTAACTAAATTTAGTCTCTTGACTGACTTTACCTATACCCTAGATGAGAAGTATTGGTGTAGAAATTGGCATTATGCCAGCTGGAGCCGGAGTGTACTGTCATTCTGGTTTACTTCCTTATAAACAGGCTGAACATAAATATCCAGAACACATGGCTCTGTAACTAACCAGGGGGCACGGGTGGCCCAGTCGTCTAGGGCGCCGCGATTCGCTGTGCAGAGTTGCGTCCCTTGAGTACGCCAGAAACCTATGATTGTGGGTTCAAATCCTGGTTCGCCCCAATTAAGTTTCTAGGTTTGTCAACACCATACCCGTGCTCGTGGGTTTCACCAAAGTGGTAAACGTCTTAGACCTGCATCACTTCAGGCTTTCCTCCCAAATTAAGCTGACACGCCGTGATATAACTGGAATACTGTTAAAAGCGGCGTTAAACCCAACTCACTCACTCACTCACTCACTCACTGTAACTAACCAGCTATCCCTTCATTGCTGAGGAATGCTGGTAGTGTTTGATTTACCTTAACAAAATTATACAGGTTTATAAAACTATTTTGAAACCACTAGTGACTGGTTATTTAATTTCATCTTTCATATTATCGCAATAGCTATTAAGAGTCCATACATGAATACCCAATAGACAATATGTCCTTGACTTGGACAAAGAATGATCACATTCATGACCTTTTAGGGGTCTCTTTAAATCAATAGGCTCTTAATTGAATCATAGACTATGTTCTGTTGTCTTAACACAATTATACACATCTATACAAAACTACTTCGAATTCACTTATGATATCTCATTTCACCTTTTATATTTATAACAATAGCTTTGGGGGTGCAAAATAAATGCCCAATAGACATGTGGTCCCAGACTTTTAAAAAAATGAATAAATCCATGACAGTTTAAGTGTGTCTTCGTTCAATAATTCACATTTAATTTAATCAGGATTCAACAGGGAAATTTTCTAATTGCCAGTCTGATGAAGTCTGAACAGAATTACCTCCCTTGAGCCAAAACTACAACACACATCTGTCCCTATTGCTGAAACTAAAATACATATATGACCCTTATGAAAAACTTGTCACACCATCTAAGCATCGTACTAAGCCTGTGTGTGGCCTTTGGGGTATGACATCACAACTTAATTGATGTTAGCTGGGCCCAACACCTACATCGTGATATGCCATGTCTGTGTAAAGTTGTGGAAATAGCTTCAGCATGTTTAGCATCTGGCTTGATTATTCTTGTATGGCTAGAACTACCTGATGAATGGGATGAAGAGGGGGAATGTTGTTCTTAAACAGCAATCAGCAATATTACAGCTTCATCTCGGCAATGTGGATGTAATTGAGTCCGGACCAGACAAACCAGTTGTTGATCAAATACATCTGACTACCCGATCAAATATGGTAGTAAGTGAGTGAGTATGGTTTTACAATGCTTTTAGCAATATTCCAGCAATATCACAGCGGAGGACACCAGAGTGAGTGAGTGAGTGAGTGAGTGAGTGAGTGTGTGAGTGAGTGTGTGAGTATTGTTTTATGCCGCTTTTAGCAATATCCCAGCAATATCACGGCGGAGGACACCAGAAATCAGCTTCACACATTGTACCCATGTGGGGAATCAAACCCGGGTCTTCAGCATGATGAGCGAACGCTTAAACCACTAGGCTACCCGACCTCCTCTCAAATATGGTATATTCTTACAACGAGCAATGTGGGGTGTTTAGACCTTTTCTAAGCCAGGTCAACTAAAGATGGGGTGGAGTGTGAGATGAAGAAATTAAGGATATCAGTCAGGCCACACACTGTATTTAACCACTACATCCTCAGTAGTCAAGTCTTGATCAGACAAACCAGTGGTCGATGGAATGAGCAACAATTGATGTCAGGTTATGATGACACTGCCACCATCAGAACCAGATTAAATCTGCTCGTGAATAAGCATGATTGTTTTAGTTTGCTTGTTGTTTGATGCCAGACTCAGCAATATAACAGCTATGTGACGGAGGTCTGTAAATAATCGTGTCTGGATCAGACAATCCAGTGATGACATCATGAGCATTGATCTACGCAAATGGGTCACAGTCAACTAAGTCAGCGAGTCTGACCACCTGATCCTGTTTGTCGCCTCTTCCAACAAGCATGGGTTGCTGAAGAACAATTCTAACCCAGATCCTTATGGGACAATCAGTAGTAGACACTAGGGACCTATTCAGATGGAACTTAAGAATTTTGGTTGACACATACCACATGATTATGCTGAGATAAATATTTATAGTAAGAGGATAGAAATAAACATAAAATTTATTCAGTGAAATTTGTATTCAGATGCTACTTTTACACCAGCTCAAGTATCCCAACGAAACACAAGGTCATCATAACCGCTCAATATATTTCCATGTGATTACCTCACAGATGAATTATCAAAATGTTTGACAAGGGTTTCCACTCCAGTGACTAGAGTCAACATGGCACGAGAGCAGTTTAATCTAGTTACATCTTATGAGAAAAATATATCCATTTGTCAGTGTCACAGGATTCAAACTTTCCTGAAAAATCTCAACAAAGTCACTATCTTTTCTCAATGTAAAGAACAAAATGACTTAATTCATCATTTTTTTCAATACAGCATCTATCAAGTCTCATTCATCATTCTGATGCTCTTCCTTACTCCAAGATAAGACGGATAAATGGATTCTTTAGCCAAAAAATCCTACCCATTAATCATTTTTTCAAATGTCTAAACTTAATAAAATGTAATTCCTGCTTCATTGGATAAATTCCACATAAACATGTCTCTGTATCCATCAATGGTGGAACAGAAGAAAGGAAATGGCTGAAAGAATTTCATGAAACAAGTACTTACACTAACACCAACAAGTCCCTGCTTCAGGTCAGATAAAACATTCATATTCTTAACAATGTTGGGTTTTATCATGTTTTCTTCTTTCACAGTTATTTTGATTTCTGCTTCCAAACAAACTGACAGACATTTTACCAGAACATGGGTTACATAACCATTTGCCAAATCCTTTTGGGTGAAAATAGGTTTCATCTTTCTTTTTCTACAGCAACTGTAAAAGACAAATTTTAGATGCAGCCACTAGGCCAAAGCAAGAATCTGGTAAAATGTTATAAACACTGTCGTTGATACACTCACAGCCACTAAGCCAATGTCATGTGCAGCGTTAATAAGCACATAAATTTCCACCACCTGACTGAGATCACATTTTCATTTCACGTTCATTCAAGACATCACATTGTCCTTGCTTCTATAAACATACTTAAAGCCGCTAGAGGTTAGTATTCTTCCCATCAGACTGATTCACAGAAAATTGGTGAGACAGGGATTAATGTCACGTTCCAAGATTATTGCACTTGTAATTGTATAGCAATGTCTACTCTTACACAGGCTTTGAATCACACATGTACTTACATACAGGCTTTGAATCACATGTTCTTACACACAGGCTTTGAATCACATGTTCTTACACACAGGCTTTGAATCACATGTTCTCACACACAGACTTGGAATCACATGTGTATACACACACAGGCTTGGAGTCACACATATACACACACACAGGCTTGGAATCACACTTGTACTCACACACAGACTTGGAATCACATGTGTATACACACACAGGCTTGGAGTCACACATATATACACACACAGGCTTGGAATCACACTTGTACTCACACACAGACTTCGAATCACACGTGTATACACACACAGGCTTGGAGTCACACTTGTACTCACACACAGACTTGGAATCACACTTGTACTCACACACAGACTTCGAATCACACGTGTATACACACACAGGCTTGGAGTCACACTTGTACTCACACACAGACTTTGAATCACACGTGTATACACACACAGGCTTGGAGTCACACTTGTACTCACACACAGGCTTGGAGACACATTGTACTCACACACAGACTTCGAATCACACATGTACTCACACAGGCTTGGCATCTCTCACATTCCTCCACTACAGTGGCTGTAATCTATCAGTCACCACTATCTATTTCTGTCTCATGTCTAATTATCGTGGTAATGATACCTACACATAAGGGTGCATATATTGGCATAATGTCAGCACGAACACTGGATGCAAGCTCCTTCCATAGTTTCTGTACACTATGATGTAAATGGCGTGCATGTGTGCGTGCAGTGTTTATAACCCCAAGATAAGGAGAAACTGCAGTGTTTATAACCCCAAGATTAGGAGAAACTGCAATGGACTTAATACCAAGATTAGAAGAACCTGAAATTATGTTGGAACTGAGTTTGGGAGAGACTGCACTAATTATTGCACTAAAATCAATAAGGTATTTACAACTAACTTCAGTACATAGACAAAACAGAAAGTTTTTACTTTACAAATACTAAGGTATAGCAAGACTCCAACAATCAACATACCAAACTGCACTAGGTGTTATTTTTCTAACAGTAGCGAGGAGTAAGATGACTTTATAAAGGAACACCCTTCATGTACATTCCAGAGGCTGCAGCCCTATCTTTATGGCCTGTACTCCCAGATAGGCGAGCCTGTTGATACAACATAGATAGTCCCCCAGGTGGGAGTCCACATGCTGCCGTGCTCCCTGAACAGAAAACAACTCTCCACCTCCTCCTCCTCCCTGGTAGCTGCAGAATCTCCCTCATCTCATCCGTCCCCACAACAAGGAAGTGCGGGAGGGCACTGGCCTGGATGACACACTGGAAACAACCTCGTGCACACCTACTAGGAACAATGTACCAGATACAAAGACTATTGACTCAACTGACATTTCCATTTCAAAAAGATATTTTGAAATTTTTATACCACGTTTATTTTGATATTTTTCCATTGCAAACATGAAAAAACTTTTGTAAGCAATCCAAAAGTTGAGTCATCCACCGTGTCTGGTTGGATTATATCTGTGGTGTTGACAATGTGAAATAATGAAATTCTTCATATTCATGGATACATACAACTTAAAAGAAGTAAAAGAACACCTGATTCTTGTATATATCTAAACGGATTAACTGGCCATGACAGATTAAATATAGTCAAATAAAATACTTGGGTGTTCTTTAACTTCTTTTGAGTAGCAAATCATATAAGTAAAAAATCCTGTCAAATTAGGATTTGCTTAGTAACATGCAAGATAATACTACCTGCTGTACAACAAGTGTTCTTAGTGATAGACCTTAACATGAAGAACGTCTATGACATCGCTAAGATGGGTGGATGGGTGAGTGAATATTTCTTTTAGCAATATTCCGGTAATATCACAGCATTGGATGCAAGAATCATGGCATCACATCCTTGTACCAGAGTGGGGCAAGAAAATCTCGAGTCTTTGATATGATGATTGAATAGTAGCACCACCAATGCTTACCATCTTTTAACATGAGTGAGTGAGTGAGTGAGTTGGGGTTAACGCCGCTTTTATCAGTATTCCAGTTATATCGCGGCATGTCAGCTTAATGTGGGAGGAGAGCCCGAAGTGATGCAGGTCTCAGACGTTTATCACTTCGGTGAAAACCACGAGTATGGGTATGGTGCTGACAAACCTAGTAACATAATCGGGGCGAACCGGGATTCGAACCCACAATCATAGGTTTCTGGCGTCCCTAAGGGACGCAACCCTGCACAGCGAATCGCGGCACCTTAGACTTCTGGGCCACCCGTGCCCCCTCTTTAACAATGAGATTACAGTAAATAACAGTGAGTGAGCGAGTTTGGATATATCAAAGCGTGTTAGCTTAATGTGGGAGGAAAGCCCAAAGCGATCCAGGTCTCAGAGGTTTACCACTTTGGTAAAACCCACGAGAACGGGTATGGTGCTGACAAGCCTAAGACGAGAAACATAATAGTGGTGAACTAGGATACCAACCCACATCTCTAAGAATAAGAGAAAATCCATAATTCTTCATATCTGTGACTCCTGATAACTGATCTTTTTTTACACGGTAGGAACTGAAAAATATATTTAGCTAAAAAAACCTTGATCATAAATTGGCCCATAACTTTCTGAGAATTAATTCCTTTGTTATTACCACAGTTGACAACCTCTGATATTGACCAAGTTTTAATGGCATCCTTCGAACACCTCAGTCCACCACAGGAAATACGGAGCCCACAATTCTTGGAAAATCTGAGATTTTCAGGCACCATGGAAGAAAAGAAGAAATGGGTATTATCATTGATGGGTATCGTGGACAGAGTAATGTCATCAGATCTTCTCTTGGCGCCTTAAGCTAATAGAATTAGAAGAAAGTACTCAACAATAAAACTCCAATAGGACATTTTAATTGGTTTAGATTTTCCATGGGAAATGCGAGGATTCAATTAATATGAAAAGCAACTTGCTAGCTTTGGCTACAGAATAAATCAATTGGAATTGGTGAAAATATTCCATCGTGATGTGAGTATGTATACAACTCAAAGCAAATTAAAGAACACCCACAGTTGGAAGAATAAGTGTTGCAATAACCAAGAGTGAGATTAACTATACTCATAGGAAAATATGTTCAAGCTAGAGGAATGAATTTATATGCTCACATGTACAATTTATCTATTAACTACACACACAAACAAATCAATATATTCAAATATGTTTGGAAATCAAATAAATGTTCATATCTTTAATACATGTTAATAACAGGCATAAAAAAGTTTAAGAACTGATAAAGCTAAATTTTTATAAACTTTATAAACATATCATCCTAAGCACCAGAAAACATCAAATCTTTACCCAAAAAAGAACAAATTCCAAAAGTTGCGGAAAAATCTAAAAAACACTTACACTGCATGGCATCAACTGAATTGGAAAATACATTCGATCGTGGTTGCCTCCACAGAGGCAGCGATACTGACAATGCCTGTTCGCACTACCCCAAGAAAATATCTCTACAAGAGCTATCCTGATGTTTAGAAACACAAAGTAATCAAGGATGAATCCGGGAGGCTGTGGAAAGGAAATTAGTGCCATTGACTTGACAAGCCATTAATACCACCGGCGTGTATTATCATCAAATACGTGTAAATTGCTCTCGTTGCTCATTATGACTTAACTTCCTAAAACTGATCAAGAAGTTTTTGACATCAAAACATTTTCAATAGTTTTTGAAGTGTGAGTAATGTCTTGCAGCTTTTTACCCATATGTTTTCAGTGCCAAGTTTTCTTCTGTATCAAATATGTATGGAATATATTACCAGAAAGTTCCGGAAACTCAACAAAATGGTTTTGAGGTTTGACAGCAATACCTGCACAATAATTTGAATAGAGTTCCTGCAACTATATTGGGCGTCGATTGATAATGTTAGTTGCTATTAGCAGTCAGGGATATATCTAGGATTCCAAAACTAAGTGCCCTTGGTAGGAAAATTGGGAATAAATTGTGAGAATGTTCAAACTTTGCCTTTTTTTAATGTTCGTATTTTTGTAAATTTTGAGGAATTGGGAAATTCTACATTCTTACTGGGAATTTTTACTGCACACTTGGGACAGAATATTTGTCTCTGAGCAGGTCTAGATAAATCCCTGGCAGTATTCAGACCCATTAGCAGTACCATATTCACATCCATTAGCAGTACCATATTCAGACACATTAGCAGTACCATATTCAGACACATTAGCAGTACCATATACAGACACATTAGCAGTACCATATACAGACACATTAGCAGTACCATATTCAGACACATTAGCAGTACCATATTCAGACACATTAGCAGTACCATATACAGACACATTAGCAGTACCATATTCAGACACATTAGCAGTACCATATTCAGACACATTAGAAGTACCATATTTAGACACAATTAGCAGTACCATATTCAGACACATTAGCAGTACCATATTCAGACACATTAGCAGTACCATATTCAGACACATTAGCAGTACCATATTCAGACACATTAGCAGTGCCGTATTCAGACACAATTAGCAGTCGCATATTCAGACACAATTAGCAGTACCATATTCAGACACATTAGCAGTACCATATTCAGACACTTTAGCAGTACCATATTCAGACACATTAGCAGTACCATATACAGACACAGTAGCAGTACCATATACAGACACAGTAGCAGTTGCATATTCAGACACTTTAGCAGTACCATATTCAGACACATTAGCAGTACCATATTCAGACACATTAGCAGTACCATATTCAGACACATTAGCAGTGCCGTATTCAGACACAATTAGCAGTGCCATATTCAGACACAATTAGCAGTACCATATTCAGACACATTAGCAGTACCATATTCAGACACTTTAGCAGTACCATATTCAGACACATTAGCAGTACCGTATACAGACACAGTAGCAGTACCATATACAGACACAGTAGCAGTACCATATTCAGACACTTTAGCAGTACCATATTCAGACACATTAGCAGTGCCATATTCAGACACATTAGCAGTACCATATTCAGACACATTAGCAGTACCATATTCAGACACATTAGCAGTACCATATTCAGTCATATTAGCAGTATTCATCTCATTTATCAAATCATTAGCATCCTCAGATTTGAATTTTTGAACAAGAGTCCAAAATGTCTATGTGTGAGAATCAGTGGGAAACTGCTTCCCCTACAACTGTCTACGCCAGGCACATCGTTCATTACAAGCGAACTCAGTGACTTGGACCAGGCTCTCACTTGAAGCACAGCTGGTTGCTGCTAATTTGTGTCTTAATCACAGAAGACATAAACTGATTTACCATAGATAATCTGTTTTCTGTCGAAGACACATGATCACCCATTTCATCTTTGAAGAATTTACATTGTGTATAAACCAATTTAAAAGAAGCAAAGCACATGTTCTAAACAACTTATTCCCTTGAAACCATTCATAACAAGTCTACACTATGGAAAAAAAATGATTAACGGATGTTGTGTTTTTTTCAATCTTCAAAAAGTGATAAAAATGCTAAACTTGTGATGTTTCTGCAGAGACTATTGATAAATACTTTCTGTTTAACATTAGTGTTAGAATTGTTCTTTGAAGAAGAAAATATGGGCAAGTGGTTGGTAAATAGCACCAAGTGGATGGGGGTTTGCAGTGCATGCAGGTTTAGTGCAACCATGATGGATCACAATAGTGTCTGCCCTTCCTCATCACATCACATCCAACACTATTCACATCTAGCCACTTTGACCTCCATCTTCACTGCTCATGGAAGGCTGACATAATCAGGATTAGGAATATAATTTGGTTAACTAACCAAGTGAGGGAAGGAACGAATTATGTAGTGATGGAGTGAGGGAAGAAAGAAAGGAGTGATGGAGTGAGGGAAGAAAGAAGGGAGTGAGGGAAGAAAGAACGGAGTGATGGAGTGAGGGAAGAAAGTAGGGAGTGATGGAGTGAGGGAAGAAAGAAAGGAGTGATGGAGTGAGGGAAGAAAGAAGGGAGTGATGGAGTGAGGGAAGAAAGAAGGGAGTGAGGGAAGAAAGAAGGGAGTGATGGAGTGAGGGAAGAAAGAAGGGAGTGATGGAGTGAGGGAAGGAAGGAAGTAGTGATGGAGTGAGGGAAGAAAGGAGTGATGGAGTGAGGGAAGAAAGAAAAAAGGGAGTGATGGAGTGAGGGAAGAAAGAAGGGAGTGATGCAGTGAGGGAAGGAAGGAATTAAGTAGTGATGGAGTGAGGGAAGAAAGAAAGAAGGGAGTGATGGAGTGAGGGAAGAAAGGAGGGAGTGATGGAGTGAGGGAAGAAAGAAGGGAGTGATGCAGTGAGGGAAGGAAGGAATTAAGTAGTGATGGAGTGAGGGAAGAAAGAAAGAAGGGAGTGATGGAGTGAGGGAAGAAAGAAAGGAGTGATGGAGTGAGGGAAGAAAGAAGGGAGTGAGGGAAGAAAGAAGGGAGTGATGGAGTGAGGGAAGAAAGAAGGGAGTGATGGAGTGAGGGAAGAAAGAAGGGAGTGAGGGAAGAAAGAAGGGAGTGATGGAGTGAGGGAAGAAAGAAGGGAGTGATGGAGTGAGGGAAGGAAGGAAGTAGTGATGGAGTGAGGGAAGAAAGGAGTGATGGAGTGAGGGAAGAAAGAAAAAAGGGAGTGATGGAGTGAGGGAAGAAAGGAGTGATGGAGTGAGGGAAGAAGGGAGTGATGGAGTGAGGGAAGAAAGAATAAAGGGAGTGATGGAGTAAGGTAAGAAAGAAGGGAGTGATGCAGTGAGGGAAGGAAGGAATTAAGTAGTGATGGAGTGAGGGAAGAAAGAAGGGAGTGATGGAGTGAGGGAAGAAAGAAGGGAGTGATGGAGTGAGGGAAGAAAGGAAGTAGTGACGGAGTGAGGGAAGAAAGAATAAAGGGAGTGATGGAGTGAGGTAAGAAAGAAGGGCGTGATGCAGTGAGGGAAGGAAGGAATTAAGTAGTGATGGAGTGAGGGAAGAAAGAAGGGAGTGATGGAGTGAGGGAAGAAAGAAGGGAGTGATGCAGTGAGGGAAGAAAGAAGGGAGTGATGCAGTGAGGGAAGGAAGTAGTGATGGAGTGAGGGAAGAAAGAATAAAGGGAGTGATGGAGTGAGGTAAGAAAGAAGGGAGTGATGCAGTGAGGGAAGGAAGGAATTAAGTAGTGATGGAGTGAGGGAAGAAAGAAGGGAGTGATGGAGTGAGGGAAGAAAGAAGGGAGTGATGCAGTGAGGGAAGAAAGAAGGGAGTGATGCAGTGAGGGAAGGAAGGAAGTAGTGACGGAGTGAGGGAAGAAAGAATAAAGGAGTGATGGAGTGAGGGAAGAAAAAAGGGAGTGATGCAGTGAGGGAAGGAAGGAATTAAGTAGTGATGGAGTGAGGGAAGAAAGAAAGAAGGGAGTGAAGGAGTGATGGAAGAAAGAAGGTAGAGATGGAGTGAGGGAATGACGAAGGTAGTGATGAAGTGAGGGATGAATTAAGAAAGAGTGAGCGAGTGAGTGAATGAGTATGGTTTTACGCTGCTTTTAGCAATATTCCAGCAATATCATGGTGGGGGACACCAGAAATGGGCTTTACACAAAATAAAGAAAGAAAGGCAATAAATGAGGGAAGAAAGGAGACAGTGATGGATTGAAGGGAGATCATGCATTATATAAGTAGTTTACTATATACCAAGTATCATATCATTATATAGTAACTGATACTTCAAATATCTGTCCCTTTCCCCCAAACAATGCCTATTATCTTATCTGATGTTGACAACTACTCACATGTCCTCCACATGTAGGTCAAATATGATAATATAGTACTGATCAAACTAAGCATTAAGAGAACATTCAAATCTTATCACGGAAGTAATTTATTTTATACAAAACTCTGTCAATTTGTCTCGTACAATTCACATCAAAAGATTTCTAAGGCAGCCTGCTACGTCTGAGTAGGTATAGTACAGCAGTATAACATTTAACATACTGTACAGAGATGAGAATCAACCAGATAACATTCCTTTTTAACATGTTGATTTACAGTAGCACACTATTGGCTGGCTTTGCCTTGTGCACGTAACTTGTACTTGACGCACAAAAGAAAGTGGATGTCCAACAGAGCCAACAGAGTCCTTATAAGGAGAACTTGTAGCCATTCCCAACTAAGTAACAGAAAAGTAAGTATAAAACTATCCCAATTGGTACCCATAACACACTCAACATTCTTCATATGTACAAATACAAAATATTGAGAAATGTTTCTTATAACAGAAAACTTTCCCCACAATGATTATTTACAAACATGAACGTTGTTTTTGCTTCAGTTGTAACAGGGAAGTATGGGTGTGTCCCCCCTGGTGTCGACATGCATCACCACATGTGTCTGTTGGTAACAACAAACAGGTCCTCCCTGCTGAGTCACACTATGACCTCATGTGTCTCACACCATGATGTGAGGGTGTGAGGTAATACTATCTCTGTTGTAACACAGTCACATCTCATCGGAGCAACAGGGCACTCATGTTGCAGTATGTCACTGTGGCCTCTATTGCTGACCCATGCTTCAAGATGTCACTGTGGCCTCCATTGCTGACCCATGCTTCAAGATGTCACTGTGGCCTCCATTGCTGACCCATGCTTCAAGATGTCACTGTGGCCTCCATTGCTGACCCATGCTTCAAGATGTCACTGTGGCCTCCATTGCTGACCCATGCTTCAAGATGTCACTGTGGCCTCCATTGCTGACCCATGCTTCAAGATGTCACTGTGGCCTCCATTGGGGTAACAGGGACTTATGCTTCAAGATGTCCCTGGAGAACTGGGGTAACAGGGACTTATGCTTCAAGATGTCCCTGGAGAACTGGGGTAACAGGGACTTATGCTTCAAGATGTCCCTGTAGAACTGGCGTAACAGGGACTTATGCTTCAAGATGTCTTAGGAAAACTGGGGTAACAGGGACTCCTTTTAATGTCTTTCAGAATGATGCGGCCAGGGATCAAACCCCGGACCTTCTGCTCTCTGGGCAGACGCTCTACTACAAGACTACGGAGGCGGTCTGGTGTTACACAAGTAACACGTTAGTAATACCACAGTAACACTATAGCAACACTGTAGGAGCATGATGCAGGGTGATGATAGAGGCAGTAAGTTCAATCTACAGGAAAAGTATCACAGATCGGTTGAGTCATCATCAAACTTGGCTCTGAGTAGTGATACAGGCAGGAATTGATGATTCAGCATAGCAGGAAGGTGTCACAAGGATTAATGATGCTACACACACCAGCATGACTTAGTGTTTACACTGAACATGCTGTTGCATCACATGCTATTAGTGTTGAGAGTTTATCCAGGAACTGATAAACATGATTCCCACAGCTGAAGAGTGAGATGAGTCTACAGGTTGAACAGGCCGACAATGCAGCCAGGAAGCACTAGGTATAAATAGGAAACTGAGAATGCTTTGCAGCATACTTGTCACTGAAACAACTACTTTAATTTTTCTTTCATGAATGCATGAACAGAACTGCATATTTATTCTTCTCTGCACACCAGAAACCTATGATTGTAGGTACGAATCTCGGCTCCTCCCAATTATGTTTCTAGGTTTGTCAGCACCATACCCGTCCTCGTGGGTTTCACCGAAGTGGTAAACGTTCAAGACCTGCATCACTTCGGGCTTTCCTTCCACATTAAGCTGACACGCCATGATATAACTGTAATACTGTTAAAAGCGGCATTAAACCCAACTCACTCACTCACTCACTATTCTTCTCTGCACAGGAAACTACTACAAAGCGAGACTACTCAGGGCCTTATTTTGCACATGCAAATAGGCCTCTTTTTGGTTCAGATGTTGTGTTTCACACAATAAACGTAGCCCTACAACTGTCATTAATTGATGTGAAAGTATAGGCGTGACAACAGTCTTACCGCTACAATCTCTTTGTACACGGGGGCTCCTAAGTCCTAAGTTTGCCACAAATCTAAATACTACCCCTACATTCCTCAGTGAGTAATATTGCCTTCTGCTATAGTTTGTATTGCATATGCAGCTATATCATGACCATCTGTAGATATTAGTCTGGACCAGACAAACCAGTGGCTTATAGCATGAGCACAGGTGTATGTCGCCATGGCTACAAGTCACACACTGCAACCAATCAGTCCTCATTTTGGACAAGCATTTGGTCTTACCTATTCTAGCCTGAAATCACAACAGGGTTTGATATGTTAAAGTGGTGCAGAGAGTAGAGAGATATGTGTCAATACACTTAAAAATATTCAATGCTATCACACAAAATGGTTCAAAAGTAGAATGGTTGTTTAGGTCACCATGTTAACAGGTCGTATAAAGACATCACAAGGAATTAAAATTGTCAAAATATATTCATGAAGTTGTCCCATGCATTGCAATAATCACTGTCATGTTCCACACTGACAGACAGTGAGGTTTGCACACTCCTCTTTTTCAAAAACACCTAAAATGACAACCTATCGTGTCTTTTGTTCACTTTGTGATGTGACTTGAAATGAGTGTGTACCCTCCTGTTAACTGACAGATCCAGGCTAAGGTGCAGTCTGCACATCCCTCCTTCTTCTCAGACCGAACATGACAACCAAGTTGGTCTCACAGTCCCTGAAGCATATTTTCCCTTCCAAACATCCCTTACTGAAATGCCACAGCCCTAAAGGAAGCAAGTCTAGATTCTCCTCAGGTCCTGAATCTCCCATCTCACTGGGCCTCCTTTTACAATTTATCTAGAGTTTGTTTGTTTCCATCAAAATAACGTATTTTCAGGGACTAAGTATTAATCTACAAGCTTAACAACTTAATCCAAAATAAAGCAAGTTCAGACTTTTCACAGGCTCTGAATCACCCATTGGTGCTCCTTTTCAATTTCAATGGAGTTGTTTGTTTCTATCAAATAACACATTTTCAGAGACAAAGCATTAGTCTCACGTCAACCTAGTGTTTTAGTTTACCTCATGACTTGAGTATAGTGTGCACCGCTCATAGAAATCCTAGATCGGCCGCTACCCTAAATGCACAAGTTGAGATTAAATGTCCCTTCATGCATTATTCAAACTTACCTGAACAGTTGTACAGTCTTTCATTATTGCACCAACTCCAATTACTATAACACAGTATTCAGTTCCACCCTTGAAGTATTCAGCTGCACTCAATGATCAATAACAACCAAATACACCTGTGTCAAAGCCTCGACGCTGACTCGCCATAAGTTTCATTTCCGGCTATCAACCACTCACATAGTGACAATCTTCCACGCATAAGAAAATATAAGCCTGCTTGCTTACACCTGACTCCGAACGTGGTTACGTGAGAAGGTGTAGGAGAGATATCTAACTGTAACAAATATCTGCCCCGGTAACCATCTGTTGGCAGACACAGGATTGACCGGCCGCATTCACACGGACTGACCCATAAACACTGCTTGCTCGTACTACACTCTATGAACGATATTCATTAATTTGTGTAAGTGTTTGTAGAACATTGATTGGTGTAATTAACAATGCTAACGAATATTCACTGGACATATTCACACTTAATGACACCACATCAGCTATAAATGATCTAAAGCAGCAATCTCCAAACTTTACAAATGATGGGCTTTAGGACATGAGTCCTATTTCTTATTACAGTCTCTACTTAGTGAAGTTGGTGCAGCACGTGATTGTGAGGTATCGGAATTAAATATAATCAAACTAACAACTCAACAAAGTCCTGATGATACAAATAGGCATGTCTGGAGAGCTATATTCTACCACAGTACAGGAACATGTCCCTATCAGTATGGGAGTGAGTATTGTTTTACGCCGCTTTTAGCAATATTCCAGCAATATCACGGCGGGGGACACCAGAAATGGGCTTCACACATTGTACCCATGTCGGGAATCGAACCCGGGTCCTCGGCGTGACAAGCGAACACTTTAACCACTAGGTTACCCGAACACCCCCTATCAATATGGAGGCAGTGGGGTAGCCTAGTGGTTAAAGTGTTTGTTCGTCACTCCAAAGATGCCGTTTGATGCCTCCCGATGAAGGAGTAAGCATATACTCCGAAACATTGTGTTCCTCATAATAAGAGTCATTTACCTGATGAAGGAGTAAGCATAACCCCGAAATATTGTTTCTCATAATAAGAGCCATTCACCTGATGAAGAAGTAAGTATATACCCCGAAACATTGTTTCTCATAATAAGAGTCATTCACCTGATGAAGGAGTAAGCATATATTCTGAAATATTATGTTTCTCATAATAAGAGTCATTCACCTGATGAAGGCGTAAGTATATACTCCGAAACGTTGTGTTCCTCAGAATAAGAGTCATTCACCTGATGAAGGAGTAAGTATATACTCTGAAACATTATGTTTCTCATAATAAGAGTCATTCACCTGATGAAGGAGTAAGTATATACTCCGAAACGTTGTGTTCCTCAGAATAAGAGTCATTCACCTGATAAAGGAGTAAGTATATACTCCGAAACATTATGTTTCTCATAATAAGAGTCATTCACCTGATGAAGGAGTAAGCATATACTCCGAAACATTATGTTTCTCATAATAAGAGTCATTCACCTGATGAAGGAGTAAGTATATACTCCGAAACGTTGTGTTCCTCAGAATAAGAGTCATTCACCTGATAAAGGAGTAAGTATATACTCCGAAACATTGTGTTCCTCATAATGAGAAGTTGACATCCATAAATTCTCTTCCTAATGTGTATCACTTCTAAATGCCTTTATAAGACTGGAAGGATCTTGGTTTTTTTAACAAAACTCTCTGCCAGAGAGCAAACTGTTGTCAACAGTCATTCCAGAGTCCCTCATCCATTGTGACACAAGGCAATATCATATAACTATAAACAAACAAATTTGGCATCTAGCCAGGATAAGAGGTACAAAGTTTGCATCAAACATATCATGTATTGTATTCAATTGAATAATGTACGATATGGTATTAGATTGCTTGATTTTGCATAGAGTATAGATTTATGCATGACATGACAATTCACAATCTTCGAGGTTTATTTTTTGTGAGATTTGTAAACGAATTGTAGATTAAGATTGACTGCAACATAAACAAACAATACTTGAAATGTTTTTGTACTGTCGATGCATGCAACCACTTCTTACTTATGCATTTAAACATGCAAAAATATTGAATATATAGGTTATAAATATCCTTACATTACCGTCTTATGAAATACAATTTGTAAGTTTTGTATTCCATATACCGTTTTTATGCTCATACGATGCTACATACATCTTCGGCGAACGAACATCGTGTGACATCCAATATCGAAGAGCACATGTGTTTACGAGCAGTGCAGAGTTACCTACCCTGCTTAATTAAATTAACAGCATACCACTAAAGAAATTTTAGTACATACCGCCAAAAACATTCCAAGATCCTACATATAGCACTTGTCAAGGATTGTCAAGGAATTATTCCTCCTGTATCCCCACTACACAAAAAGCAAGAGACATTTATAGACCATTTCCGAACTCCAGCATACATCACATTAACTTCAATGGTTAGTACATTCTGATTTCTTTGTCCAACTGACATACATTTCCTACACCTCTTGAGTTTAAATTACATTCGTTGTCATGCTGATGTTAATGTCAATTTACATTTACATTTTTATTGAATTTCTTCAAACACCATACATACTGTTGTGTAAGCATTTTGTGGTAACTGACATTTATTGAATTGTTTGTTTACTGGTCCAATTTACATTCTAATACCATTAGGCAAGCTAGCTTTATTATTTTAGCAAGATCGCTACAAACAATGAACATCTTTTCTATTTAAGTTCAATTGATATTCATTACTTCTTTGTTCATTTTAGATTGATTTAGATTTGCTTTTCTTATCACACCATAAATTGCTTATCTTACTTTTTATCATGCCACAAATTTCTCTACCTGCCTTACGGATCTGCCAACTGTAAATCTTTCTAAAAAGAAATAAACTTCAGTTTTTTTTTCTCCACCAATAAGCTGATAGCATATCACACTGAAAGAATTCTAAACCAGGACTGACTATTAAAATTTTTGTATTAATGTTTAACAAACAAACAAACAAACAAACTAACAAGATTTTTGTGTATCTAAAGAAGCTCTTTTATGACCAGCCCACATGTAGTGGATTAGAAAACTAAAACAAATTGAATTACTTTGTTTTTATAGTTTTTTTATCAGCAAATTTTGAGTTCACTTACCGATGGGTATTTTCCTGTAACAATCTGTAAAGCAAGCCAAAAAAAGTGTGGCTTTTGGAGCAATGTATTTGAACAGAATGTATACCTTTGCTTAAACACATTCTTCCCTTCAAATATCCACTGCCTTAACTAAGGGGTGATGGACATGGGTTTATTGAGGCTTTGAACAGTAATTCCGTCATACGAGGGCTGGCTGAAAAGTTCTAAGCCTAAGTAGGATATCTCAATCGGATTGAAACAAACTTTTGCCACCAACAAGTACAATCATTTAATTAATAATAGACATAAGAACTGCAACTGTAGTGTTATTATTGTCTTTGTACCAGACCATCTTGTGAACCTACCCATTGAAATCACCAGAAATGGACAAAACTGGCTAGAGGGCAGTCATCAGGTACCTGCAACTGAAAGGGCTAACTCCAACACAGATTCATGCTGACATGGTCTCCACTTTAGGGGATAATGCCCCTTTCTTTTCCACTGTAAAGAAGTGGGCTGCGGAATTCAAGCGTGGCAGAGAGAGCCTTGTGGATGACACATGTCCAGGAAGGCCTTCAACAGCAACCATTCCGGAAAACATTACCCGGGTGCATGACATGGTGATGGCTGATCGACGATTGACCACTCGACATATTGCCAGTGTTGTGGGCATCTCTCATGAGAGGGTTGAGCACATTATCACCAACGACTTGGGAATGACAAAAGTTTCTGCAGGATGGGTGCCTAAGCTCTTGACAGCAGATCAGAAACGTGTCAGATTCCTGACATCCCGTGACAATTTATGCCGTTTTGAAGCAGATCCCCATGATTTTTTGGCCTGATTTGTAACCATGGATGAGACCTGGATTCATCACTTTCAACCAGAAACCAAAATTCAGTCTTAACAATGGAAGCATCCAGAATCACCAGCCCCCAAAAAGGTCAAGTCGGTTCCTTCTGCTGGAAAGGTGATGGCTTCAGTCTTTTGGGATTCCAAGGGTATTCTGTTGATTGACTATCTTGAAAAAGGCCAGACTATCAATGGAAGATATTATGCTGCCCTACTCAGACAGTTGCGTGAAGTTATCAAAGCTAAGTGACGGGGAATGCTCACTAAAGGAGTCCTGTTCCACCAAGACAATGCTCCTGTTCACAAATCGGTGGTTGCCATGTCAGCGATTCATGATTGTGGCTTCGAACACTTTGACCATCCCCCTTTTTCACCCGATTTGGCCCCGTCAGACTTCCACCTGTTTCCCAAAATGAAAAAGGAACTAGCCGGTCGCCATTTTCCTAGTAATGATGATGTGAATGACTTTTTTAAGGTGGCTGAAGAAAATTTCTTCTTGACCGGCATCCAGGCCTTGCACAAACGCTGGCAAAAGTGTGTAAACCTGGAAGGGGACTATGTGGAGAAATAAATGAAAACCATCTACTTGGTATGGGTCTTTCACAGTTAGGCTTAGAACTTTTCAGCCAGCCCTCTTATTACAGAGTGAAATATAACTTAATTTAATTATGAATTTAATTAAGTCGGCAGTTTTCAATTATCCCAGTCATACACATTCACCACTACTGATGAAAGCCAACGTGATACTGATAAAATCCTGGAAAGCCGAGTTAAGTCAAAATCTTCAAACACTTGACCACTGCAGATTCCAGGGTGGAATTAGTCCTAAGAAATCTATGCTAAAATGGATCAGTAGTCAGGCACTGTGATGTGGCTCAAATGATGTGAATTGTTGCTCATGCTTTCAGTCACTGGTTTGCCTGACCCAGGTTCAATGATTCAGCCAGTGACACAGCTATAATATCGCTCACTGCGACGTTCAACAACATTCACACACTCACTGAAATCAATGACCAAACTTCCTGTTGCTAAGGGAGACAACTCTGCAAACAAAATTATGACCAACTGGACTATCTCAGTCCTTATCAGCGTCTCAACTGATGCACATTACCATCACACAAAACAAATTACAACCAATTCTTTATCTTATCAACATTGATTTTACACTGCAGCCAACCCAAATAAATAGCTACTGTCAAATATTACATTGCGGTGGACAAATAAACCTCAGCACGAGCCAAACTAGCCTTACCTCATAATCCGAAGATGATTAACTCCGTTGATTAGGTAAATCCAATTATTCTGTCGTTATGTTGTTTCTTCTGTCCTGACGAAGTTAGTCTGAAACAAATATCCGGTAATTAGAAACAGAATGACCCCTCTGTCACAAGCAGTTGTCTGTTCATATTTCAGAATAATGGTCCACAAAGCCTGTGTCGGGACACAGCTACCAGCAATCACCCATCTCCAAAAGGCTGTCTATCAGCAGGAGGCTGGTATGCTACGAAAACAATAAGCCAGCATATTTCCTGCTAATAGCCTTCGTCTGTTTTCAACAAATCGCTCATATTGGACGTGTGGTGTGCACTGGGACATTTTCAGTCAGGGACAGAGCAGAGTATAGAGCTCATGTTGGGTCAAGTTTTAAAGGAAAGTCTTTGTGGCATTGTGTTCGTGACTTTTATTGCTTTATTGAAACCATATACCTCAGTCTTGCACTGAACTTGTAAACTGACATGGTTAATGACAGTAAACAATAACAGTATAGTTTACTTCCTGGGTTTCATAAAATCAATTTACACTTCCCTTTCCAACCTAGTCTGTCTCCATGACCCAAGAGAATAAATAAATAAATGAATCCAACTCAAGTCTAGAATGATTTGGCAAGTCTAGAATGCATCAGTTCTAGGCCTGAAATTAAGCATTGTTCTGGGCTTCATTTGGATTTTATTTTGTGGTTAGATATTTTTTAATAAGATATTTCTTCAGGATATCATTTTGAGAAAGGCTGCCATCATAAGGTTCCTTCTTCCAAAAGGTCTTGAATGAGAGTTACAGCAAAACTACTAACAAGCAGTAGATTGAAATATACACACTTTCAATAAACAACATACTTAAAGTTGTAATCTATTCTGCTTTAAAAGGAATTTGTTATACAAATCGTTTACTTCAAATTATGCATAGACATTGGGTAAATGGTTTCTGCATTAACTGATAATACAGAAAGTCTTAAACCCATCAGTGGCAAATCGATGCGGTATGGTATAAAACTGCTACCCTGTTTCATGATTACTGCTGTCACTAAGCCTACTGCGGGGGCTAGCAAGGTTCTGGTCGAAAGTGTTTTGTATTTCTCACAGGGAAGAGAGGCCAGGTACACTTCTATCCCAGCATAGGGATGGTGTTTCTGGGAGGAAAGTTTGGGTGTTGGGTATACCATCACTTGACTTCCTCCATATGATGCTTGACTGTGCCTACATGTTGAGTCTGTTGAGTCAATGACTGGAAACTTTTTACAATAAGTGAATTAATAATTTCTAACCTTTGTTTGAAAACTGGTGTATTTGAATATATACAATATTATCATCATAACTGCAGATTTTGTTTTTGACTACATTATAAATCATCATATTCACCATTACTACTATCAACATCATCATCATCATCATCATCATCATCATCATCATCATCTTTCACCACCATCATTAATACCATCTGTCATCATCAACATATTCATTACATCTATCATGGGGGGCACAGCCGTCTAAGGCGCAGCGATTCGCTGTGCAGAGTTGCGTCCCTTGAGTACGCCAGAAACCTATGATTGTGGGTTCGAATCCCGGTTCGCCCCGATAATGTTTCTAGGTTTGTCAGCACCATACCCGTGCTCCTGCGTTTCACCATAGTGGTAAAGGTCTGATACCTGCATCACTTCGGGCTTTCCTCCCACATTAAGCTGACACACCATGATATAACTGGAATACTGTTAAAAGCGGCGTTAAACCCAACTCACTCACTCACTCCCTCACTCATATATTCTATATTGTCTTCGCCCTAGTGTAATCGGACCATGCCATGATTTACTGTTGGCAGTTGTTCCTGTCAGGCATGTAAGCAAGCAGTTATGGTATTTTCTTGGTCAGTAGAGAGGGCACAAAATGTTAAGTTCTGATATGTGGAAGTAATTATTTCAATTAAAATCTCATCAATTCATTTATCAATTTCATGACTTGACTGTAATTTTTGAATTCTAATATTAACTCCCACAATAAGCTGACACGCCGTGATATAACTGGAATAATGTTAACAGCGGTGTTAAACCCAACTCACTCACTCACTCACTCACTCATCTATCACCACCATAATCATCATTATTACCATCTGTCATCATCAACATCTATCACCACCATCATCACCATTATTACCATCTGTCATCATCAACATCATCATCATCATTATTACCATCTGTCATCATCATCATCATCATCATCATTATTACCATCTGTCATCATTAACATCTATCACCACCATCATCACCATTATTACCATCTGTCATCATCAACATCATCATCATCATCACCATTATTACCATCTGTCATCATCAACATCATCATCATCATCATTATTACCATCTGTCATCATCAACATCAACATCATCATCATTATTACCATCTGTCATCATCATCATCATCATCATCATCATTACCATCTGTCATCATTAACATCTATCACCACCATCATCATCATTATTACCATCTGTCATCATCATCATCATCATCATCATCATCATCATCATCATCATCATCTGTCATCATCATCATCATCATCATCATTATTACCATCTGTCATCATTAACATCTATCACCACCATCATCATCATTATTACCATCTGTCATCATCATCATCATCATCATCATTATTACCATCTGTCATCATCAACATCTATCACCACCATCATCATCAATATTACCATCTGTCATCATCAACATCTATCACCACCATCATCACCATTATTTCCATCTGTCATCATCATCATCATCATCATCATCATCATTACCATCTGTCATCATCAACATCTATCACCACCATCATCATCATTATTACCATCTGTCATCATCATCATCATCATCATCATCATCATCATTATTACCATCTGTCATCATCAACATCTATCACCCCCATCATCACCATTATTACCATCTGTCATCATCATCATCATCATCATCATCATCATCATCATCATCATTTGTCTCGGGCAAAGTGAAAGGTTCATGGACAGAAGATGCCATGCCATAAGAAATAAATAACTTCATATTTCAAGATATCAGAATACTGACCATTTATTGCCAATAGCACAAGTCCTCTAGATATTAGCTGTCTTCAAATTAACATGGACAAATACCTCTCACCAGAACAAATAGCATTTATGCAAAATAGTGACCTTTCAATGAGAAGGAAAGTGCTAGATATAGACGAAGGTTATTTGAAACAGCCCTGTTTACACAAGACCTACATTTAATGAGCTCTTTATGTCAATCCCTCCCTGTAATTTGAGGAGATTGATCACTCGAAGTTTGTCTTCAATCATTTACGGCCAGTGGCCTGGAATTTGAGACTTACAGTTTAAGTGGAATGTAAGATTCATATTGAATACACACAAGCAGGTCAACTAAAACAGTCATTAGAGAAGGACATGGTCAATGTTACAGTGCTTAGCACTTATCACTGACTATCTCATGTTCACCTGCTAACTCCCACACCCCCATACTCACCAACTCACCCAAGTACTTCCAACTCACTAACTCACTCACTCACTAACCCAAGTACTTCCAACTCACTCACTTACCAAATCACCCAAGTACTTCCAACTCACTAACTCACCCAACTACTTCTAACTCACAACTCACCCAAGTACTTCCAACTCACTCAATCACTCACTAACCCAAGTACTTCCAACTCACTCAATCACTCACTCAGGCAGGTACTTTCTAACTCACTCACCAAGTCACCCAAGTACTTCCGACTCACTAACTCACCCAACTACTTCCAACTCACTAACTCACCCAACTACTTCTAACTCACTAACTCACCCAAGTACTTCCAACTCACTCAATCACTCACTAACCCAAGTACTTCCAACTCACTAACTCACCCAAGTACTTCCAACTCACTCACTCACTAACCCAATTACTACTAACTCACCCAAGTACTTCCAACTCACTAACTCACCCAGATACTTTCCAACTCACTCACTCACTCAGGCAGGTACTTTCCAGCTCACTCACCAAATAACCAAAGTACTTCAACTCACTCACTGAGGCAGATACTTTCCGACTCATTCCCTCAATCACCCAAGTACTTCCAACTCACTCACTGAGGCAGATACTTTCCGACTCACTCATTCACTCACCAAAGTTCTTCCAACTCACTCACTGAGGCAGATACTTTCCGACTCACTCATTCACTCACCAAAGTTCTTCCAACTCACTCACTGAAGCAGATACTTTCCGACTCACTCATTCACTCACCAAAGTTCTTCCAACTCACTCACTGAGGCAGATACTTTCCGACTCACTCACTCAATCACCCAAGTACTTCCAACTCACTCACTCACCAGCCCCCTCCCTGCCACACAGCCGGAAGCCCTGACAAGCCACCATCCATTCCATGTTCATTTGGCCAGACCTGATCACCAGTAATGCAGATGTATGCACACAGAAAGGAAATGACCTGCATCATCTTCATCAATTGCATCCTGCATGGATTATCAACTAAATGTTTGTCCGAGAAAAATGTGTTTTGGCGCACAGCCAAATTTGACTTGCACTGTGGCGTTAAATTCATATTCCTCTGGGTTACCTCCTTGTTCCCAAGGAGTCTGATGATATTGATAACCATAGAAACAGGCTAATATCTGATATAATTATCCCTGTTTATTTCACGTCAATTGAAACTGAATGCTGTTGGCTTGTCAATACACTGTTAATTTGTTTGTGATAGGGTGAATTGGAAATTCCAAGACAGACTTCGGTATCATTTGTACAAGTTTGATTTAATGGAACTTTAATGATACAATGACTTGTAAAGTAATATCAATAATTCCTTATCCAAATCCAAATCAGCTTTAACTTTTCAGGGAAAATAATTTTAAAACTTTGAATGAAACATAAATGTATAAATTAGACTAAAATAGCTGGTCACAAATTTCAGTTCATGCTATGGGGTATGTTGACACACAATCCGACATTGTAACGATCTAATCTCCATGTCGTCTGAACTCCTCCACCAAGAATGCATTACTGTCGACATAATCTGATCCACAATCTCCATATTAGAAAAATAAACACTTGTTAACAACTTAAATACACACAAAAATAAAATATATTTGGCATTGGATTTTGTCTCTCAACATGAAAACACTCCCTGATTTAATTTCCATAAATATTGCCATAAATAACAATTTAGGATATCACACACATAATTTGGTAGGGAAATATCATCTCAATTATGGGTTATTTTGATAGAAAAGCAACAGCAGGGAGATTTATGTTATATCTTGTGTTAATATTAAGATATAAAAATCAAGTCATGAAATTGATAAATGAATTGATGAGATTTTAATTGAAATAATTACTTCCACATATCAGAACTTAACATTTTGTGCCCTCTCTACTGACCAAGAAAATACCATAACTGCTTGCTTACATGCCTGACAGGAACAACTGCCAACAGTAAATCATGGCATGGTCCGATTACACTAGGGCGAAGACAATATAGAATATATGAGTGAGGGAGTGAGTGAGTGAGTTGGGTTTAACGCCGCTTTTAACAGTATTCCAGTTATATCATGGTGTGTCAGCTTAATGTGGGAGGAAAGCCCGAAGTAATGCAGGTCTCAGACCTTTACCACTATGGTGAAACGCAGGAGCACAGGTATGGTGCTAACAAACCTAGAAACATAGTCGGGGCAAACCACAATCATAGGTATCTGCACAGCAAATCACAGCGCCTTAGACGACTGGACCACCCGTGCCCCCTATAATATATGAGTTAATATCTTGAAATTTCAACTTATTATCTTGAAATTTCAACTTATTAACTTTTGCATCTTGAAATTTCAAAATAGCATCTTGAAATTCAAGATACTAAGTTGAAATTTCAAGTTATATCATGCTTATTATCGTGAAATTTTAACCTAGTATGTCTCTTGAAGTTTCAACTTACTATCTTGAATTTTCAACATAAGATCTTGAAATTTGAAGAAAACAAGAAAAAAAACAAATGGCCCTAAAAGGCTTCCATATATACTTCAAGGGCTTAATGCCAAGAACATTATTTTAGGTAATTATGGTACATGACAGAGACAGGGAGCAGACTGAAGTCCCCAGACTGTATTACATGTACTTCAAGGCTGTCTGTCTTATTGTTTGTATTACTCATCTCCCACCAAGACCGCCTCCGTGGTCTAGTGATAGAGCACACGCCCGGAGAGCGGAAGATCCGAGGTTCGATCCCCGGCCGTGTCATACCAAAAGACGTTAAAAGATGGTACTTGTTGTTACCATGTCTGGCGCTCCTCTTTTAGGGGCTAAAACAAGGACTGGTCGGCTCGGAGTCAGTATACTGTGTCCGAGTGGGATATTCATGTTAAACTGCGGCATGGTATCTCAGTGAGCTAGCACTATAAATCGGCATCAGTCTGGACTAGTACAAGCAGCCACACACACACACACACACGTGCATGCACGTCGCTATATAAATGCAATAATCTTGAACGCGACGTTAAACCCCATGTCACCACACCTCACCCACCAATCCGAATTTACTGTCCTTTTAGAGGATCGCTAAAAGTGTTTCATATCATCCCATTTGCCAACTGAATTTAAAGTTTCATTAAACATTCTTCAATATAATTTATTGGAAGGACATTTGAAGAAGTGAAGTAACTCTTCCTAGTACTATCATTTCCCCTTGTGTTATCTCCCCTCTTTTTCAATCTATTCTGCTCTCAAAACCAATACAGCAACCATTTCATTACAAATATGGCTCAACAACAGTGCCATCAGATTATGAGCATGAGATTTTTTCTGTTGTTTTTTTTTTTTTTATTCTGACGACCATTCTTTCTGAAGCTAAGCACGGAGATGAGAAACACAACATATTGATGGCCTTCAACTGGATATCTCATTGTCACTTTTTACTAATCCTTCTCCCTACAGAGAGAAAAAACACTGGCAGTGATAATAACATAAAACATCTACAGACAACACACTTCAAAGTAAAACATCAATGAAACATAGCACATCTGGTGGCAAGATTTTCTGGAAATAACTTTCTGTCAAAACTGAATATATGCCATCACTCTAGGGAGATGATGTATACTTCTACTATCAATCTGAGTTCTTGCTGATGATGAGGGGATGACGTTCTACATCTCAGTCTGCCAAATTTCAGCTTCATCATGAAAGCCTAGAGGAGTCAATTCTACGATGGGGGGAGTTCGAATTAGATTTCCATGCCAACAGATTTATGAAGATTGCGTAAAAAAAAGATTCGATGAAACACTTGAAAATGCTAATACCATTTCTATCCCAAACCCTCCAATAATGTCAAATATTATGTTAATACGAAATAAGAATTTTTTTAATTATGATTAACCGATTAAAAGGACAGTCCACAGTCAGGAAACCCTTTTCTAAAACTGCTAATTATCTAATGCCCCTCCTCATGTGTAACCTGTCATAGATGGGTGGGAATCCATGATTCTCACTGTGAACAACCCCCACCCCAACCATCACACATCATCATATTCTCTGTCAGCTACCACAATCAGATTGAAAAATTATTTCCGACCATAATGCATTAGGGGCTGGTCACATGATCCTTTTAGGAAACCATACCATGTGTTATGGGTTTGTGGAAAGCACTTGGACATGTGTATTTGTGAGTATCACTAAAGTAAATCAAAAACACCAAAATAATGACGTTATAGCCATTTGAAGTTATGAAAAAATCTAAATTTGCGGTGATTGTTAACTGTCCATCAGTCATCCCTTAAACTTCAAGACCAATGTCGAAAAGCCCTGACAGTAAGGTATCTTCAGAAATAGCAGACCCTGGGTAGTTAACTTAATACAGACAATGAAAGGCCAGGGGGGGGGGAATGGGAGGAAGAGTCCAAAAAGTCCATAAACATACATTCAAGCTGGCCAAAGTGTGCACAGAACCTTTCCCCAAGTTCCAAATACATTTCTGAGATCCTTGAGATACTTAGAAACTAGATTTGACCTATGTCAGGGTATTAAAAAAATATTTGTTGTATCTCCCAGCTGTCCCAAGGACATACATACCCTGTCAGTTGCCACCAACCACACCCCAACACATACACCAGGCAATCAGACACATCCACCCTGTCAGCTGGAGATGAGACAAGCAGGGGGCTGGGGTTTATTCAGCCCTTGAGATCAACAGTGATCTTACAATGATAGCAATGTCCTAATTTCATCGACTCAAATACCTCTTAAAATGTCCTTATCTAACAAAGGTAAACAGGTGGCAGCTGAGCGTGGTGACAATGAGTGCAGTAACATCACTGCCAGCTATGGAGGCATAAGTTGTACAGATGGTCCTGACAAGAGTGTAACAACTTGGAACGCTATCATCAGATGAATTTTAAAGTACAATGACAATGAAATACTGCTAATTGTAACATAGAAATCTACAGCTTACCATAAAGGCTGAAAAACAACAAAGCCAGGAAATAAAGGCATTCCTGCATTTTGCTTTACAAAACATTGTTATAGAAACCAAATGCCCTACATTAATATTGCCTACTGAGTGAAGGCCCTAAATCTTATAGACTCGAAAGCCCTTAAATCTTCCTGCCTCAGATTAAAAGGCCTTAAATTTCACTTCCTACTGACCAAAGGCCCAACATCTTACTGACTACTGACTAATGGCCCTAAATCTTACAATCTACAGACCAAAGGCCATATAACATACTGTCTACTGACTAAAGGCCCTATAACATACTGCCTACTGACTAAAGGCCCTACATCTTACTGCCTTCTGACTTAAGGCCATATAACATACTGTCTACTGACTAAAGGCCCTATAACATACTGCCTACTGACTAAAGGCCCTACATCTTACTGTCTTCTGACTTGAGGCCATATAACATACTGCCTACTGACTAAAGGCCATATAACATACTGCCTACTGACTAAAGGCCCTACATGTTACTGACTAAAGGTCCTAAATTTCACTGCCTCATGATTAATGGTCCCATCCTACTACCTACTGTTTTAACCCTCAAAACCTTGAGAGTCGCATCCAACTTATTTTTGAAGTTCAGACTAAACCTGGCCTGACAATCTGTGACTTAGAGATGGGACAACCTGGGGCAAGTCTGCCAAGAGTATACAACTGAGGCACATGCTTCCACACCAACTATATTTTTAACACAGTCAGATACTTTTTCCTGTCATAAGCAGGACACTGTTCCACTAATTTCCTTCTGCTGCTGAGAATACTTCACTAAGGAAGTAAGAAAACGTACAACTTTATGGATAACAACTTCTGGTTTATTGCATATAGCATTTTGATGTAGATTCTAACACCGTTATCAAGCTGGTGTAACAATCTACATCGAAACACTGATACATGCAATACACCAGAAGATGTTATCCATATAGTTGTACACTTTCTACTCACCAACTTCTCGAATGCCAGTCAAACTGTTAGTATTCATTCAGGAAGTACTCAGAAAACTGTAAATTACAGATTAAATGGGAGACACAAAAAACTCTGACAGAGACACTGAAAAATGAAGTTATTGCAAACCTCCCAAGCAGGTGTACAGTACTTTGGCACGTCAAGATTACTTTAGTTATATAGGGACATTTTCTGGGCATCTTGCTTATAACACATAAAAACCACAATTTAAAGAAGAAAATCTTAAAATATTTTCATCTCACAAACAAAATGCCGGTCATGAGATTGCATACAAAAATGACCATGGATGTATGTAAAATCCATTTCGAGACTGGAATTTTATCTCTATTCCCCTGTGCTGTACTGCTGAAACTTGTGAGATAAGCAACACCAACTTTTATAACTTCTTGCAAAACATTGATTAAATCAGCAACCTTTTCTGCTGGAGATTCTGTGCAGGGTAGAGCTGGGACAGGTAACTCAGGTATCTGGGTCAGGTGGGTCCTGAGTAGGATCCAGGTACCCTCAAGACTACCTGGACCCGTGGCTAGTCACGTAATATATTGTATAATGGCTGTAACAATAAATCAAAACACATTTCATGTTCTGGTGGGGGGCCTGGGATCTTAAATTATCCCAAAAAAATTGTTTCAGAAAATGGTTGAAAAACAAAACTTATGCTTCAGATTGTTAAAAAAAAGAAATGTCTGCCATGAAAATAACATTGATGCAATGTGCTTTTTACAAAAAGTGTTTAGTTTGTAGTCTGAATTAAATAAATATTCATGGTTTTGCAGCTGTAGCTGAATAACTATTTAGTCACCACACAAAATCCCAGCCCTCCCCCCAGAATATCAAATGGTCCGGCCCTCAGGCCTAGTTGTGATCTAATAATAGGGTCCATGAGCTCTAATACAAACATATGGTATGGATTCTGAAGCACTGATGACTGCCGTGGTGCCTGGGGTGTCAAACCATGTAATAGCATCTATTTATTCCTAATAGGCTTGGTATTCAACGTATCTTCATTTATCACAGTGCCACACAGTGGTGTTTTCAAGACATAATCTTTTGAGAAGGATAATTCTACTATGAATTTGGAATTACTTGATTCGGAGTCAATCAGAGGTTATCAAATCACAATAAACCCTCACTGATTGAAATAATAAACTATGTCTATGTCTATGTCTGAGAAACTGCCGATTTGACCGCCAAATCACCATAGAAGCTAATAGTACAATAGTACTTCTTTTTTAGTTATTGTTGTTATTTTTAAATAATATGTACAATTATAGGCTACAAATTGCATAGTTACAAAATATTTGAAGCTTGCGCGTTCAGTTACAAATTCAATTAAACATGGTTAGACCTACACAGGTAACCCAGGTCTACATTGAAAACACAGTATGTTTATCTCCTAAGGGAGTGAATGATGTTGGTTTGTTTGTTTCGTGCTATACTCCACAGTCAGCAGTATCCAAGCTGTAACACAAATAAACAAGCATCCAACCTCACCCTTCACCCCTCGACCCCCATATTCACCCCTCGACCCCCACCTTCACCCCTCGACCCTCACCTTCACCCCTCGACCCTCACCTTCACCCCTCGACCCCCACCTTCACCCCTCGACCCTCACCTTCACCCCTCGACCCTCACCTTCACCCCTCGACCCTCACCTTCACCCCTCGACCCCCACCTTCACCCCTCGACCCTCACCTTCACCCCTCGACCCTCACCTTCACCCCTCGACCCTCATATTCACCCCTCGACCCTCACCTTCACCCCTCGACCCTCACCTTCACCCCTCGACCCTCACCTTCACCCCTCGACCCTCATATTCACCCCTCGACCCCCACCTTCACCCCTCGACCCTCACCTTCACCCCTCGACCCTCACCTTCACCCCTCGACCCTCATATTCACCCCTCGACCCTCACCTTCACCCCTCGACCCTCACCTTCACCCCTCGACCCTCACCTTCACCCCTCGACCCTCATATTCACCCCTCGACCCTCACCTTCAACCCACGCCCCTCACCTTCACATTGATACCTATTGGTATGCCATGTTTTTCTAGCACACAGACATAAGCCCTTCATCATCATACCACATTCTCTGAGGATGACATTAGCCTGGAACCATAAACCATTCCCAGGAACATGCAGTTTGGCGCCAGCAGGAATGGTAAACCCATAGACACCCCTACACATAGCAAGTCCAGGCCTTCAGGAAAGTAGAATAATGGTCGAAATCACAACACGCAAAGTTTCTCTGGGATGTTTTTGTGAGATTTGGGGTTTTATTATTTTTATCTGTTAACAGTTTTATCTATTATTGTTTCACCAAAAGTAAAACAGTTTATCTTTAAACGTTAAACATAAAAATCATAGAAACAAAAACAGATTCTTGTTTTGGTTTTCAAAACAAGATGAATTTTGCTATTTGAACATTTTAAGTGCCAAAATTCATCAATGGTATGTTTGGCTAATATCTGTGCATGAATACTTTAAGTTCTTCTTTTGAGACAAGCCAAATACTTCCGTCGATATCATTCATAATGTACATATATCATGATTCCATGGGAAAAATTAAAATATTGAATTAATTTGAAATTAAGATTAAAATTTCATGAAGCTATATGAACAGTTGCTGAGTAAAGATCTGGAAGCCACACACAACAGACAGATGGATGGAAGAACCACTTCTGTATGTCCCCTGCAACATAATTGGCTTCAAAACAAAAGCTGTATATCTAAAGTACATGAGGCCATAACAATTTGATTGTTAGATTTTCTTCCCTATCAACCAACACAACACTCGACCACACAATACTTTATAGTCCCAAAGTATTTTCACGGGTGCCACAACAAGCAAATCGTTATGTCTCTTTCTCTCTTCCCAAGATGAAATACCTTTCCTTGATAAAAAAGTTCCCTATTCATATTTCATGAAAATGTGGATGAAGGTCTAGGAACCAGATATTAGCTTTAACTCTGGCAAAATTGATGTTTCCTTGTGTCCAAATACTCTTAGTCAAAAATCAATTAGGACATGGCATGTCAATAAATTCACATAAAACCTCCTGAATGTTCTATTACATACAGGGAGGAAAACATTCATCAAGAAAACTCACTTTTTGAAGAGTAGCACAAGCTAATGAGATTCATCCCATTCAGCTGGCTATCTTCATATGTATCTGACTTGTGCTTAACCTGCGGAGTGTGGCAGGGGATATTTATTTTCGCTGTCTGTCTTGTAAACAACATAAGGAAAATTATAGAGAAAGTGTTTGTGTAGTAAATTCTGGCAGAAAAGTCCAACTTAGAGAATCTGTGTAGTAGGATATGAAACAGAAAGTAGTGGGATCATTCATTCATTCATTCATTCATTCAGGGATGGTTCATTCATTCGTTCAGGGGTGGTTCATCCATTCATCCATTCAGGGGTGATTCATTCATTCATTCATTCATTCATTTAGGGATGGTTCATTCATTCAGTCAGGCGTTGTTCATTCATTCATTCGTCCATTCAGGGGTGATTCATTCATTTATTCATTCATTCATTCATTCATCCATTCAGGGGTGGTTCATTCATTCATTCATTCAGGGATGGTTCACTCATTCATTTATCCATTCAGGGGTGGTTCATTCATTCATCCATTCAGGGGTGGTTCATTCATTCATTCATTCAGGGGCGGTGGGTTAGGCTAGTGGTTAAAGATTTCGTTCATCATGCTTGAAGGCCTGGATTTGATTCCCCACAAAGGTACAATGCGTGAAGCAAAATGGTTATAAACAGATGTGACTAAAATGGTGATACTGTGGTCACAAAAAGTTGCCTGGGAGATTAGTTGTTGCTCGTGTCTTCAACCACTGGGTTAGTCTTTCCAGATATAACTGTAACTTTGCAGCCTGTGTGTGGTATACAAGATGATGATCTGCATCAGAGTGAGTGAGTGAGGCTGCCGTCATAGAACAGAAATATTGCTGAATAAAGAAGTAAACGACGAGTATAAAGTTGTTTATCATACAATAAAATACTGCAAAGAGACTAAACCACAAGGGGCGCAGCAGCCCCTCATGGCTTATTCTCCCCGCAGTGTTTTATTGTACAATAAACAACTTTACAGCCCCTCATGGCTTATTCTCACTGCAGTGTTTTATTGTACAATAAACAACTTTACAGCCCCTCATGACTTATTCTCACTGCAGTGTTTTATTGTACAATAAACAACTTTACAGCCCCTCATGGCTTATTCTCCCTGCAGTGTTTTATTGTACAATAAACAACTTTACAGCCCCTCATGGCTTATTCTCCCTGCAGTGTTTTATTGTACAATAAACAACTTTACAGCCCCTCATGGCTTATTCTCCCTGCAGTGTTTTATTGAACAATAAACAACTTTACAGCCCCTCATTGTTTATTCTCCCTGCAATGTTTTATTGTACAATAAACAACTTTACAGCCATTCATGGTTTATTCTCCCTGCAGTGTTTTACTGTACGATAAACTACTCCCACTGGTCGTTTATTTCTTATATGAGATATCAACATTATGTAAGCCTCTTAAAGGATGATGATAAAATGTACAAGCTTTAAAGATATTTACCCTATCTTAATAATGTCATCATGATTCCCTCAATAGAATTCGATCTTGGCACATCGGACAAGTCCATTTTATGCACAGGTGGGTATTTCCCACATATTCTCACAATCCTCATGTTGATTACCTGTACCGTTTCTCCCAATACCGATTGTCACATCTCTCTCACTTTTCGATGGGACCGTTCAGCCATCATATATATCTGCATTGCCCAGTTCCATCTATGGGGAACAACTCACAAGACACCTCCCTCTAAAAATAACGTCATCTAATTTACGACATCATCAAGTTGCACAATGTTTCATTGTGAGATAAACCACGCTTCGTTCTTCATTGTTGTTTGCGATTTATCGCTTAGCTATCTTATATTATGTGGTAGACACCCAATAAACCATCAAATCCTGTACAGACCACTTCAATATTCTAGCTAAGGCCAGTAGCTTGTCAATATCAGTTGTCAGTAGTTGTACATTTCAGATACACTGATATGGTGATGTTCCAGCCATCAACAAGATCGCTTTTGTATGTCAAACATAACACTCTTATTACACCAGTAATGTCTCCTCTGAAGGCAGGATATGTCACTCAATATATGGCCATCGATATTATCTCCCACCACACACATTCATATGCCAGGGTTCCCCAAAGAACCATGAAACCTCGTTAACTTGAACACCATTAACTCAAAATATTACGACAATGTCATTCTATGATCCCGGGAAAATCTTTAACAATATTATTGTCTACTTTCAGCACCCCACTTGTCACATCAGGAATTTGTGAAGACCAGCTCAGATACTCATATTCAGGCCTAAATCTACAATTCCCAAATTCAAAATTCAAAATTCATGCATTTATATATATAAAACTAATAATTAATTATGTGGCTTTGTAGAGAATACTAGAGATATCCTGTACTAGACTAATAACAGGACCAAGAAATAGGTAGATGGTTCTCATGCTTACTTTTATATTATTGCATTGAATGCAATCTCAAAATACAATGTCACAATATCTCTGAATTTGGAAAAAGAAGAACTTTAAAATCCCAATTTTGAACGAAATAAAGATTTTGTCCAAATTGCCAGACAGAGGCACTTAGTTTAGAATCCTTGATAAATCCCAGCACATACTAAAAATAACTTGTAATATATCTGATGGCATACAAGACTAATATATATGATGAAAGCTATCTTTCCTCAATCCAATACATTCTTTTATAGCTTATACTGTGTGTAACAATACACAAGTCCTCAGTCTCTCTTAACTCTGTCTGCCATTGAACAAACAACATATCTCAACCTCATATCACTTCCTTGAACTCTTTTTCCTGAAACCTTATTAATAGGCATCATAGCTCTATAAATTCTAAACCATTTACGACAATTGTGTCTTTTCCAGTCAATACACCTGAACAAAATGAGGCACTTAAACCACCAGACAACGGCCATCACAACAAAAGAAACAGCAATACCGCAAATCTATTCTTCAGTTAGCTTTACAGTCACAATTGACAAAACCCACTAAGAGGCTGTAATTAAGGCATAACTGATTGCCATTACTATGGATGACCGTCAGTGCAATCAGCTATTATGTCCTCGATACTGCAGACATTTCACATCTGTAACATTGCACTTATTAACAGAATATGGCGACAAATACTCTCCGTGGCTAGACATGCTCTCACTGAGGCTAGACAATCTCTTAGCAATCACTAGATATCAGTTGTTCTAGTCACATCACTGTTTTCAATCTATATGTTGTATTTGTCCAATAAACGGATATGAAAGGGGATTAATCAGTATCAGATCTCAGAAACATAGCTGACGTATTTCTACAGGCATGTTGAGCATCTGTTCACTAAAGGTTAAAGTTTTTAAGAAAATATTTTAATAAATGTTACACGTATACATAACTGAATTGACTCAGTCTTGCCAAAGGCTTCTGATGACAGAAAAGGAAATCATTTCATGTCATTTTAAATCTTTATTTAATATTTGTTTAAAAACAAACTTTTTGAAACATTAATTACCTAAAACTAATGGTATGGTTTAACATTTGAATTCTTATCATTATATTGTAGAATTTAATAGCAGTCTATGTTTTCTGTCTTCAGATTAGTCAGTTAATTTCATCTCTCCTCTCCATGCCTATTTGAATATATTGTACATAAGGTTGAATACCTTCATATACTGACCCATGTTGTTAGGTTCAACCCATTTGGGAATACTGTCACCCTATATGAGATAGGGTAAAACCAATATCATAGGACAACATGTGCGGAATGGTTTTAAACCAATTTCATAGGACAATATCCACTGAATGGGTTTAAACCAATATCATAGGACAATATCTATTGAATAGTTTTAAACCAACATTACAGGAAAATATAATTGGTTTCAAACCATCAAATCATCTTACTGCCTTATGCCATGCACCAGCTCCTCTCTGACTCTCTCACCATCTCACCTGCACCCTCTCACCCAGCACCCTTTCACCCAGCACCCTCTCACCCAGCACCCTCTCACCATGCACCCTCTCACCCAGCACCCTCTCACCATGCACCCTCTCACCCAGCACCCTTTCACCCAGCACCCTCTCACCCAGCACCCTCTCACCATGCACCCTCTCACCCTGCACCCTCTCACCTGCACCCTCTCACCTGCACCCTCTCACCATGCACCCTCTCACCATGCACCCTCTCACCTGCACCCTCTCACCATGCACCCTCTCACCCTGCACCCTCTCACCATGCACCCTCTCACCATGCGCCCTCTCACCCTGCACCCTCTCACCATGCACCCTCTCACCCTGCACCCTCTTACCCTGCACTTTCCCACCCTCTCACCCCACAAACCTGCCTCTTCCCATCATCTCATTTCACCTGCACCCTCTCACCCAGCACCCTTTCACCCAGCACCCTCTCACCCTGCACCCTCTCACCTTGCACCTTCTCACCCAGCACCCTCTCACCTGCACCCTCTCACCATGCACCCTCTCACCATGCACCCTCTCACCCTGCACCCTCTCACCCTGCACCCTCTCACCTGCACTCTCACCCCGCACCCTCTCACCTGCACCCTCTCACCTGCACTCTCACCCTGCACCCTCTCACCTGCACCCTCTCACCCTGCACCCTCTCACCCTGCACCCTCTCACCATGCACCCTCTCACCCTGCACCCTCTCACCTGCACCCTCTCACCTGCACTCTCACCCCGCACCCTCTCACCTGCACCCTCTCACCTGCACTCTCACCCCGCACCCTCTCACCCCGCACCCTCTCACCTGCACCCTCTCACCTGCACTCTCACCCCGCACCCTCTCACCCCGCACCCTCTCACCCTGCACCCTCTCACCTGCACCCTCTCACCATGCACCCTCTCACCTGCACCCTCTCACCTGCACACTCTCACCCTGCACTCTCTCACCTGCACCCTCTCACCTGCACCCTCTCACCTGCACTCTCACCCCGCACCCTCTCACCATGCACCCTCTCACCCTGCACCCTCTCACCTGCACCCTCTCACCTGCACACTCTCACCCTGCACTCTCTCACCTGCACCCTTTAACCTGCACCTTCTCACCCCGCACCCTCTCACCCAGCACCCTCTCACCCTGCACCTACCCACCCAGCACCCTCTCACCCAGCACCCTCTCAACTGCACCCTCTCACCTGCACCCTTTAACCTGCACCCTCTCACCCTGCACCTTCTCACCCTGCACCCTCTCACCCAGCACCCTCTCACCCAGCACCCTCTCACCCCGCACCCTCTCACCCTGCACCCTTTCACCCATCACCCTCTCACCCTGAACCCTTTCACCCATCACCTTCTCACCCTGCACCCTCTCACCCAGCACCCTCTCACCCAGCACCCTCTCACCCCGCACCCTCTCACCCAGCACCCTCTCACCCAGCACCCTCTGACCCTGAACCCTTTCACCCAGCACCCTCTCACCCTGCGTCTACCCACCCAGCACCCTTTCATCCAGCACCCTCTCTGCCCCTGCACCCTCTCTGCCCCTGCACATCTCACCCCGCACCCTCACCCTGCACCCTCTCACCCAGCACCCTCTCACCCAGCACCCTCTCACACCGCACCCTCTCACCCCGCACCCTCTCACCCAGCACCCTCTCAGCCCGCAAACCTGCATCTTCCCATCATCTCACCCCGCACCCTCTCACCCCACACCCTCTCACCCAGCACCCTCTCACCTTGCACCTTACCACCCTCTCACCCCGCACCCTCTCACCCCGCACCCTCTCACCCAGCACCCTCTCAGCCCGCAAACCTGCATCTTCCCATCATCTCACCCCACACCCTCTCACCCCGCACCCTCTCAGCCCGCACCCTCTCACCCCACACCCTCTCACCCCGCACCCTCTCACCCCGCACCCTCTCACCCCGCACCCTCTCACCGTGCACCCTCTCACCCCGCACCCTCTCACCCAGCACCCTCTCACCTTGCACCTTACCACCCTCTCACCCCGCACCCTCTCACCCAGCACCCTCTCAGCCCGCAAACCTGCATCTTCCCATCATCTCACCCCGCACCCTCTCACCCCACACCCTCTCACCCAGCACCCTCTCACCTTGCACCTTACCACCCTCTCACCCCGCACCCTCTCACCCAGCACCCTCTCAGCCCGCAAACCTGCATCTTCCCATCATCTCACCCCGCACCCTCTCACCCCACACCCTCTCAACCAGCACCCTCTCACCTTGCACCTTACCACCCTCTCACCCCGCACCCTCTCACCCAGCACCCTCTCAGCCCGCAAACCTGCATCTTCCCATCATCTCACCCCGCACCCTCTCACCCCACACCCTCTCACCCAGCACCCTCTCACCTTGCACCTTACCACCCTCTCACCCCGCACCCTCTCACCCCGCACCCTCTCACCCCGCACCCTCTCACCCCGCACCCTCTCACCTCAGCTGCCAGACAGACACAACATATGCTGACATGCTGCTCACGTACTCCTGTCTGACAGATACATACATAACCGTGTCATGACACTCTATATACAGTTCAAAACTATGTCCTACACCATGTGCCATTACAGAGATAACTACCGCAGTCAGTCATGGCAAAATACTATCCAGTCTGGAAAACTGGTAACCCCACATTAGTCATACGACATTCTCCTACAGATTTATGTTTACACAAGGACATACAGATTGTACAATAATGATAATCAGTTGGTTTTAAAGCCACATTTAACAGTATTCCAGTCATGGCATGTCGGCTTAATGTCAGAGGAAAGCCAGAAATGATGCAGGTCTCAGACGTTTACCACTTCGGTGAAACTCACAAGTATGGGTATGGTGCTGACAAACCAGTAAAACATAATCAGGGTGAACCGGGATTAGAACCCACAATCATAGGTTCCTGGCATGCCCAAGGGACAGAACTGTGCACAGCAATTTGCTGCAACTTAGACGACTTGGCCACCCGTGCCCCACTTAAAAATGATAAAGGATACTAAACAATTTTTTAAATAGTCTTCAACGTCACGTGTTATCAGTGTGCTAAGATGGACGCTGCTCCCATACTGTAACATTCAGTTACGATACTTGTAGCACTAAAATCACTATGGTGATGACAATGTGACCACCTGAATCTGCAGTGTGTCACTGTACCCGATGTGGATTGATGCTCATGCTGTCGATCACTTGTTTGGATCAGATGTGAATAGTTAGAGGGCATGAAGCATAAATTACTTCTACCAACTCACTCCAAAAGACTACATCTTTCAGCAACAACAACAAATATTTCGAAGAATAATCACTGATTAAATCCTTTTCATATTCCACACTGTACAGAATCTCCTTCGATCACACCTACAGCTTGCTTTGTTATCAAGAGCTACTCCGTAGTTGAGTATCTGGTCTGGGCGTGTCTCATATGTCCATAATGAAGGAGTATAGAAATGAGTCTTCAATGGTTGTCATTCATAACTTCCTGAAAGTAACACCTGTCAATAATCAAGTTAATTTCAAATCAGTATTGTCAATCATTCTTTACACTCTAACTCAGTTGCGCTTATGCTTGAATTGTCTGTAACATAAACATCACTATCGAAGGTTCAATACAATATCAGCACTCATGAAACAGAACCCAAGATTTGTTGAAACCTGCTGATATCAAGTCCCTTAATGATTTTGTGATCAATGACACTGTTGTCATCGATCATATCGGACAAGGTGACTGGCTTGATTACATCACTGTGAAGTCACCACATGCCTGGTTATACTGGGACCTTATATCTGGCTGTTCGAACACAGATTTGTCACTGATTTGTCACAAACATTGACGTCACTGGTTTTCGTAGTTCCCATTTATCTATACCCAGGTATCTACACTCTATACTAACATATCTACACCCATGTATATATACCCAGGTATCTATACTCTATACTAACATATCTATACCCATGTATACCGTATTCAACGTAATAAGCGTCCCGCTCTAATAAGCGCCCACAGCGATATTTGTTAATATATTGGCTTGTGAACAATCCCAATTAGCACCCCTTCCAACTGATCAATGTACACAAGACTTATTTATTCGCATAAAATACACACTCGTGTGTTATATGCAACCTTAATTATGGGCAATTAAATTCTTGAAAAATATATCTGTTGTACATGAACATTTCAGGCTGACGGCATAAACCACAAGTTTTATCTTTCAACTGTTTTTTTCCCACCAAAATAATATTCTAATAAGAGCCACCTATTTTTAGTTTTGAGAGCGCCCTGGGCGCTTATTACGTCGAATAGGGTATAGACCCAGGTATCTATACCAATATAGTAATCATCCAAACCTCACAGGACCGCCTCCATGGTCCAGTGGTAGAGCGTCCGCCCGGAGAGCGTCATACCAAAAGATGTTAAAAGATGGTACTTGTTGTTACCCTGTCTGGCCCTCGGCATTGAGGGGCTAAAACAAGGACTGGTCGGCTCAGAGTCAGTATACTGTGTCTGAGTGGGGTATTCATGTTAAACTGCGGCATGGCATCTCAGTGAGCTAGCACTATAAATCGGCATCAGTTCGGACTGGTACAAGCAGCCACACACACACACACACACACACACGTGCATGCACGTCGCAATATAAGTGCAATTATCTTGGACGCAACGTTAAAACCCATTTCACCTCACCTCCAAACCTCACAACCAAAACAAGCATCGTCATGGTCCTCCAGACGTCCACCACCACTATATATATGTAACTGCCAAACCCTGGTCACAATTACAGCCTCGGCCATGATCCCCACATTCCCAATGTTCCCCCGGAGGACCACAGGTATTATCTGCTGAGCTTCACTTACTGAGGCTAATGGTCTGTCACAGTCCCCCAAACCACATTTTCCTTCCACCCATTCCTTACTGTAATGCTATAGCCCTAAATAAAGTAAGTTAAGATTGTCCAAAGGTTCCAGAATCTCCCATCTCAATGGGGCACCTTTTCAATTTACATGTAGCAGTTTGGTTCTATCAAACTATATATTTTCAGAGTGTAAGCATTACACCTTTTCAAGTCATCACCATCTTGGTTGGCAGTTTTAGTGCAGCCACTAGCTGAGTGGTCCCTAAATAAGACATCAAGGTACATTCCACACCGACCTGCTGCAACACTGCTGGTATATCCCCTTGCAGGCCACTGACATGTACAGCTCCTTATCACAGCTTAAACATGTGTTCATTACAGTGGGTAATTTGTACATTTCCTTAACAACAGTACCATGTGGAGTCTGACTGATGGACAGCTGGCATCAATTTCACATCAATGATAACACAAAGTTTCTATTCTGCAGTTACAGGCATGTCCTTTTGATCTCTAAAGGTTTTGTTCTTGGTTGAATTTTGTTGGGTGTTTTTGTTCGTTTCTTTACCTGTGTGCCATGTTCAGTTCCTTTGAAATTACCTCTCTGTGATCTCACAACTCCTCGGCAAAGTCTGATGTACTTAGGCTGCCATAAAGCATTCAATTATTTTCAGATTTGCACACTGTATGCTGTCAACATGATATTGCACTTAAGAGAGTGAGTGAGTGAGTTTGATCTAACACCTCTTTGAAGAGTGTTTCAGCTATATCACAGAGTGTCAGCTTCGTGTAGGTCTAAGATGTCTACCACCCTGGTCTTGAGTATGGTGCTGACGAACGTAGAAACAGGGAATCTGTGATTCAATCCCACAATCCTAGGTTCCTGGCACACCTCAGGGAGGCAACTCTGCCCAGAGAAAAGGTGCTTTAGACCCTGGTCCCTAGACTTGCATAAGTCTCTAAGGCAATAATTATGAGTTTAAATCTTAATTCCTAGATTATACAAATAATAAGAACGTGTTGTCCCTATAAAAGATGACATCCTTACTGTCTGCTTATCTAGACTTGCCCATTATAAGGATAGAAGTACTACACCCATGGACTTGCCATTCAGCGCAGCCTTGGAGCAAGGCTACATGGTCCCCACATTACACTTAAGGACATGACCAGTTGAGAATGTTATACCCAAAACAATATAATTTGTCATGATATAGCTAAGTAAATAACATAAACATAGTCAACATAATCAAAATAATATCATGCCATCATCATCATCATCATCATCATCAACATCATCATCATTGCCATCATCATCATCATCATTTAATAATGAACTATATCATCATCTCTGACATCATAAAGAGATTATATTTAAACAACTCCATTTACACTGGTAACATCTCAACTATCAAGCAAACTAGCAACAGAAAGAAATCCCATTTTGTAAAGTCAATACCAAGAAACGATTCCCTGCATCCATTTGGTTTACCTGCTCTTACAAACACTCCATTATTTGATCGTACAAAATCCCCAATGAGAAGGGGTCCGTCCGTACTCACACCAAGCTTCATCACTTACCCATCAACAGCTCAGTCTCAGCAGCATAGATAGAAATAGTTCCAAACTTTGTCCCTCCAAGAAAAGGAAAACCCATCAGCCCTTCCAAGGAAAAAGGGCCAAAGAATCTGTAGAATTGGTTGCCTGGAGAATATTGTGTTATAAGACGAGACTTGAGGAAAAACTGAATCAGGCTACCGGCATCCTATCTTGCCTGCAGCTAGGTGAGACTCAACATTAGATCTGTTGATTGACAATGTGCCTTGCCTAGACTTGCCCCAGTCACCTTGGAGCTATTTTCAGCATGTTTATATTTTTAGCGTGTTCAGTACATGCTGGAAATATTTTCGAGCAGAAATTGACTTGAATTAACTGAACTCCCTGTAAGCAGACAATGTGTGTCGCCTAGACTTGCCCCAGTCTCCTTGTATCTATTAACACTGTTTATATATATGGTATAAGTTGGAATTACATTAAATATTTACAAACCTAACTTTGGTAATCCAGTAACCTCAGATTATTGACAGTTCATATACAAAAATGACATAAACTCAATAACTTATGAATATAATAACTATAACCAGCATCATTATTCAAATCCATTTTCTATAATTTCAAACCACATATAACCTTCCACTGGTGCATGTAAAGATGGTACAGAGTTTTCAGGTTAAAACAGTCCAATACAAACACTGATTTATTGAAAGTATCAAACTCAGTTACTGCGACATATCTTTCATTTAACTCACTCACTCTCATCATCAGTCATCATGATAAGAACAAAAACAGTTAGAAATACTTCCAGATGATATTGGACTTCACTAAGCAGCTCAGACACAACTAAATATGTAGTGATTTAAAAAGTCTGTCATTAACATTTTTCCTTAATTTTGTCCCATGCCAGGAAGTCATTAAAATCAACCCATGGTAAGGAAGTCATTTATTACAGTTCCAGAAATGATTCTTTGGTTGGAAGCAGAAATCTACCAATCATGACTGGAATTAGTTTTACACCCCTACTGGTAGTGCACGTCACAGTGAGATACGGGGACAAGGCTAAGTGTTACACCATGACTATTCATAATGGAACCCACCACTGGACGAGCAAACTCCAAACCCACTGCCCTAGCATCTTAATCCAACTACTTCACAATGTGAAAATAAACTAATTCACGATCTGTAAACAAACTGCTTCAGAAATCAAACAGCCTCCTGAAAACAGAATTCCAACAGGAATATATTCATGATTTTCATGGCAGTCAATTTGAGGACAAGAGCGAATTTTGCTAGAAAAAAAGTATGAGTTTGAAAGTTTGAAAATTATTTTAGAAGTGCACTTAATGTAATTTATTGAAAAATGTAACTTCAAAATCTATTCTGACCTGTTATTGTGACACAAGAGCATCATCATCATCATCATTATCATCATAATTATGATAATAATAATAACTTTGATAACCTTGATAACCTAAATTAGGAATTCTTTATTCCAAACTTGGAATATTCTGTCATTTCCCCAGCCCCTGAGCTGAATATCTGCTTCAGAGAAAACCTCGATCAATCACTGTCCGAAGTGTAGAGTAAGGGCACCAATGATGCTGGCATCAGGTCAAAGAAATAAGTCTGTTGAACATTGCTCCCCATCTTCCAGAAGGCCATTGCCCTGGTTTGAAGAGACCCCTGATGAATCTTGTTGTGTAAACACATGGACTATGAGGTACACACCTCACCAGATAGCCAAAGACATCCTGCGGCTAACAGCATGACTATCTCAACATTGGTGCCTTCCCCTCGAATCTATGTCCATGGATAGCAATCTCTGAAACTCAATAGCAAGGCCGCATACTGAATGCCCCAGTGAGCTGTTTTCCCCTGATGGAACATACATTCACAAAACACAGGAGAGGGTTTCAAGCAACCTTTGAATGTAAGATGCATGGTCTGTCAAAGACAACAGGTCAACAAAATGCTGTTGAAATACAAACTGCCTATGTAGCTAAACACCACAGGTCATCTACTAAATGATGCAAACATACTATTTAGCTAAATGCCACGGGTCATCTATTAAGTGATGCAAACATCCTATGTAGCTAAATACCACAGGTCATCTATTAAGTGATGCAAACATCCTATGTAGCTAAATACCACTGGTCATCTATTAAGTGATGCAAACATCCTATGTAGCTAAATACCACAGGTCATCTATTAAGTGATGCAAACATCCTATGTAGCTAAATACCACAGGTCATCTATTAAGTGATGCAAACATCCTATGTAGCTAAATACCACAGGTCATCTACTAAGTGATGCAAACATCCTATGTAGCTAAATACCACTGGTCATCTATTAAGTGATGCAAACATCCTATGTAGCTAAATACCACAGGTCATCTATTAAGTGATGCAAACATCCTATGTAGCTAAATACCACAGGTCATCTATTAAGTGATGCAAACATCCTATGTAGCTAAATACCACAGGTCATCTATTAAGTGATGCAAACATCCTATGTAGCTAAATACCACAGGTCATCTACTAAGTGATGCAAACATCCTATGTAGCTAAATACCACTGGTCATCTATTAAGTGATGCAAACATCCTATTTAGCTAAATGCCACTGGTCATCTACTAAGTGATGCAAACATCCTATTTAGCTAAATGCCACGGGTCATCTACTAAATGATGCAAACATACTATGTAGCTAAATACCACAGGTCATCTATTAAGTGATGCAAACATCCTATGTAGCTAAATACCACAGGTCATCTATTAAGTGATGCAAACATCCTATGTAGCTAAATACCACAGGTCATCTATTAAGTGATGCAAACATCCTATGTAGCTAAATACCACAGGTCATCTACTAAGTGATGCAAACATCCTATGTAGCTAAATACCACTGGTCATCTACTAAGTGATGCAAACATCCTATTTAGCTAAATGCCACTGGTCATCTACTAAGTGATGCAAACATCCTATTTAGCTAAATGCCACGGGTCATCTACTAAATGATGAAAAACATCCTATGTAGCTAAATACCACTGGTCATCTATTAAGTGATGCAAACATACTATGTAGCTAAATACCACAGGTCATCTATTAAGTGATGCAAACATCCTATGTAGCTAAATACCACAGGTCATCTATTAAGTGATGCAAACATCCTATGTAGCTAAATACCACAGGTCATCTATTAAGTGATGCAAACATCCTATGTAGCTAAATACCACAGGTCATCTACTAAGTGATGCAAACATCCTATGTAGCTAAATACCACTGGTCATCTATTAAGTGATGCAAACATCCTATTTAGCTAAATGCCACTGGTCATCTACTAAGTGATGCAAACATCCTATTTAGCTAAATGCCACGGGTCATCTACTAAATGATGCAAACATACTATGTAGCTAAATACCACAGGTCATCTATTAAGTGATGCAAACATCCTATGTAGCTAAATACCACAGGTCATCTATTAAGTGATGCAAACATCCTATGTAGCTAAATACCACAGGTCATCTATTAAGTGATGCAAACATCCTATGTAGCTAAATACCACAGGTCATCTACTAAGTGATGCAAACATCCTATGTAGCTAAATACCACTGGTCATCTATTAAGTGATGCAAACATCCTATTTAGCTAAATGCCACTGGTCATCTACTAAGTGATGCAAACATCCTATTTAGCTAAATGCCACGGGTCATCTACTAAATGATGAAAAACATCCTATGTAGCTAAATACCACTGGTCATCTATTAAGTGATGCAAACATCCTATGTAGCTAAACACCACTGGTCATCTATTAAGTGATGCAAACATCCTATGTAGCTAAATACCACTGGTCATCTACTAAATGATGCAAACATCCTATGTGGCTAAACACCACTGGTCATCTATTAAGTGATGCAAACATCCTATGTAGCTAAATACCACTGGTCATCTACTAAATGATGCAAACATCCTATTTAACTAAATGCCACGGGTCATCTACTAAATGATGCAAACATCCTATGTGGCTAAATACCACAGGTCATCTATTAAGTGATGCAAACATCCTATGTAGCTAAACACCACTGGTCATCTATTAAGTGATGCAAACATCCTATGTAGCTAAATACCACTGGTCATCTACTAAATGATGCAAACATCCTATGTGGCTAAACACCACTGGTCATCTATTAAGTGATGCAAACATCCTATGTAGCTAAATACCACTGGTCATCTACTAAATGATGCAAACATCCTATTTAACTAAATGCCACGGGTCATCTACTAAATGATGCAAACATCCTATGTGGCTAAACACCACAGGTCATCTACTAAATGATGCAAACATCCTATGTGGCTAAACACCACAGGTCATCTACTAAATGATGCAAACATACTATTTAGCTAAATGCCACGGGTCATCTACTAAATGATGCAAACATCCTATGTGGCTAAACACCACTGGTCATCTATTAAGTGATGCAAACATCCTATGTAGCTAAATACCACAGGTCATCTACTAAATGATGCAAACATCCTATTTAACTAAATGCCACGGGTCATTTACTAAATGATGCAAACATCTTATGTAGCTAAACACCACAGGTCATCTACTAAATGATGAAAAACATCCTATGTGGCTAAACACCACTGGTCATCTATTAAGTGATGCAAACATCCTATGTAGCTAAATACCACAGGTCATCTACTAAATGATGCAAACATACTATTTAGCTAAATGCCACGGGTCATCTACTAAATGATGCAAACATCTTATGTAGCTAAACACCACAGGTCATCTACTAAATGATGAAAAACATCCTATGTAGCTAAATACCACAGGTCTTCTACCAAGGCCACAATAAAGCCAAAAGGTAATAAATAAGTCATGGCGATGCTCATAAAACTAACTAAACGTCATAATAACTACTGGTACTTTAAGTTTTTGTATGGCATTTAGAAGTTACACACATGAGAGAAAATTTATGGATATTAACTTCTGTATGATGAGGAGTTGACATCTATAAAGTTCTCCCTCTCCCTACTGGTATATAAACATGTACATGAATTTTCATAATCTGCAGTTTATTTCCCCAGTGTTGCATGTTCTAGTTATTATCTACCAACAGTTATCAATATCATACAGAGGTAGAAATAAACCAATTTATCTGATCATTGATCTCTTTCTTCTGATCATTGATCTCTTCTGTCGTTCATGCATTCCCCTACTCCAATCTCCCCTCCTCCCACCCCAGGGTTCTCCACTGGTTATCAATGCCATCAACCCCAAGGCTGACGGTTACACTTGATTTTTGTTCTGTCCCTAGAGTACCTTCAAAGGCGCCTAAATTGAATCAACCTACCATCCTCAATTGAATATATTAATACCTATCTATTTCAAGCAAATCTCGCTCCAAGTGCATGCACCTGCTTGTGTGTCTCCTTCAGTGTCTTTTTACTTGACTTAATAAAAGAGCTGATTCATCAAATTTTGAGGAAAACAGTCAAGGATTCTTTTCAAAGATATTTTGAAGTATGTGTATTACTGACACAAAACCAATGTGAACAAAACTTATTCGATAAGGTATGGATGATTTATCAAAGCTTGAATATTAATTAGTAATCTTAAAGGAAAGTGTTACCATGGTTACCATGGTATTGACATTTACGGATCACCTGTATAGTTAAATGGAATCATGGAATTTCAGTTTTCAAATAAATAAAAGGGACAAAACTTTTTGCATATTCTCTGACAAAAGCTGAATACATTAACTTGTAGTCTTGATAATGTGAAAAAGTGAATGTTACATTTGAATAAACTAATCAACAAGAGATATTAACTGAAAAGTTTAACTAATTTTCATAATTAACTGGAACTGACGGAGTTACCTCCCATATTGGCGAAAGTAGCATGGCAGAAGACAAAGACGTGGTGGTAATTGTGGATGTGCCCACATTTAACAACCATCCCATTTAAAAGAACTTTTTTCTGTTCTTGTTTTTTAGTTAGTTTTTTAAAAAAGTTTTTGAGACATTAAATAAATATTTGGAGCAAAAGGTTTGAGTTGTATTTCATCAATCTTGAAATTTCTTACTATATGTGTATCGTGAAAACAGTTGTATCGTCAGTCCGTATCGTGATACGTATCGCATCGGAAGATGTCAGGAGACACTCAGCTGTCACGTTTACAGTATACAATAATGTATGCATAAAATAATTAAAATGAATTTAATAGACTGATCATACTCTCAGTGCTTGGAATTTAAACTTAACATACACCATCCTGCTAAGAATGTGCAGAGATACATGGACTTAATTTTCATTATGAAACAGCCATCACAATTATGATCATAATTTCACATACAGAAATTAATGCATATAAGGCTTACATAATTTAGCAATTAACACACTGACTATCTTCTGTTTAACAAAAACACACGTTTTCCTTTGATGATTTAGACCACAAGCTATGATGCCAGACATCATACAGAATGCCAACCCAAGACTGACCTTGACCTTATTCCCATGATATTCATTCCATTCTATGTCTACATGATGAACCAAAATGCTAATATGGTTCCTCTCATTGTGCAGTTATATCACTTGCAAACCATCACTCTAAACGCTGCCGCATAATTTGACATATATGTCAGTTGTTAAAAAGGCTACAGATTATTCCTATGTCTAATGAAGCCTTAATTCACCAATGAAACAAGTAAGGATAAATCTTGCACATTGTGGGGAAATTTCCATTAGACCATTAGTCCCCCTGCTAATAATTTCTCCATATTCCTATCACATTTACAAAATGGGAATACAATATCTTCCATTGAAGTCTCGGAACTCCCACTGCCATGTGTTCAACCGTAATACTGCCAGCAAACTGGAATGACATGGGAACATATTGTCAGTTTCAGAAGTGATAACACTAGTAGTATATTCAATGACCTTTACGGACCCTGACACTATTTCCCTAGCTGCATGTAGAACTCTCCTGGATATTTGGCATAACGAAAAGTGTTGGTGATAATTAATGATTTATGCAATAAAAGAAGAATGGGAAGATATTTTAGTGAAACTTATATTTAAAACTTATCGACTATCATCTTAGTGTTGTCAGCAAATATTAATAGTGGGACGATACACCGACGAATCGGGTGATCACAATTTTTTACTTCTCAATATAAGTAGCGATCACAATCGCACACCGAGTTAAAAGTATCAATTCTTACCTTAAATGTATTCTTTAATAAATGTTACACCAAACACTAATTACTAGTGAAAATGAGTAGTGAAAACATGAATATTTTCATCCACTGCACCATAGTTGACAATGCCAGCTGTAAATCGCTAGTGTGCCAGGAATTTGGCCATCCTGCCTATGAAAAAGATGGCTTACATACCACAAATAAGAGCACATGCAAGTATCATGATATGTATCGTATCGTTGGCAAGGTATTGTGATACGCATTGGATTGTACTGTTGGTGGACTGTCGCAGCGCTAGTAAATATGTGACTTGCATCCAAGAAATATGCATTGGTTATTCATGAAATAAACCATCTTGATGATCTTGAATATCTCTCGTCCTCAAAAAAAAAGAGAATCAGTGTATGATATTTTGAACTGCATTTAAATTTCCTCTGTAGATATCAAAATAACATCATTGTACTCCAAAGGAACAAAATCCTAAAATAGGGAATTCAGGTTTATGATGTGGTCAGCAAAATCACACTATTTGTAGCAAGGTACGCTATATCATCACGGTAGTTAATGTATTATTGATCTTTACGGCAAACTCTTATGGCCTATTAAATATTTCAGACGCAAAATATTTCTTTATTTTGTTCAACTTTTATGACATGTCAATTAGGATTGATTGATGATGATTTTCTTTAGCGAGTTCTGTCAACAAAGTACCTGTCATTAGCAACTCAAGGGTTGGTAACTCCAAATTATCGCGGTATCACTATCTTGTGTTGTGATATGTGTGAATTATGTGGTTTACATCACTTCCTGTTTTGGATTATCGATAATCAGTATGCATCACGACCAAATAAACGGGTACTCATAAGCAGTGTTATATTTGGGATTACTCTCTCCTTGTCAAGTACAGATTTCATTAGTTTGGGGTTGACTCCTATCCGGAACCGGAACCCACTCTCAGAGTGAGGCGCCTAATCGCCAGCACACAAAGTCAGTTATCTAACCCACTCAGCCACCAAGGCTTTCACTAAAATGAAAATCCATTTCTAAATGGCATCATTTATTCAAAAATGGCTTCTGAAGAATTTCAAATGGAGGTAGGGATAATTCTACTTCAAAAACATTCAAGAAACTATCATAAACAAGAGTCATCAGAAGATGACATATATCCCCCCGGCCCCCATTTATTTAAATATAAGCCAAATGGGAATTCAAGTATCAAGCCCAAAACCTGTGGGCTCATTTACAAATGGTAGGAATTCAAATTTTAGCATTCTCTACACATTGGAGTGAGCATGTGCTGAGAGATAGACTTCTACACATAGAACATGCTATGTCGTATTGGTGTTGGAAGAGTTTATTTAACATTCGCAAAAAGCTGTAATAAATGTTAAAAGTTATAAGTAGATATGTAGACGACACTTCTCACTCAATGTTTACCTCACAGCATTAAAGAACCTTTTCCTTGAAACACATTTTCAAACAAATATTCAAAAAGTCTTAAAATAGCAATGGGAACCATTTTCAGATCTTTATCCTATGAGAATACTTCCTGACAACTGTCAAAATGAAAAAAGAAATCACACAACTTGATAAAAAAATCTGTATTTCATTTGAAACACATTTTCAAAGTCTTGATAAAGATATTGAAAGGTTTTCAAGTTCCGCTCTCTCAAAAACACCAAGACCATTTCAGACTAAGTCCAATTTGTCGCCATGAAAAAGGGGAAAATGTTCCAAAAAAAATCAAAATAAAGGAACCACTTCAGGACATGATTGATAAAACTTGCGTGTTTCGGTAAAGAATATTTCATGATTTTCAAGCTCTGCTCTGAAAACGACATCCACCTCATCTCGGAAACAAGTCCCACTGTTTTCATGGAAACAGATAAAAATGCAAAGAAACTTAAATAGCTTAAGGCACCACTTCAGGATCTGTTTGATATATCTGCCAAGTAATGTTGAAAGCTATGGAATCGTTTTCAAGTTGTGCTCCAACCCCCCTTTTGAAATTAAGACCAAATTGTTTAAACTGAAATTGAGGAAAAATAAAACGGAAACAATCTGCAAAATGCAAAAGGCACCACTTCAGGTATATCTGCCAATTTTTGTTGAAAAATATTGAACGATTTTCGAGTTGGCCACGGAAATGAAGAGAATAAGAGGGATGGTTAGACAGACAGACAGACAGACAGACAGTGTCAACTTTATCCAACCACATCCAATGATTGATATAGGCAAAGTCCCACACCAAAGACGAATAACACTAAGGACCCACTTTGAACACCTCATCGCCATCTTAGTGTGTCTTTGACCAGGATGAGGTTCCAACTTAGGACTTATGTGTTTGGAGAATCCTATATCTGACAAGGAACAAACACCTACCAACTTGGACATAATAATTTCCTAACTACTAGTTCCATGATGACATAAACATTGGTGTGAATAAGCGGGGGTCAGGAATGAGGTTCATCAAATTTAAGAGATGAGGAAATAGCTCTATCTGTTCACGGTAATTACTAACTCCAGTCACAGAGGTCATCGGGTAATGAGAGGTCAAAGTAATTAGAGGTCAACTGCTGTATTGATACAGGAACAGTCTGTCACTTTGGCAGGTTGTCTGCTATACTCTTTGACATAATGACTGAACCAATCTTGGACTTGTGAAGTAAGTTGTGTGGATAATAGTTTCAGTTCTCACAGGGTCGGATACAAATAAAGTTATTTCCAAGTGTGACAATCACTGATAAGATGTTTGGTGTGCACTTAGAAAGTAAGAATGACAACCAGAAGAATAATTTTAATTAAAAAAAACAATTATCAAAAAGCGTGTTCATAGCGTCATCAGTCTTCAATCGTTTGTCCAGTTTACTTGTTCAAAGTATGCTTCTCGCTGGCTCACATTGAAAAGAGAACTCCAAGGTATTTATATTTAAAGAAATGTGATTTCCATGTACGCAGTTATGGCACCGAGAACATTCCTTAACCATGCTGTTTTGATCACGTGTCATTGACCCTTTAAACAAATCCCCACAAATTTGATAGAACAAATCATCTGACTGTTACTTTAATTCCAACTTGACAACAGAATGTCTATCTTATCTGTCTGTCTGCAGGGGGAAGGGGGGACAAGGATGGTGCACTTCTTGGGATATATTCTCAGACAGATTATTTTAAAGGGGCTCTATCCTCCACACGCTAGTGCTCACTTACTGTCTCATTATAGACATTGTACTTCATACTGTTAGAGAGTCTTTAATTGCTAAATTGATCGTATATTCACTCAATTTCATTGATGATATTCACTCAATTTCATTGATGATATTCACTCAATTTCTTTGATGATATCACACAATTTCATTGATGATATTCACTCAATTTAATTGTTGATATTTGCTCAATTTCATTGATGATATTCACTCAATTTCATTGATGATATTCACTCAATTTAATTGATGATATTCACTCAATTTCTTTGATGATATCACACAATTTTATTGATGATATTCGCTCAATTTCATTGATGATATTTGCTCAATTTCATTGATGATATTTGCTCAATTTCATTGATGATATCACACAATTTAATTGATGATATTTGCTCAATTTAGTTGATGATATTTGCTCAATTTAATTGATGATATCACACAATTTAATTGATGATATTCAATCAATTTAATTGATGATTTTTGCTCAATTAAATTGATGATTTTCACTCAATTGTGGCATATAAGCTGACACAATTAAAGCTCATATTCTATGTACTATTTCATAAATTATATTGTTTATTTCCTGTGAATGCTATTATGTAATTCCGAGTACAGTACCGTACACGGCCCTGCCTCCATTACGTGAGGGAATAGCAACATTATTAATTATTACCCACATGGAGAAGATACAGGTGGTAAGATACTAAATCCGTACGTCACACGTGTGTCGTACAAGGTTGACCTTGTTTTATTCGTTTTGATTGGATAACCGTGACCTCTGTCACACCGGGACTACTTTTTTCATTCATAAAAAATCGCGAGACGTCATTCATTTTGCGATTACAAGGCAGAACTGAAGAAATTCATGAGAACGAGAGATATTTACAAACACTTTATTAAACCAAACAAGATAGTCACACGCATCAAATTCGGTTTGCATTCTATATAAGTTATGCATAGAGCTCCTACAGACATATAATCGAGCTAGATCTATAAATCGATTTACAATGTACGACCATTTTCGCAACTTTCAATTTGATTTAACGTAAAAGGATAAGCGTGGTGAAATGAAGTCTGTTTAAACTATCTGGACAGATATCTAGACTTACTTGGGATGATCCGGTTGTGCCATCGGTGTCCCCTTTGAAGCGTATGTTGTGGCGCTGTTTCGGGAAGTGTTGTTCATGAATGAACGAACACGACAGCACGACCAGATCACTTAAAGTTCACAGTTCCGATACAAATCATTCGAAAACTCCGTGGAAGTGTGCCTGACTTCTGATTTTGTGGCCCCAAACATCCCAAATGTGAATAGTAACATTCCCTATCTCTAGCGTAAAACGCTGTGAGTGGATCGCGGTTGTCTTTTCTTATTCCGGTGGCGACCTTGCCCTTCGATCGTTCGAAGCTGTCACTGACATGCAAGCAGATTTGAGTTTGTTGATTTCCACGTCTTCAGTAAAGGGTGGTACAGTTAACATGAATGTCTTTGGCGAACAGTCTGATTTCCCTCTACCAAAATGGTACGGACATGATATAAATTCAGCTGATAGATCAAGGAAACCGAACCATTTTGATTGCACAGACGGGACCCCGGCAGTGTGATGCGTGTGACTGTTGGTCCGATATTCAAAGCGCGGCGCTAATGTGACATTTCAAATTTTCTTATCGGTGTCCTGCGTACTAACAACATGGCGCTTGAATTACCATAAGTTGAAGACTTTCTTCCAAAAGGATCTTGAGCTTCGGTGCTGGTTTGTTTGCAAACAGATCAGCAGGCGCATGTTGTTAATACGTATGCATAAACATGTCAACAATGCCCATATTTGGTCATATACCAATATTCATGCGCAACCAAATTTTGCAACCGGTTTCAGTTTGGTCTGTCAACGAACGCAAGTTGTTATGTATTTACGCTTTAATATATATTTAACGTGGGTAATAAATAAAATACCACACTCATTCTCGTTAGATACCATTTTTACGAAACTCGTGAACTTTCTATGGTATCTGACCTCGCTTTCGCTCGGTCAGATACCATAGAAAGTCCACTCGTTTCGTAATAATGGTATCTAACGAGAATGAGTGTAGTATTCTCTATGTACACCATTTATGATTGACATACACAGCAGTCTTTGAACAAGCAACAAGGAAGTGTTGCTTGAGAAACCTTAATCCAAGTTGATTGGACAACCAATTAGCAAATACTGTATTCAACGTAATAAGCGCCCTGCTCTAATAAGCACCCACAGCTATATTTTCTAATATACTGGCTGGTGAACAATTCCAATTAGCACCCCTTCCGATTGATAAATGTACACAAGGCTATTTATTCGTGCATAATACGTTTGCTACATGCACCCTTAATTATGGGGCGGTCAGGTAGCCTAGTGGTTAAAGCGTTCGCTCGCCACGCCGAAGACCCGGGTTCGATTCCCAACATGGGTACAATGTGTGAAGCCCATTTCTGGTGTCCCAATTAAATTTTGGAAATATATATCTGTTGTTCATAAACATTTCAGAATAAACCATGAAATTTACACTCTTTTCACGAAAATAATATTCTAATAAGAGCCCCCTATTTCTAATTTTGAGAGCGCCCTGGGTACTTATTAAGTCAAATACGGAAGTCAAATACTGATCCGGAAATGCACAAATTTCATTATTGTCGTAAAATCTGACTTGGTTATTGCCAATAATGGCTGCATATATTTGTATCATTCAATTCAATAAACAACAAATGTTTAATTCGTATGAAATATGTTACTGGAAAAGAAAAGACTACATATAGTCAGCTGTTTGTTGTTTAAACGCCACACGCATCAATAATCCAGCTATATGACGGCAGTCTGTAAATAATCGAACCTGGACAAGACAATCCAGTGATCAACATCATGAGCATTTGGGATAAGATGACATGCATCAACCAAGTCAGCAAGCCTGACCACCCGATCCTGTTAGTCGCCTCTGACGACAAGCATGGGTTTCTGGGGACCAATTTTAACCCGGGTCTTAACCTTGCATGAGTTCCTGATATCAATCATGACCCCCTTTATCTCCTTGTGAACAGGAAGTCACGACAATCAGGGAGAGTTGTTTTGGTGTACAGACACATACATCAATTACAATGTACAATTGAGCAGGAGTGGTTTTGGAAGATTCAGACAAGGAAGTCTATCTCTATCATAAAGAATAGATATCAGGTGACTTAACAAAATTAAAAACAAACATTTGTTTTATTAAATGTGTTGTTTTCGGAAGTAATTCAACTTTAAAAATCTATTTATTCCTACAGATATAAACAACACTGAATTATTTTCCTGCCAATATGATTCACTCTCAATCCCTCAAGAAAAAGGAAACCATGCAAGCCAGAAAACGCAATCTGCTCCCGGCTAAGTGTATTTACTCAAATCACTCAGCAGGGACTCCAGGAAGACTAGATCCTGATATCTCAGGCTGAGCCAACTTAAGAAGATCGGACAGTCAGCCTCAGTTACTTGGTCCCCTGTGTATCACACACCAACAGTTGCTCATGATTTCAATCACTGGTTTGTTTGGTCCAGACCAGTTGTTTACAGGCTGACATGATACCTGGCAGGAATACTGTTGACTGAGGCATCACATGACATTGTTCATGACATTATTCATGATATTTTATACATGGTATTATTCATGGCAACATTCATGAAACTATTCTATTCATGACATCAATCATGGCATTACTCATGACATTACTCTATTCATGATATTATTCTATACATGGTATTATTCATGACAATATTCATGACATAATTCTATCCATGGCATCATTCATGAAACTATTCTGTTCATGACATCATTCATGACATCATTCATGACATTATTCATGACATCATTCTATTCATGGCATTATTCTATTCATGACATTAGTCATAGCATTATACTGTTCATGACATTATTCATGACAATCTATTCATGGCATTATTCTATTCATGGCATTATTCATGAAACTATTCTACTCATGGCATTATTCATAACATTATTCTCTTCGTGGCATTATTCATGACATTATTCTATTCATGGCATTATTTCTGACATTATTCTATTCATGGCATTATTTGTGACATTATTCATGGCATTAATCAAGACATTATTCATGGCATTATTCCAGAAATTATTCATGATATCGCAATATACTTACAGAGTACTTCTACCTTTCCACAATGGAAGACTTTCTTATTTCACATAGCGACTCGCATAAAGTAAAAGTTATCTTTGTGAAATCCACAATACAGGGGACATAAATAACTTGGGCTTAGTCTATACTGCCTGTAACAACAGCAGTCTTGGAACAGGCTCTGTTTCCATATCAGTTAAATGTCAGCTGTGCTGAAGATGCTATCTCTGACAAGAGACCGGATCCCAATAAATGTCAGCTTGTTAATTACACAAACACTATACCGTGCATACTGTCTCATAATCACCACATATATTGGGACAAGTCTCTGTATGCTGACTGTCAAATGAAGGAGTCAAATGTTAGAATGAATTTGATTGTTTGGCTCCAGTTTCTAATATTTCCACAATTTCATCATGAACTATATCTGCCACAAGCGTCTCGGTAAGGGAGTATCAGTTGAATGGGCTAGTGTCGTTGAGAGCGAGTACACAAACATTCAGCTCATAAAATCCTGTACTCTGACACACGTAGCTAATTTATCATTACGGCTTCACAAAGCTTTATTTCAGAGAAATATTTGTGTATGAAACAAGGTCTATCGTACCACCACCTGACTATCAGGTCATAATTCAAAAGTGCAAACATGCTGTCACATAAAACTTTGCCACTCAACTTACATATGGGTTCCTACAAGACGCCAACTTGTCGGTCAAATAGTAAGTTCTTTTAACAAGTAATGATAGAATTCCACTCAGTGATCAACAGTATGACCCCTGCCCACATTGCTGGGGTATAGATTGTAGTGTGACCAACAGCTCCTCGCAAGTATGGCCCTTATTATCTTCCATATTTTTTTATATGAAGCTAGCCGACCAAGTTTTGCAAGCAGCAATAAGTTTATGGAACAACTTGTTCAATTATGATGCATTATGGACACAGGGTGAATATTGAGGTAGCTCCTCGCAAGTATGGCCCTTATTATCTTCCATATTTTTTTATATGAAGCTAGCCGACCAAGTTTTGCAAGCAGCAATAAGTTTATGGAACAACTTGTTCAATTATGATGCATTATGGACATAGGGTGAATATTGAGGTTCTGTGGACCTGTGTGTTTACTTCTTCATTGTTTTATGACTTCATTATTACTTACCAATAGTCAGAACAATTAGTGATAAACAACATCCTCACACTCCCTACTTACTGCATCTCTGACGCATTGTGTATTTATAGCGGAAACACGTTTAGCCACAAGATAAGGGAATCCGCAAGAATAGGAGAAGGGCCCCTTGATTTACAGCTACTGGGTTCAACAGGGATTAGACAAATGTATTTTGATATAAAGACAGGAGCGTTTCAACCAAAGCAGACATGAATTATACATATCAAGTTATGTATCACACAGCAGACTCCCCAGGGAGCTGAGAATGAAATTTGATCCACTGACCAGTGGTCAATTATTGATTATTGTTTACATGTGAGGAGAAATTGGGTTAAACTTGCATCAAAGATTTTTGCCCTTATAAATAGCAATGCGCATGCATGTGTGTGTGTGTGTGTGGCTGCTTGTACTTAATAGAGTCCGGACTGATGCCAATTTATAGTGCTAGCTCACTGAGATACCATGCCCCAGTTTAACATGAATACCTCACTCACACACAGTGTACTGACTCCGAGCCTACCAGTCCTTGTTTTAGCTCCTTAATGCCGAGCGCCAGACAGGGTAACAACAAGTACAATGCTTTAACATTTTTTGGTATGACCTTCCACTCTCCATGCGGACGCTCTACCACGAGACCACGGAGGCGGTCTTATTGACGGAGCCAACTCTGCACTGCTGGTTGCATATTGAATCTGCATTTGTTTTATTTGGAGTCTTCAAATCTTTCAATAGGATAATCCTGTTAACACAAAATACATGTTAACTGTCAAGGAATCAGCTGTATAGAGCGAACTAGACTCGACATACATTATTTACAAGCAGCCAATAAGAACAAGACATATTCTCTCCCATTGTTCTATGATTGGTTCTAGATACACATGTATACATAGAATTTGTCATCAGCAGCCAATTCTTGTAAGAGGCAACTAATGGGATGGGGTGGTCTGGCTCGCAATTGCAAAGATCGATGCTCATGATGTCAATCACTGGATTATCAGGTCAAGATTTGCTTATTTACAGACCACCATCATTCAGCTGGAATATTGCTGAGTGTTAAACAATAAACATTAACACAGGAAATCACACATTAGCATAGTCAAAGGAGAAAGGCAATGTGGTTTGAAAAATGTTCCATGTGTTGTTAAACAAGTTACCATGATATGTTGAATATAATTCATCATTATTGTGTATAAATCAAGTATCTCAAATGCTGCTGTTACTCTACTGGACGTTCACCTACACGGTTGTCAAGAACGCATTAATACAAACAAGGGACACTCACATTTCATGCATTAATTTCTTAGTATGTCAAGTCTTAATCACAAAATGCATCTTTCCTTTTCAATAACATGGACAATTTCCATAGATGGATGACTGTTTTGAGTTTCAAGCCAAGACCACATAAATGCGAGCAGGGGGTGGTCTCAAATTTAAATGTTTGCATCAGTTTCATGTTTGCACCAATTTCATAAAGTAAGGTATTGTATGTATGCTTGTGATTACAAAATACACCCTCCTTTTTGCATACCGGTAATCGGTCCATGACACATACTTCACTGCATAACCTATCAACCCAATGTAAGTTAAACCCCTGTGACCTGTATCTGCTTGCTTTGTGATGCTAATGTCTTAACCTGTCTTCACCGACATACTTTCTCAGGATACTGATACACTCTATCAACAATGACATTGCATTAAGACCACTTCTCGACTTCCTTGAATATACACTTTTACTGACAAGTCATTTAAATGGTCATTTCGATCTGTCGTTCAATCATTCCAAGATTATGCAGTGTGTGCCCTTGCGAAAAGAATGACAGGAAAATCAATCAAACATGTTCTTTTACACATTAATCCAATTCCAGTTAATTGTGGAGTAACAGTACATTACTAAGCAAATGCTCAAGGTTCCTGTGACAATGCTCAAATTAATTCAGTTTTGAACTCTCATAATTGAACTGAAAAGAGCAAATCTTATGGTTAGCATATATAACATGAAATATACATGAAATTGACAACCCTTGTCAATTTCAACTAATGAAATATGCATTCACCACAAAACAAGTCACTTGACAATTGGGCTTCTTATTCTCAACTTTCAATGACACTACACTTTATGATAACATTTCTACAAATAAAACAGGTCAGTAAAGCCATAATGAATTGATTATTAGATTTTCCTTCCCATCGTCCTCATTACAAAAGACCCTCCTCACATCATTTCAATGTTTCGAAGTCTGGACATAGAATATCGCAATGTGTGATCATATATGACCTTTTTCAACTTGATAAACTACACCATTTACATAGTCCACATGAATCACATCCATCAAAAGTTAATGTACACAAATGTCAAAAACAATTTTAAAAAGTGCTTTCCAATTTAAAATGCTTTTGAAAGGTGCTCAAAAGTTGTCTGAAAATATAATCAGTACTTCTATGATTCTAATATGTGCGGTAAAGTCAGAGTGAGCATCAGAAAAGACAGCAACTTTTTCAAACCCTGTTGTCGATCTAAGGTGTCTCAATTTGAAGAGTTGTCGCCCCTAGCCATGACAGGATCAACTCGTCATGGGTACAAATCCAAACTTAGTTCCTAATAGAAGCCTTACTCCTTAAGCACCACGACAGCGCCAGTGAGTTTAAGTGGTAAACATCAATAATCCACATCACATCAGGCTTCACGAGCTGACAATAGGGCTGGGACGGGACGAGTGTACCTGAATCCCTTTTACCAGGGCACCAGTAAAACAATTTCAGACTGGACAATTTGAACCCAACTCTTGAGACCTACAGTTGGTTAGGTAATAGGGGGTCACACAAAAAGTAAATATGGACTCTGACACATCACCATATTACTGAAAAGCTGATCAAAATAAAAACCCAACTCAACCTCAAAGTTTAAACTTATCTGAAAATGCAATCAAGAAGAAGGTAAATTCTGAGAAAAAAATCAAGAAAAATATTTACCAGCTTTCAAACACTGCCTGCAAATGATTGGTTTCTTCTGTCTCAAGACTTTGTGTGTATTTCTAATTCCTCCCAGCCTTACAATGTTAGCCTGAATCGTGACTTGAAAGTCTATGCTATACACGTGAGTACACTTGAGTTTCAGTCCGGCATACCAGGAGTTTCACATTACCCTCACACAACCATCTCCCAAGCGAAGTCCACTCTTCCCATCAAACAGGCTTACAGGTAATGCATATCAGTGTCGTAGTGGAGAGCATGGCTCACCTACTAAACCTTGTCGTCATAAATATCTGTCTTTTATACAGCTGTATATTTATATTCAACCAACTGCGTATGCTTGAATGTTGGGAAACCCAAGCCGGAATGAGTAACACCAAAATAATAGACATCGTGCCTGACCTATTTGAAGATGTCAGTAAAGCTTGACAGTCATTGACATGACAGGACTCGCCATCCTGGCAGTTTCTTGATTGACAGTATATGTGAACGGTTCCAACTTGCATTTTACTCTTACTAAAAGTTGTGCATTGCACATAGGCTTGACATTACCTTGTGTGTTGTAGATGTGGTATCTGGTGAAATGACGGAGCAAAGACGAGGGGATCTGACACAATAGGTCCATGTAACAGTACCCGGATATATGCCTCAGTAGCTATCTACAATTGCCTGAGTGAAATGGACGACATGACTTCTTAACCAGGAAGTAAATATCAATGTGATTGCTGTTGTATACATAGACTTGATCATATGTAATATAGCTTGTAGTGGGAGTGAGGTGGTGGGGGGTAGATCTGGACTGAGGTAGGGGTGGTGTGTCAGTGTTGGGGTGGTAGATCTGGAGTGAGGTAGGGGTAGTGTGTCAGTGTTGGGGTGGTAGATCTGGAGTGAGGTAGGGGTGGTGTGTCAGTGTTGGGGGAGGTACATCTGGAGTGAGGTAGGGGTGTGTGTCAGTGTTGGGGGAGGTACATCTGGAGTGAGGTAGGGGTGTGTGTCAGTGTTGGGGTGGTAGATCTGGAGTGAGGTAGGGGTGGTGTGTCAGTGTTGGGGAGGCAGATCTGGAGTGAGGTAGGGGTGGTGTGTCAGTGTTGGGGGAGGTAGATCCGGGGTGAGGTAGGGGTGGGGTGTCAGTGTTGGGGGAGGTAGATCTGGAGGGAAGAAGGGGTGGTTACAATGTTTTCGGGTTGAGGGAGTGGGTGTGTGAATGAAGGGGATCTAAGGGGGAGGGAGGGCCCGGAGTTGTTGCAAGGTCAAGAAGGGGGAGAGGGGGGGAAGACGGACAAATAAGACAATCTGCATGATCCAAAGCTTCACAGCTTTATTCATTTAAATCCAGATTTAATCAACACTTTCTAAAACCTGACCAGAGAGATTCAACCTCCACAGATCACCAACAAGCCATTCAGATAACATGCTTCATGTCTGGCCAAGCAGTCTGCATACACTCATCAAGTTCCCTAACCTTGACCGATCAATCACACATACTGACCAGTTGACTACAGACATTCCTTCCTCATAATCTGGAGTTGCATGACAAATACGAATGTGATGCATCTTCAGAAAACGGTAGCACTATCATAATAGTGACTTCCTCGAACCCTTTCAGTCAATACTGTCAGCATCTCTGTGGCTGCCATTAACAATTCTGGCTGTCTCCTTTGAGGTGAAAGTTTTGCTACAAATGGTCACTAATCGTGTAATCAACACACCAATCACATTATAAGAGATGAGTGATTGACAAGTACACGATATGTGCAATGAATACGCTCCTTGATTTGGAAGACGCTAAACAACAGCAGTTTGCTTGTACACTGGATGCAGACCCATGCTCAAATGTATTGATTGTTATAGATAATTACAATTGTCCATTTCAAAATGATTATATTGCAAGCATTGAGGGGAGGTGATATGGGGTTTTATGTGTCATTCACTTATATTGTGACGTGTGTGTGACTGTTTCTACTAGTCCAGACTTATGCTGGTTTTATAGCGCTAGTCAATTGATACCATGCTGCAGTTTAAACATGGATACCCCCCACAGATACAGCATACCAACAGCCGACCAGCCCTTGGTTTATCCCATTCATGCCAGACAGGGTACACAAGTACCATCTTCTAAAGTCCTTTGGTATGACACATCCGGAGATCGAACATCCGAATATTCGCTCTCCAGGCATACTCCCTATCCCCTAGGGTACAGAGGCGGTCTGCAAGCATTGAGGAGAAACTTTTGGGTCAGACAAACCTTAAAGTCTCAACAAAGATGAGATGTAAAATTGAACAATCCTCGATAAACAAACTCAAAACAACAACTTTACTGTATTCGCTGTATTAACATAGCAGGTCTGTTAACATAGCAGGACCTGTTATGTTTGTAGCTCAAAGGTAACCAGAGATTCATTAACAATGTAGCAGCCAGAAATTCTACATTTCTCTGTGGGTCATATATATACACAAGAAACATCAATAAATACTGACTCCTAAAGCACACATTGTTTTGGTATTTTTCTATATGTTCCCCTCTTATATTCAGTTGGTATGTCATTAGATTTTCATATTCACTACAGCATGAACTAATCCCTAGTGGGCATCTGTCCTTAGGAACTGTTGTGGTGAAGAGTTTACTGATACATAATGTATCGAGGTGCTGTCAGTTTTGTCGCTGTCTGCATGGCTGACACTGAAAGGAGACCACGGACATACACAGATCGTTGTCATGTTACTGATATCAAACTCAGCCTCACCATAAGCCACAAAAAAAGAAAGTGTTAAGAAAGGTAGCATGGCCGTCTGGGTTAGCAATTTACTGCTGTACAGAAAGGCCAGGGCAAAATGAATACCCACATTGTCCCCATGGAATACTTGAAAATTATTTTTCAAAGGTTTACGGTTGGAGAGCGTGATGCACATTGCTGTTTACACATGAACACATTGGTGTCAAAAAGCTTCCTAACGCATAACCTGGATTGTATAATAGAGGTATAGTGGGTGAAATTCTCCATTCGATTTCTGAGTGTTATGTTGGTGCCATTATGTCATCGTCATGTTGCTGTCATCATGCCATCATTATGTTGTTGTCATCGTGTAAGTATTATGTTGTTGTCATGACATCGTTATGTTGCTGTCATCATGTCATCATTATGTTGTTGTCATCATGTCATCGCTATGTTGTTTTCATCGTGTAAGTATTATGTTGTTGTCATGACATCGTTATGTTGCTGTCATCATGCCATCGTTATGTTGTTGTCATCGTGTAAGTATTATGTTGTTGTCATGACATCGTTATGTTGTTGTCATCGTGTAAGTATTATGTTGTTGTCATGACATCGTTATGTTGTTGTCATGACATCGTTATGTTGTTGTCATCATGTCATCGTTATGTTGTTGTCATCATGTCATCGTTATGTTGTTGTCATCGTGTAAGTGTTATGTTGTTGTCATGGCATCATAATGTTGTTGTCATCATGTCATCGTTATGTTGTTGTCATCGTGTAAGTGTTATGTTGCTGTCATCATGTCATCATTATGTTGTTGTCATCATGTCATCGTTATGTTGTCATGGCATCATAATTATGTTGTCATCATGTCATCGTTATGTTGTTGTCATCGTGTAAGTGTTATGTTGCTGTCATCATGTCATCATTATGTTGTTGTCATCATGTCATCGTTATGTTGTCATGGCATCATAATTATGTTGTCATCGTGTCATCGTTATATTGTTGTCATCGTGTAAGTGTTATGTTGCTGTCATCATGTCATCGTTATGTTGTTGTCATCATGTCATCGTTATGTTGTTGTCATCATGCCATCGTTATGTTGTTGTCATCGTGTAAGTGTTATGTTGTTGTCATGGCATCATAATGTTGTTGTCATCATGTCATCATTATGTTGTTGTCATCGTGTAAGTGTTATGTTGTTGTCATGGCATCATAATGTTGTTGTCATATGGCATCGTTATGTTGTTGTCATCGTGTAAGTGTTATGTTGTTGTCATGGCATCATAATGTTGTTGTCATATGGCATCGTTATGTTGTTGTCATCATGTAATTGTTATCATGCCTTTGTTATCATCACAGTCATTCTATCGTGTCATTGATGTCATACTTGTCACTGTTTTTGTGTCAGTGATGCTATACTTGTCATTGTTAAATTGCTATCATGTCTTTTTTTCATTGTCTTTAATGTTTTGATGAATCATTGTTAAAACATGGTCCATGATTAAGTCATTTCTACAAATCTCATCATTCTTATAACAAAAACCTTTCAGCTTACCAAAAAATAAGTTTTTTTCTTTACACCTGATATTGATGACAACTAGTAAACTTATAAAATATTGCAGATATGGCATAAATCATTGTTCCACAATGTATGAATGTCGCATCCATCAGTAGGTGAGGTGAGGTGAGGTGAAATGGGGTTTAACGTCGCGTCCAGGATTATTGCAGTCATATAGCGACATGTACGTGTGTGTTTGTGTAGCTGCTTTTACTAGTCCGGACTGATGCCGATTTATAGTGCTAGCTCACTGAGATACCATGTCGCAGTTTAACATGACACTCAGACACAGTAAACTTTTAGCCCCTTAATGCCGAGCGCCAGACAGGGTAACAACAAGTACCATCTTTTAACATCTTTTGGTATGACGCGGCCGGGGTTCGAACCCCGGACCTTCCGCTCTCCGGGCGGATGCTCTACCACTAGACCACGGAGGCGGTCACCAATCAGTAGGGCATGTAGTATCAGTATGTTGGACAGGTCCTGCGTCATTAAGCAATGGGCACTGCTTAATAACTACCGTATTCGACGTAATAAGCCCCACTGCATTAATAAGCGCCCACAGCTATATTTGCTAATATATTGGCTAGTGAACAATCCCAATTAGCACCCCTTCCGATTGATAAATATACACAAGACTTATTTATTTGCATATAATACGCACTTGTTTGTTATATGCACCCTTAATAATGGGCAATTAAATTCTGGAATAATATATCTGTCATATATATAAACATTTCAGGCTGTCAGCATAAACCACAAAATTTATCTTTCAACTTTTTATACCAAAATATTATTCTAATAAGACCCCCCTATTTCTAATTTTGAGAGCGCCCTGGGCGCTTATTATGTCAAATACGGTAGTCAGTATGTCACTGTCACTGAAATAATCAAATTTTACTTCACACAGTAAAAATATTGATCTTGTTTTCACTAGTAAGACACATGCATATGTTTCATTAGCATTTGGCTCACTTGCAAGGAAAAGTTTTTCAGTAAGTCAGATCTAGCTGCATCTCAGTAATTTGAGCACAAATACTCCCAAACAGTCAGACAATTGTAGAATGTCTTCAATATCCTAGCAGTCAGGAAAATTCATGAGTCAAGAAAATCCATGATAAAAGGCGACCCGTGAAGATTCGGGGTAGAACAGGTCTTCAGCAACCCATGCTTGCCGTAAAAGGCAACCATGCTTGTCGAAAGAGGCAACTAACGGGATTGGGTGGTCAGGGTCGCTGACTTGGTTGCTGCATGTCATCGTATCCCAATTGCGTGGATTGATGTTCATGATGTCAATCACTGGATTGTCTGGTCCAGTTTCGATTACTTACAGACCGCCATCATATAGCTTGTATATTGCTGAATGCGGCATTAAACAACAAACAAACGATAAAAGGCATCGGGACATTTGTTGTTTTGGATGTTCAGTGACGTATTTTGAAACTGACTCACATCTTAATAAATAGATGATGGATTTTCATTGGTACGGTAAGTTTCTCTTACAAATATGATTTTCGTGTCAAGTACACTTATTTCTGCATGGAAGAACTGATGAAAGGTACATTACTGGTGACACACTTCCAGACCAAGTGAAACTGACAGTCATGTATATTTCACTGGTCATACATTTCATCTGTGATATTCATGCCATGTCGATCACTAAACCCAGGGGGACTGACATAATGATGGATGAAATATGATGCCGCACTGATGAACTGGCTAGACAGGGGTAATAGTACAGTGATGAAGACTGACATTGGACCTTGATGTTATGTACATTTCATAAACTGTGTCAACACTCACTGACAAGTGGAGCAAGAAGCCATTCACATTACCCATACTTTTGCTGTATGTCAGTGAGTTGAGTTTAATATTGGTTTGAACAGTGTTTTAGTTATATAATGGTGTGTCAGTTTAAAGATGGAAGAAAACTCAAACTGATGCAGGTTGAAGACGTTCATAAATTTTGAGAAACATATATGAGCATGAGAATGGCGCTGATTTAAACCCATGACCATCAGATCTTGATACAGGAAAGGGAGACTACTCTGTACAGCACCTTCTACTGCTTAGTCACTTAATGACCCTCACAAGTATGTAACATATTTTATTCCAAAATAATTATGAGCATACTGTTGATCATTCATACAATGTTGACATCATATATTAACTTTTTTTTAAACAACCTTAATCATGTTAATATCTGGAAAATATTTACATGCCAACATCAATTAAATTATTATGATTAACGTTTCCCAACATATGGTGGAAATCTTTTCACATCTAATGGAAAATACAAAGCCACATTTTACATACATGTAGTACAGTTTCATGAATTATTTACGTATTTACATATATCATATGATTTTAAGAAAACCATAAAGAATACCAATTTTCATTGTTATGAAAAAATATTTAAACAACAAAATCAGTAGTTCTTCATTTTATTATATTTTTGCAATTCAAATAATATTGTTTTTTCAAGCAACATGAATAAATATTTTCCTTGAATACAGACATATACCTTCTGTTGTTTCTTTTTTTAGTGTTTCTTCCCTCACATGCAAAACTTATAAACATTAAATCAAAACTGAAACCACAAACAAATTTCCGGCATAAATATAATTGTGTAATTGAAACTTTAAATAATGTGTGTGTTAAAGAATGAAGATCTAATTTTCTGTTTATGTTCCAGCCAGCCCCAGATGATAAAGTACAACTCTATTATGCAGTCAGATCCTTAGAGGGTTGTCACGAAATTGACGTGTCTTACTCCCATTGCACATGGTCACTTTCGCTATAACAAGCAATTGACCACTACGAGTTGATACTGAGTAGATTGGTGTTTGTAATTTTCTACTATCGATCATAACTCCCTCGTGTGTTAACCCATGTCTCAAGAGTATGGTAAACGTCAGTCCCCACCACGGACTTGAGTCTGCACCAAGTATTGAGATGTCATTTATGTCATTATGACACACATATATTGCTACTTCAAAAATTTTAATCAAAACTTTTAAAACAATTGAAATTTCACTGCTTTTCGTCAGACTGACATTTACCCACTATTCCCATAACTGGGAAATATGTTTCAAACTTTTTGTTGTAAATATTCTCAATGCCATAAATGTTTAAAATGCAAAGACAAGATAGCTGTATTAATTGGTTAAAGTTAATACTGCAATCCAAAGGCTTATTTTCGTTTTACCAAAAGTACCTAAGTACATGGCTCTCAGGTAAAAATACCAGAGAAATCTCAATGTTCCAAATTTTTCACATTTTTCAGAAATAGAAATATCTTTAAACAACCTTTTTAGATAATTCTTCCACTACATCTTCATTAAACATCAAACGGTTTCAAAGAATGACATGGATTACATCATTCTTCCAGTGTTCAAGATTTTATATAACTTAATGCAACATTAAGGAGAATGGTCCTGAAGTCAGTCAATAAAAGAACATAAAATTATTGACCATCCAATCAAAACATTGCTGTGATCATCCCATTCCTTTGACATCAATACCCAAAAAGCTGTGGATAATTCGGCATTTCTTGTCAAAGCTTCAAGACCACCATACATGGAAGGAGAACAATGCAGATACGGTAACTATAGAAACAAAGTCCTTGTGAGGATGGAGAGACCTCTTTCTAGGAAAGTGTTCAAACTTCAAACATTTGTTTCATTCATCATGTTCCATTTACTAACATATCCCTATTAATGGCGAAGAACCAATACACTGAACACATTTCACGATCCAGAGTTAGAAATATTTCCATTTTACTAAAAACTTTTCACATTTGAGAAAAATATAATTCCCTAATTTGGAAAGAAACTATAATAGCTTCCTTTGAATTCAGCATGTGTATAAGATTCTTGTTCAAAATAAAGTGATAAACTATACCAACTAAAACTGGCGAATATTAATGTCACAAACTAACCACAACTAGGATCTGTTCTAACCCTTTCTATTCAATGGAAACTGCACAATTACAATGTATTGTTTCTCAAGTACACTTACATACATAGACCTGTTTAACCCTTTCAATCTGTATGAGGTGTCTACCGCACTGCTGGAACCTGTTCTACCAGTGAAGGTGTTAAGTGGACCAAGTGACCTCGACTAGTGACCTCGACTAGTGACCATCCCCACCTGTGCCCACTCTGTTTGGGGAGTAAATGTTATCAACACGATTTCGACCAGAACTGACCCCAGATTTACCTCCACTTGTAGTGTTTGACCACTGAATGCTGCCGCTTAACATATAGTCATGAATATATTGCGCACACACAATACCACTGAAATTAATGTGAACAATATTGAATGGAATTTTGAATAAACTTAACAAAATAGCTCACAAACATAAGTCCAGACATACAACGATTTAGACCTTAGATGTAATCGCTTACAACACCATGGCCACAGAACAAAGTGTGGTAAACTGACATTCAGTCCCAGAATTAATGCTATCTTATTTAAAAATTTATTACGACAAAATAAACGAAATAAAATCCAAATCATTGTAGACTTGAGTTGGACTCCTTTTTAATTTATTCCCTAGGGTCTGGGAGACAGACTACAGTGTGTGTGCTCACAGCTAAGTTTGAATGTGATGTTCCTTTTGCATAACCTTCTCAAATAGCAGAGTCAGTCAAGTGCTAAGCACTTAACCCTTAGTACACATTAAGTCTGTCAACCACTGGATTGAATACTAGGGAATGTTGCAAGATATTATTATGTATACCAGAATATCAATTGGGGCAAGAGAGTATGTACACCATGACATGAATATCCAGCATAACAATTGAAGCAAGATACTATGCATTTGAGAATTAGAATTGAAGCAAGATACTATGTATTCTAGAACTAGAATTGAAGCAAGATACTATGTATTCGAGAATTAGAATTGAAGCAAGATACTATGTATTCAAGAATTAGAATTGAAGCAAGATACTATGTATTCAAGAATTAGAATTGAAGCAAGATACTATGTATTCAAGAATTAGAATTGAAGCAAGATACTATGTATTCAAGAATTAGAATTGAAGCAAGATACTATGTATTCGAGAATTAGAATTGAAGCAAGATACATGTACTATGTATTTCAGAATTAGAATTGAAGCAAGATACTATGTATTCAAGAATTAGAATTGAAGCAAGATACAATGTATTTGAGAATGAGAATTGAAGCAAGATAATAGACATTTATCAAGAAATAAATTACAGCCAAGCATACAGGTTACAAAAAGAAGTGGAGCAAGACACTATGACACTATGACACGTCTGTATCTATTGTGCATATTATATACATGGAAGCTAGTGTCCTAGTACTCACTCATACAGTGTTTCTGGTAAATGTATGTCCTCCCAACAAGCAGGTTTAGTCCACACTGAACAATTAATTTTTCACCATGGGCATTTCCCCTGTACCTGTTAGACAACATGTAGGTATTGTTACACAGAACTAATTGTGTGAAGACAATTGACATTCTGTATGAGCTATAAATAAATTTAACATAACCGCCCTGAGGTGATGGCCTTGATGTATTGCCAGGTCACGGTTGAGAGAGGTCAAGGATCAAGTGTTAAGCGTGTCGTTCTCAATGTGTGTTTGATGGTTAGCATAGATAAAATACATCGAAGAGATCCCAGGCCGGAATTAATGTTGATATTGTCATTAAGCAAATACAGATAAGGGTTAACTGAGGCATACAAGTTTCATTGTCGAGCCATCAATCAATATAATTTTTATTTTTATTTAGTCCTTATGTAACCTACTGCCATTGTAGTGGCCATAACATTTCGGAGTGGTGACGGGATTCGAACCACAGACCTTCTGATCTGAGGTCGGACACTTTGTCCACATGACCAAAGAAGTTAACCCCATCAGCAGGCTGACATGGAAAGGATGGCATCTGTGGGATGACTCCACATCCTGCTACACTGACATGGAAAGGATGTCATCTATGGGATGACTCCATATCCTGCTACACTCACATGGAAAGGATGCCATCTATGGGATGACTCCACATCCTGCTACACTCACATGGAAATGATGCCATCTATGGGATGACTCCACATCCTGCTACACTCACATGGAAATGATGCCATCTATGGGATGACTCCACATCCTGCTACACTGACATGGAAATGATGCCATCTATGGGATGACTCCACATCCTGCTACATTCACATGGAAAGGATGCCATCTATGGGATGACTCCACATCCTGCTACACTCACATGGAAATGATGCCATCTATGGGATGACTCCACACCCTGCTACACTCACATGGAAATGATGCCATCTATGGGATGACTCCACATCCTGCTACACTCACATGGAAAGGATGCCATCTATGGGATGACTCCACATCCTGCTACACTCACATGGAAATGATGCCATCTATGGGATGACTCCATATCCTGCTACACTCACATGGAAATGATGCCATCTATGGGATGACTCCACATCCTGCTACACTCACATGGAAATGATGCCATCTATGGGATGACTCCACATCCTGCTACACTCACATGGAAAGGATGTCATCTATGGGATGACTCCACATCCTGCTACACATGGAAATGATGCCATCTATGGGATGACTCCACATCCTGCTACACTCACATGGAAATGATGTCATCTATGGGATGACTCCACATCCTGCTACACTCACATGGAAAGGATGTCATCTATGGGATGACTCCACATCCTGCTACACTCACATGGAAAGGATGTCATCTATGGGATGACTCCACATCCTGCTACACTCACATGGAAAGGATGCCATCTATGGGATGACTCCACATCCTGCTACACTCACATGGAAAGGATGCCATCTATGGGATGACTCCACACCCTGCTACACTGACATGGAAAGGATGCCATCTATGGGATGACTCCACATCCTGCTACACTCACATGGAAAGGATGCCATCTATGGGATGACTCCACATCCTGCTACACTCACATGGAAAGGATGCCATCTATGGGATGACTCCACATCCTGCTACACTGACATGGAAAGGATGCCATCTATGGGATGACTCCACATCCTGCTACACTGACATGGAAAGGATGCCATCTATGGGATGACTCCACATCCTGCTACACTGACATGGAAAGGATGCCATCTATGGGATGACTCCACACCCTGCTACACTGACATGGAAAGGATGCCATCTATGGGATGACTCCACACCCTGCTACACTCACATGGAAAGGATGCCATCTATGGGATGACTCCACACCCTGCTACACTCACATGGAAAGGATGCCATCTATGGGATGACTCCACATCCTGCTACACTGACATGGAAAGGATGCCATCTATGGGATGACTCCACATCCTGCTACACTCACATGGAAAGGATGCCATCTATGGGATGACTCCACACCCTGCTACACTGACATGGAAAGGATGCCATCTATGGGATGACTCCACACCCTGCTACACTCACATGGAAAGGATGCCATCTATGGGATGACTCCACACCCTGCTACACTCACATGGAAAGGATGCCATCTATGGGATGACTCCACATCCTGCTACACTCACATGGAAAGGATGCCATCTATGGGATGACTCCACATCCTGCTACACTCACATGGAAATGATGCCATCTATGGGATGACTCCACACCCTGCTACACTGACATGGAAAGGATGCCATCTATGGGATGACTCCACACCCTGCTACACTCACATGGAAATGATGCCATCTATGGGATGACTCCATATCCTGCTACACTCACATGGAAAGGATGCCATCTATGGGATGACTCCACATCCTGCTACACTGACATGGAACGGATGCCATCTATGGGATGATTCCACATCCTGCTACACTCACATGGAAAGGATGCAATCTATGGGATGACTCCACATCCTGCTACACTCACATGGAAAGGATGCCATCTATGGGATGACTCCATATCCTGCTACACTCACATGGAAAGGATGCCATCTATGGGATGACTCCACATCCTGCTACACTGACATGGAAATGATGCCATCTATGGGATGACTCCACATCCTGCTACACTCACATGGAAAGGATGCCATCTATGGGATGACTCCACATCCTGCTACACTCACATGGAAAGGATGCCATCTATGGGATGACTCCACATCCTGCTACACTCACATGGAAATGATGCCATCTATGGGATGACTCCATATCCTGCTACACTCACATGGAAAGGATGCCATCTATGGGATGACTCCATATCCTGCTACACTCACATGGAAAGGATGCCATCTATGGGATGACTCCACATCCTGCTACATTCACATGGAAAGGATGCCATCTATGGGATGTCACCTTTCCTGACACACCATGATAAGAGAATAGTTCGATGTTGCCAAAAAAATTAATTCCTGAAATGAATGAGGGGGGTGAAAACAGGTCTGCAAGTTTTCCATCCAACAAAATCAGGAAATTTACAGTTCACAGTTATTTTTGTTGTTATTTTTTAGGGTTTTGATTAGAAGAGGGGAGAGGGGCATGTCTCAAACTTTAAGGCACCCAACATTGAAATGCTTTCTGAAGCTGGAAAACTGCTGTCTGAAACAGCCAACGCCATTCACTCCCAAAACAATGTGTTCATCGTACCTGATGGCGTGGATCATAGCTCAGGTTGTCTACCAGTGGCTTGCCTGTCCAACTCTTGACAATTTACAGGCCCCCATGATATACCATACATGCCATATGAAGCACCCCTGACCAATTTCTAAGCCAAACTGTAAATATAATTCTAAGCGCCCATGGCTACACCCAACCCCAATCATTTACACAATAATCCATATTTTTCTGTGAATATTACTGATCTAAAAAGCTGCAGTGTAGAAAGGGTACGCACTACCTTTAACTATAATCTAAAATATTTTAGCTAAATGGACATTTGAACTTATTCTGTTTTCAGTTCTCTGCTGCTCATTCTCAGACAATATGTTTGATTTGTGTATGGTTTTAACAATCCCCTCCCCCCTACCCACCCCCCTATCCTTGTCATTTTTAAGAGCACCTGAAGCACTTATTATGATGAATACGGCAGTCGTATTATATCACCATTACACATCTCTGACACTCACAGAAACACATACCAGGATTCTGTGCCACTTACCATATTTTCTTGAGTATAGTGCGCACCCATGTATAATGTGCACCCCCCTCTAGCAGCTTCAGTATTTTGAAAAAAAATAAATTTGAATACCAAGCGCAGAAAAAAAATTACACCGTACCCCTTTAGTGAAGTCCGGCAAATGATTTATGATATATGTATCCATTCTCTGTCAACTCAAGGCGTCAATAGCGGTAATCTGACCTTGGTTGCTGTTTTATAACGGTGAGTTGTGCGATCTTCCAATCACTATTTCACCGAAATTAATGAAAAAAATATTAAAAGGAATTTTGAATAAAATTAATGAAATAAGTTACAAACATAAGTCCAGATATACAAAGAAGACTTTTTATAGCCAGACAGTGTAATTACATGATTAATTTGCGTACTTCAGTATGGATTTGTTGACATGGTATTTCCGGTGTTACGTGCTCACGGTAATGTCTTTCCATGGGGGAAAAAACATCAAAACTCATTATTTCGTGTATAATGCGCAGCCCCTTCTACACAGCTGTGTTTTTTGGAAAAAAAAGTGCACACTATACTCAAGAAAATATGGTATGCTCCAATACAAGTAAACTTACACAGCCAGATTATTTAGGTAAAGGGGGTAAAAGATCCTTGATAAGGCAAACAGGAAGAAAATGCTCCAGACCTGGTGATTCATCCTCCTGCAATGATCCATTGTAACCGCCAACATCACACTGAATTAGGAATCTTTTCATATCCTGCCAAAGGAGCAGGTGTGCATGAACAGAATTCTATTTCACTTTTATATCTGTGCAACTGTCTTTCATATTTTATTTATACATCACTATACTACTGAGTAAATAAGTTAATCACTTGTCTGTGCTGAAGAGTAATGGTGAAATGGGGTGGAACGTCGCGTTAAAGAATATTGCACTTATATACCAATGTGCATGCAGATGTGTGGCTCTCTGTTGGTACTAGTACGGAATAATGTTGGTTTTATAGTGATAGCCCACTGAGATACCATGCAATTTAACATGGACACCCCACTCAGACACATTACATGTCTTCTAGCTGACCAATCCCTGACCAATTGTTGCATCGCTTTAACCCCAAGTGACAGGCATGGTTTTGACTTTACAGGGTGATATACTAGTCTAGGTAGCATAAAGGAAAAACATCCATAAGAATAGATCTGCAAGTCTGAACATGTGTTGTTTTATTCTGCAGGAATATCAGTGTGTTAGTTGGTTCAGCAGGAAACAAAGAAATGCTGCATGTGTCTGTCTATATGTTCAAGCCTCAGAGGAAGTGAGTGAGTGTGTATGGTTGTACGGCACTTTTAGCTATATTCCAGCAATATCATGGTGGGGGACACCAGAAATGGGCTTCACATCAGTGGAAGTGGACACCTCGGTGGCTGAGTGGGTTGGATCGCTGACTTTGTATGCTGGCAATTAGGAGCCTCACTCTGGCTGTGTGGGTTCGAATCCCGGATGGGACTCAACCCAAAAGAGTACTAGAATCGGTACTTTACAAAGAAAGTGTTATCCTAAATATAACATTTGTTACATTTAACCACTTTCTAAATGGCATTGTGTGTTCACATATGTTCAAAGTATACAATATGTGTGTGCTTCACTGTCACACATATCACAATAATTTCAATATTTACTGTTCCCTCAAATGAGATTTACAACAAAAATAACGATCTACGTTAAATTACATTGTTTCTCAGCCACATGCCATTTGAAATATCAGCTTGAAGACTATTATCATGTTTATAACAACTAAGGGTAGCCGGTAATAGGACACATTTTCACTGTGATTAACCCATCAATAAACACCTCCTACTTGCCAAGGTCCAGTTATCACTTGCAGCATGTAACCTTGACAACAACGTAAACAAAGTGTCAATTACATATTTGTCAATATCTTTTGAGGGTCACCAATTCATAATCTACAGAATTACTCCACTCTATATGATTGCTATGAACATTAGGTATAGCCTAACATGCTAATGGGGACATAATATCATTTTGAGAACATTATTGAAAATGCAGTACAAAAATATTTTTATGATTCTTCAAAATCAGCACGATAGCTAAATTTGTTTTTTTCCCTTTTTAAACATTTCAAACAAAAGAGAACACCAAAACTCAGTAACTTATTCAGTGATATAAAGTATGATATGTGCGTTCAAGCTAATCATTCTCATAAACTTTTAATGAAACTTAATTATTAAATAAAAAGGGGGTCAAACCTGAACCGTGTTCTGATATTTTGAAATCTGATTAAGTCAACTATCCTTACAAAATGTACACCAACATGGAACTTCTTTTAACTACAAATTTCATTTTATCATATTTAAAACACAATGTATAAAATACAGGTTTATAGAATAAATTAAACAATATTACATAATTAATAAATATCTTTATAATAACCCTTTAATCAAAATGTAAAAAGCAAATTGTAATGGATATTTATGTCATAAACGCCATGTTTCTCTGGTCCCAACACATTGTCAGGCATACATAATCCCACATGAAGTAAACAAGGTTTGTAAACAACTGTCAATCACACTCCAGCTATGTCAACACATTTGAATTCCGACATAATGTTTCATCTGTTATTATAGGAATTAATTCATGATTTCTTTTGCAACATACATTATCAGCACATGACTCAATTACAACATTTTACAGTTGACAGAGCCTTACAGTGCTGATAAAAGACCGGGCAATTTATTTTGTTTTGAATGCGCCATCTCTATAATTTCTGAAAAGTATTTTTTTATACAATTTATTGAAAATAAGTTTTGAACAAACACCTTCAACTAATACAAATTGTATTTTTACTTTTTATTCAAGATTTTAAAATAATCTGTCAAGTCCTGCATTACAATCTTATGATAGGTTTTTTTAGAGTAATAATTGCAGACTTTACTGATGTTATACGTTTCAATTTAGAGAGTGCAGTTGAATAAAGGTCACGACATATTTTACTGTTCTGCACTTGAAACATGAACTGACCCCAGAAAAAGACCCACCCTCTTGTGTACATATCTGTACCAGTTGTTTAAACACTTGGGTATAAGTGGGGTGTATACCGGTTGTTATAAATCTGTACACATCGGATTTCCTTGAAACACTTGAGATCACTCTTGTTCATATTTTAATCCCTGATGATCCTGTTATCAGTCATTTATGACCATATTCTTTAATATTACCTTCTTTTTACCATTTTTATCTATTTGTTTACATCGTGAGTTTTTCAAAACTTAACAATTTATGATCCTTTGTTATAAATCTTGTACTTTAAATCCACACACAAAACCCAATTTGAACTATGGCGGGTGGCTTATCTGTGGCAGTATTTTGGCAGTTTCGTTGCAGTCCTGTGGCAGAAATAACAACCCCTTGTCACATGACATCCTGCCTGAGATAATGTCACTATATACATCATTCCCGCTATGACATCACATGGATGTGATGTCATCAAAGGATGCCACCCTGTTCTTTCCTGTTTTTTATTTTGATGTCCTAGCCATTGGTCACCCTTTTCCTATGCTTATCCTTATTCTGAGTGCTAGGCTGGTGGTACCGTGTTGGTTGCACTGGTTACAGACACATGTAACATTGAAGGGACTATTTGCACATTCCTATATGCAGGGAATAGTGTATGGTTCTCGGTCAGCAGTGACAACATGTAACATTGAAGGGACTATTTGCACATTCCTATAAGCAGGGAATAGTGTATGGTTCCCGGTCGGCAGTGACAACAGTGACAACATGTAACATTGAAGGGACTATTTGCACATTCCTATAAGCAGGGAATAGTGTATGGTTCCCGGTCGGCAGTGACAACAGTGACAACATGTAACATTGAAGGGACTATTTGCACATTCCTATAAGCAGGGATCAGCGTATGGTTCTCGGTCGGCAGTGACAACAGTGACATTGAAGGGACTATTTGCACATTCCTATAAGCAGGGAATAGTGAATGGTTCTCGGTCGGCAGTGACAACAGTGACATTGAAGGGACTATTTACACATTCCTATAAGCAGGGATCAGCGTATGGTTCTCGGTCAGCAGTGACAACAGTGGAGTCGATAGCTTGGGTTATATACAAGTTTTTACCATACAGGTAGATATTTACAAGTGCCAGGCGAGCATATATTGAAAGTAGTTGTGGTGTTGGTCCCATGGAGTTCCTGGACTAATCCTAGCTAGGCTAAGGGTAAGACCTTTCCTCTACGTACGACTTAGTTTGGGTTTTAACGTGCGCTTTCCAACAATTGCGTATTTCCTACACTGGCTCACCAGGCCATTCAGTGATGTGGTCCAGAAGGGTATGTCCGAAAACATAAGGCAACCTAGAGGGACTTTACGGTTGCTTAATTAATTTTGGTTGACATTTGGAATTTTGAAATATGCCATACTAAAAGGTGGGGGAACTAAAGGAGTTTGTGAGGTTGTTAAGTTGTGTGTTTTTTATGGATTTAGTTTTTCTGTTTTATTGGTAGCTTGTTTGCTAGGATTTTTTGATTTTTTAGATGCAGCCAAATAGGCTTGTCTCGATTAGATAAATGCCTAGTACTTTATCGGTTTGTAAGTCATTACCAGGTGTAGTGGAGTTGCTAGTGTCATTTGATTGTTGTAGTTTGGTGTCCTCTACGTCTGACTGACTGACTGGTATAGAAGATTTAACGTGCGCTTTCCGACTGTAGCATATTTCGCACATGGCCTCTACGTCTTTACTTACTTACTTTGGAGATTTAACGTGCGCTTTCCGACTGATGCGTATTTCACACACGGGCCTCTACGTCTCTTGACCAAGGCTTATATAGCCAAGGTCACCTGACACCAATTAAGTTATAAATATAAACAACAGTAATTAATGACAAGTGACATGAGTGCACAGCTTGTTCAGGTTGTCTGACAGTAAATGTATAGTACAATGGTGATGTGGATCAACAATGGGATTAGGAGCTTGTAAGTAATTGCAATTAAGTGGTCAGAGACATATACAGGCCATGGTGAAATGATAATAAGCCTTTGAAATTGAATGTTTATTAGGAAAATGGCTTTCCTGAAACGGTTACTATAACAGTGATAAGGACAAAAAACATCTTCTTTGTTCTTTTTATGGACAAGCAATAATATTAGCACCACAGACTAAAACTCCACAACATATCTGGACCAAAGATTTACCTCTATTTCTATTTGTGAGTGAGTGAGTGAGTTGGGTTTTAGCCGCTTTTAACAGTATTCCAGTTATATCACGGCGTGTCAGCTTAATGTGGGAGGAAAGCCTGAAGTGATGCAGGTGTCAGACGTTTACCACTTCGGTGAAACCCACGAGCACGGTAATGGTGCTGACAAACCCAGAAACATAATCGGGGCGAACCGGGATTCGAACTCACAATCATAGGTTTCTGGCGTGCCCAAGGAACGCAACTCTGCACAGCGAATCGCAGCGCCTTAAACGACTGGGCCACCTGTGCCCCCTCTATTAGTAAGTGGTGGGGCTATGATTTTTCTGTGTACCAGACATGAAAATAGGGGTCCCTGGGTCACAAAATGTACCAATGAAAAATAAAATTAAGAGTATTTGTGAGTCATGGGGCTATAATTTTTAAGGTACCAGACATGAAAATAAGGGTCCCAGGGTCACCAATATACCAACAACACAAACATAAAGTATTTGTGAAGGTTAATTCATGGATGGGTATTCGTTCTTTAAAAAAACTTTTTTTGATTGAGTGAAGAATATCAGACATGGACAATAATTAAACTTTGCCGGCTACCACGGGTAGAACTTAATTGGTTTCAATGATTCACACAGCCACATTGTTTTGAATCCCTTGAAACTTGCAGGGCTAATTATTTGCATCGTTCTCAATTCTACCATGAATTTGGAATTTACTCGATTCTGATTGGTCAATCAGAGGCTATTAAATCACAATAAACCCCCTCTGATTGAAACAGCTGGTTTGACGGCCGCATCACCGCGGAAGCTAATATTCATACAATAGTACTATTTTCAGTAATTGTCGGTAGGCATATTTGAATAATTATATCTACAATTACAGGTTACAAAATGCACAGATGCGGTTACTACAATATTAAAAGGATGTGTGGCAATACATTTCATGCAGAAAAACACGACAGAAATCAACAAAGGGAATGTGTTTACGTTTTGGAGACAACAGAGAGCTTGGAATTTTGGCGCTTTTCTATATACGACTGTGACATCATATTTTTTGCGTCACAATGAGCGATATGACGTCATAATGGTGACGCGCGCTGTAGAGCGAAAGCCTTGCAAAGCTTGCTTTGTTTTCTTTAGGGATGCCCACCTCATGTTAGCTTACCAAGTTGCCGTGCTTATATGCTTTCAATGCCTGTCATATGTTTTAGTGAGGTATTACGGTGTAAACAAACTGCTTGAATATATACAGCACCATATTTTGTTCGGTGATTCCGTAATTCAGATCGATAACCCACTCAAAACACTGAACTCAACCCATGCCGCTTCACTCTGTATATTTGCTAACACCAAAGAGTTCGCATTTTATTTAGTCATGGTAGAATGGAGATAAACATACTGTGTTTTCAATGTAGAGCTAGGTTACCTGTAGATTTAACCGCGCTAAATTTAATATTTGAAACCTCACGCTGCGCGTTCGGTACCAAATTCAATTTAGCGGGGTTAAATCTACAGGTAACCTAGCTCTACATTGAAAACACAGTATGTTTATCTCCTAATTATTCTCAATAGACAAAGATAATGCAAGCACCTTTTGCATTCAGTAAAAGCCTTGAGTCCTATCATGGATCATAGTCATAAACATGAACTTTTGTTTCCCTGGAAACGAAGCCAAACACTATTTGATCATTAAAAAAAGGACACATGAAACATCTGTGACTGATAAAGCTGTGATTTGCATGAACATCTGATATATATCCTGCAGGTATTTGTAAACATGGTGGACCCATCACCTACCTGCCACTGACGACAGGTAGATGTCTCACTAACGACAGGTAAAGTCATCTCACAGGTAATCTGTGTGCCTTGCGGGGGAACTCAGATGAGTCAATTATGACTGTCATGGGTCAAGGTCAAAATATTCATATTTGGTTTAGGGATCTATGGCTGACTATATGTAATAAATCTGTTTTCTGTGGCACGTTGAGAATAGGTGTAAAGTTATGGATATTTTTTGTTAATATCCTCATCATTGCTCATATTAATATACAATGTAATATGAGACTTAGTGATTTATAGTATATATTTATGGCACAGTGATTTAAACTTTGTAATGTAAAAAAGGCTACCACAAGCCTTGGCCACTCAACAGCCCTCAGTTATCTCAGAGATGTACTTCTGGGTTCAATGTCAGAATAAGTCCCCAGTACCCCATGTTTGTCACATCTAAAGATCACTGTGTGTTATCTTCACCTGAAACCTGTGGATTGTTGCTCATGCTGTCAACCACTGGTTGACCTGGATCCTGTTCCACTAAGGGCTCTTCTGCTACAATGATAGTAAGCCCTTGTTAAAGTATGTAAGTTACGATGATCTTACCGCTACGATGACCATAAGCCTTGGTTAAAGTATGTGTTATGATGATCTTACTGCTACGATGACGTTTAGCCTTTGGTAAAGTATATATGAGTTACGATGATCTTACCGCTACGATGACCGTAAGCCTTTATTAAAGTGAGTTACGATCAAAATCGCTTTGTGGAATGATCCCTGGCCCAGATAGTTATAACCTGAATATTGCTGGCTGTAGCCAAAAAGAAAATTCACCCACACACTTGATGATATTTGTCCTTCGTCATTTCATCAGATTACTTAGTAAAGAGGTTACATCTAAACTGAGTGACAAACTCGAAACAGCTTTCAGCTATTAATTTGGCATAGTTCCATGGTAAACTCATAAACTGTATTACGAAAATGTCCCAAATTTTATCCTCAGGATAGAAAGTATGCCGTTACACTGAGAGTGTCTGTTTGAAAATACTGATGCACCTAACCACATACCATCGTCGGAGCTTTAAGTATGATGCACTTTTGGTTATACACTCACAATCTTGCCTGTATCAAGTTGATATGATGGGTAAGCATGTTTTTATTACTATGATGGAACATTTTTTCTCTCTTTAAATACACGTTAAATATACAACTCTGCATTTCAATGGAATATTCCATCACAGTGCATTAAAGGTACACTATACTATATGGTCTGGTGCTCATATCAAATCAAGGTCTAGACCTTGTATTAAAGGAAACTATCAAGCGATATCTGAAGGTATGCAGATCTAAAGTAACATGTGACAGATTTATCCAGGATTCCAGACTAATAGCCCTGGGCAGTTTTGAGGGAAAAATTGTTACTTTGCTCAAATTGGTCACTGAAATGCAAGTCAATTTTGCAAAGCCTTATCAACAGTTATTACTATACAACATGAACTGGGAAATATTTAGTTGGGAATTTGTATTTACATTTGCTGCAGACTTTGATTATCAACCTCTGAGCGGGTCTAGATAAATCCCTATGTGACCTCACTATGTCACAACGAAATTCCCTTATTGTCCTCCTGTAGAGCATCATTGTACAATTATACAAGTCTCACAAAACAAAACAATTAGTCAACTATCTGTCATGGTTCATCTTTGAGACCATATGTTCCCTTTTCTTGTGTAACAAATTTGCAGGAAGGATACACCACAATGACTGTTTCATTTCGTATCTTGCACAAGCACATTTTTTTTTATTATTCTGTGCTCATATCAGATATAAGATAATTTCATCACGCTCATACATGATCCCATGATTGCGGAAGAGTCTGTGCATGATCACATGAACACCTCTACTGTCCATCATAGACCAATTAGGTCACACTATAAAAAATTGAAACTATGGATTATTATCAATACATCAGGGGAAATAAAAAACTAGATCATTATGAAAAATATAAATAAATATGTTATGCTTATGTGGCAAATATAATCATTTGACATCTTATAAAATTAATTGATTGTAAGCAGATCAGATAACAAGTCCCAGATGACACGGAAGTAGAGATGATCTGCCCTCTTCATGCTCCTCCTGACTATCCAACTGCTGTGCATCGCGACCACGTGAAAGGAGGAAGTAGCTCTGTGTGCATCCACCCCCTGACTAGCGGCAGTCATGCAGTCTCGTCAATGGCAGTTTTATCATTTATGTCCACAATGCTGTTTGTGAATACTGTCCATAAGTCATATATTTTTTACCTGTTTTTCCTTCTATGGCGATATTCTCCCTCGTTTATATGTTTTCACATCATCACTCTAATTCAATTGTAAATTTAATTGTCAAAAGAAAAGAAATAAATGCTGCACATTTTACAAATTATGCCTATTTCAACCAATCTTGTTCATGGTGTTGTTTCAACCTTATTTAAAATTATTGTTTTTTTAATACAAAATCATGTTTATTTTTAAACGAATACACATGCAATATATCTCTTTAGTTTGAGGTCTAACCCATTCATTATATTATGGTGGTATTGTCGAGGAGTGCAATATATATGCAATTAACATGTTTGATATGTGGTCAGCCCATTCATCACACCATTGTGGTATTGTCACGGAGTGCAATATACATGCAATTAACATGTTTGATTTGTGGTCAACCCATTCATCACACTATTGTGGTATTGTCACGGAGTGCAATATACATGCAATTTACATGTAGTATATACCTTGTATATATACCTCCTGCGTAATACAATACTACAAAAACAATCAATGCGTTATCACATCAAACACCTATTGACAACAATGTGTATACCACAAAACTCACACTGGCAATATTGTACGTGATTTCAAACAATGTTTGTACGTTTGGTGATGTAATAGTACTAATACCTTTTTGCCGATAACTTTACGTAAATAGACTATTCAGGTATTAATCCTTTAATTTAACGTCATGATAACTGAGGTCAAGCAACACACTGTTAGTTTCACAATCTGCAAATATGACATTGTAAAACAACAAAAGTTACCTCAACACATGCGTCCTTCTCCCACCGCTAACCGGCCGCTATCTGGTGATCACCAACTGGGTACTCGAACCAGTTTAACAGTAAAATGAATACTCGAGCGATCGTTCTCTTCACTACTTCACAACTTTCGTTGAGCCGCGCCTCTTCACACACACAGCAACAAGTTAAAAGCGACAACGATCCACAGTCCGATCAATAATAAATGTCCTACGTTCCGTGTTTGGGTACTTTGCAGGTGCAAACGCCAGTCAAGCTGTGACGAGCGAGGAAAACACCGCTCGTGTGCCTTGTCGCCAAAAATAGTATCACGCATGTGACGTCATCCCAACTATTAAACTGGGGTCGCGCTTTCCTTATATGGAACAACGTGACACAATCTAATCTCTGCGTTGTATTTTATGAATGAGTCTTTCAGTATTTGTTACCTGTATCACAATGACTAACTGTCGACGATGTTCTGAGACATAAGGACTTTGAATGACGTGCAAGTCTTTTTTTGTTCAATGTGTTCGTCGTGAGTGTGCTGATGCTGAGAATAGTATATTTTAAGTCTGAATCACATTAGGACAAAATTAAAGACGTTTATAGATCTATATCTATCTATATACGTCATTCGACAAAATATTACATTACACAATCACGTTTAATGATAATATCTATCTATCTATCTATCTATCTATGTCTGAATTTCAGTTACACAAATATTTTACACGAACAGTTTCTCTAAAACCGAGCTTGATAATATTCATGTATACAAAGTATTTATTTAAGAAAGCGATTACGTCTTAAAATTATATTTATGAATCAATTATTGGTTAATTAAGCCATTATCTAAGACAATACCTACATATTATTAATCCGCACGTGACAATAATATGTAATCACACACCACAAATGTAAAACATAATTGCCAGTTAAGTTATTGCCAGTAATCGACAAATATCAGGAAGTCGAGCGGTCTGTGAGCCTGGCTGAGCAAATTTCTTATAGGTTACATGTAAAAGACGAATCGTTAAACGAATTAGCATTTAAAAGATATCAAATACTTCCAACTATCGTGATACAAATGATCTCTGTCCGGAAAAGCTGTATCTAACTATATATAGGAAATTAAAACGACATAATATATGGCGTTAAGTGCACACATGCATGGAAGTCAAAGGAAGCCGTTTTCTCTCTCATCTCAGAGCAGTCAGACATTTCTCAAGTGTTCCGTCCGACATGACTCGGGCGGTTAAAATCAATAAATACAAGCCAGATTCTCATGAAATGTTCTAAGATCTATAAAACAGTATTTAATCTACCCAATTATTTCTTTAAAACACCACAGTAAACGTATTTTAAACGAATTCGTTCGTTAAAAGGAAGCCAGTTTCCCACTATATTATTCTCAACATTGTCTCTATCACAAGTGTTAAGTCTGTGTTTGGTCTGGCTTGGCCCGGGCGCCCAAACGCAACTAAAACCTCACAGATGCAACACTGAACGTATTAAGACATATAGAAGACTATAATATCTACCCAAATACCACTTTATAAGGACTCATATCGTATATTAAACGAATAAACTGAATTTATAAAAGAAATATAATGGTATCTTCTCTCTGTCTGTTTGTTGTTTTACACCGCAATAGCAATATTCCACCAAGTACACCATAGTGACCTGTATACACGTATATACTTAACTACTTAACTTCTACTTTACTTTGAAACCGTAATTTATTTTACACTAATACTATGCTAAGCAAACCGGGTCCCCACACGAGTATTCAAAAGACAACTTGTCTGTGCGCATACTTCCACTGGATTGCCAGCAAGAAAAAACAGAAGGTTGATTGTATGGTATTATGTTTACTATAACCAACAGCGGACATTAAGTGTGGAAGAGGTGGGGTTTTGTTTTCGTCTGTGCGATTCCGATGAATAACACATTATTGCTGACATACTGAATAAATATTACCCTGACGAGATTCAGAGAATAATTATTATCGCAAATATGGCATCAATATATCAAGAATAATCTTTGCCACTAATATTCAGTCTCTGAATCTCGTCAGCGTGATATTTCTGTTCATGATCATGAGAAACACCTGACGTCATAAAGGTGATACTTTAGTGATCTTGACACAAAATCCACGCACTTAATGTAAATAAAATAGGTAAAAGACTGTCACCCTGGAGCAGGCCTATTTCGGGTCTGTGCATGTCAAGAGTACTCATCATGAATACACCGTCGGGAAGCGCCTCACTAATTGAACACATATGTTATTGCCGCACACACGTCTACGATGTAAACGTAAATTAACTACACCCCACCCTCTCCAGGGCTTTCGTTTTAGCTTGATTTTATCCGATATCGTTGATCGGTGCTCATAATGCGAATCACTTGATTGTCTGGTTCAGACTCGATTATTTAGAGATCGCCGTCTTATAGCTGGAACATTGTTGAGAGCGGCGGTAAACAACAAACAGACACACCAAACTTTGGGGGAAACAACGTAAAGCAAGTAATGATAAAAAGAGGCCTTATGTTTTACAATGATGGATGTTAACTGTAGTGGAAAATATATTTATGCGTATCGATCATATTTCTTATTTGGATCTGTTGTAGAACAAACACGTTTATATCAACATATGTTTGACATTACTTTGACACTGAGGGAGTCGTGCGTGCATGCAATCTCATTGTACAGCGATTTTATTCAAAGTTATATACCGTCAGTGGAGGAAAATTAGATTACCATTGCCATAGACAGCAGATAATAATGGGATCAAGTGGATGTTGACGAAGAGGCATAAATAATCAGAACTCTTTAATCGACACAGACGATTGCAGGCTTCGTGACTCGTTATAAAAACAGTTGCTATCCTTGCAAAATACATTTGGCACTGTCATTTTTTTTGATAGGATCCGGGGTAGAATAGGTCTTCAGCAACCTAAGCTTACCGTAAAAGGCGACTATGCTTGTCGTAAGAGGCGGCTAACGGGATCGGATGGTCAGGCTCGCTGACTTGGTTGATGCATGTCAACGTATCCCAATTGCTTGGATCGATACTCATGAAGTCAATCATTGGATTGTCTGGTCCAGATTCGATTATGTACAGACCGCCGTCATATAGCTGGAATATTGCTGAGTGCGGCGTTAAACAGCAACCAAACAAATCATACATATAATACAGTGATTGAGCGAGTGTGACTTTACGCTCCATTTCCAGTAACATCAACTTGAGGGCATCGACAATGAGATTTGTCCATGTCGGGAATCGTTACCGTGTCGAACGCTTTAACCACAAGACAACCCCACCACCCATGCAAATGGGAGTCTATAAGAGAGTAAGGAACGGTGGGGTAGCCTACTGGTTTAAGCGTTCACTCGTCACGCCGAAGGCGCGGGTTCGATTCCCCACTTGGGTACAATGTTTGATGCTAATATGTGGTGGCCCCCGCCGTGATAAATTACAAAAGGCGGCGTATAAGGCGTCTGTTTGAGAGTAGGGTTGGGCGGTTCAAATTGTGTCCATGAATCATGTGATATAAAGAAGCAACATTAGACGCAGACCATAGAAGGATATTTCATGATTGATCTGTATTTATTTTAGCGGGCTGCCAGGTTCGTACTAACACAGAGAGCTGGGTCCCGCGTGATGATAAATTCTCAAATGACTGCTAAAATTTCGATTTTTGGTTTCGTTAAATGCAGGCAATGGTGTTGTTTCAACATAGAACGAGCCCCACTTTGTTGTTTTAACCACAAATAGATACTGCAAATGGACATGTTTCCATACAAACGGATACAACACCTTTATTAAGCAATTTGGTCGCGAACGTTGTCAGGCCCAGGATGAAAATATCACTTGAACAAAAGAAGTTGATTATTATTCACATGAAACCGTCCAAAGTCTATATTCTAATCAAACAGTTCATTCATTTCTGATTTTCCGAAAACAACGTTAAACACGCTTAACAACCAACATGTGTGCTGTGACAATGATTTATCGAAAGCGCAGATACGAGAGGCGTACGCCAGGCGCTCGTCTCTCCGTGAGCCTCAAGAGGTTTCAGAATTCGGGAAAATCCGGAATACCACGAGGCCACGTCGAGATTGATTTGGCATCCCGAAACATAACAATCGTGACGATCACGTTGTGAATTATGAAACTGTGTGGTTACGGCACTGACGTGGTTATGTCACATGCCGCAAGGCGTTAATGTTTATACTCTTTTTGAATTATTTAAAACATAGAGATGTACCAAATATGATTCCCGAAAACTTCCCAAAACACTGCTTTGGTTGAGCATATGTCCGAATATGAAATCCTTGTATAATTCAGAATAACATGACGCGATGTTCGCACGCGCACATGACAAACACATACCCCTCGGCATTGGCATTCGTGACCAACTCGTGTTATTCCGGGTGCACGCGGCCATGTTATTTGTTTGTTTGTCGTTTAACGCCGCACTCAGCAATATTCCACCTGACCACATGATCCCGTTAGTCGCCTCTTACGACAAGCATGGGTTGCTGAAGACCTATTCTACCCCGGATGTTCACAGGTTTGCGGTCATGTTAGAAAAGGGGCGATATGACGTATGACGTGACTTGTATATATGCCAGATCGTCCCATGGCATATATACACATTCTCCATCAGTACCTGTTGTTACAACATCCGTCTGATGTGTTGCACTTCAGAACGAGTTATTGGAGAAGCCCTCTTTCTTTCCAAAATCACCGATTGACGCGAAATTCATTGAAATTCGTTCGCGAAATCATCAGCATTGTCATTTTCGCCTGATTGACAACCCTAAACACACACGTACACGCACGCACGCAACGCATGCACACACACGTACAAACACACACTGCAACAACAACGATTATAGGAGACACTATCTCAGGAAGACGTGTATAAATACTGGCCATATATTGAAGGAATCCTACAAAGGCACACTGATTTTAACGTTGTTCTTTTTACGATTTAGGACACTCTAATATAATGGGCTTAAACTCATTTCTTTTGAAGATTTAGAGACCAAACCCATGCATTGCACCCGCGGCCCCAACCACACGCGCTCAAGTGGAGAATTCCCCAAACCCTTTAATAAATTCTGGACCCTCAGTTTTGTATTAAAATGTTCATCGTTTCAAAACATTGAACTCAGAACTGAGATCGGAGCTGCAAGATACTTAACGGCTGAGCTAGCTTCACTGTAGTCTGTCTCCAGACCCTAGAGAATTGTTTTTAACTCAAGTCTAGAATGATTTGGCATGTCTAGATTGCCTCAGCTCTAAAATTAAGTGTTTTGGACTCCATTTGAATTTTATTATTTTTATTTTGTAGATAACTTTATTTCTGGGACTAAATGTCAGTCTAGCTCCACTGCACATACACACGGGAACACAAAGTGACGACACAAAAGCAACGGCATGCTAAGGTAGTGTCGTAGCTTTGTCTGGGGTCTCTTCTTCACCATGTAATTGTGGTTTGGGGTGCCAAGGGATCCTACAGCAGTTACCTCAATGGTTATGGGAATGCATTTATACCTCATAATTGTAGCAGCTATAGAAGGTCAGCAAGAGCATCACACAACTAATCCTGCCGGATTAACAACGATTTTAATGTAAACTTATTTTCGTACATTGCAAAAGAGATTTGAATAATAAAACATGTAAAATGTTTTGATAATAATTCCTCCGCCCTGTGTATTTCAGCCAATGGCTCTACAACAGTGAACGAGACAAAACTAGACACTGTTTAGTCTAAGGTTCGAAACATCTGTCAACAAACCCCTATACTAAAGTCACTGTTTTAAATGCATGCCAGTTTCATCCTTTTCTAAAAGACATGATTGTTGCTAAAACCTGCTGACAAAACACTCCCTGTGTTGAAATACAATATACTACACGGTATGATGTTATGTGTAATCCGGTTTTCGTGCATAGCTTTAGAGTCGTGTATATATAATATTGTACAAGTGCCACACTAAAGAACACATAAGTATCAAAGGAAACGATGAATTCCGACGCACGCATGGGCGTTCGGAGATAAAAGTAACACTTCAAGTTTAACGTCAGTGATGAGAAGTATGCTTTCTGTGAAACTGAATTAGAAACTATACCCAATGTGCTTTTGGAATGTAAAGAAGTGCGTCCACCGTGGAAATACTTGGAAAGTTGACAGAACAACAGAACGATGTATATCATTAAAGAAAATATACTTAAAATAATGATCCCTTAAATACAATTATCACACTCTTCACACAAAAAATGCCAACTTTCCAAAATATTAACGGTAAACTGCTTGAAAACTATAATGTAAGTGTATTTGTTTGTTGTTTCACGCCGCATTCAGCAATATTACAGCTATAGATATAAACGGCGGTCTGTAAATAATCGAGTTTGGATCAGACAATACAGTGATTGACATCATGAGCATCGGTCCACGCAATTTGGATACGATGACATGCATGAACCAAGTCAGCGAGCCTGACCACCCGATTCCGTCAGTCGTCTTTTACCACAAGCACAGTCGCCTTTTATAGTATACGGCAAGCATGGGTTGCTGAAGACCTATTCTACCCCTATAATGTAAGTTAATGTGCTGCTGCTATAACCAGCACTATTGATAACTGGTACACGTTCAGGTCATCATGTTATATGTTGCTTTACTTAATTATCTGAATGTTCTACATGCAATACAAGTGTTAAAGAAACCCCCCAAAAAACATTCAATCAAACCTAAACAGAAAGCGAATCTTCCACTTCCCAGAGGCGACTAATGGGACCAGGTGGTCAGGCTCGGTGACTTGGTTCGATGCATATCATCGATGCTCAGGAGGACAATCAGTGGATTGTCTGGTCCAGATTCGATTATTTATAGACCACCATTTACTAGTAGCTGGAAAATTGCGGAGTTAAACAACAAACAAGCAAACAAACACTACGAAAACGAAGCCGTTTTTGGGGGGTAAATGTTTAGAACATTTTATGTCTGACATTGTGTCCTTGTCTTTGATAATATTGTTTATTTTGTTTTCCTCTATTTGTGTCAGAACACGGCTGTTCGCATCTATATGGACTTCATGCACTCTCGGGTTTCCATAAAAGCCGACACCGCTCACAGGAGACAGATTGTCGTGAGATGAAGATTGGCAGCCTGGTACAAGGAGATATTACGGCAAACACGCCATCTGCGGATAAATCGCCACACTGACGATAATCAGATTGTTTTAGAGGACCTCAAACATTTTTTTCAGAAATGTACTTGAAATGAGGTGCACCCTTTGTGTTGTCAGAAAATATTCTTTCGATTGAAGAAATCTCAGCGTTTTAGGAATTTAAACTAATGCGATGTGTTCGTTGGGTTTGCTAAAAGGTGACATAGATGAAGTGGAAGTGACATCTGCAGTTGTTCAAGTTAATGAAATGGAAACAGCGTGGTTGGTACCATTAACATGGTGGATTCCACTCAATGCAAGCTATCTTGCATACGTGCTAGATATTTCGCATATATATTTGAAATGTACACGATTTATTCATTACTCTTCAAAAAAGATATTTTTGAAAAACAAGCTTTACGTTGAAGGTGTTATCCAGAAAAGCATCACCTATAACACACTGTATATAGTCTCGCTGGGCAAGAAGACATGAATCAGAAATTAGAATAATTTGAAAAGTGATATGTTCGAACTTATGAAAATGTAATACGAGATCTGGAGAGAAAGTCACAGTTTTGGAAATGAATTAAACATGACATGTGTTTATTGTCTGACACACGGACGTCTTCATAAGCTCCGTCCCCCGAGTCAGTGACGGCCGTGTCAGATTATAGTTTCTGCTGAGTGCCGCTTGCGACGAGGACAAGGAATTCAACAGAAATGTTAATTTGTCACACATATTTAGCATAGCAATAGCATTTATTAATTTTATAACTGTTTACAAAATCTTGAAACGTGAAAATCCCACATTTGTTGTGTGACTGTCTTATGAACTTGAGACCCGTGGGGATTGCGGGTTGGAATTAGTCCTCACAGCCTGCATGGTCGTATTAGGCGACCAATGGATCGGGTGGTCATGCTTGAACCGCTCGATGATTGGTTTGATTGTTAGTCATCGTACCCCGACGGTGTGGATCGCTGCTCACAATATCAATCACTGGATTGTCTTATCTAATGGTCTGCGATTGTAACCATATTCAATTGTAAACTTGATAGTAGCAGGAATGTCTAGCGTATGGGTAATATAGATACTCTCATATAAACCTGCACAGAGAGCTCTCACTATACCATGATATACACGATTTAACTGTCTCCTTCCGAAAAAACTGAATTTTCAGACCATTTTCATTTTAAGTCCATAAATACGAGCTCTCGCAACTTTGGCTCTGAACATCAACTATATCGCTATCGTAGGTATAAGGTTTTGAGTGGAAAAGCGTCAACGAAGGCCGTGTCGCATCGCAGGCTTGCGAAGGATGGTTCGCTAGTGTACCCTGGCTGATTGCTTGTCATCGTACTCAAGCGGCATGGCTTATTAATTATATAGTCAACAGCTGGTTTACCTGACTCAGAACTGGCATATTAGTTGGAATACTGCTTACCGAGGCGCAAAACAACACTCACTCACTTCAGGAACTGGTTTGTTGGAATGCTCTCATAAATTATTTTTGCTAAGATATCATTCAGTTCTCACAATATCTGGAAACATTGTAACATTTGTCTCATTGAGATCTCACAATCTGGAGACACAGTGTTGTATTTTCAAAGTAGGCTGTAGACGAGAAAAGTCAAATTGTAAAGTTGAGGGAAATACATAAAAATATTATTGCGTTGGTATGAGAAATGTGAAACATGTTCAAATGGATGAAACTAACTTCTTTTTTATTCATGAACCAAGATGAACGTTGCGCTATGTGTATATCTTTTTGTAATAGCATCTCAGAAAGTCACCTTGGGGTCAAAGACTTGCTCATGTTTAAATATTAGCAAAACGCTTCTTGAAAACCTCTGTCCCATATCATCAATGACATTTTTCAGTGATTCTGAATCTTCAAGAGACGCATATCAAAAGACAAAAAACATTATTTAATCTAAACATATATGCGACCGCCTCCGTGGTCTAGTGGTAGAGCGTCCGCCCGGAGAGCGGAAGGTCCGAGGTTGGCTCCCCGGGCGCGTCATACCAAAAGACGTTAAAAGATGGTACTTGTTGTTACCCCGCCTGGCGCTCGCATTAAGGGGCTAAAACAAGGACTGGTCGGCTCGGAGTCAGTATACTGAGTCTGAGTGGGGTATTCATGTTAAACTGCGGCATGGTATCTCAGTGAGCTAGCACTATAAATCGGCATCAGTCCGGATTAGTACTAGCAGCCACACAAACACACACACGTACATGCACGTCGCTATATAAGTGCAATAATCTTGGACCCGACGTTAAACCCCATTTCACCTCACCTCACCTAAACTTATCCATGTATGAAACCATATTGATTCTTAATTCGGTTTCGCAGGAAAAACTCTCTATGTATGTACAAGTTGCCCAACGGGTGAGGGGTTGAGAAAATGCCCCTTGTGAAAATTTGTTGAAAAAAAAAATAGCTGCGAAAAAGTGGGTGTACCGGCCCCTCCCCCTGGTCCCTTGCTGATACGGACCTGCCAAGCCAACAACTTGTACGTGACACTTATAGTAAGCGTCAAAATACTTTCAAAGGTTTACATCAGGTTCCAGAAAGGTGAATTCAATTTTACAAGAACAATGTCATGCTAGAGGCAGATTTATGATGGAATGAGTTGGCACGTTTGAACGTTGGGCAATACGCTTTTCGCTCCCTCTTCGAAAAATATCATCATAGCTGATATCTGCGGATAACGCGCAGGCACGTGTCTAATAATTGTGTCCATTTTAACCACACCGGAGTCCAGACATGGTAAATCTGCAGCTTGTTTATCACACACAGCCATAGTGAGCACATGCTGATGCGGTTCTGCTCAAGGCATGCTGCTGAATTGGAGAACATATCAGTATTCAAGGTTGTAATGGGTTTCTTTCATTTGCTCTCCGACACATCAAGTGCCATGCGGGGAGCCCGTGGTGATTATGAACCAGATTCTCATTTAGGTTATTAGCAGCAAGGGTTTAAAGTCGCCCACAAACAATCAGTCTGCCTATTCACCCGATCCAGGAAATATTACCTACTACTAGCACAGAGTTGTTAGCAACTATGACCTGCTACTAGTAGGTACAAAGACGGTCTCTACGTCTCTGGAGACCAACATTTACTGCTACTACTAGCTAACAGTAACAATTAAATAGCATAACCATATTAGGATGTATGTTCACAGGGGCGCATTTCACGCCATATTGGAACATGCAGTGTCGAACACAGCATTCAGCAGATGGTAGGATGTCATCATTTTGTTGTTGTTTTTATCTCCAGTCTAGACAGGCTAGACTTAGATTTAGTATCTTCATACGGTATATATATTTTATACATCACCTAATTACAATTTTAACAACCAATACATAGATCTATGGATATACCAATCCGGTCTTAATAGAAGATCGTTACGGTTTTCATTCATACATGCCATTGTATGTGTATTTGTTTGATAGAACTACACATATTTATAAGAACTGATCGTTACAAAATATATTGGCAAACAAGGTTAAAGTTTGTCTTTGGAAAATTCGTCCCGACGTGGTCAGAAAGAGTTATCCCCCTTGGCCGGCATAGCGATCGGTTTTCGATCAAACATTTATCGGTTAGATCTTGCTTTTTGTTTATCTGTTCTTACTTGTTCGTTGGTCATAATGTTATCTAGTCTTTGTGCAAACATAATTTACAGTCTACAACCATTCACTATGGTACTTTTTATTTTCAGATACTGAGATGGAGAACGTCAACGTGCCTGGGCCTCGTTCCTCAAAGCGATCTTAACGCTACAATGATCTTAAGCCTATGTTTAAGTATGGGACTTACGATCACCTTAGCGCTAAAATTGCCTTGAGGAACGGGGCCCTGCTGACCCTGCACATGACGCATGTTTGTATTCTATGTCTGTAGGCCCAGAATGAGTGTAGGACTAACATAGATATATCATCGGGGAAGCATCAAATCTCATCTAGATTATTAGTGTTAATTAACTTGTTTTGCTGAAAGGTCTGTGTTCTGGGTTCAAAGTGAGGTCCATTTCTGGCGTTCGCTCCATTGTGAGATAAGGCCCACGCTCTAATTCACTAGTCTACATGCCCTCTTTTTTGTTTGTTGTTGTTGTTATTGTTGTTATGATGAACACTGAGGGAATATGTAGACATATGAGGTTAATAAAGGATCATAAAGATTATTGTGCATCCGGCAAATTTATAGTAAACTATACATGTATCATTGATTACCTCCCTTTGCAACCAATATGTCAAGATATCAGTACCAATTTACTCATTTTTTTATTCCCAGGGTATCCAAGTGGGCTGTGTCCTGCCACTTTCAGGAAATTTTAGGTGCAACCCTTGTAGGAAATCAGGTATGTTGTATTCTACCCCTATACATGTTGGGAATTTATATTATTATACTAAGGCTAATTTACTGTTGTATAGATTTTAGCACAAGCTAAGCACAGGTGCTGTGAACATTTATCTTTATGCACCCCCATGATAAAGTCAGGGATGACAATAGAGGAATCATCATACATCAAATTAAATCATGGATGTCATGATATGAAAAACCACATTTGTAGTATTATCGGTACCTCATTATATCAGTCTTTCCTCACTGGATCATCAGCTGACACACTGTGATATTACTGAAACTCTGTTCTAAGTTGCATTAAGCCAACTCAACCATTCACTATGCAAACTCGCTGACCTGATTATGGCAATTGTGAAAGTATAACTTTCCCTCAGACCTTAGGCCATTTATTAAGTTATGAGGTGTGAGTTGGTATACTGTAATCAAACTACAGGCTATCACGAATACAGGAATATCCAATTTGAAGTCAAATGAGCTTATTTCATGGTGCATTATCTGTCATCTGTCAATAACTAACTTGTACACTTTCAAAACCTCCTCTGAATCTACAAGGCCTATGAAACTGAAATCTCAGCAATGATATTCTAAAACATGAGACTATTTACAAAATATCACTTTTGCATATTACACAGCCAATTCAGATGTGGCATTATGAAACTTGATATGTGTTATGGGGTTTACATTGGTGTATTTTTTGCTTGATCTGGGAGGAACATCTTAGATATTTACCACTTGATGAGACCCACCTGCGTGGAAATGGTGCTCACAAACCAAGGAAAATAATCATGGTAATTATGGGATTTGAACCCATTGTCATAGATTTCTGGCATATGAAAGGGATGCAGCTTAGTCTCTGAAAATGTAAAATATTGATAGAAACATTTTATTTTCATTTTTGTTTAAAAATAGACCCAGTGAGATGGGCTGGGCGGAAGGGAAAATAATATGGTTCAAGGACTGTGAGACAGACAGGGATGCAACTCTGCCCAGCAAATTGAGGTGGCTTCTTGGATGACTGTATTACCTGTGCCTTCTATGGCCTTAAACTTTCACATACCTTATGAAGTTTGTTTGTGTTTTCAATATCTTCTCTGAAAATCATATTTTCAATAAGCTGAGATTTTGTGTATTTGATCCCACTAACATGATGCCAATACAACTTCAAGCTGTCAAGACATGGCAACCCTATTGAACATATACTTTTCACCCTTTAGAAAGCCACTTCTGCATTTACGTTATGAAATTTGATATACAGTAATTATTTGGTAAACCCAACAACAGGGTCATATTTTGCAAGTTATTCTTATATTTGGAACTGCAACATTTTGTCTTCATGTGCTGCTGTAGCCATGATGAATGTGTTCTTTGACTCGTTTCATTACCAATTATTATCCCCCACAACATGTAATGCGGGGGTATTAAAATGGACCTGGTCAGTCCTTGCATTCATACTTCTGTGTAAGATTTTGAAAAAACGTTTGCTATTTTCTTCACCAATCATGGTACATGGATAGGCCTAGTGGTGACCTGGTGCCTGTTGATAGTTTTGGATTTTTGTAAAATGTATCTTTTTAGTTTCCATGGCAACAACTTTGACTGAAATATGAGGGTAGTGATCGTTCTTGGAACATACCTTAAAAATCTACAATATTTCTTCACCAAACTTGACACACAGATCGGTCTAGTGGTGAACTGGTGCCTTTTGATAGTTTAGGATTTTTAAAAAATTTATATTTTGAGATGCCACAACTTTGACTCATACTGAAAATGAGGGTAGTGCTTCTTTCTGGGCAGATTAAAAAAAACTTACAATATTTCCTTAACAAGGATGGCACATAGATAGGTCTATTGTTGAACTGGTGCCTTTTGATAATTTGGGATATTTAGTTTCCATAGCAAGTATTTAGTATTTAGGGGATAATGGTGAATTTGTCTTCTTGCATATACTGTCATCCTTTTAATTGGTCAAGATGCTGTGAGAAAGTCTGTTCTGTAGATAAATAGTTTTGTTTCTTTTGCTTATTTATTATACCCTTGTATTGCCTTTTTGTTGTAATAATATATTCTGTGAAAAAGTACAGGGAAGCTACAGATGCAATTTTAACACCTATACCCAGGGTAGTTTGTTCGAACAGTATTTCTGTCAGTCATGTGAGGAGACAGCCAAAAGGTAATGAAGGGAAATTTATTACATCAGAGCTACAGATAAGCAGCGTATTTGTGTAAAATACCCCCCAAAATTATGTAAACCCAATTAGTTTCCATTAACTTGTGTACAGAATCGCATGCATTAAATGAAAAACTCAAATTATTAAAACAGCTCGCATAAATACCCAACAAAGCTTTTTCAGCATGCATACAAAGGAGCTAATTGCTGAAACACAATTACAAGCTAATTTACTTTCTGAGTCAAACCTATGTATTTAGAACATTATTTCATTTTTTTGAAATCTTAAAATGTTCACTAATTTTGGGAAAGACCCAAGAGAGTGATGAATACATGAGTGAAAAAATATTGGTTACCCAATGAAAAATGTAATAACCCAATTAAAATAGAAACCCTAAAGTAAAAACTGAATTGCTCAAAAAGTTATCTGGAGCTCCGTTACATGAGTCAGTTTAATGGCACCAATACAATGGGCACATCTGGCCTCCATTATAATAGGTTGAATCTGGTAAACTGTGTCTGTGATTTTTTGGGGTGATGACATTGCAGCCATATTGAATGTTATTTTGACCAGGTACTCATGTATCATGGCGTTATTCATTTATCAGGCTGTAATACTATATTGCAATCTCCAATGTGCTATGTTTCAGTGATCATATGTTCCATTTGGTCATGCCATCATCTTTCACCTTTTTGTGTCCTAATAATGGAATGTACCAGTAAGTGTAATAACCTTGTACTTGCAATGTTTCCTATGAATCTTTTGGGAAGTGAAGCTATGATTGGTTATATATGTACGTTATTATGCACTCCAACAATGGTATAACATAGATCTACTGTTCTTTTCAGATTTCAGATTCAGATTATCATGCCATGGTCATACCCTTTGCATGCACCCTTGTAGCTAGATTACAGGTATACTAACACTGTTTGGATTGTTACGGACATGATCCAAGTAATTCAGTCTCAAAAACGTAGTCACAGAAATTTGATTCTTAACATTCCCAAAGGGCAACTATATGGAATGTCAGTTTTGTGTGACCTGGCTGATTTGGTGACATTACACCCCAATTACATGGATAGTTGTTAGTGCTATCAACCTCTTGCCTGCCTGGACCAAGCACCATTATTTTAAGTGGTCATAAACAATTCACTCGTTTTTCCTCATTTGTCAATCATTATTAAATATTTATATCATTTGGTGTATCTGAACATTTGTTACTTATTTCTGCATAATCTTGTTAATCTATTTATGATGACCTTTACCAGTATTTAATTCCCTAAAAATAAATTCTGATCAGTTTCAGGCCCATTTAAACGGTTCGTAGTGAGGCATATTTTTGTTTATCCTAGATAACCTTAGCAATGTTGTCATGAAGAGGTTGATGGATGTTTATTACACTTTTTTAACCTTCATTTGCAAAGGTATTTTTGTAGCTTCCAATTCTGATTTGTTCAACTTTAAGAACTTCCTTCTCAGAAACCAAGGAAACTAAAACTTAATGACACCTGGCATGTGTAGCACCACAATGGGACTCGGATTAAGTTATGTGGTTGTCCAGTGTTTTATTTTACAATTTGTTCATTCAGTTCTGTGGTGTCATGTGTTGTGTTTATTCTTATGAAGATTTTCATTCTTTGTATACCATGTTCACAGGTTTCACTGTCCAGTTACAAGAAGCCTGGTGTAAATAGCTTGTTTGGTCCAGTTGCACCCAACAAAGGTAACATTGATCGCCTCGAAACGTTAAACAAACTGGTTGTAATATAGCATAGACTATTTTTCCAGATAAGACAAATATACAAAATAAAACAAAATACTTTTTGAATACAAACAACATGGCCTGCTTGTCTGATGTTTGTCATCCTGACACAACTATTAGCTCACCAAGGTGAGCTTATGCCATACTGTGGGGTCCGTCGTCCGTAGGTCAACGATTTTTTCTAAAAACTTCTTCTTTTGACCACAAATTGACAATTAACGAAATTTGACTGGAAGCATCCCTAGGTGGTGAGGATTCAAAATTGTACAAATGGTGGGGCTGACCTCCCAAAGGGCTGGGTGGCAAGGCGGAATAGGAGTAATTTGGCTATATTGCTTTAAACGACTTCTTTATTGGAACTAAGAGATAGATATCAACCATATTTGGTTGGAAGCATTCTCCAATGCTGGGGATTAAAAATTGTACAAATGGAGAGGGCTGACCCCCCAAAGGGCTGGGTGGCGGGGCCAAATAGGAGTAATTTGGCTATATTGCTTTAAACGACTTCCTCTCTGGAACTAAGAGATAGATATCAACCATATTTGGTTGGAATCAATTCTCCAATGGTGGGGATTCAAATTGGAGAAATGGAGGGGCTGAAATTGCTTCTTGAAAAACAATTAGGAATGAAAATAAAAAAAGAGAAACTACACTCTCCAAGAAGCTGAAACTTAACTTTGTAGAAATGATGATGATCACTTGTAGCTTACCGGTACACAAAGCGAAGGTTCAAATAAGCTTATGTCATGGCTGTGTTCATCTATACTAATGGAAAAAAGTAACTGCTGTGTATTAAGTAGTGTAAATGTTATGTTATTGTAAATTACAACATAATATTTGATCTTTTGTCTCATCAATGTTTTATCATAACAAATTCATTGACAAAATCCATTCCTGGTAATTGGAGATGGAGAGACACGCCCTAAAGAGGGGTGCAACTTGTAGGCGGGCACTATCCTGCTGCAACATGACATTACGTCCCTGCATGTGCAAAAAGGCAAGAACATGATCTCAAACGATGTCCTCATAACAATGATGAGTCGTGTTTTCCCATGAGTTGTGATGCCACCCCATACCATTTCAGTTCCACCCCAAAACTGATTATGATAAATAATGCAAGAGTTGCTAAAACATTCTCCAGTATGCATGTAGACCTTTGCACGACCATCAGAGCTGTTCAGATGAAACCCTCACTCATTTGTGAACAGTGTACTGTCCCTGTTTTTCTTCTGAACCTCAGATGCTGTCTACACCAAGTGTGACTGATAGTCCTGTGTAAGCAAAATTAGGCATATTGCTGAATGTTGTGACCGGATGTTGTGCTCTCTCAACCGGTAATGTACTGTTCTGCCACTAATTCGTCTTAACCCAAGAATTGTCCGATTATTAATGTGGCAGATGATATTTGTGATTCGATGAACATTAAAAATGTTTGGCAACTTCGTTTTGCGCATTTTGTGTTTGCAACATGTCATCAAGCCGTGACAGCATTTTTAATTACAGTTGAACAAAAAGAAAAAAGATTTTATGAGACTCAGAGAGCTAAACAATCATTGTTTGCTGTTTACATTATGAAATCGTGTGTAAATACCTTGCTCCCAACTAACATGCAAACACACAAATTATGTGCAGTCCATAAACATTTGCATGCAAATTGTGAATCACGACCTTAAAACTGAGGAGATGTCTTCATCAATATGCATATTGAAAGATGCATTATTTAATTTCAGATTAAACTTAGTTTTGTCCAATCTCATTAAAATCTGATCTTAGTTTTCGCTACCGCTAACCAAAGATCTGAGGACATCCCATTACGGGTCACGTAGGAACGACCTTTCGCGATCATGGACCGACCAATGAAATGACTGAAATCGACATTTGCCAATCAGAAGGTAGCTATCTCGAGCTTTACTGCACTAGTTTCAAACTGGCGACTAAGCCTCGAAACATATTTTGACGTATTCTCGATTAAATAAATTTAAAACTGACCAAAACGACATTCTGGAATGACTTAAGATGGCCTAAATTCTATGGATATAATCATAAAACCTGTAACTGTCGTTCGGAATACCCTCTGTTAAATATTTCGAGGATTCATGATTAGAAAACACATTTTGACTGTCACTTTCAGGATCTGGTAAGTGACGCTTTGATTGGTTGGATGAAAGGTCATGCTGATGTGACCCATAATGGGATGTCCTCAGATCATTTTTTAGCGGTAGCGAGAACTAAGATCTGATTTTAATGAGATTGAGTTTTGTTGGACTTTTTATTAAGAAAAGTTACCTTTTTCTGCTAGTATGTATGTCGTTAACGATTACACTTTCAACATCTCCTCTAGAGCTACAAAGCCTATGAAGCTGAAACTTGGCATGAATCATCCCAGCAATGATGTCAGAATTGTGATTTGATGTTAAGCGTGTCGCTATGTAACAGCAGCGTATAAAATTCCCGCAAGGGCAACTTTGCAAATATTCCTGTCCAGATAAAATGCTTCCCGTCCAGAATTTTCTACACTTATGAACATAAGTTACAAAATGGTGAACATAAGAAAAGTACTGTTGATTGTTAGTTCTCAGAAAATAACAATAAACTGATGTATTGTCAACTTAGTTACTTTAACTCATTGAAATTCATCAAATTCCAAGTCTGATTGACTGCCTCTATGGTGTACTGGTAGAGTGTCTGCTCGGAGAGCGGAAGGTCAGAAATTTGATCCCTTGAAGCATCATTCCAAAAGACGTTAAAAGATGGTACTTGTTGTTACCCTGTCTTGCTCTCGGTAGTAAGGGCTAAAAGAAGGAATGGTCCACTCGGAGACAGTATACTGTGTATAAAATTTGTTTTGCAGGTTTTTGTTGAAGTATATATTTTTTCGAAATTCATGTCTAACTGTATCAGTTATCTCCCTCACAAAATGTTGGTTGTATTTTAAGAACCTTACACTTACATACTTTGAAAATAACAAAATCAGATCAAATTATCATCTGTTATCACATTTTCCTTCACACGAATATCCAGATACAAATTATGAGTCTGTGTCCAGAAGCCAGAAATCTTTTACCAAAAAATAAATGCATATCAGTTTCTGGATGTGAATTACAAAAAGTACACAAATTATCATCAGATATTTTCATTTTTCTTCAGGAAAATATTTGTGGTAAAAACACCATCTTAATTTTGTATCCAGGACATTTAACTGGCTTGAGAAAAATTCCTCGCCAGTTGAAATAACTGCAAATTATAACTTCCCATTAAGTTTTGAATTTAAGTGAGACAACATGATATTAAACTATAATATCTTTACAGGCATTTTAAATGGAACTTAACTTGATGTTGCCATGAACCTAAAATAAATGTATGCTATACACACAAACGGTCAACTGTTTCCTGATTGGCTGATAATAGAATGGGAGGGGCTTGTTTTTCATTATATTGGGTTTAACAATGTCACTGATTCATGTAAATGTAAAAATAAGGTGTACTATGTGGATTTATTTATATTGAAGTTAAATCATAAGTTATTTTTCCATGAAAAATGTTCAATCAATGGTGATGACATCACTTATGTGAATATTTTCAACCTTTTCAGGGCAACTACCATGCTGTAATGAAACTTGATGGTATCAGTTTACACCAACGCTAAACTACATATACAGCTCCCAATACAGTGTGCTTTGAGAAGGGAGAGCAACTGTGCCCTGTACGTTTCTGGAAAGAAGAATTGTTGAGAAGAAGAGTTCTGTGTTGAAGTCAGCATTGACATCCTGAGTAGTGAAAAGATCAGCAGGGAGTAGCATCAGTTCGCTACTGTGTGGAGGGACAGTGTTTCTCCCTATTCTCATGGACAGTACTGTACATCTAAACATATGATTCATATTATATATTGTTTCATAATGTGAGGTGTGTTTTTTTCATTCATAATATCGATTATCATATATGGTGAATATAGCATCTTACAAATATACTGTGCATGGAATTTCTTCACTTACACTGTTTTCAGCATTTTGAGGCAAAACTCTTTTCATGTGTTACATTTATGTTTATTGTTTCCTCAACAATAAAGAACTAGCAAAATGATGAATTTTGTTTGTAGTTGATTGATTATGACAAGGATAAACAGTATTATGTAGGCATGAATGTGTTCATGTATTCATCACCGAATGACATGTCAAATGGCTGATTGTGTTAATGTGCCCAATGGCATGGGTTTTGCTGATCTTGTCAGCCACTGATTTGCCTTGTCCACAATACATTTACCAGCGGCCTTGATACAGCTTACATTACAATCCTGGCAATCAATGCTACAGATTAGGAATTTACATCAAAACAGATGGTAAGTTAGACAGTCCCAAATTATGATGTCACCATATTATCTCAACAGAAACATGAATCGCGAGGTGCTTTGGTAATGGTTACTACCCAATATATATCCGACAGTGACATAAAGCTGCGTTATTCTTGAATCAGACGCTAATGTCGCTAAATATAAACAGAAACATGAATCACATGGTTCTAGGGTTAGGGTTTCTGCCCAATATATGTCCGACGGTGATGTTAAACTGGGTTATTCCTGATACAGACGCTGATGTTATCGTATTTCATGAATCATGAGTTGCTAGGGTTAGAGTTTCTACCCAATATGTGTCCAACAGTGATGTAAAACTGGATTATTCTTTATTATGACGCAGATATCACGAAATCTCTACAGAAACAAGAATCATGAGGTTCAAGGGTTAGGGTTTCCACTCAATACATGTCCAACAGTGATGTAAAACTGGGTTATTCCTGATACAGACGCTGCTGTTCTCGTATCTTAACAGAAACATGAATGATAAGGTGCTAGGGTTAGGGTTTCTACCCAATATATGTCCGACGGTGAAGTTAAACTGGATTATTCCTGATACAGACGCTGATGTTATGAAATCTCAACAAATATGAATCATGAGGTTCTAGGGTTAGGGTTTCTACCCAATATATGTCCGACAGTGAAGTTAAACTGGGTTATTCCTGATACAGACGCTGCTGTTCTCATATCTTAACAGAAACATGAATGATAAGGTGCTAGGGTTAGGGTTTCTACCCAATATATGTCCGACGGTGAAGTTAAACTGGATTATTCCTGATACAGACGCTGATGTTATCGTATCTCAACAGAAACATGAATGATAAGGTGCTAGGGTTAGGGTTTCTACCTAATATATGTCTAATTGTGATGTAAAACTGGGTTATTCCCGATACAGACGCTGATGTTCTCGTATCTTAACAGAAACATGAATGATAAGGTTCTAGGGTGAAGGTTTCTACTTAATATATGTCCGACAGTGATGTAAAACTGCGTTATTCTTGAATCAGATGCTGATGTTCTCGTATCTCATCAGAAACATGAATGATAAGGTGCTAGGGTTAGGGTTTCTACCTAATATATGTCTAATTGTGATGTAAAACTGGGTTATTCCCGATACAGACGCTGATGTTCTCGTATCTTAACAGAAACATGAATGATAAGGTGCTAGGGTTAGGTTTTCTGCTCAATATATGTCCGACAGTGATGTAAAACTGGATTATTCCTGATACAGACGCTGATGTTCTCGTATCTTAACAGAAACATGAATGATAAGGTGCTTTCTACTCAATATATGTCTAATTGTGATGAAAAACTGGATTATTCCTGATACAGACGCTGATGTTCTCGTATCTCAACAGAAACATGAATGATAAGGTGCTTTCTACTCAATATATGTCTAATTGTGATGAAAAACTGGATTATTCCTGATACAGACGCTGATGTTCTCGTATCTCAACAGAAACATGAATGATAAGGTGCTAGGGTTAGGGTTTCTACCTAATATATGTCTAATTGTGATGTAAAACTGGGTTATTCCTGATACAGACGCTGATGTTCTCGTATCTCAACAGAAACATGAATGATAAGGTGCTAGGGTTAGGGTTTCTACTCAGTATATGTCCGACAGTGATGTAAAACTGCGCTATTCTTGAATCAGACGCTGATGTTCTCGTATCTCAACAGAAACATGAATGATAAGGTGCTAGGGTTAGGGTTTCTACTCAGTATATGCCCGAAAGTGATGTAAAACTGCGTTTTTCTTGAATCAGACGCAGATGTCACAAACTTTCAACAGAAACATGAATGATAAGGTGCTAGGGTTAGGGTTTCTACCTAATATATGTCTAATTGTGATGTAAAACTGGGTTATTCCTGATACAGACGCTGATGTTCTCGTATCTCAACAGAAACACGAATGATAAGGTGCTAGGATTAGGGTTTCTACCTAATATATGTCTAATTGTGATGTAAAACTGGGTTATTCCTGATACAGACGCTGATGTTCTCGTATCTCAACAGAAACATGAATGATAAGGTGCTAGGGTTAGGGTTTCTACTCAATATATGTCCGACAGTGATGTAAAACTGGGTTATTCCTGATACAGACGCTGATGTTCTCGTATCTCAACAGAAACATGAATGATAAGGTGCTAGGGTTAGGGTTTCTACCTAAGATATGTCTAATTGTGATGTAAAACTGGGTTATTCCTGATACAGACGCTGATGTTCTCGTATCTCAACAGAAACATGAATGATAAGGTGCTAGGGTTAGGGTTTCTACCCAATATATGTCTAATTGTGATGTAAAACTGGGTTATTCCTGATACAGACGCTGATGTTCTCGTATCTTAACAGAAACATGAATGATAAGGTGCTAGGGTTAGGGTTTCTACTCAGTATATGTCCGACAGTGATGTAAAACTGCGCTATTCTTGAATCAGACGCTGATGTTCTCGTATCTCAACAGAAACATGAATGATAAGGTGCTAGGGTTAGGGTTACTACTCAGTATATGTCCGAAAGTGATGTAAAACTGCGTTTTTCTTGAATCAGACGCAGATGTCACAAACTTTCAACAGAAACATGAATGATAAGGTTCTAGGGTTAAGGTTTCTACTTAATATATGTCCGACAGTGATGTAAAACTGCGTTATTCTTGAATCAGACGCAGATGTCACGAAATCTCAACAGAAACATGAATGATAAGGTGCTAGGGTTAGGGTTTCTACCTAATATATGTCTAATTGTGATGTAAAACTGGGTTATTCCTGATACAGACGCTGATGTTCTCGTATCTCAACAGAAACATGAATGATAAGGTGCTAGGGTTAGGGTTTCTACTCAATATATGTCCGACAGTGATGTAAAACTGGATTATTCCTGATATAGACGCTGATGTTCTCGTATCTCAACAGAAACATGAATGATAAGGTGCTAGGGTTAGGGTTTCTACCTAAGATATGTCTAATTGTGATGTAAAACTGGGTTATTCCTGATACAGACGCTGATGTTCTCGTATCTCAACAGAAACATGAATGATAAGGTGCTAGGGTTAGGGTTTCTACCCAATATATGTCTAATTGTGATGTAAAACTGGGTTATTCCTGATACAGACGCTGATGTTCTCGTATCTTAACAGAAACATGAATGATAAGGTGCTAGGGTTAGGGTTTCTACTCAGTATATGTCCGACAGTGATGTAAAACTGCGCTATTCTTGAATCAGACGCTGATGTTCTCGTATCTCAACAGAAACATGAATGATAAGGTGCTAGGGTTAGGGTTACTACTCAGTATATGTCCGAAAGTGATGTAAAACTGCGTTTTTCTTGAATCAGACGCAGATGTCACAAACTTTCAACAGAAACATGAATGATAAGGTTCTAGGGTTAAGGTTTCTACTTAATATATGTCCGACAGTGATGTAAAACTGCGTTATTCTTGAATCAGACGCAGATGTCACGAAATCTCAACAGAAACATGAATGATAAGGTGCTAGGGTTAGGGTTTCTACCTAATATATGTCTAATTGTGATGTAAAACTGGGTTATTTCTGATACAGACGCTGATGTTCTCGTATCTTAACAGAAACATGAATGATAAGGTGCTAGGGTTAGGGTTTCTACTCAATATATGTCCGACAGTGATGTAAAACTGGATTATTCCTGATACAGACGCTGATGTTCTCGTATCTCAACAGAAACATGAATGATAAGGTGCTAGGGTTAGGGTTTCTACTCAATATATGTCTAATTGTGATGTAAAACTGGGTTATTTCTGATACAGACGCTGATGTTCTCGTATCTCAAAAGAAACATGAATGATAAGGTGCTAGGGTTAAGGTTTCTACTCAATATATGTCCGACAGTGATGTAAAACTGGATTATTCCTGATACAGACGCTGATGTTATCGTATCTCAACAGAAACATGAATGATAAGGTGCTAGGGTTAGGGCTTCTATTCAATATATGTCCGACAGTGATGTAAAACTGGATTATTCTTGAATCAGACGCAGCTGTTACGGAATCTCAAAAGAACAAGAATCGTAAGGTTCTAGGGTTAGTGTTCCTACCCAATATATATCTAATTGTGATATAAAACTGGGCCGAAAAGTGACAAGAAACTGCTTTATTAGTCACACAGACCCTACTTATTAATTTCTGCCTTTATGGTACTGCAATTTTGTTGAAGTAGAGTGAGAGAAACTTGGGTGCACAGGTGTCCCAATTGTCATGGTTGATGGAACTTGATGTACTGGTCATGGGTTCAAATCCAGAATATGATCCTTCGTTTCAGCACCACAATACCTCATGTGGTTGCATAAATTTGTGTCTCACTTTCAAATCACACTGCCACATGTCCATCTGTTCAGCTTAAGGTCACTATTCTCCAAACCAGTGATCAGAATGGATCCTCACATAACCAATTGACACAACTCTGCAGTGTTGAAGCATTTTTCTCTCAAACAGCATAAAACATCCACACTATGGTGACGACAATCTCATTAAAATCAGACCATAGTTCTTGCTACTGCCAAACAAAGATCTGAGGACATCCCAGTACGGGTCACGTCAGACCGACTTTGTGCGAACTTTGACCGACCAATAGAATGACCAATCAGAGGGCAGCTTTCTCGTGCTTTACGGCACTAATTTCAAATTGGCGACTACGCTTCGAAACATATTTGGACAAATTCTTGATTACAAATTTGAAAACTAACAAAAGAACATTCTGGAGTGGCTAATATATGGTCTAGATTGTATGGATTCAGTCGTTAAACCTGTAACTATCTTTCGGAATACCCCGTGTTAAAGTTTTCGAGGTTGTATGATTAGAAATCACATTCTGACTGTCACTTTCATGATCTGATAAGCGACGCTCTGATTGGTCGAATGAAAGTGACGTGACTCCTAATGGGATTTCTTCAGGTCTTTGTTTAGTGGTAGCGAGAACTAAGGTCTGATTTTAGTGAGATTGTGGTGACGGAAACACAACTAGTATCACATGTATTCCAATACTTTATTCTATTCTATACAGAAATCCATTTTTTTATACTATATATACATCAGTAGTGAAAACAAAAAACTTATGAATATCATATTTGTGAAACTTATACTTAAAGATGGTGTCAGTTATCTTCAACTTGCTGAATATGAACTTTAACATTTGGTCATGACAATATTAGTGTTGGAATCAAGAGTGCAGCATCCAGTTCATGACATCACTTTAAAGCAGATATCTGAAACCACAAAAAACTGAATCAAAAATCTTATCTGGAGCTCTGTTAAAATACTGTAAAATTTGCATTTTATCTCAAACCTTAAATAAAATATTTCAAATATTTCAAATTCACACATTTCTCAGCCCATTTATACACTTTATTAACAACAATTAGTGAAAGCACACTTTCAAGATTTATTTTCTGGCATATTTCTCAACAATGGTGCCCCAAAACTGCTACCCTTTTGATAATTCCAACCCAATAAGTACATAGAAAGTTGCATGATCAAAAACATAAGAACAAATAGTTGAAGGCAAGTGTTTTAAGAAGCACATAGTGTTTCAAATAAAAAATATGACTAAACTTAATCAAATAGATTGCAAACATATGTCCTAAGTCTAGATGTATACAATGAACACTTCTCAAGAACATATGTGCATCCTTACAACAGGACTAACTTGCATAATTTCAGAGCAGATTTGTTGATATGCTATTTCCGATGACCTAAAAATCATCACTCCAATTTACCGGTATATGCATAAAACCAAAAGGACTAAACGAAAATACAGTAAATGTAGATAAGGGGGCACATGTGAAGTATGTGCAGTTAAAGTAACAGCAGTTAAAAAAATAATACTATGCCCCAAAGTACAATGTAATATAATTTAGCATGGACGACAAATTCAATATGGTTGACAATGGTGGCCATATTTAGAATCTAGATATTATTACTGTCATCTTGTTACAATAACAAGCAACTAACCAACATATATCAACATTGGTCTATGTTTTGTGTCGTTATATCCGCAGCCATGTTATTTTCGACCACCTTAAAAGGAAGATAAATTTGAAAGTGACTATTGAACATGTCTTTACATACATGACCATTCTATTTTATGTTGTAATTTAAATTTCATGTCCATTATTCATGTATTCAATCATTTTCAGATGACTTTTGGACCCCACAACCCCTCAATACCCGAAAAGTTCATGGTGAATCTCAAACCTGAACTGTGTTCAGATAACAGCAGTTACGTGGGTGATTTTTGACCTGCTGACAGATTATTGTTCAGATCAATATTTGCTTCAACTCAGACACCCACCTCAATTCAGTTATGTTTGCGATTTTGGACCTTCTTGATTTTGAATGATTTTGCTGACTTTTTGCCTAGTTTTACATTTAATGTATATTTTATAAAAATAAAAGTCCAAAAAAAGGAAACAGTGGATAAATAACACATAACAAGCCATGAGGAATTTATCATCCTTTAATTTTCAAACCCCTGATGAAATTTGGAAGTTTAATCTTACCCAAAATGTAAAAAAAACCCTTACTTTTCCACATAGATTTTTTAACCAGATGTTATTCTTCCAACTTATTTGATTTGCAGATTTCCATGTCAGACAAAGATCAAGCGGTGTCATAGGATTCCTTTTCACTTGATCAGGAGGGATGCTGTTGTGTGCCAACTGAAATAAAAAATATGACGATGATAATCAATGCTACTCCATAGTCATAGTCATCGGGGCCTTGGTCTATAATTCAGGGTACGATTTCATTTTTTTCTGTCTTACCACCTGCACCAGGTGCAACAAAGTGAACTAAGCAGGTTGCACCACCAAAATTTTCTGTTATTTTGAATTTTAAATAAATTCAAAGAAAAAAACCCCTTGAGAATGTGCTCTAGAATTTATTTTGAGGTGAATCTGTACATGCCTTTTCATATCATGATATCGAGTAAACAACCTTAAACAGAAGTCTCAAAGTGTCTGTTGTGATTGTAACCTCATGAGTGACTGTTCTAGTGGTAATTGTGAAGAGTCCAGCATGTTCAATGCATTCAGACCACCTGTGTATTTCACTATTTTCATGAACTTTTGTTTCCTGGATTCAAAAGACTTGCAGCCAGTTCTAAAAGAATTCAGTTTTCCACTTATGGTTGGAAATGTTACCTGCACTGGGTGCGACCTAACCTCACCTAATAGTTACCGACACCTGGGCCTACTTGCACAGAACAATCTTAGTTACAATCGATCTTAGGCGGCTACAATCAATTTTACAATCACCATACAATTGTCCTATTCCACTTGCACAAACCCATCTTAGTGTGATTGTAAGACGGCTCATCTAAGATTGAAATCTTCAACGGTGGAGGTACAAATATCTTAAACTCGACTCCTGTCTACAGTTGCCTGCGTATACAATAAGAGGAACTGTTCACGACACAACATGTACCTCCCTCCATGGCACCTTGCACAGTTTCAAGAAAGGTGCCAATTATTTGAAGGAAACGATTACTAGAATGATGGCATATATTTTTGTTGGCATTAATAGTGTCATGATTTAGGAATTGTTATCTGTTTCAACTTGAGAAATACCTACTCATGTTTTTTTATCAAAAGTATTGAAATACGAATAAATATATTATTTAGTGACACAATCATTATGAAAATTAAAATAAATAATACTAAAAATATTTCCTAATAACATAACATGGGGGAGCTTTTCGTAAAATCCTAAATATATCCTTCATGCTTTCTTTTCGTTGCTGTGACAAAGGATGTTATGAGTACCTTTTCAAAACACAGAAAGACGCAGGATTTCAAGAATGCATGGGAAATAATAATAATGAATAATGTTTGGAGAAAGCAGTTGTTTAATATATATTCACTTGGTATTAATTATATTGATAATTATTTTAAGAAGGTGTAAATTTTACTTTTGCTATTTATGGGAAATTTTACACAAATTTCAAATGTCTCATCATGTGTATTTGCTTGTTTAATAAACACTTTTCTTTTCTTTTTAATTCAGATTTTAAAATCCCTCGTCCCCTGCCAACTCGATTTTAGATTTAAACATGTTTGACTTCATCTAATATTTATTTGTAGATTAATTTAATGATGAACTAAAGACAAAAATAACTGACACGAATGGGACCGAAAAGAATAACAGGGGGAGCTCAGCGATTCTACAACATTAATACACTGGGCAAGGTAGATTCTACGCTACATGCTTACACAAAGGGAAACCACTCTCATCTAGAGTATAAACTATGATTAGCTGCCCTTGAGTTATCGAAAAGGTCACGGACGTTACTAATCGCTTGCATACAACTTTTTATCCTTCCCTTGATTAGTGAAAAGGTATGTTGTTTAACACTTCTTTCAGCATTGAGTCCGGTGGGTAGAGTACTTTTACTTTTAGCTATCGATTCGATAGTTAAGTGGTTCACCATTGCAATTAACGATATTTCTGACGTTAAATCTTAAATTAAAGTGTTGATTTGAATCATAAAGGTAACAAAATAACAAGGCAATATTTGAACATAAGGTAGAATATTTATGTGAATTAGATGAGGTCCTGCACGCCATTTTGTCAAGTTTATTCAGGGACCACAACGATCTTAGCTACTTCAGACTGGTTTGGACCAATTGTAAGTTTCACTTGTAGCTTCCAATGATCATAGCCTACAATCCCTTTGATAAGTTGGACAGTGATTGTAGCTGAAGCCTAAGATCGTGATCTTAAGGATTTACAATAATTGAAGTGCTAAGATTGTTCTGTGCAAGTGGACCCAGCAATGTGTTTACCTGCACTGGTGGGGCTTGTATGTAGAGAAATCGATCCCTGTAATTGAATGTGATTATGGCTATTAATGTAGTGTTTAAGTAATAGTATAGACAAATACTACAATGACAATGACAGAATTTGCTGTGTATATTTCTTATTTATCAATAAGTCATTAAAGCCTTAATCATGTTAATGATATTCAACATAACCCTAAGATAATGACTGTTCTCTTCCTGTCAACATTAACAGATTTCTACATTCAACTGTTTATTACTCAAAATTGTGTATCTTGTGTAAGTTAATAGGCAATATAATCAGAAACCTATTTTCAGGATGAGTTGGTTTTCAAACACAGAGATCCATGAAAAACATTTGACAGTGACCATCATACATAAGGGCAATGTGTTGAATTGGAACCCCTTTGATCACATGTGTCTAATGGTAAGCTCTCTGATTGGGTGCTGCCTAACTTCCTTCTTTCTTACATGTCATTCACTGGATACGATAAATCGTATTTGAAGATATTGATGAATTTCAAAACAATTGTCATACACACTGGTATACCATAATGACATTATAGATGGAAATAAATTCCTTCTACAGCAATTTAATATCATCTAACAGTTCTGGAACAGCTAAATATGCAAACAAAAGAATCAACATGTTTTTACACTATAGATGACTTATGGTACAATAACTTACATGTCTGAGAAGTGGAATAAAACAACATTTTAAACATATCTGCCATGTTGGTCATACTCAAACTCAGATAAAAATTTTGAATACATTTCTGGTGACTTTATTCCTGGAACCACACAAAAAATGACAGCTTCATAACAATTATAGGTTATTAAAGAAATGTAAAAATAAAGCATCAATGGATTCAAGGATTACATTAAGGTTAAAGTTCATAAATGTGCAAGTTATTGAAATACACACAACAGAACCTCGTGCAACATTGTCACCATATATTGAATTACATGAGCAGTCTGTGCCCCCAAATGATGGGTCAACTAGCCCACACAGGATTTTAGTGTTGTCATATTGACTATTATTAATTGGACTTACTACATCGAGCACAATATTACTAGACTTGCGTTTCAAATTTGGGGTCTTTTCAGGAAGAATTGCTCAAGCAAAACATGTTATGTGTTTACAGTATAAAGAATTAGTACATGCATTACAGTATACTTTAAAGTACCAGACAACAGGCTACCGCTTGCTACTTGAATTCCGAAATGAAAAGACGTTGATACTTCATTGTGTTCAGTAGTATACAATGCAGAGTCTGGTGAGTCCAGTAAAGAGTCAGAATATAATATAGCAGTTGCCTTATTAGTCTATAGCAATTTGTTATCTGCAAATATATTAAAAAATATTGGACATTACTATCTAATTGGATTAGGAATTCCAGAGAGATTAGATAAGTACGTAAAACATAATTTTAACAGTATGATTAGAGAATCAAGATGATATTTTTAAGATTAGAAATTGAATTTGTCCCCAGTTTTAAGAGGCTTGGGTAAACCCTGTAGTGCATGGTCTAGTGCACAACATTTACAATGTAGGTCTAAACTAAACAGGGGGCCCTAGCACTTGACCTTACATCTTCCACAAACAGCCTGTCAGCTGAAAAGGAACATAGCAGTTTTCTTATAATGTTCAATTCTTCCAATTCAGGTGCAAAGAGTTTTAATATTTATGATATTAATAAAAAAACATATACTTTATGCTGACATCCCTAGCACCGGTTAAAATGATGGTGATTCGCTTGTATTACTTTTCCCATTTCTATTAGATTGGAGACACGTATTTCAGAATATGATGAGCAAACTTGACTCTTGTCAGGTAATATTATCAATACACCAGGTAGGCACCTTGCACAAACATAACTTGAGAAAGACAGAGATGAGTTCAACAGAAAATACCACAACAAGGTAGTGCACATTAGCTCTGTTGTGAGGAAGATACTGATTTTACAACTAAAGTGGACACTTTCTAGCACATTTTACAAACATACATAACCTGAAGATACCGTATTAATTGTGTTACGACAAAGCATGTGCAGATAGTTGTGTGACCTTGGTTTGTGTCTCTTACAAACTGATACAAACAGTCTGTATTCATAATAATCAATAAAAATAGCACATTATAATACTAGAGTATAAGATTATTTAAAAAATTGAACTGTATAACTTTGTTTGTTTGTTGTTTAATGCTGTACTAAGCAATATTCGTGCTTTGACAGCTGCCTGTAAATAATCAAATCTGGACCTGACAATCCAGTAAATGACATCGTGGGCATCAATCCATGCCAATGGGATACGATGACATGCATCAACATGGTCTCTGAGCCTGACCCCTCAATCACGTTAGTCGCCTCTTATGACAAGGATAGTCGCCTCTTAAAGCAAGCATGGTTTGCTGAAGACCAGTTCTGACCCTGATCTTCACTGGTAAATGTGTATAACTAAACATGCTGAAGTGGTGCCCATGATCATGTGGCACTTGCCACCAAGACAATGACAAGAACTACAGTAACAATATTCCCTCTATTTGGGTACAACACAAATTGTCTAAAACACTGAGAAATAGGCACATTTGCTCTTAGTCCTTATTAAAGTGTGCTGGTACTGTACAGACAAATCTTATTTTGGAATGTATCAGAAATAACAGGAAAATGACAAGGACATATGCAGGCCAGTAGACAAAGTGAAATGAAAAATATACAATATATAAAACACTGCCAAACAGATCACTATTTAAAAACAACACTATGTCATTTTTTGTATGTACAATGACATTATAATTGGGGATTCAATTATACTTACTAAAACAGGATGTTGCCAGCAGTGTTCACTACGGTTCATGATATGGTATTCTCAGTTCTGTCCATTGTTCATAGGCAGATGTAGTGTCTGCTACTGTCAACAAAAACATTCCAACATTACACCCTACACTAAATTGTATGAGTTAAATGGAGGTATATTCATCAATAAAATGGTATTTTGCCTTCAGACATTTAGTTATCAGAGGATTACAGTTAGTTAGATGCTGTAGGCCTAGTCATAATCTTAAAATATGACAACACAATTATTCAGGTATAAATGGATAAATTTGAGTTTGTTGACAGAGGTTGCAAAGAAACAATACAGATGTAGACTGACCAGTATAATTAACTAACAGTTGGGGAATATTGATCATGACTTGTTATAAAGTCTATCAATCAGCCTCTCTACTATCAACAAACATTTAGGCCTACAAAACAAACACTTTCATCAGCACTTTGAGAATACCAGGGTTACGTGATGGTGTTTTGGAGCATTTTCAGTTGTTTGGGACTTCAGAGCTTGAATAAATTTCCTGCCTCCGATGCATACTGCTGAAATGTAAACAAAATACGACATATAATAGTATATATATGTAAGTACTAATTACTAGTAATTACTACCAGTTGGACTAGAAGAAACGAGCGATTCTGAAAAGGAACGTGACCCAATCGTCTTTGGATGCAAGTGATTCGCGTCAAAACATGGGCGCTTGATACCAGGCAACAACTCCAATACAATATACGATAGGTGGTACTGTAGGACACACTGTTTCGGTAAAGCACTCTTTCTTTTAGAATAAACGGCATTTATGATGCGTGACCTTGCTTGTGCACGTCGACGTTGTTTCTAGGGACGCAAAGAATGCAAGGCTACCTGTAGAAAACACGCACGACATTACGTTCCCATTTGTGGCAATGGTAGGAATATTGAAGAGTATTTATTGTTATGAAAACACCCACGTTTGTTGTGCTCTATTTAGAGAAAAGACACAATTAACTAGTCTAAACTTGGCCTAGAATGAGTGGAACAAATGACGTGACCTTACACAAAATGGCGGCGGATGATGATGCATGACGAGGTCATGTGAAAAGCTGGTGATGTAATTGTCAATGGTTACTGTATAATTCTATTTGTAATTCCAGGTGACTGGGAACATACTGGAATGGTGGTTGAATGGTTTGCATGGCGCATTTCACCATTACGAAGCTACTTCTACATCTAGAAAGCTAGCTGGTTACAGGCTGAAGTTGCTCTGCGGTAATCTATTTATTTTTCTGTTGAGACAGAGCCCGGCCTGCATAGCGTCGACGTAGACTCGTTGACCAATGAAAATCATTTTAGACATGCTCCTTTGCTGTTAGCTAGTACTAGCAGTAAATGTTAGTCTCCAGAGACGTAGAGACCGTCTTTGTACCTACTAGTAGCAGGTCATGGTTGCTAACAACTCTGTGCTAGTAGTAGGTAATATTTCCTGGATCGGGTGGCCTATTAAGCGTTACTGCACCCTGGGGTCTGCCACCTTCTCACGACTGTCGATATGGCCCCATTCCAACAGCTATCAGTCAATGGTTATTTCCGCATGTCGCATTATCTGTACACACAGGATTCCCCTTTACTCTCACATGAACCGAAGGGACAGATGTCAATTCGTAACTTCGTTTTAGATATCTTGACATACACTTTTCTGGGCACAGTCTGAAGCATAATTAATCATTTTCCAGAATTTTCGGGGACAATTTTTTTTCGATAAAATACCAGAGTTCATTGTAAATCGCTTTGAAGTATTCACTGGTGTTATATATAGTATGAAGTTCATAACGGCTTCATATACAGCATCGGTTGGAATCGGGTGGGTATAGATGCTCAGAATCACTTTGCTTGTCGTAAGAGGCGTGTAAATGACCCTACGTGCATGGGGTCGGTAGGTCAGGCTATGTGACTTGGCTGACTGCGTAGCGTCGTATCCGGATGGGGTGGTTCGTTGTTAATATATTCTAGTCACTGGTATACCCCTGTCCACACCTTCTTTAGAGATTGTCGTGGTACATTAGGAATATTGGTTTGTGTGGGAACAAACGGAGAAAGTTATATTCTATATACCAGACACATGAAAGACAAGATATATGTAAGTAGCGCCACTTCTGACGGAGCAACGCACTGGAACTGTTGGTCATACTGACAAATATAATTGTCTATATTGAATCTTATGATTACGAATGTATTGATCGTGGGGCACCAACGTATGAAGCGGGCTCTGTTTCAGCAGAAACTTTCGTTTCCATCTAAAGGCAAACTATACACAAGTTCTGGCGTTCTTAACCTCCCACTTACAGTGTACTCGTTTGACTCAACTCGGATAGTGGAAATCAATGTAACCCCTGACGGCTATTTTAAGAACTACCCAATTTTAGGTACATTAATCCCTGGCTTAGACAGGACTTGGTGCAATATAACGGTCACTGCCACAGACATACTGTGTGGGGTATGAACTTTCCAAACCACTCATTCTTCTGTCCAAAAATATCTTTGCGTATATGTTCATTATTAAAAGCATTTTGTTTTAAATCGACACGCCAATTTATGCCCATATTTATGTTGGAAAGCAGATAGACAATGCCAAGGTGTTGCCATGGTTTCGGGCGTTCTAAATGATTAAATGGTACTATAGTGTTGATATCTGTAAATTGTCCTGATTATGTTTCTTTTGTTTTGTTTGTTTGTTTTTGTTCAACGCCGAAATATATGACGGTGGTCTGTATATAATCAAATCTCGACCAGACAGTCCAGTGAGTGACATTATGAACATCGATCCACGCAGTTGGGATACGATGACATGCATCAACCAAGTCAGCGAGCCTGACCATCCTATTCCGTTAGTCGCCCTCTTACGACAAGCTTGGGTTGCTGAAGACCAATTCTACCCCGGATCTTCACGAGCCAGTTTCCCATGCAGTACATACACGACTTCATGGACAGGGAGCATGGCCATTGTGATGCAGAGTGTGAGTGTTCTTGTATGGGTGACCACAACAGAAGACCAAACCCCCGCTATGCTCGTCGGGGTAGATTTGGTCCCACGTAACCTTAACTGAATCGGGTGGTTCGGTGACTTTGTTGAGTGCATGTAAGCGTATCCGGCGACGTGGGTCATTCGTCATCATGCGAACCACTGGTTTGTCTGGCCCTTATTCCAGTATTTACTGCTTGAACTGCTGCTCACAATGTCCACTCATGGTTTTTCTATGTTCACTGCGATAAAGTGTGTGTTTTTTTAATCCTGACATAGGCCTGAAACTCATTCTCTTCAGCACAGGGCCACGGATAGCCATACTATACTGACTGTACTGATTACATTCAGTACAGTCAGTATAGTATGGCTATCCGTGGCCCTGTGCTCTTCAGGGTCATCGAGAAGTCGCAAAAAACAGCCCACAGCAGCAGTTGTCATGATCTGACTCCATCACTTCAAGCGCTTGTATATGAATGGCCAAATTATAGTAAACTGCCGGGCAAAATAAAATTTACACCAATGTTTGATGGTTGCTAAAATAAAACAAACATGAAGTGGTTATTGTGGTAATGATGTATTAGATACGGGTTTTAAGTTGGCAGTGTTCCGGCAACTGTTTTCATCCTAGTAAGTTTTGATAACGTTTGAAATGTTTTGATCGAATCCAATTTTCAAGTGTATACTTTCTTTTGCCCGGCAGTAAATAATAAATACGCAGCTTTTGCGAGATTTAATAGTGCACTTAACTGTATCTTATTGAATCAGCGTTATTGAGCGATCATCACTTCTGACAAATAACGGGTATTGTATGTGCGCTTCTTGTAATAGTTTCCCCGATTTGCTTGATAGCCGCATTCTACTGTGACGTGAGGTAAAGGGGTTCATTGACGCTTTTTCACTCAAAACGTTATACCTACGATAGCGATATAGTTTTTTTTCAGAGCCAAAGTTGCGAGAGCTGTTATTTATGGACTTTTAATTACGTGTGTGTGTACATGTGGCTGATGGTACTAGTTCGGACTAATGCCTGTTTTATAGTGCTAGCCACAGTTTAACATGTATACCCCACTCAGACACAGTACACTGACTTATTCAGTATACTGTTTTAGCCCCTTAATGCCGAGCACCAGAGAGGGTAACAACAAGTACCATTTTTAAACATCATTTGGTATGACGCAGACGGGGATCGAACCCCGGACCTTTCGCTCTCCCACTAGACAACGGAGGCGGTTCGCCTTCTATGGATGCGCCCATTCGTACGTATATAGTTCAGGCATTTGTAAAATGAAAACGTGGTAATTCGCGGTAAGAACATGTGCCCAGTACCCCAGGCTTGTGGTAGGTGGATAGGGTGGTCACAATATGTGGCCCTTCAGGAGAAGCTTTCTGACGACCATACTACCGTTATATGTTACAGATTACGGTGTAAAACCGTGTTTTCTACACTTATGTTACAGGAGTCCTTATCGCCATATATTCTAGAATCAATTCAGCTGTGTTCATATACAAGGTTTGAAAACGTTTTATATAATATCAACGATACCCCGATTTTCATTGTTCAACAGTTACACGAAAGCCTATATCCTTGTTTGTGTTTATTGAGTGAGTGAGTGGGTGGGGGTTGGGTATCATGCGACAATCTTAATACCTATGTACATAGAACATCTGTACTGAAGAGTTAAATATATAAAAAATAAAAAAAATAAAAATACACTTGAAATTTGGATTTGACAAAAACAGAGTACAAATGTTACTTGACTGAAACCAGTCGCCGAAACACTACAAACCTAAGGTTCAAAACACAACTCTGAAACCCGTATCAAATATGTAACCATCAAATAACCATTGTTTCATTTTAAGCAACAATCAGATATGGGTGTATCCTTTCTTTTGCCAGGCAGTTTTTTTATAGCTGGATGTATACGGACGGTATGTACAGTTACCTCGTGAACACTTTCGAAGATAAACACTGTAAGTTACATTATACGCAAATAATGCATTGGATAAATGGTATCTGCATTAGATGGACCAAACCTAATCCAGTAAACAAAGTTTCTCACAGAATGGCCTGTTTAATATATTTTACGACGCTTCCTGCAATTGCACCAATCGTCAAGATAATATCACACCCACAGCCGATTTAGCCTACCATCTACGAACACATGGTGTGAAGCGTGTACATCGTTGAAACTTCATAAATATATATAAGAATAACTGCTAACAGGTAGGATAGTTTGACCAGATGCTAGCGGTATAACGTTGTATGTTGTAGTGGGTGCAAGCCTGTCGTCACAAAGAATATGTATGGAAGGAAATTAAATGGACCTTTTGCACAATGTACTGTTGGTAGAATATGACAAGCTTGCATGCAAGGTGTGGGGTTTTATATGGTGAAACCTGAAAAAGGCTTTGGCGAATACATTGACAAGTCGATCGATGTTTTCACATTGTCTGCAGATTATTTTCCAAAGCGTTGTGTCGCGTTGATGTGTGGATGTTCTGTGACCTATTAGAGTGCATTTGCAGAACGTGTAGAGCAGGATTATTTCCTCTGAGCTAATACCAAATAAATGTGTTGACGAAGAATGAATGGATGTGAATTGTATTGCATTGTTAGCTTTGTACTGAATGCAACCGTTAATGTTTACCGAGCTATTGTGATGGTCACGCTGGCGCCGAAAGGTCAAGATTTAAGCCCAAAGATTATATCTCTATCTTCCACATATTCAAACAAACCCGTGAAGATCCGGGTTATAATAGGTCTTCAGCAACCCATGCTTGCCGTTAAATGTGACTATGCTTGTCGTAAGAGGCGACTAACGGGATCGGGTAGTGAGGCACGCTGACAATTGATTGGATCGATGCTCATGATGTCACTTACTGGATTGCCTGGTCCAAACTCGATTATTTACAGACCGCCGTCATATATCTGGAATACTGCTGAGTGCGGCGTTAAACAACAACAAAACAAAAACATATTCAAACAATGGTTGATCTTTTATAATATCTATCGGACTTTAATTGTGAAATATATGTTACTTGTGAGTAGAGTTGTTTCTGCAATTTTAGTTTTACCAAGGATGATTGGTGAGCACAATTTAACCATGTTAACCATCAAACAATTTAGTTGTCCTGTTTGTTGAGGATATTCTCTTTTACTGAATTCCAAATTCAAAGTTCAAAGAAATTACGTTTCTGAATTTTACACCGCTATATACAGTATACAGTACAAAATGGCCAGATACAAAATCGGTCCACAAAGGGAATAATTTCAACACATCCTCTCACGTGTTCACAAACCCCACGCACCCCTTTATTTGAAACGATACCTCTAAGGAAGCTTTGCCTATTGATTGGCAACAGGCACCAGGCACGACAGACAGCATCGCCGGATCTACGCAGCGCATTCTGTGCACCCACCTTCCTTAGAGTGGGATCGTATCAGTATCAGGCTGTACGACGCAATGCATCCATGTCTGCAAATTCCACAATGGTCTCGCTTACATTGCAGGGGCCCCCTTAAAGAGAAAGGGGTCCTGCACTCCCATCATAAACCCGGCTTTACTGTTAGTGGGAATTGCTTTTAAATTCAATTAGCTTTTCTCCTTTCTAACTAGGAGCTTTATTTTAATTTGATTGTGCCTGCGAAGCACTCTCCTGCAATGTGTTTTGGGATCTCCAAGCATTTAAAGAAGAATTATGGTGGTGTTTGGAATTCCTACGAGGGGCATAAACAGTGTTTCCCCTTCCGCGAAGCGAACAATGTAATTGGAAGTACTGTGTTTATTGCGTTTTCTATGCAACCCTCTGCATCTTTATTCACGATTGGCTCAAATAAGTCGTCCTCCAAATAGTTTTTTCTCACCTTCACCCGTGAAGGAAACCGTATGAGGAAGCTTCTGATCTTCTGGGAACTGTCTTGGCAGGCCACGTTCACCGTGTACGGTATGGGACCAGCCAGCTTGACATACGTCTTCCTTGGCTGTCGCGACGTGGGTGTTAATTGCGTTACGTCATTTGTCGCCGTCGATTGGATGTGTCACTTTTATTGAGGGTCTTGTCAAATTTTACAGCCGTTTTTCACGTTTTGAAAAGACCATGTCGTTTTTTGTGTGTAAAGTTTGCAATGTTAAAACATGTGCAGTTGTTTAAAGCGTTCTGATAACATTGGTTACTTTGTAGCTACTCCAAATCAAATAGGATATTCGTTGTTTATTCTTTAAAGGATGGGGAATAGGGTAGAGAAGTGCGCGATTCCTGTTGGTGACAGTTGTATAATTGGTATACATTGTAATTGTATTAAGCTCCTCCATAGCCATCACCATCATCATGATCATCATCATCGTCGTCGTTCAGGTCACCATTACCGTCATACCCGTCAATCATCGCCGTCGTTTTACGACCATCACCGCCATCGTCATACTATCCATGGTTTTCGTCAACATTCCCAACCTTGAGACGTAGGCACTGCTATCTCAACGTAGTCGTCGCCATCACGATCGTGCTCGTCACTTTCACCACCAGTCATGCTCGTACCACCAATGACTCAAAATGGTGTTCGTATTCTCATCGGCACTATCATTTGCCAACTGATATTCAGTAAACCAATTAATCTTTTGTCAGCACGGTACAAAATGTACAATATTCAGTATGTAATCTCCATATTATGTTCCCCTGTGTTCCTTCTAGAAGTATGTAAAAATGAAAAAGGTCTGTTACCGACAACAGTTTCTAAAACGTTCAAAGAGACCTCCAAAGTTTTCATTTAAGATGTTCAGCAGTTAATATCGTGTTAAAAAAAATCGATTTTGGTGAGTTGTATACTCATAGCGTTCAGAAACGTAAAGTCACTATGCATATTCAGGAAGGAGGAAAAACGTGGTTTAGTAGACTCTTGTATACAAGATTTGAATAGATTCCTCATCTATTCCTTCGTCTTCCAGGAGCCTGACTCGCCATCTTTACAATATGATCTATTCCAAATTGCACGCGACGTGGAAGAGTTTCGAAGGCCAACTTCTTCCAAGCTCTGGCTTCCGTCATCGTGCACATTAGACCATGAAATGTGACTCCATATTTCCTTCTCCTCCTTTACACAGCAATATGCGCCTTATTGATTATTGTAAGTTTTCCTTCTCTGTAATTCCCCCTTGTATTTTACATGTAGCTATGTTGGTTCTTTCTCTCATTGTACTAAACACTGCCGAAGAATCATGGTGGCAGTAATTCGTATCTTCCAATGAAATGTTGCCAGTGAGTATATAGAGGTCCATATACGGAGCCCACGTGAGGGTCCAAACCCCGATTTCAGGGTGTGAGATAACACTTTAGCCACTGGATTGTTAATACTGCTATTCAAAGTTCCTTCCATTATCAAGAATTCTGCGTATCTAGGACATTACTCGGTGTTCAAAACTTATGGATTAAACAATTAAGGATAACATGAGGTGAATGAACATTAATGGCCCTGACTTGTATGTTTAACAGCTATGTAACATCAAGGATGTGAAGCGGATGTTAATAACGATTGTTGTTTCCGTGACCCCCGAGGTATGCTCTGGGCGAGGTAGCCCCAAGGATCCGGAACCACTCCTGTCCAGTGTGAGAGGCTTCTTGGCACACACAACGTCAACGTTAATTACACGTGCACACGTTCAATGGGGTTGATGTGAGGAATCCTAGCTTGCCATGGCAGTACGCGCATGTTCACATTTCATACAAGAATCCATTGACACGTGAGCTATGAGTGAGCGCGCGGTATCATGTTGGAATTTAAACTGACGACCTACGCGAAAATGGTACCACGACGGGTTTCAACCTCGTCGTGATAACGAAGCATCAAGACGGATGAGGTATGTCTAATAGTTGTAGGTGATGCCTGCCCACACAGTCTCTGAGCCACCACAATATCGCTCGTGTTGTGCTTTGGTACACTGATGCTAACGTTCAGCCCGTCTCTAAACACGACTGCGATCATCCTTTGAGTCGAGATAGGCATCTCCATTACCCACTGAACATTGCGTGATGTCATTGACGCAGTTGCCTTACGCTATGACGCCGTGCCCACTCCATTCTTCAACGTTTGTGATTAGCGATCACCTTGATGCCAATCCCCGGTCGACTTTTAAATCCTGCAGCATTCCACCGATTGCACCTAACTAAATCGCCCGTTTGTGATGGCCCTAAAAAGACCGGCGCATAGGTTTGATGATCAGCTATCCCTTAACGCTATGGAACTGATCTATCGGTCTGTGCTGGTACTTCTTCCACGACAATGCCACATCTTCACACCAGTTTTCTCATTCAAAACCCATAACGCTGAAATAACTACATTGTCATTTCGTGCCTAACGTCTCTGTTACACGGGGATGGACTAGAAAGTCTAGAGTGACTAGATGTTTTGTCCAAAAAATCTAGTTATCTTACATAACTCACTAGTCCAAGCTGAGCTGTGGAGTGGTTGGGTACTACAACTGGTGTCTACCTTGTTACACAGGAACACATTCACATCATTTTCGTACGTAACTGGGCGATGCATGGTTAATAATAAATGGTTTAGGAACTAAGGGTGTACAATTGTCACGCTATTCTTGAATGCGTGTCTGAGGCCAGTGTAAAATCATACTTTACTGCTGGAGAGGTGCGTGGCTTTATGTACAGGGGCGACCAATAAATGTCGGGTAGTGAAATCACAGAGGTACATAATTAAGATTTCACAGCTAGGGTTACGTAAAATCGATGAGATGTTATCTAATCCTATTGACACTTTATTTGTCACTAAAATATGTTTTAACTAAAACATCCAACAGAATTGACTGCTCTAGCACGAGTTGGCGTCAACGTATCTTCAAGGCATGTTTCACTGACGCGTTTTTCATTGGTTTACAAACTCCAGATCAAACAATATGTTCAAAAAGTGCACATGCAGAAAATGCGTTGTCCGCGTTGATAGGGCTTATCAGTACATTAGCACGATGCGTGACCGCTCATGTTATTCGGGGACAGGCGTTTCTGAAGGGGCAAATGGTAACAAAAACACTCGCACCGCATGCAAAACCCCGTAGCTTTACTGTTTTCTTGCATTCTTAACCAGTATTGATCTCGTTTAAGGCATTTGTTTCCGTGTGAGGATGGGGACATTAACTATTCAGAATTTACTCAAATTGATAATATCAAGAAAGGGATGTTCGTATATGTTTTCATTATCACACGGACATACAGAGAGTTGGGTCGCGTGGTGCCTATTCCGTGACTTCTTTATTATCATGACTTGCATCAACCTTCAATTGTTTCCTGTTATTCAACATTTATCTGTGGTTCCCTGAGTGTTCCAGCTGTCCATTCACTGGAATTGAAAACATGTTTTATTGACCGCTTTGTTTGGTACTAATCACAAGGTGAGCCTCACGTTCATCGGTTGTCTTTGTTTATGTGTATGTGTATTGCCTGCCTGACTAAATAACACAACGCACGTGCGGCATTGACATTTATACAAGACTTCCAGAGCAGACCTATAAATTAAAAACTGTGACAGTAATGGAAAAGACTCGTTGATAACAAGCTGAAAAAGAGTTGGGGGATTTCTAATATTTCAGATTTGATTTGCGAGTGAGTATGGTTTTACGCCGATTTTAGCAAAACTCCTGCAATATCATGGCGGAGGACACCAGAAATGGGCTTTACACATTGCCACCATGAGGGGAATCGAACCCGGGTGTTTGTCGCGACAAGCGAACGCTTTAACCACTATGCTACCCCACAGCCCCTAGATTTAATTTGCTGTGAAATTGCTTACAATTAGCTCCTGGAATAGCTTCAAGAACACATATTCAGTTGTCACAATTTAAAAAAACCAAAAAAAACATTATCCGTTAAACTAGAAATATATTTGTTGTTTCTTACATATCAAATTAACTCCTGTGAGCCAGAGAGACATACATGTCACTAGAAAAAACATCAAAGAGAATGTCACAATACCCCTTTAACAACACTCTACAATGACTTACATGCTTTTGTGTAAAAACTTAATAATTTCATACTGGGGCCTCGAGAGACGAATGGAAGTATTTCTTCATCTGAGTTACTTTTGAAGAATCAGCTGGAGTAGTATCCTTCCTTCTTACGTAAAGAACTCCATCAATTCGCTTTGACTATGGCATATGTATTTTAGGGGGAAAAGAACTCGGCTATCCAATTTCGACAGATATCGAGTATTTTTTTCAGAGGGACCCTGATGAAAACACATTTTTGTAATCCATTCTCTTTTCTCTGAAGACTTAGACGCTCACAAAAACATCGGCCTCTTGGATTACAAATTTCCTTTAAAAATCTTTAAGCTCTTTGAACCCGTCTCTGAAACATATCAGTCTTGGCCCTCGGCCGTTCTTACCGCTGGAGAGGCGGACTGAAGATTTGATTGAGATTGGGTAAGATTGTTCCTCAAATGAGTCCGGCCTTTTAAGTTTTAGATATCGACATGTAAGCACATTTTTGAATCAGGGTAAGTCTCTTGGAGAAATCCGCTTGATATGTTTAAACTTAATTTTCAGATTTTGTTTGGTCAAAGAAACCCGTGGCATTCGGCCAGTGAGATGTCACATGCGCACCATCCTGTCTGGCTGGGGATCCCACTAATATCGGGGTCCACGGGTGACCTGGTCGGTTTTGCTTTTTCTTTGCCTGACAACGTAGCTCGATGTTCATGTTATCAACCACTTAATTAATTAGTCTGATCGAGCTTCTGTGCAGACCGTCATTAAAAACTGGTCGTTGAGTTAAGGATAAAACACGACCACAGGGCCCTGAAGCAGGATAGTGATATATCTGAAACGCCGGAACCATCTACATTTATAGTCAAGGTACGTCACTCGCCATCTTGACCGAAGTTGAAATCGGCTGTATCGTTTAAATAAAATGGAAACGCGTCATGTTTTTTCTCTCTCAATTTATTACCTATACCGGGTCATTTTATCAAAATATTTGCTCAATCACAGCTGATGGTCACAGACCAAATCTCCACCCTCAATGGCGTCGCGCGCTGTGATTAGTAAATATCACCATGTGCGTTTGTTATGGTTGGAGTTCGGATCGATCAGAGCGTTCGACAGCATTGAACGCGTAGATTTTTTTTACTTCCATGAAACGTCAATTGTAAAACACATGTCTTACAATTGAAATGTATAACCTCGAATCAGGTTTAGAAGTGATCCATTTCACAACCTAGGTTGGCACTAGTCTTGTAGTCCTTGCCAAATTGCCCAATAGTTAACCTACCATAAGGACTAGCTGAAATTTGCTGTTGTTATGGGTTCTGCTATATCTTATCATTATAAGGTCAAGTGGACTGAAGACCGCCTCCGTGGTCTAGGTCTAGTGGTAGAGCATCCACCCGGAGAGCGGTAGGTTAGGGGTTCGATCCCTAGCGTCATACCCCAAAAAATTAAAAGATGTACTTATTGTTAACCTGCCTGGCGCTCGGCATAAAGGGGCTAAACAAGTACTGATCGACTCGGAGTAAACTGTGTCTGAGTGGGGTACTCATGTTAAACTGCGGCATGGTATTTCAGGGGGATAGCACTATAAAATCGGCATTAGTCCAGATTAGTACAATCAGCCACACGAACACACACAGGTACATTAAAATCGGATCGGGTGGTCATGCTTGAACCGCTCGGTGATTTGTTTGATTGTTAGTCATCGTACCCCGACGGCGTGGATCGTTGCTCACAATATCAATCACTGGATTGTCTGATCTAATGGTCTGCGAATATAACCATAATCAATTGTAAAGCAGCCACACACACACACACACACACACACACACACACACACACACACGTCGCTATATAAGTGCCACAATCCTGGACGCGACGTTTAGCCCCATTTCACCTCACCTCACTTTTGGACTACAAATGTTAGTTTCTCTATGTTCGCTCTGTGTTCTCTATCTATTTCAGGACACATGCAAATACTCGAGTTCCACGAACTACACACAGCAGATGGCACTAACTCCACTATTCACATTCCAAGCAGATTGCACCATTTCATATAAACTGCACGGTTCGTGCAACCTACCCCAGTATGCCCGTATCCTTCTATATGAGTACTGTTCGCTTGTTAACAGTTTCATCCAAACGTCACTCTCATGGATAGTGATGATGACATTTGGTTATCTCAGGCAAGTGAAAATGTATGATTGACTGATATTGAAAGAGGTAAGACGTCTGTGTGTGTTGATGGTTTAGATTCAGTTCTCAGTGAGTAGGAGTCCACACATAAGGGGACTTCATGAACCGGATGTTTACAAAAGCAGGGAAGCCGAACAAGTACACAAACCACTCCGGCAAGGTAAGCACATCCATAATAACGGTTCGTCATCATATATTACTATTTATTATATTAAATACTAGTATGATATTAGCTATTATATACAAAACGCATCTTTCAAATCCTGCGTCATAGTGACCACTACATTGGATTTAAACAGATTGTATTCAGTCCATCATTAAATTGAGATTATGTATCTTGGAATAAGAAAGGTGAAGACCAAGACCGTTTTTTTAACTTCCCAAGCCAATTAACGTAAATCAAATGTCATTAAATTTGCTTATAAATATGATTATGCCTGTCTTGCATGTTAATGTTTTAATCAACCATGTTCTAAATCAGTACCGACGCTTGTTTTAACATATCGATGATTACATTTTACATGTAAAACTAAACTACGATAAATATGCATTTTCAAAAGCAAACCAATAATTATACCTACACTGATTTGATATCGTTAGATAGAATTGCCCCATTACCATGATACTAAACTATATGATGACGTCACACATTGTTGTTGCAGAATACAGTATTTCGCTGTCTTTTGTTTTACATGGATGTGCATTTTTATGAAACTTACTCACATTAACAGATAGTAATTACATTAAAATGTTCAAACATTACAGTTTACTACAGCAACCACCCTCTTCAATCAGCGAATGGTGAAGGATTTAGTAAAATCCAAAACAACATCAGATGCAGTATTGCAGTACCGCCGACCAAGTGAGACAACTCTTAAACGGACATCAGATGCATTGCAGCCCACATCTTTAACAATACAGACAATCTCACAAGAAAATACAAAGTTTGAAAACTATTTATTATGCAAAATAGTGCTTTGAGAGAAATCCACAGATTTCTCTCGCAACGCTATCGTGAGCCGCCACAATGAGCCGCCAATCAGCACACCCTTATCATAAATGTGTGTCTTTCAGGCTGAGGAATCTAAACTGTCTCTCTGTCCTGATAAAACTGTTCCAAGAAAAGGAACAGTTTTCAAAGAGATCCAGATGTTTATGGAGTAGAACTATAGACTATATTATTGAATTCATTTCAAAATGTTGTTCTTGGTGTTCAATAGGTATAAGAACCCATTGTTTGTTCTTTAAGGCCTGTCCTGCTGAAATGTACAAATTTCACGAAGCAGGAAAGTTTTATGCCTTTAGAACTCGTATACTTTACAATACTTTCTCAGCATATAAATGTACTCCACCTGACCAAAATAGTGGCCACCCATTGGACGAAAGAATTATCCTTTGCCTTAAAGATGAGCTGGTTACTGATTTACTTTCCATCTAGGCTTAGCCGAGGTTGAACCTAGATGGGGTAATACGTTGACAGGTTTATCGTGAGTGAGTGAGTTTGGTTTTACGCCGCTTTTAGCAATATTCCAGCAATATCACGGCGGGGGACACCAGAAATCGGCTTCACACATTGTACCCATGACGGGAATCGAACCCGGGTCTTAGGCATGACGGACGAACGCTTTAACCACGAGGCTACCCGACCGCCCCTGACAGGTTTATAAAAGAACTTTGTTTGAAAATTTGAAATTGTTTTCGATAGAATGTAAATAATATATCAACGATTGCACATGATTTTATTCTGGGCCCAAAGCTTTGCATATCTGACATATTTTCGGCCATCTTCACGAGGCAAGGGAGTTAAAAAGTCTAGTTTCCACCCTTGGAAATTTGAAGACTTGATCGCAGCGCCATCAGTGGCTATTGTGAATTATGTCCCTTTTATGTCCCTCCTATAGATCAATCAGATTCCACCTCTCATGTCACTTGCATTTGCTTCAAACAAAATGGAGGGGCCCAGTCATGACGATCTGATCCATAATTAAGATCTATATTGTAATACAACGGGTCTTACTTCGCCAAGTGCATTAAATCCACAGGAACTCGTTATTGGCCAGTAACAAAATATATATACCCCATATGTGTAAGTAGGATATATATAATTTCATTAACTGACCATTAACGAATTCCTGTGATCAAATCCGTTCATTTTGCAGGTGCTTGTTGGTTTGACCACGGACCTATATAACCAAGTCCGTGGTTTGACTATATTCATAAATGTCTATAACCTGAGTCACTTCGAGACGTCGTTATAATAGAGCGGCGTAAATCCCAACTCACTCACTCGCCAATTTTCATGTTGTAGCACAATGTATTGTTTCTAGCACTGCAATGCTATTTTAGGGCAAGAAGCCATAAACAATACATTTGCCCTTGACTAAAAAACAAATCTCGAAACGATGCTTAAGTGAACGCAATTTCTTTCGACGCAATCCGTTTAAAAACATCAGCGACCTCTTAAAACGCTTTATCATCTAGTTTAAAAAAGTCCCGCGAGAATTGTTCAGATTTACAGTTCCTTTGAACATAACCTCATCCTCAATTTTTAAAGAAAAATTAACGTTGAAGAGATCCCTACAAAATTGAAATATGTAGTGTTTTTCTATCATGCATCATTTTTCGATTTTCAGAGGATCAAATTTTAATCTGTCAAACGTGACTGTTAACCATGATGGGCCTAATGTTGAAGTCTTTAGATTAGATCTTGACTTTGGGTAAAATACTGCGGATAGCAAGTTAATTACAAGTGAGACTTGAACCACTTTGATTTGCATTTGTTTTCAATTATCTAGTGATCCTGGTGACATCACATTTGGGTGGGAGATCTGCCTACTGATTGTGTTCTGGGCAAAGTAAGTTGGGGCTCAACAGCCCATCGCATGCTGTTTTTCTTATACAAATTAATAGACAAGATCTCGAGAAGACAAGGGGGATTGGCAATCTGGAGCTCACCCGGTTGAGAAAGGAGCAACACGCGGACGTTTTTATTCGGTTATTTACATGCGGATGAGGTCCACCGCTGTTTGCAATATTGCAGCAACACCAAAGTGAGTGAATGAGGTGAGTTTAACGCCGCTTTTAACAGTTTTCACGGCGTGGTGGAGCTTTATGTGGGAGAAATGCCCAAAGTGATGCAGGTCTTAGTCGTGCATGAGTGAATCCATGCATGAGTACTTGGGACCTATTCTACCTCTAAAACTACTCAATCATATAAGTTAAGATATGTCTCTCTGTTGTTTTAGGCGTTAACAGTGCGATGACAAATATAATCACCACGTTTAACACCCACTATTCAAAGTCGTCCACGTTTTCCATACCGACCGGCGTACCCTTCTGAATCCCTGTTGAACCCCCGAGCACGGGGTATTATTTTGGTGCCGGTGACTTCCTGGACGATGAAGATGTGTTCCTTGACAACTCAATGTTTTACTTGTTTTAATAATCAGAGAATCAGTAACATCCACCATTTGAACGAATAGTCTTTTAGAATCACACCCTTTAGGCCAGACACGCCGTGATATAACTGGAATACTGTTAAAAGCGGCGTTAAACCCAACTCACTCACTCACCTTTAGGCCAGTAGGCTTTCTAGCTTTCACAGGACCATTCAAGTGGATAGTTGTGGTTCATAGTATTATAGTGTTGTAATCCTTTGCTTGGGCAGTTGTAGATCGGCCATGCAGGAACCATACATGTATACGAGGGTTGATTAATAAGTTCTGAGCCTCACATAGAAGGAATTGCCTAATAGTGATGTCATAGAGTAATATCCACAAAACTTCAGTCAGTACAATAAGCAGGGGTCTTTGACCTCTGGAAAATGGACAAACCTGAGGAATGTGCATAGATCAAGCTTAACACCGAAAACCATCATGAAGTTATGAGTACTACACTACGGAAGGAGGGTTTTCCCTGCCACAGTAAAGAGGAAGGCAGCAGAGCGTGAGAGGGAGAGCCAACCCCCCGTCATATAAGGCCTGTGACACCAGAACTGATCCAGAGAATGTACAATGGCCGACCGGCGAATGACTGAGCGTCATATCGCTAGTTCAGTAAACAATTCCAAGGATCACAGAAGATTTGGTAGTGAGAGTAGCAGTTCGTTGGGTTCCAAAGCTTCTGACATCTGATCACAAACGCACAACATGTGATAGTTTGAAGCTGATCCATAAACGATTTGTGACTATGGCTGAAACAACTCCCTAACAAACAGTGGAAGCATTTGACATCACTACCACCAAGGAAGGTAAACGTGATGTTCTCCGTGTTCTGGGATGCTGACTGTGGGTGTCCTTGTAGTGGACTATCTTCAACAAGGCCAGCAATCAACAGAGTATATCATACTGCAAGTTTGAGGCAATTCCGGGATGAAATTAAGACAAAGAGAAGTTTGCTCTTCCATCAAGACAATGCACCAGTGCATACATCAATCGTTATGGCTACAATCCACGAGTGTGGCTTCGAACTCATTCAACTCCTACCTTATTCCCCTGATCTGGCTCCGTCAGACTTCCACCTGTTCCCCTGATCTTGCTCCGTCAGACTTCCACCTGTCCCCAAACAGGAAGAAAGCTCTAACCGGAACCCTTTTCGGGACCTATTATATTATACTCATATCCTGCACCGCAGGCCAAGAACTATTCCGTATCTACAAATATATAACATAAGATCAGGCTTCCAGACGACCTCAGCTGACACCACACCTGCCTTTCTACGGTAACTGGGGTATCATTGGGTGTGGACAGCACCCGCAACTGATTCTTACACTTCACCATGAATGCGGAAGGTTATACTTTCCCCGCTACTCGGAACATTCTGACCAGCAAAATACACCCCTATATCTACTGACCACATTCTTCATAGGGAAAATCCAGCATAACACGGTTTTCTCAGAATGGAGCCCGCATGACCACGGGCAGTTTTAGTGTGTAAACCCATGTCCAGGCACCTTGGTCGCCTAGGTATATCTACATACTAAGCTTGGAGAACATTATACATGAAATCGAAGTCAAGGAGAATATCGAATATATATCGAGAAGTATCGATTTTAGCCGAAAACGATTCTGCCGGGACAGTAAAACTGTAGAATCTAAAGTTGTCTTTCATCAAGCTAATTGTGCATCATTTTTACTGCATAAAACATAATTAGTCAAAAATTCAAGTTTGTATTTAAACCCAACCTTTGCGTACGGACCTGAACCTACACGTTTGTGAATTATGCTGATGTGGTTAAGTTTTTTTCGATGGCAGTGCATGCATGGAAAAATGATATGATGCCAGAACCAATGGTATGCCACCTAGGACAAGGACACCATGACAGAACCAATGGTATGTCACCTAGGACAAGGACACCATGACAGAACCAATGGTATGGCATCTAGGACAAGGACACCATGACAGAGTCAATGGTATGTCAGCTAGGACAAGGCCACCATGACAGAACCTGTGGTATGTCACCTAGGACAAGGGCATGATGCCAGAACCAATGGTATGTCAACTAGGACAAGGGCATGATGCCAGAACTAATGGTATGTAAGCTATGACAAGGACACCATGACAGAACCAATGTTATGGCAGCTAGGACAAGGACATGATGCCAGTACCAATGGTATGTCAGCTAGGACAAAGACATGATGCCAGAACCAATGGTATGTCAGCTAGGACAAGGCCACCATGACAGAACCAATGGTATCTCATCTAGGACAAGGACACCATGACAAAACCAGTGGTATGTCAGCTAGAAGAAGGACACCATGACAGAACCTGTGGTATGTCAGCTCGGACAATGACATGATGCCAGAACCAATGGTTTGTCAGCTAGGACAAGGACATAATGACGGACCCAGTGATACGTCAGCTAGGACAAGGACATCATGAAAAAAAACAGTGGTATGTCAGCTAGGACAAGGATATGATGCCAGAACCCATGGTATGTCAGCTGGGACAATGACATGATGACAGAACCAATGGTATGTCAGCTAGGACAAGGACACCATGACAGAACCAATTGTTTGTCAGCTAGGACAAGGACATCATGACAGAACCAATGGTTTGTCAGCTAGGACAAGGACACCATGACAGAAGCTGTGGTATGTCAGCTAGGACAAGGACATGATGCCAGTACCAATGGTATGTCACCTAGGACAAGGACACCATGACAGAACCTGTGGTATGTCAGCTAGGACAATGACATGATGCCAGAACCAATGGTATATCAGCTAGGACAAGGACACCATGACAGAACCAATGGTATGTCACCTAGGACAAGGACACCATGACAGAACCTGTGGTATATCAGCTAGGACAATGGCATGATGCCAGAACCAATGGTATGTCACCTAGGACAAGGACACCATGACAGAACCTGTGGTATGTCAGCTAGGACAACGACATGATGCCAGAACCAATGGTTTGTCAGCTAGGACAATGACACCATGACAGAACCAATGATATGTCAGCTAGGACAAGGACACCATGACAGAACCAGTGGTATGTCAGCTGAAACAATGCGATTATGACAGAACCAATGATATGGCAGCTGGGACAGTGACATCGTGATAGAAGCAACGGTATGTCAGCTGAAACAATGCGATTATGACAGAACCAATGATATGGCAGCTGGGACAGTGACATCGTGATAGAAGCAACGGTATGTCAGCTGGAACAATGAGATTATGACAGAACCAATGGTATGTCAGCTTGAACAATGCTTTGGCAACTGGAAGAATATTATGATAAACCATTACGTCGAGACAGAAACACTGGTATGTGAATATTATATCATATAAAAGTAATACTATGCCAAAACCAAAAGCATATAAGCTAGAAAAAACTCTCATGACAACTTCGTCTAGTACAATGTAACCATGTCGGAACGAAATGTATATCAGCTAGAACAATGACAGCTTATGGCAGAACCAATGGTATATCAGCTGGAACAGTGACATCTTTTGACAGAACCAATGGTATATCAGCTGGAACAATGACATCTTTTGACAGAACCAATGGTATATCAGCTGGAACAGTGACATCTTTTGACAGAACCAATGGTATATCAGCTGGAACAGTGACATCTTTTGACAGAACCAGTGGTATATCAGCTGGAACAATGACATCTTTTGACAGAACCAGTGGTATATCAGCTGGAACAATGACATCTTTCGACAGAACCAATGGTATATCAGCTGGAACAATGACACCATGGCAATGGACAATGGTGTATAAATGGAACAATGCCACCATACCAGTGCCAATGGCATATCAGCTACAACAACGAAGTAATGACAGAACAAATTTCATGTCAGGTGGATCAATGACACCGGGACAGAGCCAAAGATACATCAACAAAACAATGAAGCCATGACAGAACCAACGATACATCAACAAAACAATGACGTCATGACAGAACCAACGATACCTCAACAAAAGAATGACGTCATGACAGAACCAACGATACCTCAACAAAAGAATGACGTCATGACAGAACCAACGATACATCAACAAAACAATGACGCCATGACAGAACCAACGATACATCAACAAAAGAATGACGTCATGACAGAACCAACGATACATCAACAAAACAATGACACCATGACAGAACCAACGATACATCAACAAAGCAAAGACGCCATGACAGAACCAACGATACATCAACAAAGCAATGACGCCATGACAGAACCAACGATACATCAATAAAACAATGACACCATGCCAGAACCAACTGTATACCAGGTGGAACAATGACACCCCGACGGAACCAATGGTGTATCAGCAATACAATAGCTCCGTCCCAAAAAACAGTGGTATTTCAGTTAGAACAATGACATCTTGATAGAACCAATGGTATGACAGCTGGAAGAATGATATCATTACAGAATTAATGGTATATCAGCTTGAATATTGAAATTATGACAGAATTAATCGTACACCAGCTACAACAATGGCATCGGGACAGGGGGGAACGGTATATCAGATATTATTTTTCAAATTCTGATGAATTTTGTTGAATGTTATGCTCTGGAAATAAATATACAACTGTATTTGCTAATGCCCTCAGTCTCACAAGGTTGTTGTATGTACGTGGTCGTGACCCTTTACGTGGTTTATTTGACAGACTTTATGGGACTTGTCCTTGTGGTGTACAGGAATAGTGGCTATTCTCTAAGCATATAACTGCTACAATCTCGCTCGGCGATCATTCAGGGTTTGATGTAGTCCCACTGTAGATAGATACTTCTATTCTAATTTGGAACCGGGAGCTTTTTCAAATATATAAATATGAGGTATCTAATTTACAGTAGGACTATATCAAATTAAAAAACAAACAAACCACCCAGTAGGTTTATCTCCATGTCGGAATGAGCGCTTTGAAAACGCTGCTCTCTCGGAACGCTATTATGAGAACATTCCGAAAAGGGGTCACAGGTAGTTATGAATGTTACAAATATTACTCAAGTTCAAGATTAAAAGAGTTTTGACTAGTTAAATAAACACAAAGTTTTTCAAAAAGATTTTAATTAATTTCATCGCAACCTGTTGCATACTTGTACTGTTTGGGCACGGACGCTACGCGTCATTTCTCGGAAATCATCGCGACAGTCATTTCTTGGAAATCAACATGACTTCTCCCATTGTTGGGGTGACAGGTTGTATAAATAGTGTAAAAATGATGAACGAATGTATTTCTCTAAAACACTTTATTAGATATCCGGAATTTAGTTATTTTGAAGTTGTACTTATGTAGCAGTTGCTTTGAAATAATTCCTCAACAGTAATACACATTAGGAGTGACTATCTCTTCACCCCGAACTTCGACCTGGCTGAATTTTAGCTGCAGACGACACTATTTCTTTTTGTGACCGATAATCATATGGCCCTTGCACAGTGGTTAGCGTGTGCTTTACTTAATTGAGTGAATTCATTTCATCTTATTTGATAAGCAGTTAACGTTATCAAGCTGGAATATTGCTGAGTGCAACGTTAAACAACAAACAAAAAGATAAGCAGTTGTTCTGATATCGAGCGTATACAATATTCAAATGGGTTATCGACAGCCATTGATATATGCATCTGTACGCAGGTTGTCGATAGATCGATGTTTTCATTCGCACGTTTTTGTGTGCGAAAAGTTTGTAAGTGAGTATGGGTTTATGTCGCTTTTAGCAATATTCCAGCAATATCATGGCAGGACACACCAGAAATGGGCTTCACACATTGTACCCATGTGGGAAATAGAACCCGAAATTTTGCGTGTCCAGCGAACACTTTAACAATAAGGCTACCCCATCGTCCAAAACAATGACCTGAAGCTGGGCGACAACTTTATAACCTCTCCGCTCGTCGAAGGTTTAACAGCTCGATCATTATTCACGACAAATTTTCATGGTTTCATTTACAAAAGTGGAGGTCCAGGGGACCCCCAGTAATAAAGTTTAAGGGCCCTTGCAGGCAATATGAGAGTCCTGTAAAGTCGTGAAATGATGAAGTGTTGTGTACATTTAGATAACTTCTTTAGAGTCTGGAATGAATCAATGATCATCTTGACAGTGGTCACGATTGATGGATGAAATAACAGACACCCATAACTGCTCTTGATGCTCTGTGGGTACAATAATATTATTGTATATTATTGATATATCTTTTCTGCGTCTGTTCCCATTTGTGCGTCGCGTAAAACCCTACCACAAATGCTATTTGGGGATGGATTAATTGTCACACTACATGTATGTAGTTTTTATGCTGTTGACTCTGAATTTAGCCCTGGTGGTATACAATATATATAATTAGAGTGATAATTGCAGTGTCAAATATATAATGTGCCCGTGACCTTACATTACGGAAATAAATTAATGTCTATGTCTTTTATGAGTATATTGCTTCACTTCGTCATACAGTGTATGGAAGGCAGGGTATCGTATTGATTATAAAGTCGCTTTCTGTGCAACATGTATACATTCATATTTATACATGCAAACATCGATACAATGATTATTAACTTCTATTTTTCAGTCTTAATACGGGAACTTATCATTGCAGTGTAAAGCCACATAAAACAGAATATTGTACAGGATACTTTGGGGGACGCCCACTTCTTACGCACGTTGATTCTTCAATATCACGTGAATAATTTTAACAAGTACATCAACTCGAAGGCTTATTCAATCGTATGGTTACAGGGGATGTCAGCTGAACTGATAAGCGACATACAGCGAAACAAAATATAATTCGTAGATGTATTATTTCTGTTTGAAATATATCAACAACTCATTTAGTTATGTTTTATAATACGTTAATCTTTGTCTACAAAATGCATAATTGTTTAATGTTTAATATGCTTCTAAAAAGTTGTTAGTGAGGGTATGCGTGTTGTTGCGCGCCCTTGCATCCATTCTAATTCAGCCACTCACCGAAAGCCTATATGTTACAATGCTACAATCATTAGAGAATGTGTAAATATGTTCTATTACCACAAACCGATTGTTCAATTATATATTCCTGCACTTACCTCATCGTATTTTCAACGTTCCTTCAAAAGTCACAGCAGGGCAGAACTAAAGTTGAAAACAGTTTCGTCCAAGTTAGAATTCCTACTGCACATGGCAACACCATATTTTCAAAAGAAATTTCATTGTTGCGCGTATATAGTATAAACATCACTAGTGAGTGTCTGATCTGGCTTTCAAGAATATTCTCACCTGCTTTCTCTGAATAAAGTTTTGATTAATCGTTGCTGTTACTGAACATGTCTCGTCTGCTTCTATTCATGTCTGGAAATAACGCGCACAAAAAACTCGTGCACCGGAAGTGAGTCCCGATTGGTTCAATTCTATACCATGACATCATGTGACAAAGTTGGCGAACACCTGCCTGAAATACACAACGCTTTAGGCTTGATGTGACATCTGTTTATATAAACAGTACGCGGAACTCGGAAACACATGTAGATATCTGGAATAATGGTTTGGGAACATACATCTTAATTTATCATAACTTACCATTGGGAAGGGTGTCAGTGTTTCTGTGGTACTGTATTGGTGTTCAATGTCAAATTTGAAAAATAAAATAAAAAATTAAATGATCATATGTGTCTATACACATACATGTTTTGTACTGCCTAATGCCATGTATAATCAGAATTGGATTTTTTTAATATAAAAAACAGTTTTATTTGAAACAAGTTGGTGACAAGTGATACTTGTACAAATATATCAACTTCAGATTATGACCAGTCTCGATTATCCGACGAAACAGATTACATTGGGCGTAAAAGACAAAATAGCGGTAAAATCAAAGAATGGATCACTAAATATCAGTGATGACACCAGGGCCCACTTGCACAAAGCGATCTTAATTAGCGCTACGATGATCGTAACTCCCATGCTTTAACATAGGCTTACAATAGTCGTAGAGAAAAGGTTAAGCATACACTGCCCTACCGGTCACACAATTTGCATTTGCAAGTATGAGTGCGCCCCGACACCGCACAGAAGTACTCCTGCAATGCCACGATCCAGACAATCAAGTGATGGACCAAACATCCAGTCACATTTTTACTGATTTTGTTGAAACTTTAACGAATTCATGTTATTTTTAAAAAATTACGTCTGCTAGTACAGAGATTCTGCTGCTTATAAGTAAAGAAAAAGAGAAATGGGTCCGTGTGTGTGTATGTGCGTGCTTGCGTGTATGTGTGACATCTGATTTGTAACGACACAAACAACTACCCGATTACCTACGCGACTGCCCTAATGATATAACACCTTCAAAGCAACATTGACACCACGGAAGGCATGACTGACAATACAATTACGTACATAACAGCGTATAAACACCCTAACATTATCAAGGCAAACAAGATCAGCAAGCACCAATTGCAGCACAATGGACCAGACAGACACGCGTAGTCTCAACCACGCCGTTTCTTAATTAACGGGAACATTCTAATCGTCGCTTCTCCACTAGCGGATATGGCTGGTTGTGTGTCTTTAACCGCAATATGAGTGGGTGGGATAGACGTTTAATGCAAAACACAGATGACGATCCCTTGAGATTTCACTTCATTAGTTCAACCTGGTTGTCCCATTTGAACGTCGACCATGCAGTTAAGAGTGACGGATGCTGCTTGCTCTAGCTAAGGGACCCTGGCATCACAATTTCCTTGGGGGAAGCCTTGGACGAGTTGAGGACATTTCGCCCTGTGTTACAGTCAGTGTCTCAACGTGCCAGTGTCGCCGATTGGCGTTTTACACATGATTTCAGACAGCGACCGAGAGAGACATTTGGGTTAAGCAGAGAAAGAGTTGAATTGGCAAGGGAAATCCTTACTTTTGTGACCTGTAGTATCTCTTTTACTGAGTTTAAGTTGGGTAATGGGGGCGGTGGGTGTCCTAGTGGATTAAAGCGTTGGCTTGTCACGCCGGAAGTTAAGTTTCCATTCCTCAATGGATGTGTGAAGCCCATTCTTGATGTAAATATTAAACATCAACGCCAGAGAATAAACGATTATCCAATAAAACTGATTCCATGGGGCGTAAAAGGGAAAATAGTGGTGAAAATGATATGAATGGATCACTGAAAATCAGTGATGACACCAGGTGTTCATGAAAAGGGTTAGCGTAACCTACCCGTAGCACCCGCAACTCGCACAGTTCGCATAAGAAAGTATGTCTTTGTTTCCTGGCACAACACAGCGGTACTCCTGCAATGCGACGTTGGCATGGAAACAAACCAGACAACCAAGTGATAGACCAGAAATCCAGTCACACTATAGAGCATTTACTGATTTTGTTAAAAATAAAAAACGATAGGTTTATTTTTAATTATGTCTGCTGTATACAAGTGCAGAGATTTCGCTGCTTATACAACGTAAGTATAGAAAAAATGTTTGAGAAATATGGTCGTTTTGAAACACAGTTGGGGCAGTTTTAATGATGTCACCCGCTGAATACCAAAAATCGGATAATCTTGTTTAGAATAAATGTAAATGTCGTTTAACGTGTTAGAAATAGTCCGTCTACATCACGACGGCCGGTGCATAATAGAGTATGGGCAAGGTAAACCAGTGCCTGAAAACATGAGCATCGATATTAGGTAAAGATGACACGTAGTCCTCTTTTTCGGCTCATACGATATACAAAAGCTACTGATGAGGTGGGGTTTCCCAGATAGTTAAGTATATTCAGGAAGATTTCGTCATCAACTCTTGCTTAAATGATGTCTGATGCAATTCCCTATTATGTACCTATGGTTTTTTTTCAGGTGAAAATATGACTTGCCAATGCATGTGTTTGTGACATGTGACACCGGTGGGACAGGTAGTCTAACGCTTAGTCTTTGAAACTATATAAATTTACTTAAGACAGAAACAAGCAACTACATATAAATTGAAAAGCAGCCCTTTCAGATGGGAGTTCCTGGAGCTATTAAGAGCTATAGCTTTACAGTAAAGGCTGGGTGGAAGGGGAAATATTATGGTTCAGGGATTGTGAGACGGACTAGTGGGGCAGGATACGCTCACCTTTTCGCCGACACTTGGTATCATTGCTACTTGACCGCGATTTATTAACGCATGCTTATGAGATAGCAGGAATCATAATCTGCTTTTAGAAGAGATTTCTTGCGATTATGGAAATGGCTTAAGTCGCTTGTGTTTCATTTTTGTAAACAAGCAAAATGTTTCGAACAGTGTTGCATTGCAACGCATATCCGGAAAATGTATTTGGCGGACTGATTGAACAGGTTAAAATTAAAATTTAATATAAAAATATAGAAATGTGACGATGTTAACAATATTTATGTGATGAATCTCAGTAGTTTATCACAGTAACGTCCTGATGTACCTCGTCAACGTATGGCTTAGACAAAATTGACACCTGACATATTGTTAAATTAAATGGCAAAGAATAAAGGGTTGATCAGTGATGTTGACCCTATCACCGCCGGTTTTCTAAACGTTATCGGTGAGCCCATGCCGATGAAATTAAACATGCATATGCAATTTTATCACCAACTACAACATGACAGTGTTTTCAAGGGCCAGATATCGTTTGTTATGGTGAATCTGGGAATCTGAATTTGCAGAAGGAAAAGAGCTGAAACTTGGCATGGATGCCTCCTCACAGTGCCATGTATAGATTTACTCCTTGGTTTGGTTACCATAGTAACCATTCTCAAAATGTTACGCCCGGAGAGCGGAAGGTCCGGGGTTCGATCCCCGAACGCGTCATACCAAAAGACGTTAAAAGATGGTATTTGTTGGTGCCCTGTCTGGCGCTAGGCATTAAGGGGCTAAAACAAGGACTGGTCGGCTCGGAGTCAGTATACTGTGTCTGAGTGGGGTATTCATGTTAAACTGCGGCATGGTATCTCAGTGAGCTAGCACTATAAATCGGCATCAGTCCGGACTAGTACAAGCAGCCACACACACACACACACACACACACACACACACACGTTCATGCACGTCGCCATATAACTGCAATAATCTTGGACGCGACGTTAAACCCCATTTCACCTCACCTCACCTCAAAATGTTACATTGGGCTATATGTTCTACCGTTAACTCTGATTGCAGTGTCACGTACAGCTCGAGTGTGCAGTGGGGCTTTACCTATTGTTATATGGTGTCCTCCCAAAACTTCTACATGCCAAAACTTCTACGGCTTAAAACAACAAAGTTTATGGTCCACTGCAACACTAATCTCCTGGCTATTACCTGTTGGGCATTGATTGGAACAGTCCAATTAATTAAGTGTACAACATACAACAAAACAAAGCAGTTTGAAGACAATGAAGACATTTTACTCATATAGCACTGGTATAAATAAATAGTACACACACTTTTTGCACTAGACCACTTAGTAATTTAATGTAAGCACTGGTATAAATAAATAGCACTGGTATAAATAAATAGTACACACACTAATTTAATGCCACAACTGGCCTCACTCTGTCACATACAACACTAAAATTACTATATTTCAAGTCTCTTAACCAAGTTTGAGAAGATGACCAACAGCATCAAGGAACTCGATAGGGGTTTTTTGTCCTTGAGTCAACATGTCCTTAAGACGTCTCAGGCGATTTTCAGTCTCTCTTTTTACTCGCTTCCTGCTGGGTGGGGCGGTACCAAAGTCTAACTGTGCGATTTTTGTCCTGTCTGCACACTCAAATTTCTTAATCACGTCTACAAATCGGTGTGTAATTGTGATTTCCTAAACCAGTTAATTTTATTGTAAGTGACGGGTCTTTTTATTATACATCTCCAAATAAGTTGTTTTCATTGGGTACATCTGTAACTATTTAATCTTCCCAAAGTACCCTTCCTTAACTTCTTTGATAGGCATTTAGAAGTTGGAGTACTAAGTAAGGATAACAATTTATGGATGAACAACTTCTTAATTACGATTAAGAGCGACGTTTCGGTGTAGGTTCTAACACCGTTATCAATTAGTACCCTTCCTTGCCTTTCTAAACCAACATCGCAAAGAAGCTAATGAGTCTTCTTAATTACAGGAGGACTATACCATTATAACAATAGGTAAACTCAATCAGCTATGACAACTCTCTGTGGTGTCGGGCCGGGAAGTCGAAAATCTATTTACCAGTAGTACCGGAAAGGCGAATGGAGGGGTAAGGGACTGGGGACCGGGAAGGCGAATGAAAAGATCAGTGATGTGTACCCTCGTTATGTATACAACGTTGATGCCTTCAAATCGAAACTAGTTCATCGTACCAAGACCGAGGTGACACCTATACCCAGGATCTACGATGATAGGATCGCCAACCCGAGGAAGAACCATGACGTTGTACCTGTAGGTGTGCTGGCTGAGATCCCGACCTTTGCAGCGATGAAGACTATCCTTTACCGCCAGCGTCACAAGACTGTTCCACGCCTGCGCTTCATGGGCTATGTTACCACTACATGGGTAGAAGGATCTTGGAGCAAGGACCTGTGGAATCACTTCGGAAACCAGGGACGCAGAACAAACAACAACCTTGAAGGATGGCATCATCACCTGCACAAGATCGCCCAGAAGACTCACCCTAACATCTTCGAGGTAGTGAATCTTCTGAAACGTGATCAATCTCTAACAGAAGTGAGGGTTGAGCAGCTAGGCGCTCACTCAAGAGCACCTGCTCGGAAGAGAAAATACCGAGTGATTGACTCTAGACTCCGTGCCTTGAAAGAAGATCTGTTGAACCAATTGACGACAACAATGGACTACACCGACGATGTGGCAGATCTACTGCACTGGGAATGAACTGAATTATTACATAAATGATCAAATGTATGTCTATATACATCTTCAAATACATGCATGATATATGATATGTTATACTATACTTGTTATATATTGACTTTGTTGCCCAGATTAAATAGTGTCCTCATTCCATTGGTGTTTTTCTTTGTAATTAACAAGTACCGGAAAGGCGATCATGTGCCATAATAAGAATTTTTGTGATGACCGTAATTTCTAACTCTGAAGGATTGATTTTTTCGCCCGGGCCATAACCCTCTCTGTAGATGTTTTGGCATGTAGACATTTTTGCATGTAGAAGTTTTGGGAGTGAACCTTGTTATATACTTTGATTATCAAGTGATCAGTACATGTTGCCCTAAGGGACACGGGGCCCTCAAACACTTATTTTTAGTCTTTATGGCTTGTTCATTACGTCAAAACCCATATTGGCCATTTCATAGTAAACTTTTATTTTTATATCATTTCAAAATGGTTCTTCTGTTTTTTTGTTAACCGTGGGAGGATTCAATTAGGTTATGGGACTGTTTCCTGTTACCTTGGTAGTGCTAACTGACCTTGTTCTGCGTGTGCTGATTTCTGCAAGTGTTATCAAAGCACTGGTGTCATTCTGAGAAACTGCGTCCTTATCTTGAAATATACAGAAAGAGAACGGATGCAAAAAAGACATTTCACAACAGTGAAACCTTCCGATGCTGTGTTTGCTGTTGCTTGGTAACCTGTTAGTTGTATTTATGTTTTTGAAGTTTAAAATGAAGGTTACCAAAAAATGGCAAGATATAGACAAGAATGTGTATGCAAAAACTATCTTAGGAGTCTTTTATAACATATAGTTGGCTTTATTAAAAGTTCTCATATCATATGCAGGTTATTGTTTTTAAAGTGTGTAATCAAGAATCTGGTAGGAAATATTTTCCAACATTTCAAATGGACAGAATAGTCGCATAAATTTAAAACAAAGCTGAGCGACAGCGAGAACTTCGATCTAATTTTAAGGAGATTGCTTGTTAGCTTCTCCATTCAAAAACAAGAAAAACACGAACGCTATGTAGCATTATTTTTATGTCCCGACTTTTCTTTTCTTTTCAAACATATATCTTCGTTTGCTAATTAAACTTCCATCTTATGTACTCGCAGCACATGTTGTTTGGAACTGGTAAAAGTTTTGTTCTGCACCATTCTGATTGACAGTGCTGAGAAAACATTCGTGACCAACTGGAGCCATTCCGGGAAAAGCCGAATGTAGTTTACGGACATATACGAGTGGTGACGAACGTTGCTGAGCTATGTTGCCGAACTGAAATATACCCCTGCCGAGTACGTGTTTGTATTTACGAAGCATATGGCGTCATAAACATTATAAATGCAAGGTATCACGGAAGTTTGGACATTGCAAGCCCACAAGTCACACCAATGTTCGAGTCTAACCCACAGGTCTTGGTAGCAAGTACGTTCTGTTCAAGAATGTAACACTGTAACAGTTTCAGTTTGAATTGTAAAATACGGTAAATACCGTAAATCCTCGAATAAGCGTATGTCTTATAAAACGAGTTGCCAACAGTTTGATTAATTCTTTTTTTACATACTTTTTTTCAAAACTTTCCTTGTATGGGAATGTGTTATTGCTGAATGGATTTTTACATTTATCCAAATGTTAAACTTTTGAGGTGGCTGCCTGAAACGGACATTTAAAAACAAGATCGAAGTATTAATAACTTTTAATTTTGCCAATGCCTCTGAAAAACATAAACACCATGAATATATTTCTTTGTCAAGGATTTACTGTATGTTAAGCTTAAATGTAATGCCAAGTTGATGTATTTGTATCTCTTGGTAGGCCTATTTCTGTGTTGGCCTATTCAATGGGTTGTGAATGTTTTTGAATAACTTTGACAAATTTAATGTGTAGATTAACTATTTTTGTTTTAAGAACATGTAAAAAAATATCAATTCCAACCTTAGGCCATTGATTTCTTGTCAAAAATTAATAAAAGGTGTGAGAGCATATTGTTATGTTTCTCTAAATCCTTTTACATATATTCTAGTAAAAAAAAGGCATGGTCTTTAAACAGGATTATTTAATGTCTTACATCTGCAACATATATTTAACACAAATCACATCATTTTAATTCATTGTCCCATGGGAATTCTGGTCATCTGTGCTGTTCATTAAAAAAGTCAAATGAATCTGGTGGTCAGGCTTGGTTTGTTTGCTTGTTGTTTAACACCACACTCAGCAATATTCCAGCTATATGATGGCGGTCTGTTAATAATCAAGACAATCCAGTGATTGACATTTGGAGCATCGATCCACGCGAGTGGGATTGATGACATGCATAAACAAAGTCAACGAGCCTGGCCACCCGAGCCTGTTAGTCGCCTTTTACGTCAAGCAGTCACGTTTACTGAAAGCATGGGTTGCTGAAGACCTATTCTACCCCAGATCTTTACAGGCCTTAGTGATTTGGTTGACTGCGTGTTATCATACCCCGACGGCTATGATTGTGCTCATTATATCAATCACTGGATTATTAAGTCCAGATTTCATAATTTACAGGCTGGAAAAGTACTGACATTGGTGCTGAACAACAAACAACTAAAACAATCAACCCCTAATGTGTGCCAATGATCTCAATGTCACTGTTTTGTCACTTTTCACTTTGTCACTGTCACCTCTTTTTCATAGTGAGCAGGATTTGCTGATCATGTGTTTGAATCTCAGGTTGGCACTGATTATGACCCTTGTCTGTCACCACTATGACTGTGCTTGTGGATTTCCTCGATATAAGTACACTCTGACACTTTGAGCAACCCTGTGCAATCACATTCATGTTGCAGGGTTAATCTCTTCTGATGAATCTATTTTTAGACAACAACTATATTGAGGTTTCCCCTTTGGAGAGTAATTAATGTCACATTATAGTATTTGTTTTCCAAAGAGACATATGCAGTTGAATGAGATCTTGCACCTTTAATTTCAAAACCAAAGAGATATTTTACTGAATATCTGTCACATGAAAAATTCTTATTTATATTCAATTTATTCCTTGAAAAGGTTATTAATCATTGCTCGGTCATCCAAGTACAATTTCATTTCTGAGTTCGCCAACATAAATCCTCGAATGACAGCTTCATTGTCAGGTTTTACGTGCTTAGGTTGTGGACATATTTCATCTGAAGCAGGAGTGTGAGTGGGAAGTAAAAGAAATGCTATGACATCAAGATGGCTGCCGTGATTTGCCCTAATGGCATTCGTGACATTTCATATGACACTCAACTTGAAATCTAAAACCTTTCTTCCTCTGTAGGGACTGAGAAATAGTGTCCTGTTTTAAGACTGTCATTTGCAGAAGTCTCTTAGGACAGTCACTGTGACAGATGCAGTCAGATGTAGTCAGAAGTTGGCAATCACGTCTTTAGTCTTGTTAAATTGGAATCACTTGTGCAAGCATTGATGATGTGATTTTGGAAGTTTTGATGGAATTATTTCTAAGATTTCATTTCTGGTGGGTCTGTAATTTCAGTCTAATTGTGTTTATTATTATTTGGTTTATTCTGGATTCCATGAGGCAATCCTTATGTAATGTGTAGACCACTATCCGTTCCTTAGTGTGCGTCAATTGTAGAATTAACATGGGAATGAACAAGCCTACTGCATTGAAGCTGAAGAAGTTGTATAAAGCAAAATAATGTTGTTGGATATGTTGATGATGTTGGAGATGTTGATGACGATGTTGTAGATGATGACGTTCAAGATGTTGGAGAGGTTGTTGGAGATGTTGATGATGATGTTGGTGATGATGATGTTCAAGATGTTGTTGGAAATGTTGATGATGTTGGAGATGTTGATGATGTTGTTGGAAATATTGATTATGTTGGAGATGTTGATGATGATGTTGTAGATGATGATGTTCAAGATGTTGTTGGATATGTTGATGCTGTTGTTGTTGGAAATGTTGATGATGTTGGAGATGTTGATGATGATATTGTAGATGATGTTCAAGATGTTGGAGAGGTTGTTGGAGATGTTGATGATGATGTTGGTGATGATGATGTTCAAGATGTTGTTGGAAATGTTGATGATGTTGGAGATGTTGATGATGATGTTGTAGATGATGATGTTCAAGATGTTGGAGAGGTTGTTGGAGATGTTTATGATGATGTTTTAGATGATGATGCTCAAGATGTTGTTGGAGATGTTGATGATGTTGTTGGAGATGATGATGTTCAAGATGTTTTTGGGAGATGTTGATGATGATGTTGGAGATGTTGATGATGATGTTGGAGATGTTGATGATGTTGTTAGAGATGTTAATGCTGTTGGAGAGGTTGATGATGGAAGTCCTGCTCTTTTTGAAGATGAGTGAGAGAATATGGTTTCATGGCACTTCTATCAACATTCCAGCAATATCATGGCAGGGGACACCAGAAATGGGCTTCACACAGTGTAACCCTGTCGGGAATCAAATCTGTGTCTTCAGTGTGATGAGTGAACAATTTGACCAGTAGTCTACCCCACCGCCCCTGTTGGAGATGTTCATGATGATAATGATCCTTTGCATACATGCACCTTTACACAATATACACAAGCATATGAATAGAGTAGTCTTGTATTTGTTTGCATTTTGTCACAAAAGTTAGTTTGGAAACCTACAGTAATTTGTTTTACATCATTACATTGGCTGCTTGGTGTGAATCAGACAGAGATCTTACATCTGTCAGTAATGTGTGGATGTAAAACGTCTTCTAGTTCTTGTTCTTATTAAAAGGAAATAATTAGAAAGAATTAAAGTGAAACCAATAGCTGACATGTTAAGTGTTTCGATTGATTCCGCAAGTTTCCCCTGTGTAACTATTGGGACCAGACAAGGGACCTAAGGATGTGAGGTAGTACATGTATTTACATAAATCTGCCGACTTATATGTTTACTTCTTATATGGTTATCCTTATGAAATAGTTGTCACATATTTGGAAATGGTATTTCATTTCAGTTGCATTGTTCACAAATTCTCCTGTCCTTATGGGGGGCACGGGTGGCCCAGTCGTCTAAGGCGTCGCGATTCGCTGTGCAGAGTTGAGTCCCGTGGACACGCCAAAAACCTATGATTGTGGGTTCGAATCCCTGTTCGCCCCGATTATGTTTCTAGGTTTGTCAGCACCATACCCGTGCTCGTGGGTTTCACCGAAATGATAAATGTCTGAGACCTGCATCACTTCGGGCTTTCCTCCCACATTAAGCTGACATGCCGCGTTATAACTGGAATACTGTTAAAAGCGGCGTTAAACACAACTCACTCACTCACTCATTCATGCCCTTATGTCTCCCAAGTTCAATCAAAAGTCTATGTGAAGTACATAGAAAACTGTGCCGGAGCTAACCTATATTTTGCTAAAAGTATCTGTCAAAGATATATTGTGGTTATGATGTGAGATTTAAAGAGCTTATTGTAAATTCATTTAATGGAGGAAGATACAAATGAAAGCCATTTCTGTAAGAATGTATCTGTAAGAGTTTGTCTCGTTGATAGCAAAAATCTGCATCCTTTGGTACATACTGAATATTCCACACATAAGAGAATTGTTAGGTTTTGTCATTTCTTAAACTGAATTTTTGTACAATCTAATTCCAAATCTCAAATACCAAAATGATTAAATTATATGCAAGTCTGATTGAATTTTGAATGTAACTGGTATTCAATATGTTTACATCTCAGAAACTGATAGAAAAATATCTCTCTCTCTCTCTGTCTCTCTCTCTCTCTCTCTCTCTCTGAAATGCTTCATCAAGACACGCATATACATTCATCATAGATGGGTCTGACTATTGATCCCACTTGCTCACAGCGTTCCCTGATATCGAACATCAGGTCTTCAATACAGGGAACACTACTTCAACACAGTAGAGAAATATTGGCCTTCAGATACAGAGCTGAAGGAGATTTGACATTTGTATTTCTGACTTTCTGACTGAAAATTATAATTTTTCAAAAAGGTTTCAAATCAGATTTTGCGGAAGACACTTTTGGAGCACAAATTTAACTCTCCTGTAAAATTGACATGTTTAATCCAACCGTCTGAAATGAAACAAGCATATATCACTTGTTGTGGCAGCTGGATAATAGCCCTGAAACAAATCTAGCTAATGAATCTGTCCCCTTGTTGATTGGTTTTCATTTTGTTTGTAATTGATGTGTGGCTATTCTGGGAATCAAGGCATGATGACATACACACTACATCATTTATAAGTACAGATGCTGCATTGAAAAACTAATGGTTTCAACCTATGAGTTTCCTTGCCAATGCATCCCTGAATGTGTGGACAGAAATGTCCTTAGTATCCAAAGCTTGTTGCACAGAGAGTAGCATTTCAAAAATGTTTATCATTAATAAAATGTTTTAAGAATTTGCTGTAGTCATCCATTTTCAATTTTGAGAAATAGTAATTATGACTTTTTCAATGCTGATAGGATTGTGACTACAACTTCTTCCTTAAGCTGTGACTCCTGAAGATCCAAGGTAGAATAGGTCTTCAGCAACCCATGCTTGCTGTAAAAGGCGACTATGCTTGTCGTAAAAGGCGACTAATGGGATCGGGTGGTCAGGCTCGCTGACTTTGTTGATGCATGTCATCGATCCCAATTGCGTGGATCGATGCTGCTGATATTAATCACTGGATTGTCTGGTCCAGACTCGATTATTTACAGACCGCCGTCATATAGCTGGATTATTGCTGAGTGTGGCGTTAAACAACAAACCAACCAACCAACCAACCAATCCTTAGACTGTATTATTGTGATTGCATTGATATTTCTTTGAAATATGACACTGTAGATGGGAGTAGGGTGTCGACAGGAGGGGATTTCACTCCTGTTGTTTATATAGAGAGGGGGTTTGATGCTGTCTTAAAGTGACATTTTAGAAGCTGTGATATCAAGGAAGCCAACCCCTTTCAAAACAGATGCCGCTTCCATGAAGATCTGCGTTAGAATTGGTCTTCAGAAACCCTGTTTGTCGTAAGAGGTGACTAACAGGATCGGCTGGTCTAACTTGCTGACTTGATGCATTTCACTGATCCCAATTGTGTAGATGAATGCTCATGATATCAATCACTGGATTGTCTAGTCCAGATTATTTACTGACTGCCATCATACAGCTGGAATATTGCAGGGTGCGACGTTAAACAACAAATAACAAATAACAGATATTGGCACCTATATCTAGCAACTTGACATGGTTATACAGCTGAGATTAATTGTACTTAGGGATTAACAAAAACAACAGAAACAACAAACAATGGGGACAAATGATGACAGTGGATGAAGCCTTGGGAAGAAGCTGTAACAACAAGGTGATTGGATGTAGTTAGTAGTGTGTGGATACTATTTGAGGTGATGGGAGGCCAATAACCTTACTCACTAAAAAGCCATGTAATTTTGTTACTTAAGAACCCCTATGATCCCCAGTACCCCATGCTTGTGATAAAAGAGCAGACTGTTGAGAATTGGGTCATCAAAATGAGTGACCAAGGTGCAATTGCATTGGCGGATACGGTTTTTTTGAAAAGGGGGGTGCACAGTTAAGATCTATTTATTGTCTTTGGTGGTAATTTATACAGAAATAAAGATTTTTTTCGAAATAAAAAGGGGGGTAGGGGGTTGTGCACCCCCCATGTGTATCCGCCCATACATTGTACAAAACAACCTTAGCACTGTGACTGTCGTATCTCTATTTAACATATGGGACTCACGATAACCTTAGCGCCAAGTTCAGGTTTACAACGGCACCCTGGCTGATTGTGTGTCATAGTGCAAAGGCATGGATCATTGCTGATCCACTGGGCAGCCTAGGAAGCCTAGTAAGACGTGATAATGTACAGACTGCCATGATATCGCAGGAATTATTATGACTGAGGTGCTGAGCAATACAGACTTCACTCACCCTACACCCCATTGGGATTACAGGGAAGAATTGGTCCCCAGTAACCTAGGCTTGTAGGAATCAGTGGTCAGGGTCTGGGTCTTGGGTCATTGCATGTCATTGGACTCTGATAGCTTAGATCAATGCTTGTGCTGTCCACCACTGGCGAGACTTGATTGTTACAGAAATATAACCAGGTATGATATTGATAAATGCTGTGTAAAACAACATTCACTCACCCTACATCGTGTGATTCTAGTCGGGCATGTGTGACCACTCAACATTCTGGGACAAGACAAAGTGCAAATGTTTCCCTGTCATAGCCAATTTATAAACTTGGTCTCATCCTTGTGTAAAGTGGTATATAAAATCACAAAGAACAATATAGAATGAAGCGTGCTATATATCACCATGAAACATTGTTATATCATGACGTCATTTTTTCGAACATACGCTCACAACTTGATGATGTCATGTATTGAACGAGGTTATTTTTGAGAGGGAAGTGTCTAGTAAGTTGTTCCCCATAGATGTAGCTGGGCAAGTCAGTTAAAACGCAGTGGCGGATTGATCGCATTCAGAAGTGGGAGAGATGACAATCGGCATTAGGAGAAAAGGTACAGGTAATCAACATGATAATTGTGGAAAATAATGGGGGAAATACCAAACTTAACCCATCTGTTTCTAAAATGGACTTGTCCGACATTTCCGAGGTCAGATTCTATTTAGGGAGTCATCATTATTAAAATATTAAAAATATTTTTAAAGCTTGTATATTTTATCAACATCCTTAAAGAGGCTGTACACAGTATTGATTTCTCAACCTGCTCCCCTCATGGTTTATTCAGATTAAAAAAGGTACCAATGCAAACCGTCTATAAGAGCGTTCTTTATACTCCTTGAATCCTGACTGCACCATGACATGATCTCAGTAACTTCATGTATATTGACAATGTAGGAATGATGTCTATTCAAGCACAGCTTCCATGACTGCAGAAGTTCTGCTTTGTAATCATAAGTTAATATCTGTCACAATGGATATGCAACATTATTAATGTCAGTAGAGATATCTATTGTACATTTAAAAAATAAACGACCAGTGGGAGTTGTTTATCGTACAATAACACACTGTAGGGAGAAAAAACCATTAGGACGCAGCCCTGAGTCTAACTTAAATAGGTATGCAGGTAGGCCTCTGTTGCCATGGCAACAGGTTTGGAACCTGTGTCGAAGATGCATGGTTCGAATCCATAGGTCTTGGTTGGAGACAGCCTCTGAGGTGGCTCTTCTGTTGAGAACATTGCCATAAGCGCCACGTGTGTTTCTGTGGGTATTGAATTGACATGTGGCATCATACTGTGAGCATGGACCACGACATGTTTTAGATAGAGGCCATAACTTTATACAAAGAGCCAATATTAATATTAATCCAACAATATAGTATTACCAACGTACTTATTTTTTTAACACAATATTGAATGATAGGGATTTTTTTACATGTTGCAGAGACTTGGTGACATAATCATCCCTGGCTCTCTGGGTCAACCCATAACCTAGAAATGACATTCATCTTCAATAAAAAAGGCTCGAAACAGAATCAGTTTCTTTGTTCACCGGAAAAAAATAATCCATATGTATCTTGACATTCAACCAACAGTTTATTCTCTTGAGACGTGTGAAGCAAGATTATCTATTTTCAGCAATTATTGCCAGGATTTCTTTTCTAAAAGAATCATAAATCAGATATCTTGGTTATGAACTTATTATGAAATGTGTTGAATCATAGGAAGATGCTCTGGTGTATAATTTCCCAAATTATGTCAATACAGGCAAGGTGTAATAGACACATCTTCGAAAAAATCCTCTCATCAAATATATAAAGCCTCCAGTTCTTTTTATTTCTTCATCACTCTGCATCTGGCTCCGTACCGATATGGTGGCGTGAGCATGCATGAATCCAGGCTATCCACTGCTCAAGTGTTTATCCCCTCTGTAGTGTCATAGATGCCAGCTTGGCTCATGCTAGCCTGAATACTTTATGCAGTTCAGTGTTTGAGAGCCCTGTCTGGAAGGAAGGAGAGCCATGGAAAAGCAATGTCAGAACCACGACCGGCACCGATGGTGGCACATCCCCATAGATCAGCTTTCCTGCTGTCATTGCATAACTTGTTGTGTATATAAATATGCAAGAGGTAGTGTCAAGCTTGGAACTGCAAATTGATTACAAAGTTCAAAGTGATTACTCTCAAGCAGGCTTATTGTGGTGGCATTTATTGAAAGAGGGTGTCGATATTCAGGATTTGTGGGCATGCTGTCTTTGTAACATTAAATTTTGTGATTTGCTGTCATTGTTTGGAATCAGGTTAAGGGGTGATAGTCTAAAGAATCTGTTAGCTGTAATACACTGCTAAACTGTCATACCGGTATTTCTTATACACAGTTGGTGCGTCTGGTTGACCATTGTGTGGAAATTTCATCTTATTAAGATGAACAATGTTCTTGGGTTACATGGATCAATATGATGCCAGTTTGGTAAATGTGACTTTTTTCTGTGGCATTTGCTCCTACGACCAATGCTAAAAAAGTGGAATGCATTTTTTCGAATTGCTTTTCATTGATATGTGACTTCATTCTTGCATTTAGCATGTTTAGGCTTATTGGTAGGGATTGGGTATTGGTTTGAAAAAGCAATCAATGACCTCTTGATGATAAATCATGGATGGAAATGGAATTTGTTTTAATGATATGTTTTTTCTATATTCTCTTGTTGATAACAGCACAACATATAAATAAAATGATCTATTAACTACGAGGGCAAATATATCGGGGTTCATTAAAATCATATGTGCCCTAGGGTCATATCACGTCACATGACAACAGTGTGTTGTTTCTGTCATCCGGACGACATTGTTGACGTCATCTGAATGTTATTGTGATGTGAGGCTGGAATGACATCACACTAGAAACGACGTCATCGTTGAAAATTGTAGACATCATTCCACTAATTGTGGTTCCCCTGCTGTTGCAACTTGCTGTCCTTAGTAAACACTAAAACTTGTCTCTATATGTAGACATCTTCTTCACGAATAAAAAGAACATTATTTTCGTGTTCATGCCATTCTATGTTTATGACACACATATAATATCTCTATTTATTACTGTATTCTGCAGCACAAAAACATTTTCCCGGAAACATTGAAACAGCAACAGGCTAACAAACAGTTTTGGATATCAGGCTTTGTTTTGTGTTTATTCTTGTTATATTCAATCTGCAAAAGATTAATTAAATGAACTATATTAGAGGCAAAAGAGTCTCCATAAATATATGCTCAGGATCCACCTTCGAGCCATGAAACAAATAGCACTAGCTTCACATTTTCACATTTTTAGAATAATCACAATTTAGAATCTGACATTTCTTAAGAAAATGGTACCTTTCAGGATCGGTAATTTGGTGTAGCCTGGCAATGGTCCATTGCCAGTGTTTGGGTTTGAGTGACTGACTGTTTGACATCCTGGGAGGAAGGGAGTGGCTGGGATTTTTTAAAAACAAAATCCTGTCCAGAAAATACTTGAAAAAAACTGGGAAAAACCAAAATTCTGTGTGGACATGCTGAATTTTCTTAAAGAAATGTGATTAAAAAACAAAAGAATATTTGGGGAATCAGTAACCCCAAATTTATCTTGTCTCAGACAAAAATCCCGGCATCTACCAAGGATAGTTAGTGGTCAGTTCACAATTGAGACCCTAAAATTCCATATGCTTCCATTTTCACTTTAAGTACCATTTCTTCTTTTAGAAACACCCAAGAGTGCAAAATAGTGAGCTGACTATTTGGTATGGAAGTATTTTATGATCCCAACTGCTAATGATGTGCAAATATGGTTCCAGCATGACACAAATAAAAAGAACAATCTCAACTACTAATTATTACAATCTTAACCTTGGCAACAAACAAGGTAGGACCAGAATCGCTATAGATTTGCATAAGGAGTAGACATTTGTCTTTGTATTATGAGAAATAATGAATACCAGATAATCTAATTGATGTCGCATATACTTATGTGTCTTATTCTGGTCCCTCGAAAGATTTGGGCCAGCTGAGATTGATCTGTTGATGAGGGCTTTGATAATGTAAGTGGGTTGTTGTTAACATAATTGGTAGAAATGTTAATTGGTAATTGATCATACACCTATCATAAGAATCTATTACAAGAGAATTACTGTCATTGTACTTCACACTTAATCAATGATGGCTCTTATCAAGGTATAATTGGTAGGGGAGCAATCAGGCTGTAAAGTAGAAGGTCAATGTATATATGTTTGCTGGTCTGATAAAATCTGATAAATAGAAGGACTTCAGGGACTGGTCGTTTATTGTTGGGATGGGATGTGTGTTGTGTTGTGTTGTGGTGTGTTGTGGTGTAGTGTGGTATGGTGTGGTGTTGGTGTGTGGTGTGTGGTGTGGTGTGGTGTGGTGTGTGGTGTGGTGTGGTGTGGTGTGGTGGTGTGTTGTGTGGTGTTGGTGTGTGGTGTGGTGTGGTGTGGTGTGGTGTGTTGGTGTGTGTTGTGGTGTGGTGTGGTGTGGTGTGTGGTGTGTGGTGTGGTGTGGTGCTGGTGTGTGGTGGTGAAATGACACAGTAAAAGAGGGGGCTCACCAATATGTGTCACAATTTTATAGGGGAGGTGGGGATTGGGGCATGAAGAAATGACAGTTATATTTTTTCAAATACTTGTAATTTCTTTATAAATTTAAACATTATTTAGGGACTGGTCATTTATTTTGAAGGTGGGTGGGTGGGGGGTAGCCCTAGGGGAGGCATGAAAAACTGACACAGTATGAGAGGGAGTTTGCCAAAATTTATCACAGTTATATGGAGGGTGGTTGAAATAATGACACTGTTATATTTATTTAAATAATTTCTTTTAAATATTTGAAGATTATTTCGGGACTAGTCAATTATTTAGGAGTTTCATGAAAAAAAATGTTACATGTATGCGTCAGGGGCCATGAAAAAATATTACATCAAATGGCTGGGCTCAGCAAATATGATACAGTCCTAAGATCAATCTTGCTGCTGCGATCCCACCCTGGAATAAATGACCAGTCCCTCAGATGAAAACAACAAAATGACATATATCTATTCAATCATCAATCCATTTAATTTTGAAGAAATATTTTTTGTATATGTAGTGGAAATAAAATTTCCAAGTCCCGTAATGGGATTCGAACCACAGACCTTCAGATCAGAGGTCGGACGCCTTGTCCACATGACCAAAGAGGTTAACCCTGTCAGCAATCTGACAAGGTAAGGATGTCATCTGTGTGGTGACTCCACGCCCTGCTACATACTCCCCCGTCAACAGAAGGCACGTTCCGGGCTGCATAGTAGGGTACTGAGGCTTATTTTGCTCAAATTTAATATGAACGTGCTCAGCCCCACATTGGACGCCAATGTAGCGGCTATAAAATTTCCGAGTCCCGAGATGGGATTGAACCACAGACCTTCTGATCAGAGGTCGGACGCCTTGTCCACATGACCAAAGAGGTTAACCCTGTCAGCAAGCTGACAAGGTAAGGATGTCATCTGTGGGATGACACACGCCCTGCTACATATAGAACATAAAGGTAGTGGACATTTCATTCAGTATTCTGTCAAAATACATTGGATCAATGTGCACTCAAGAATCATTCTCAGCTCCCTGCGGAGTATACAACCCACGCACACAACTGATAACCTTTCAATGGCCTAACTGAGATTATATCTGTATTTTTATGCCCTTTACATGCTGACATTTGTTTCTGAGAGAACATCCAGTCCAGGATTATGTTTTGTCGCCTTGTGAATGCTTGTTGTAACAATATCTTAGTTTTCCAAAGTGAGCTTTCAGATAATATAAATACACAATCAGGTTGGGTGAGTGAGTGAGTTGTGTTTAACGCCGCTTTTAACAGTATTCCAGTCATATCACAGCATGTCAGCTTTATGTAGGAGGAAAGCCCCAAGTGATGCAGGTCTTAGAAGTTTACCACTTCTGTGAAACCCACGAGCAGGGGTATGGTGCTGACAAACCTAGAAACATAATGGGGGAGAACCGGGATATTTTAAAATATTTCATAAAGAAACTGTTACCTGCTTTGTAACTAGTCTCTTAAAGGAGCAACCATTTGACTTTAAGTAGGGTGGGGGGATTCATCCATTTATATGTATCATCCATTTGTGCCTATCATTCATTAATTCATCCATTTGTATCTATCATTCATTAATTCATCCATATATGTATAGGCCTCAGATCTATGTTGGGACTCTAATCTCGTTGGCGGAATTGCAGATTTATGACAGATTCCAGAAATGGGGCAGATATCGGCGCATATTCAGATCTATGGCAGATTCCAGAAATGGGGTAGATATTGGCGCATACTCAGATCTATGGCGGATTCCAGAAATGGGGTAGATATTGGCGCATACTCAGATCTATGGCAGATTCAACAGATAGGGCAGATATTGGCGTATGATCATATCTATGGCAGATTACCATATAACATAAATAATTGGCAATTTCTCAAGTGCTAAACCTATAGATTCATATATAGCGGCAGACTTTCGATGATCAATGTTGTGATTGCTCTTGATTAGTTTTATCATTTCCCCTTTGGAAAAGAACGGTTTCCCTAATGCTCCCCTTTCACTACGACCATGAATATGCCAAATCATACTTACTTATCCCTGCTAAAGTTTAACACCGCACTCAGAAATCCATTCATGAATTTGTCCATTTATGTATACACAATGTTAAACCCTTTTTTACCTCACTGCCATTTTTATATGTCTATTCATATATTCATCCTTTGATCCACGTATATTCATCATTCTTAATACTGCCTTCTCGTTGGAATTATAATTAAACATAGACTATTGATTTTCCATGATATAAAGACTCATGGAACAAGTTCAAATTCAAATATTTCTCAACAAGCCAATTTGGCACAGGTCAACCATTGGATTAAAGAAGTGTCAACCCTTGTTTCTTTATCGTAAAAAAAAGGCCCTGAATAATGGACTTGGGGAAAAACATGATGGATGTACATCTTCAACTGAAGCAAGTTTCCCCAGTAGAACATTTGAGCATATTGGCGGTGTAGCGATGGAGGGAATATGACGTGATGGATGTTGCGCAGACAACAACTAGGATGGAAATATTCTTGGCCAGTCGTAGGCCATAGTGGGTCAAGTCGAAAGTTAGACTCAGTGTCTGCTTGATGAGAAATGTTGTTCGTAAAAATCCCTCCTCTACTGGTTCTTTGTTTATGATAAAAATAAAAAAAATAAATAAAATATCATGGCAATGATTTTTATTTGTTTTAGGATATATTGTTCAGTCAATGAATATGAGTTGGACTTTTTGCATATTAACAATTCATGCCTGCAGATATACAGTTTTTGTCAAATTCATTTTTTGTGGCTCTTGATGTATTTAATTTAGATGATATTACATTTTGCAAACAAAAAATTGAATATTTACAGAATTTTTTTCATGGTGGTTTATTTGATGCGCCAGTCGTCTTAGGCGCCGCAATTCGCTGTGCAGAGTTGCGTCCCTTGGGCATGCCGGAAACCTATGATTGTGGGTTCGAATCCCGGTTTGCCCTGATTATGTTTCTAGGTTTGTCAGCACCATACCCGTGCTCGTGGGTTTCACCGAAATGGTAAATGTCTGAGACCTGCATTACTTCGGGCTTTCCTCCCACATTAAGCTGACACGCCGTGATATAACTGGAATACTGTTAAAAGCGCCTTTAAACTCAACTCATTCACTCACTCAGCACTATTTGATAGTGATTCATAAACACATGCTCATGATATAATTGCAATCGTACAATGGATTCTGCTTTTAGTGGAGATTTATATGAAAGTGGAAAGGGTTTTGTTGCTTTTATTAATGTATGTTTGTGGTGATCTTTGTGTATGGAAGTGCAGATGTCACAAAGCTGGGAGTGATGTCATTTGGAAACTGGATCAGGCCCTGTGAAGATCTGGGTTAGAATTTGTCTTCAGCAATCCATGCTTGTCTTAAAAAGCATCTAATGGGATCAGGTGGTCAGGTTCGCTGACTTTGTTGATGCATGTCATTGCATCCCAATTGCATAGATCAATGCTTGTGATGTCAATCATTAAATTGTCTGGTCCATACTCGATAATTTACAGACCACCGTCATATAGCTGGACAATTGCTGAGTGTGGCGTTAAACAACAAAGAAACAAACTAACGCCGTAACAGGAATTCATTCATTTTGTTAGCTCGAAACAAATTACGTTAATCTTGTAGGTTGCACTAGGCATGTATTCTCCAAACTGGAAATGCATGGTGGTATGTAGATATTTTGGGATATCTAGAAATGGCAGTGAAGGGGCTTTTCAAGTTGCATGCTAGCATCCTTACTTCATAAAACGATCAACTCCAAGTCACATGGTGAGATGAGAATATGGCAGACATCCCTTCTACAGATGCTTACAAACATGCTGCAGCTTAACATGAATACCCAACTCAGACACAGTATACCGACTCCGTGCCTTGTTTTAGTCCCATAATGCTGAGCGCCAGACAGGGTAACAACAAGTACCATCTTTTAACGTCTTTTGGTGTGACGTGATCATGGATCGCACCCCGGACCTTCCGCTCTCCTGGTGGATGCTCTACCATTTGACCATGAGGGCGGTCCAAACATGCTGCAAAATACTGGTGTATGGATATAATCATAAAACCCGTATTTGTCGTTCAGAATACCCCGTGTTAAATATTTCGTGGTTGCATGATTAGAAAACACATTCCGACTGTCACTTTCATGATTTTGTAAGCGACGCTCTGATTGGTTGGATGAAAGGTCGTTCTGACGTGGCCCTTAATGGCGAGAACGTAAGATCAGATTTTAATGAGATTGTTTTATGCTAAATGTTGCTTTAATCTTCAGATGAAAAAGTCTTTTCTTGTGATTGTACAACTACATAATGTATTGCAATTGTTAATTTTGAACATATGAATCATTTAAAATGTCTGTTTTTTTATCATGATAAGACTTCTCTGCAGTTTTGACAAGACTCAGAAAATTTTTTTTTTTTCTTATAACGAACAGCTGTGATGGTTCCAACACCTGTCAGTTATGACAGCTATTGACGATGACAGGTTGTGAGTGTCATATTTCCATTGCATGGTAAAATGTTGGTCAGTGATGTGTTGCTTTGTTTTACTTAATAATTAGACCTGTCAATTATTATGTATTATGCTTGTGTAACACTTAACACAGCTTCAGGTGTGTTCAGGCAATTAATATTTAAAGGCTTCAAGTCTTTGAAAATAGCATTGTGTTTTGATGTAATGTCAATTTGATGAATGCAGATGACGTGATCAATCGCTGTGTACTGGGAATATGTGTGATGGAAATCCCACGTCAGTGTGCATTTGATGCCTTGTCAGAATTGATTGATTGAGAGCATTTCACTGAATTGTTTAAAAACTGGCTCCACCAGTCAGTTTGTTTAAGACATTAGCCCGTCTTAAGCTGAGACTTGATCAATTGCTGATAACTAATCTTTCAATGGAATGGTGCCTGGGAAGAAAATTGTCCAAAACATCATTGCACATTTTGAGGGAGGTGGAGGTTATAGAATATATTTTACTATAGCTTTCTCACGTGCATTACCACAGTGGCTTGAATCAGCTCATGCCGGGTACCCACTTAATGCTTGACAGAGAGGATCACTGTGGTTCAAGGATTACAGTGACACCACAACTTTCTCCTCTCCCTGGGGTACATACAAGACTCATAGGCTGAGTTTATACAGTGGCTTGAATTCAGCTCCTGCCGGGTACCCACTTAATGCTGACAGGGAGGAACACTGTGGTTCAAGGATTACAGTGACACCACAACTTTCTCCTCTCCCTGGGGTACATACAAGACTCATAGGCTGAGTTTATACAGTGGCTTGAATTCAGCTCCTGCCGGGTACCCACTTAATGCTGACAGGGAGGAACACTGTGGTTCAAGGATTACAGTGACACCACAGCTAATTCCATGTCCTCTCATGTACTGCCACGGACAGATATACACATCAAAGCATTTCTCAAAGCAAATGTCATTTTTGCCTTTTGATGAAAGAGAATTAGCATATTATGTAAGAGGAACACAAAGTCGCAAAATTTCAACTTCATGTCAAGTATTCACTCAGAAACATGATACCAGACATTTCATATGTTTGCTCAGTCTTGATATGGCTCAGTATGTAGTTTAAACAATCCCTGTCATAAACATTAGAAGGGCAGAGGCTAGCCTAGTGGGTAAAGCATTTGGCTTTCATGCTGAAGACCCAGGTTTGATTAATGTGTGAAACCCATTTCTGGTGTCCTGATATAGCTAGAATATTAATGCAAGCTACCTAAAACCATCCTCACTCACTTATTAAACACAAAAATATCATTTACAAAAATATTTACAAACAATATAAATATATAACAAATGTTTTGCTTGGGATAACACTTTCTAAGTATAGTAAAGATTCTCCTACTTTTTTGGGTTGAGTCCTGTCTGAATCCACACTGCCAGAGTGAGGCACCTAATCGCCATCACTCCAGCACTCATCCTAGACGAGACTCAACCCAAAAAAGTACGAGAATCTGTACGTTACTAAGAAAGTGTTATCCCAAATATAACATTTTTTACATTTGACCACTTTCTAAATGGCATTACGTGTTAATATTAATATATTTTAACATTGGAAGTGTTTCAGCAAATTATGGAGTACTGCTTAACAACAGCTAAAATGTCTGCACCAACATGACAGAATTTAAAAAACTAACAAGAATAAATGTCTTGATGGAAGAAACGCAAGATCACTCAGTGACCTTCCAGTAAAATGCTCTCTACATCAAAGGCTGTGCATACTTGTACAATAATAGATTAGTTTGTCTCTTGGTACAGCTTACCATAAATTCATATAGGGAATAAGATTATTTTGTGTGTTGGGGAAATTCTCATGTTTTAGGTGTACATTAAAAACCATTTGTTAAATGGGCTGTGAGAGAGTTGATTCATTTAATGTGATGAAAGTGTGAATGTTTCCTCATCTTTGTGGAGTATGTTGTTGGAATCAATTCTTCTGCACTCTTGGGTCCGCAGATAATTGATTGAATGGGTTGTGTAAGAAATGCGTATAAAAATAATATTAGTAATAAAGTTTTGTATTCACTTTAGAAATAAAATCTATTAAAACAGTTTATGTAATCTTGTGTAAGAGTGGTTCAAGCGTAATCAAAGGTTGAGTTTTAAATTAAATTTGTTAAATTAAATTTTGGGTTCATAGTAGGTGCAAATTCTGTAGATTCTGTTTTGTTGCAATGTGTGGAAGATTTGTTTCACTTTGATAATTGGTAGAAAAGTGATATAATTTTTCTGAGTTAAAGCAAATCTTGGGTAAAACTTTCAGGAAAGTAAAACATGTCGGATAGAAAGAAAAAATGGCCTGAAGGAAGGTCAAGTCTGGACCAGACAAACCGGTGGTCGATAGTGTGAACAATGGACTTACCATCATCACTGTGACCTTTCTTGGTTATAGAGACTAACCAGGAATTATTAACTAAGAAATATTTTCAACCAATGTGACCTCTCTACTCCCATCTTCCTGAGGCAAGGGCGTTAACTGATAATAAAAGTCCAGTTTCAACCCTTCCCGAACAAGGTTGGAATTTCATGGCTTAATTGCAGAGCTACCAGTGGCTATTACGACTTATGTCCATTCTATGTCCATCCTACTGACTTGTCTGATTCCACCTCACATCACTTGCATTTATTTCAAACGAAATGGCGACTCCCAGTCAAGATGATCTGATCTCTTTTCAAACTCTATTTTGTAATAAAATGGGTCTTACCTCATCACATGGGTCTAAGTCCATCACTAGTTAGCCTAGCCGAAATGTAAATTTAGAATTCCAGCTTAGTTCGGAAAGGGTGGAAACTGGACTTGTATAGTCAGTAAATTCCCTTGCCTCATGAAGATGCTCTACTCCTATCATGGGGTACTTGGGTCCCTTTCTCAGATGTCCACTATCACAATGGAATGCTTTTCTAGTATCATCCCTTCAGTTAAACATTAAAAGGAGTTTGTGTTGCTTATTTTTAAATTGTTTTCTGGAATAAAGTTGTTTGCATCTGTTTAGTGAGAAAACAGTAAGTGTTTTTATTACACATTGCATGTGTATTTACATCTGTCAGGAAAGATTTTGTTCACTCTGAATGATTCATGAAATGTATTTACCCTTTTCAAGAACACCTGGTGTCATCACTGATTTTCAGTCTTCCATTCATTTGATTGTTCCTGCTATTTTACCTTTACCACCAGTGGAATCTGTTTTGATGGACAATTGAGACTGATTATTCTCTTGCATTGATGTTTTATTTTGCTGAAATGTTTTGTTTCTTTTATTGGATATTTTTATTTTTATATTTATATTTTTATTTGTCTAATCGATGAGAGAAGTGAGGGCATAGATTCAGACAATTTGTATTGGATATTTTGCCTGCCCGGATCATGAAATCCATAACACGAAGAAATTTAAAAATGTAGCCTATACAATACTGATGTTCCTACTATTTGCGCGACATACATGTGTAACGTGGCAAACACTCCATATACAAAGCTTCCCTGTGGAAATGTTTGTAAAGGTAAAAGTTCCAATTCAGACCAGATTTCCCCGTTTAATTGAGAACTAGGCAAACATGCTTATTAGTATGCACAAAAATGGGGGAACAAACATGAAATATTAAATGTAAACCTGATAAGAGTTCTTCCAATGAATATTTCATGTTGATTGACCCACTTCAGAAGTTTCATCAGGAAACGTGTAGCCTCATTTGTTGATCAGATTCTGTATCGATTCTCAGAAGATTTCAACCAGAAGGTGGATGTATGTTTAGCCAGTAGATATGCAACCATATTGAAAATGTAAAGGCGTAAAACACAATTTACTCACTCACTCACACATGCAATTCTGATGTGAATATAAACATGACCACTACTTCAAACAAGCACGGGAACACCCAATACGAAGACACCCAGAAAGCATTGGGTATTCAGATATTGTGGCATTTAATGGATGAATCTTTCTGACCAGACACCAGTAAACAAATCAAACAATACCCATATGTTGAATGGAAAGTGGGAGGGGTCATTTTGAAAAGTCACATACTATTGGCATGAGGGTCCTGATGGATTTTAATGCTTAACGTAAAACACCCTTCAAACACTATCGTAAACATTAAATTCATATTTTTTAATCGTAAACGGAAAATACCCCAAAATAACTGCTAAACGTAAATAAATAATTTACTGCTTATCGTAAAATGATTAAAATGGTCAAAAACAGTCTGTCTTCAAGATCCAAATGCTTCGCTGCGCACTGACGCAGGGGACCAGTCTAGAATGTTTAGTGATTTGAGATTTTACCCGGTATTAAAAATATGAATTGTCAGGATGAAACGAAAGCAGAATTAAAAGTCCCATGTCCGCCATGGCCGATTTAGGAATCGTTTTGCATCGAAATTCCAAATTTAAATTCAACTTGACAGCTTTTCCTGTGGTTGAAGGAATCTCACAATTAAGGTGTTGCAGGTTGGCAGGAGGAGGATGGTTATCATGAACACGTTGTCCGAAAATGTCTCAAACATGTTCCATTGGGGTAAGATCAGGGAATATGATGGCTACTGTGTTCTCTGAACTCTGAATGAGAGTGTCAGTGACAACATGTGCACAATGTGGCATGGCATTATCATCCTGAAAAAGGGCGCCAAGTCCAATGGGGTTGAGAGGCGAATCACAAGGGGTCCAACAACCTCATCCCTGTATTGGATACCATTCAGATTGCCATGTATGGGGCAAAGGGGGGTCCTGTGATCCAAACTGATGCCCCCACACACCATGAGTGCCAAACCTGTGACATTCATGGACCATTGCATAATAGAAACGTTCACCTCGCCTTCTGAACACACAGATACAGCCATCTGGATGCTGCTAACTAAATCAAGACTCTGAAAATATTCCCGTGACTGGTCCTGACGATTCCAACGCTGATGGGCACGACACCATGCAGGATGGGCTGCTCTGTGATGTTGAAAAAGGGGAGCTTGACAGCAGGACGTTTGCTATGGATACCATCAGCTCAGAGATGGTTCCAATTTATCTGTGCACTAACGTTCACGTGTGGCAAAGTGAATTGGTGATGATGAATTTCTGAAGTTTTCCATCAATGTAACAATCATTAGCCCTTGACATGGTTGGTCATGTACTCTTCCTGTTTCCCCTAAACATTCCCATAGACAATGAATCACAGATGGTGACCTCTGAAGGAGTCTTGCAACCAATATGGGTTCAATAGGGTTTCGACTGCATGTCTACTTTACCTACATGCACCACAATGTTCCACATAATATCACTATACTGTTACTGTTACTTAAATTTCTACCAGATAGTGAGTGTTTGATGTATATAACCAAATGTCAGGTGAGGTTAGTGTTATCATATATAATACTCAATTCGTATCGCGATCCTAGTTTTGTATCGCGATCCAAGTTGAGTATGTTGAGTTATGTTCTCTCTACTGCTCCATGCACTGCTATGACACAACAACATTTCACTGGCATTCATGTTTACTCGCCATGATGGTGACAGCTGACAAGGTATTCATACGCGCAGTGATAGGGATAATTACAAAACTTGGATCGCGATACAAAACTAGGATTGTGATACGAATTGAGTATTATATATCATAACAGTTAGTATGTGCTTTGCTAAATAAATAACACTTTTCATATTGTGTGTGTTGTACCTTGCCTAATAACTCATTTAATAACACACTTTGTTGTGTGTTGAAATATTGTTTATTACTTGCCCGTGAAGAGATCACCCATTTAATAAACATACAGCTGTATTACACATTGTGTAATACCAAAACGCGTGCTTTTGTACTCTCGGAACACGTTTCTAGAACAAATATTGAAAGCTCTCAACATCCCTTGGCTTATTCAAAGCCGTGTTGCTAGGCTGACGTCACATGGCATTGTTTAGCCGAAGGATCTTGCAACAACATTCCACAACTTACGTCATCGGGTATTGTAACGTGATCGTAAACCTTGAGCTGCAAGGCCCCGTTCCACAAGGCGATCGTACTGTACCGCAACGACAGTTATTGGTCCAAGTTAAAGTATGAGAGTTGCGATAATCTTAATGCTACAATAATTTTGTGGAACGGACGCCTGAATTCTAAAGGTGGGCGGTTGTATGGTATTAAATTCATACGTTTCAACTTTTGACGTGTTTGAAGTATTATTGTGTTAAACTCAGTTGGATTATGCCGTGGATCGTGTAGGTGTCAACATATTCACACTCAACAGTATAATTCTAAAAACGTTACAAATGGCAATGAAATCAATATAAAATTATCCCCAAATTAATATGACTGCTGACCCCTAGCAAAAAAATTGACTCAAAATCAATGCTACTCCTCCCACGCCATCACCACTGGAACACAAATAGAAACGCTTATTAGCACTGAGTAAAGCACTTCCGTAATAACAATCAACAGGGATTTCCTAAAAAACAACACACAGTTTATGTGTTTATTCTGTTGACTGGTATTAAGGAAGTTCAAAGGCAATAAGATAATTGAACCAACAACAGTTCACTGATTGGAGTGGTCAATGATGTTTAGTTTGACAAATGTCTGTAGAACTCTTGACCCCAGCAGTGATAACTCACCGGATGTCTATTGTGTAATTCCTATTCTTTAACTGACATTGTTATGTACTTGTTAGTGCTGCTCAATAAACCATGTTTGTGTTTATATTCAAGTTGGTATTTCCGCTATCCAAATTTGTGCAGTGAGGGCGTATTTTTGTTGATAGTCATTTTGGAGACATAAATGCGAAGTTTCATTAATGGGAACAAAGACCACTCGCATTTTTCTCATTTAATTCATGCTCGGGTTAATTTCATAATTTACAGTATTTGACACAGACTGTTCGTCCAGCATCAGGGACCCTTGTCTGCCTTGTCTGTAACCATAATCTCCTCAGAAACCACCTGACCAATGAAGCTGCAAATTCACATACTTATTCCCCCCAATGATGACACCTGTCTTGTTCAAGAGGTTCTAATCCATCATGGTCCTATTCCTAAATTGGTTTAAACTGCATTTTTGGGGCTGTATACATCACCTGTTCTGAAACTACTAGACTGAGCAGGCTGGACTTGGGATAAGTTACTTTTAAGAAAAAAAATCTGGATTTTTTTGTTGCAGATTAAGAATTATTGTTGAAGTGTATTTATAATTGCATGTTTAGACATTAGTGTTCACTATCTATGCAGAAATTGTTTGCTGACAGCATTTTTCAATGTAGACTCCACATCCAGGTGAGCTATGTTGCCATGGTACTGTTCTTTTTCAAAATGTAATGAAATTTGGTATGTGTTTAGTTTGTAGTTGGATTTCATCGTTATGTTTTGACCATGCTCTTAAATTCTCTCAAATGCATTGTCATGTTTGTGGTTCTGTATATATCATTGCCTCAGACCCCAGTGAAGCTGGAACATTACATGCTTATCCCAACCAACAATGGCATTTGAATATGTTCAAGAGGAATGAATCTGATTTTCAGTTAAGAATTTACTCTCACTTTGTGTGAGTTTTTTTGGAGTATGAGCCTTCATAGAGTGAGGGCCAAACAGTATGAACTTTGTAGCTTGTGACGACGTTCATACAATGTTTGGCCCTCATTTCTGCGGAAGACTAACAGTTCTGGAACCCCCTCCTATCAGGACATGATCTGCAGGTATTTACCACTGACTTGGGTGGGGGTTATTGCAGGAGGTTTTACTTATATCTCCACACATAACCCCATCATGTCTCAGCATGATCTACAGTTATAAACCTATTCATTGGGATCTCTATTAAGTAAGAGAGCTCTTTCTATAGGCATTAAAACCTATTGTGAGGTTTTACTTTCAAAGTAAAACCTATTAAGAGGTTTTACTTTCAAAGTAAAACCTATTATGAGGTTTTTTTTTGTTCTGGAGGTTTTACTTTGAATGTAAGACCTCAAATCCCAGGTTTAACCAAGTAACTGAAAAAATGACTACAAGTAGCAATTCAAAATTTTAATTCAATTAAAATTGAATGTCATGTGTACAGTGAATGAAGACTGGGTAACAAAATGAAAGTCGTCGTCGCTCATCTTTCCACTTCAGAGTCTCTGGTGAAAGGACAGCGAGGTTTCAAAACACGTGCTTTTAAACAAGTGCTTATCAATGCTGAAAAATTGGCACGTGAAGTAACTGCTAGCCGTTACGTCACAACTACCTCTGTGTATTGGATTGTTTAAAGTCGTAAATCTTGTAAAGCAAAAGACACCTTTTAAATTTGCAAATTTTCGTTTTGAAAAGTTTATAAGAAGTTGAATATTGCAACACAAACATTTAGAGACTGAAGATTTCACTTTCATTTAAAAGTAAGTATTTTAGTTGTGTTTTGTTGTTGACACATCCAAAAGCTCTTGAAAGCCTGGCAAGTCAGCGAATTTCACGTGCAAGTTATGATATCACATCTTCATTGAAGCGCTATAATGAAGTGCCTCATTTATAGATGCTCATTATAACATTTAATCAATTTAGACGGTTTATAAGTATGGAAAAACACTTTCCCTCTATTTTGGTAGACAGAGCATGCCCTGGGGGTTGGGAAAAACCGCGGGGGCTTTGCCCCCTTGGTTTTTCCCCTCCCCAGGGCATGCTCTGTCTACCAAAACCTCGTGAGCGTGTTTTCTCCAATCCGATTGCCCACTCAATTGGGTGGGGTTTCTGGGAGGAGGTTTTACTGATATCTCCACACATAACCCCATCGTATCAGGACATGATCTGCAGGTATTGCCCACTCAATTGGGTGGGGTTTCTGGGAGGAGGTTTTACTGATATCTCCACACAACCCCATCATATCAGAACATGATCTACAGGTATTGCCAACTCAATTGGGTGGGGTTTCTGGGAGGAGGTTTTACTGATATCTCCACACATAACCTCATCATATCCGGACATGATCTACAGGTATTGACCACTCAATTGGGAAGGGTTTACCGGAGGAGGTTTTATTTTTTTCCCACACATAACCCCATCATATCAGGACATTATCTGCACATAATGAATCACTTGTTTTCACCCATTTCAGAATTCTCTTATTTGTTTTGGCAAACCTTACCCCCAAATCATTACCATCAATGCAAATAACCGCTCGCTCTGATTGTAGGTTTTGGATCAATGTTGAAACAAATTACCCCAGTTGATATTACCACCAAATATTGTTGATTTTATTGGTAGAGGACCTTTGATGATTACAGTAAGCCAGAGATGAGCATCAAAGTGTTAATGGAACCGTGTGTTGGATATTAATCAATGATAATTACTCTTCTTCATAGACACTGTCTGTGAACAGCTGCTGCAGATTCGTAACAGTACATGATCATCCCCTCACACGACGACTTGGACGGGAGACTTGGTTAGAGTAATCTCCCTTTGATCATCTCACACCAAAGCTGGGAGAAGGATGAGCTAAGCTTCTAAGAGGGCTGTGTTGAGTGTTTCGGAAAGTATTACTCTGAAAGTGGATTATGTTGTTTTCAACCGATTTCTATCTTGGTCGAAGACAAGAATTTCCCGTCAACTTTGTGTCAGACAAATGCGCAGTAACTCCTTGATGTTTTAGATATATATAGGTATGGCTGGTTTAATACTGTGAACAGGGTGAAGAATGTTGGATTGAAAAGCAATTTCTTGTCAGAATTGTTTAGTCATGGGTACGTTATGTTTGATATTTGTGTTTCTGGAATGGTTATAATTCTGTTGTGTTTTGTGTGTCTGAAAAATAATTGAGCAGTCTCTAGGTATTTATAGAGGGCCTATCTCCAAGGTGCCTGTAGCATTGTTGTGACATCTGTGAAACATGTCCACCGTGAAGGAAACAGTACAATAAAAATGGTCCCTTTTTATACCTCCAGCAATGTCACATTTTAAAGTTCAGAAATACTTTGTAATAATCTTATGAACATTTTCAGAAATATTCTGAATGGCTGAGAACTACCGTATTCGATATAATAAGCGCCCAGGGCGCTCTCAAAATTAAAAATAGGGGGTTCTTATTAGAATATTATTTTGGTGAAAATTGAAAGTTGAAAGATAAATTTTACGACATATATTTTTCCAGAATTTAATTGCCTATGATATAGGGTGTATATAACACATGAGTGCGTATTATACGCGAATAAATAAGTTTTGTGTACATTGATCAATTGCAAGGGGTGCTAATTGGGATTGTTCACTAGCCAATATGTTAGCAAATATCGCCGTGTGCGCTTATTAGAACCGGGTGCTTATTACATTGAATATGGTATACATTTATTTTCTGTCATACATGTTTTTTACTGTTTTTTCTTATAAGTGCAAGTTGTTTACTGCTGGCATCTTTTACACAAGTATGGATGAAATAAACCAAAAATGACAATTTTTCCAACCTCAAGAGAAAATGTAACTGTGAGCAAGTCTGAATATGATTTATCATATGTTTTAATGTTTTGTCAACATCTATGAAAATCGGCTTCATTCATAGACCGGCTAATATTCAAATACTGAAACCTGCTTCAGTCCGACCAATTCAAACATTATCTAGTGTTGTTATAAATCCAAAACGTGCAAGTCTAGTTCTCATTCATATGAACATGTATGATAACTTAAAAACAATTTTTGAAAGTTTGTCTTCTTTAAAAAATTATTATGATCCTGTGGGAAAAAAAGGATTTTTCTATCTCGTCCTTTGATTTCATGAAGAGAGCGTTGTCTTGATGACTTTAATAAAACCTGAATGGACTCCCAATTTTTCCAGGCTCAAGTCTCCCTTTAATAGCGACATTGCATGACTATAATGAGCTTTTGATGAATAATTCAGTCACACGTGTAAGGGACCAGTCATTTATTACAGGGGTGGGTGGGTCAGAGGTTTTTGATGAATTAATGTACAGAAAATAATGACCATCCCTGATGCTTGTCATATTTTTTTTATGACCCTCCCCATGTTCTTTTTTTCATGACCCTCCCTGAAAAGACAATACAAAAGCACTTCCTGTTTGATTATAAAGTGTCTATTTTTTCATGACCCTTCCCATATATGTTTATATTTTATGACCCTCCCCTAGAGATGATCATATTTTTTCATTACCCTCCCTGAAAAGACAAAATACAAAAGCACTTCCTATTTGATTATGAAATGTCCATTTTTTCATAACCCTTCTCAAATATGTGTACCGTATTCGACCCAATAAGCGCTCAGGACGCTTAAAATAAAGACAGAAGGGGTGGGCGCTTATTGGAACCAATTCAGATTGGCGTAAATTCATCAGTAAGCCTTACCGTATTTTCTTGAGTATAGTGCACACCTTTTTTTTAAAAAAATACAGCTGTGTAGAAGGGGGTGCACATTATACGCGAATTAATGAGTTTTGATGTTTTTTCCCCCATGGAAAGACATTACTGTGAGCATGTAACACCGGAAATAACATGTCAACAAATCCATACTGAAGGTCGCATATTATTCATGTAATTACACTGTCTGGCTATAAAAAGTGTTCTTTGTATATCTGGACTTATGTTTGTAACTTATTTCATTAATTTTATTCAAAATTCCTTTTAATATTGTTTTAATTAATTTCGGCGAAATCGTGTGTGAAGCAATTGGAAGATCGCACAACTCACCGTTATTAACAGCAACCATGGTCAGATTACCGCTATTGACGCCTTGAAACAAACATTAGTTGACAGAGAATGGATACATATATCATAAATGCCATACTTTGATTCGTTAAAAGTCATATTTGTTTTTGTTGGACTATTCTATGTCAACACGTAATTTTCACGATCACGTGCACGGGAGCCTTGACGGTGACTGGTTAGACTGGTTCCATGTAAAAAATAATGCCCGGCAATAGCGACCAGCTGCCTCGCTTAGGGTTATTATTATTTTAAATATGTTTAGTAAAAGCTGCGTCTAAATTAACAAGATATTGGAATATATTATTCCTGATAAAAAAATAGTTTCAGATACAACTTTTGCCGATCCTTGCATTTAAAATCCTGTAAAGTTATATCATTGGGTGTGTCTTGACCGAATCACCGGTAGGATTCCAAGAAAACATGTGTATAGCTGATTGCTGTGTCCGGCTTAGTTTACGAGAAAATACACAAGGTAATCTTAATCCCCGGATATAAAACAATGTCTGGCTGAACAAAAAATACAATTTAAATGGTAAATCAACATGTCTGGTGATTTGTTATCTCAAATTTCGAATTTGTACTGACGAAGTTTCGCATCACCCGTTCGTTTGCCGGACTTCGCTGAAGGGGTACGGTGTAATTTTTTTCTGCACATAATATTCAAAGTCACAAATATCTAAAAAAAACAGAATACAGTCATTTCCCGCTTATACAGACTGCAAATATCCGGAAACCTTGGTTCCTGGACGATTTTCATTTAAAACAAAATAATTACTATATAAACTTTCGGGAAACGGGGGGGGGGGGGGGGGGGCTTAATGGGGCATGGACGCTTATTGGGTTGAATACAGTATTATATTTTATGATCCTCCCCTAGAGATTGTGAATTTTTTCTTGACCCTCCCCTGATTATTCCCTCTGACCCAACCCACCTTATAATAAATGACCGATGCTTTAGGTTGGGTGGGGTAGCCCTATTGTTAAAGTATAAGGACTCTGAAGACAAACAAGATAACCTGAATGAGTTATTTGTTTAGCAAGCCATGGGACTCTATCATGATGCTTTAAAACAGTTGAAAGTTAAAAATGTTTTTATAGTGTTAAAGTTATAAATTCACCTATGTATTAACTCTTTATTTTTTGGTGTGTACATGTCAGCAAACAATGTAGGTTTTACATTCACCTCGATCTATAAAATATACAGAAATTGTATTGATTCCTTTGATATGTGCCATCTGTGGCAAAGCATTGCGATTAACAGACATGTGGTACATAGTACCATCTGGTGTTTGGTTTTGTGGATGTCATTGATCAAATACTGTGGCGTTTAAGATTACAATGATGCGTTTTAGGTTTCTGATTTTGTTTGTGTTCATGAGCGATTTGGTTTTTCACTGATGATGCTGATTCCGACAATGACAATAATAATGATGACGATGCTGCTGCTGCTGATGACAACCACGTTGATGATGCTGACATTGATGATGCTGCTGATGATGATGATGATGATGATGATGACTGTGACAGCAATGATGATTATGATGCTGATGCTGATGCCTATGATGATGAAAATTATGTTGATGACGATGATGATGATGATGATGATGATAGGGCTCTTGTTACTCATGCTTGTCGCAAGAAATGACTGAAGAGGCAATGAATGGGCTCCATTCCACGAAGTGATTTCCACGTAACAACTTTCGTAAGTCTATGTAAAAGTATGGGAGTTGCGATCATCATGATTATGTGTCCATATAGTTTGTCTAGTCTTGTCTCCATTTTTCAAACTCCCCCATGGTCAAGTGGTTAGAGCATCAGCCCAGAGAGCGGTAAGTTGGTGGTTTGGTGGTGACGTCATGTCAAACATTAAAAGATGGTACTTGTTGTTACCCTGCCTGAAGTTCAGCATTTAAGGGATAAAACAAGGACAGGTTGGCTGGGAGTCAGTAGAATGTGTCTAGGTGGGGTATCCACAGCGATAGCCTAAGATTCAGCTTTAACACATTTCACATCATATAAGGAGATATCAGAAGATGACTAAATCCTTGTTATATAGTACTAATAGTAACAGACTAGGATAACAGGCACTCAGACATCACCAGACTGTCATGGCATGTCATTGTACCCTTAGGTTAGTCACTTCCAGTTTTACTTTACTTCAAAACCATTTTGAATAAACAAGATGACCAGCAAACAAATGTAACCTTGGCAATACTGCTGATTGTCTTTTGATGTTGGAAACAACAAACAAGAAAAACAAACTAATTTTATGCTGGTTGTTTTTATTGTTGACAACTGTTACTGGTCAGCATGGCCGCTGTCTGGCAGGTCCTGGTGAGCCGTGCTCCAGCTCATTGACCAGGCTGTTTTGTAAACTTTGTAAGGGCACTGCACATTGTAGCCTTGAGGGGAATCGAGCTCAAGGCTTTGGCGTGACAAGCTTCTACCACTTGCCTACCTAGCCGCCACTTGCACAGATATAAATGTATGTCACTGCACAACACATATGCTTACTACCCGTGAAGATCCGGGATAGAATAGGTCTTCAGCAACCCATGCTTGACGTAAAAGGTGACTGTGCTTGTTGTAAGAGGCGACTAACATGATCGGGTTGTCAGGCTCGCTGACTTGGTTGATGTATGTCATCAATCCGAATTGCGTGGATCGATGCTCATGGTATTAATTACTGGATTGTCTGGTCCAGATTTGATTATTTACAGACCGCTGTCATATAGCTGTAATACTGCTGAGTGCGGTGTAAAACAACAAACAAACAACATATGCTTACTTCAATGATTTACATGCTGTCGGTCTGCTTGGGTTTCTGTCATTAAGTACATGTGATAACCTACAGTGTTGACATTGTGACACAAACGTATTTTCAGTAATGAAAATATTAACTACAGTTTTATTAAAAAGAATACCGTAACTTATGCCGTGTACTCCCGGTGACTCGTAGTCAATTTACCACCTTTATATTCCTTTAAAACTTACCTTTTTGGCCGTGGAATGGGGGAAATGTTTATATCCAGCTGGGTTCCTATCGCATGGTCGGCACGTGGGTGCATTTTGGTTTCAAGTTCTGGTCAGAGCGTTTGATAGGAGCGTTCTGATTGGGTGACGGGCGGATTGTTGACCAATCGCGTCTAGGATGAGTACGGCTAGAGGTCAGAGGTCGGTTGGCGCGGCAAATATAAGGGGGCTTGACACCTGGGGTAGACTGTCTTGCGTTATCGGTTGATCGATACAGGTGAGGTGACCGCACCACTCATAACTCCGTGACGGAGTAGATCTGTTGGAGGGATCTATGTCCGAATGTTCTTTAATAGAATATGAGAGAGATTTGGTAGAGTTAAGACTCTTTGGGAAACCGGTAAGATAGTGGGCGGGGCGGGTGATATTTTACGGAAGTGTAGTGCAGGATTATCTTGGGAGTGATGTAGGGCAAACTGACTGGGTAGAAAAGTGGTCAAAACGGCCTGTTGGGTAATGTTAGGATTTTGAGGGTGGGGGTTAGGTTTATAATTTGAGTTTCCTTGATTTATTGAATAAACTTTATATTTTGTTACTCTGACTTTGTTTATTTATTTTTCTAATCACTCCTCTACATCCCAAAAGAACTGGGAAATAGGTCGGCTGTAGGTTAAGAATGACAAACACAATGCAAAGCACGGGACATTGTCTGTGACAGCCGTTCCTATTACAACATAAAGAGCACAAGGGCATATATCGATATATAAGATATCTACACGATAAATCGCAAAGAACAACGAAGAACGAAGCGTGGTTTATTTCACGATAAACATTGTTCTATCATGACATCATTTCTGGAGATTTGAACATACGCTCGCAAATTGATGACGTCATATTTTGGATGACATTTTTTTTGAGAGGGATGTGTCTAATAACTTGTTCACACACCATTTTGGTTTGATGGCTGGGTTAGCTACAATTGTTGGTTTGCTGGAACCAGATTTAATCTGTTACCTGGCAACACCATTATGAATATTCCTATTGGAATTCCAGGTAAAACTAGGATCACAGTACTTGCTGATAATGGAATAAGTGGGAGTGAGTGTGTGAGTTGGGTTTGACAATGCTTTGAACAGTAATCGAGTTATGTCATAATATGCATGTTTCTGACATTTGTGACTTTGGTAAAACCAAGAGCATGGGGATGGTCCTGATGAACCTTGAGACATAATTGGGGCGAACCGAGATTCAAACCATGATTATAGATTTCTTGCATCCCCAAGGCTTGGAACTCTGCGGCGCCATACACAACTGGGCCACCCGTGCCCACAGTGAAACTGGATATTTACAGTCCTGTAGAACATGGATATAACGAACTACAAGGGACCAGAGAATTCAGTCTGTTATATCCATTGTTCGTTATATACGTTTTCACTCAGAAACGACTGCCATCTTGTGTAACATTTTTTTCATGCCTCCCCCCACCAATAGATATAACAGGTTTCCATCACACAAACACACCCTCCCCTTCCATGATAAATGACGAGTTCCTAAATGACTTTTTTTAAAAAAAAAATAGAACTGTCTCCATTTTTCATGCACCCACCTCCATGAAGTTGATATTTTTGGCGACCCATCTTTTGCTGTGTCATATTTTTTCATGCCCCCACCCCCCCACCCCCAGTGCTGCTTTATCCCACTGCCGCTATAATAAATGACCAGTCCCTTGCAAATGCTAAAACAAAAGTCTCACATTTAATGATATTTTACTTTAATTTTGAAATAGCTATGGTAATACAAAATCTTGACAAAATGCATACAATTTGCCTTTATGAACCCAACTGAAAAATCGGTATTTCAGTAATATCGAATCTTCTAAAAAAGAAAGCCATCAATGACAACACAAATCGAAAGTGAATAGTAAGACGGCTGATATTTTGTGCTATAACCATAAGGCTTTAGACACATAGGCTCCTTTCTGTCCATCTGAATATTGAACTTGAATAAGAACAGCCTCGGAACTTGAAATAATGCTTCATACTGTTGTCTCTGGTCTGTAATTTTATTACAAAGTCATGATCTTGCCAAAGCTTTTAGTTACATGATGAGAAGAGATCCATCTTCAGAACTAGCTGACTCGTTCCGGCAATCAAGTATTTATGCAGATCGGTGGCTGATGGGCTAAAAATTCTATAACAAATGAGATAAATTGTGATGGAAATAAAATAAAGACCAAATCATTCTATTATTCGAATAAACGGAATGCAAATAATCGAAATGGAAGTTCAACTTGACGTAATCTATATGATAATTTTGGACATTTTGCTTTACGCTGATTTCCATAATAAACACACTTTCTTCGGTTACCTGCAATTTGGTGTAATTTGGGATCCATTTTTACTCCACTGAAGTCATTTACCGTAGGACTCGAACATGTATAGAATTAACATGGCGTTTACAAAAGAAAGCCAGCCCTTTATAGTGGAGAGATGTGTTTATTTAGCGTTTACATTTCAATAAAGAGATAAGATTTAAATTGATAAACGATGAAATGGATTTGTGTTTGTCTAGGTACCTCTCGTTTGTGTGTTTACATGAAGTTTTGATTACAGTAAATGCGTTGATTGTGTTATTGCAACCCACGTGGACCATGAAATGATCTTTTTACCTGTGAGTGCGTCGAGATTGATTTTTGATGCATATCGCTACAGGTGTGACAAGGCACTTTGCTAATATCTGCTGAGTAAAAATCACTTTACGATATCCACAGTCGTATTGATTGTCATTCACCCTATCTAACTCGTTTCACGTGTGTAAAACATGGAGCACTGTTGGATTAAATATTTAACCATACTCCCATCACATGACCCGATCATCTTTATTCTGCATCAAATAGATCAATATGTTACGACTGTCAGTTGTTCGAAGCCACATACAGTGAGTCCATTTGCGTGAAAGGGATTCGTCAGAATTCAGGAGCGTCGGCGAGATGAACCTCCCGAGGGGAGGAGAAGAGAACAGCGGAGATATTAACCCTGCCTTAAGCCACCAAGCTTGGCGATCAATACGTTATGTAGGGGCATTATCGTACAAGAGCAATTGTCAGAAGATACCAATCAATTATGCACCCTGAACCCGCCCACCCTGTAACGGAGAATGAACTGCTCCAATTATTATCCCTGATAGCCACATTTACTATGTATGATACACCTCAGATTGGGAGTTTCCACCAACAGGAGAAACATGATATGATTACAGCAGAGGAGTCCTATGCATCTCAGCCTTCTAGTAGCTGTCCGTATAGAGTGTAGTTTATCACTGGAACCAGTGTCCTTTATCCCATGTAGTGTCTGTGCAGTGCCAAGAAGACCTGTTCATTATGAGTGCTTTCAGGATCTTTCACTTTATGCATTGTTTTCTTCTTTTATCAATTTTCAATTTGGAAATACATGGGCAGAGTGTTCAGCGAGAACTCAACATCAACCTTGACACGTAAGTACAATTTTGCCAGTCACTATTTATTTATTTTCGTATTAATATTTCAAATATACGTACCTAACATTTTCAGCACTGTGTTGAGCCGGGATTCTACAGACTTGCGAGTAACTTGATCGTAACGTTTTCTTACCTTCTACTGTCAGAATCTCAATGGAATCGATAGGCGACAATGTTTAAATCAATATTTATTCACTTGGTGAATTGTCGATGTGTGAGTTTGGTACTCTTTGGCAGTGCCAAGCCAGTTAGAGTCACTGTAGGAACTCCAAGCCTCTTGGTAACAGACATGTATATCCTGTAAGTTTGACAATATCCAATAGTAGACCGCGTCTCAACACATTTCCCCCATGTAACGTGTTGCTCATAAGATCCTCAGCTAGTCGAGACCAGTGAAGTATTCTATATTTAAAGCCCACAGATGCAGGCCTTGCATGTGTGGCCTGTTCGCTGTTAGAGTATGACAGCGGTATGATTGTGATCAAACGTATGTCTGTTTCTGATGCTTTATTGCAATTTCTGTCCTGAACCCTGAGCCCATGTGAAACTTATGATGGTATCTAACAAATACCTTCTTTATTCCAATCACCATTGTATGACCATGTCAGATATGTCTTTGTAATTTCTAATAGTTTTATCATTTCTAATCAATGGTTAGTCATAAAACAAGTAATAAAACAATGAAATTTTGTGAGAAATATATTTTGATAATGAAATTAAAAAAATTATTTAAAAAAGAAAACACGGAAAGTCAGTCTGTTGGATGCATGTTTTTTCAGTACCAGTGTAAAGCCCAGCCATGTTGTGTCTATAGCCTCCAGATGACTGTCAAGCTTGTACATATCTCCTGTAGCTTTGTGTTGTATATTTCACTATCAGCTGGGGGGCTCTGCCATGGATCATTGTCAGTGTTGCTGATTTCAGTGAAATTGACATGTTACTGTAACAGCTGAAAAAGGAATTAAGCATACAAACACGCTCTAGTTGGTAGAGTCATCTTCTGTTTTCATACTGTTCAAAATGTGATCTTTATGCATTGTGTTATATGACGTGATAGTATTGTTAAAACTTTCCATGAGTTTAAATTTACCTCCTCTGTACAGGTAATTACATTTTGAACATATTCAGACTGAAAAAGGTACCAATGCAAACCGTCTATAAGAGCGTTCTTTATACTCCTTGAATCCTGACTGCACCATGACATGATCTCAGTAACTTCATGTATAGTGACAGTGTAGGAATGATGTCTATTCAAGCACAGCTTCCATGACTGCAGAAGATCTGCTTTGTAATCATAAGTTAATATCTGTCACAATGGATATGCAACATTATTAATGTCAGAAGAGATGTCTATTGTACATTTAAGAAATAAACGACCAGTGGGAGTTGTTTATCGTACAATAAAACACTGCAGGGAGAATAAACCATAAAGACGCAGCACCAAGTGGTTTATTCTAACAGCGGTGTTTTATTGTAAGATAAACATCAACCATGAGTCGTTTATTTCTTATGTGAGATATCAACATTATGTACAGCCTCTTCAAGAATGTTACTAAAATGTACTAGCTTTAAAAATATTTACCTGTATTTTAATAATGATGACTCTCTCAAGAGAATCCGACCTCGTCAATGTCGGACAAGTATATTTTATACACAGAAGGGTATTTCCCGCAAATTCTTACAATCCTCACATCGATTACCTGTACTTTTCTCCCAATACTGATTGTCATATCTCTCCCGTTTTTGGATACGATCTTTCGGCCATCGCGTTAATCTACCTTGCCCATCTTCATCAATGGGGAACAACTCACACCTCTCTGAAAAATAATGTTGTCCAATATACAATGTCATTAAGTTGCAAGCGCATATTCAAATCTCCAGAAATGATATCATGATTAAACAATGTTTTATCATGAAATAAACCACAACTTGTTCTTCATTGTTCTTTGTGATTTATTGTGTAGCTAACTTATACTTGATATTAGTGTCAGTGGAGATGCCTATTGTATGAACATCATCATTAGTGTCAGGAGAGGTGCCTATTATATATGTGTTGTTAGTGTTCGTAGAAGTGCAGGTTATGAAATCAATGTTATTAGTGTCTGTAGAGGCTTGTATTATGAATACAATGTTATTAGTGTCAGTAGAAGTGTGCATTATGAAAAAAATGTTATTAGTGTCTGTAGAGGCTGGTATTATGAATACAATGTTATTAGTGTCAGTAGAAGTGTGCATTATGAAAACAATGTTATTAGTGTCAGTAGAAGTGTGCATTATGAAAAAAATGTTATTAGTGTCTGTAGAGGCTGGTATTATGAATACAATGTTATTAGTGTCAGTAGAAGTGTGCATTATAAAACAATGTTATTAGTGTTTTGATGTTCCTAGTTTTGTTCGACACAATAATACAATTTGAAAATAATTCTATTTTGATATGGAAAGAATTGTGAGTGATGCTTATCTATTTTAGTGCTGTATACATGTCTAAACTTTCTAAAGAAGTTGCGAAATTGTGTGTTTAAAAAGGTTAAAATATGTGTAGAAAAATATGGTTGAAGATTTTAAGCATCTAATCCATACGCTTTAACATGATTACCTTACCATTAGGGGTTTGAAATAGCGCAATACAAATTTCTGTGTTAATGGGTGAAACACCTAAACAAGCAGTGCACCTAAACAAGCAGAAATTCACATGATATCAGATATCTTAAACCTTTTAGAAAATTACACTGAGTTAGCTCCCGCATCCTCATCTGTTGTGTATGGATTGGTGGTGCCTTTGGCTGACTAGTCGCATCCCAATGGAGTCCCAAGGATGAAACATCTTGGTACTTTTAGATTTGATGGCTTAGGAAATGGCATTTGCTTAATGCTTGAGTTTGAATTAAGATTTAATGGTTCAGTTCAAAGTATCTTCCTAGCCCTGTCATGGAAATAGGCTTGGGTGTAGTGAAAGAAATCAAATTTCATGTCCATTTGCCCTGGAATTAGGCTTTTCATCACGGGCATGTCAAATGAGGCGTTTGTAGCTGTTGATCCTTGGATGGACTTCCAGCCTCCTTAAGGGTTAAAGTGAAGAAACTGACGCTCAGTAGAAAAACCTTGCTTTTCATTAGAACTATCCTTTTTAACTGTTGAACTGTATTGATTATTAAATGTTATGGTACGTTTATTATGTCATTGTTGTTGGAACAAGACAGTGTTAATGTTCTGGGTGAATAATAAATTACTGTTTCAAGTTTATTAAGTGAATGAGTATTGTTTTACGCCGCTTGTAGTAATATTCCAGCAATATCACGGCGGAGGACACCAGAAATGGGCTTCACACATTGTACCCATGTCAAGCTTATTAAGGATATTTTCTGAGAGCACAAAATGCATTATGAACTAACCACAAACTTACCATAAACTGACCATTGTATTGACCAGCATGGAAGTAGAATTTCCCCCTAGGGGGTTTGTCAGATGAGGTCCCCAGTGCCTAATATTGTTCCAAGAGAGGACTAATAGGAGCATTGGGTGATGGCCATGATTGATATTGTTAATTGTGTCAGATTGTATCCTAACTGCATGGGTAATTGCTTGTGCATTCACTTAACTGCTGACAGTCTGCTGTGATATTACTCACAGTGGCATAAAACAACATTCAATCACTCACTGTACACAAGATACAGTTCACTATGAATGGCCACTAAGTTTCCATTTGAAAAAATGCTGAGCTGAAAGGGTGTGAGTGATTTTACCAGCATTTTATAAGTATCTTTGTAAAGATTAAAAAAATGTTTCTCTGGCATATTTTTTTCAAAAGTGAGGGGTCGGTTAGATGTATTTATCTTTCTTATTCAAAATGAAAGTGGTCCAAGAGGAATACTTTTTATTTTTTTCCACCAAGAATATGACCACAAGCCACCGGGCACATATTGAACGCGGCCATTACATGGGTACAATGTGTGAAGCCCATTTCTGTTGTCTTGCCGTGATATTGCTGGAATATTGCATAAATAGCAGCATAATGCCAAACTCACTCACTCACTCACTCACTCACTCACTCACTAATCTGATTCAACTCAAAGCCAAGGAATCGGAAATGCTTCTTAAATTACTAAGATATCTGCTCCCCCAGGGCTAAGAGAAATTTGAATGCTTCTTCCACATGAAATAATTCTGCCATATTTCCCATCATTTCAGCACAATTCCTTTAGTGTTATTGTGTCCTCTGCAAGTAGCTGACTAAACATCCGGCACTGATGCTGCAGAGGAAGCATCATCTCCGTGCATCAACAGCTTGATATTTGTCCCTCAGTAATGCTGTATCAATTTACCGTTTTCAATTTATTGTAACCGAATATCAACCTGGGGGTGACAAGACTGTTAAAAGTTGTCTCAGTCGAGGTAAAGGATATGATTAGGACTATTAGAAGAAAATTGTATTCTAGGTTCCAAATTAAGAGAAGTCAAATGATATCCTCACTTTTGATGAACCCGCGAGAGTCTATGACAAACAAGCAGTTTTATGAACATTTTCGACAGTCTGATATTTGTTTGAGAATTATTTTCTTGGAATACCGATCATATTTCCAGTTTGAGGGACTTCCAGACACATTATTTCGCTGCAGGAATCACATGAAATAGGAGAATAATGGCCGACAGCATCCATTAGGAGATTGAGAACATGAACATTCTTTTAGTATCTTTCTTCTTGTTACACTATTAAGAGAGTCATGTATATGTAACTTACAAAATACTGTCAAGTTGAAGGAAATTGTCATGACACATCACATGTGTTACATTACTATATAAATGCTGTGTTATCAATGATATATTAAACTAAACCTGTGTTTCTGCCCTGAGTGTTGACAGTTCACAGTATGTACATGTGGGTACCAAGGATGCTGTGACTCTCAGCACAGCATAAGCTGTTGGAATGTTTTTGTTACCTTAGTGATGCAAGTTTGAGTCACTTCTGTTATTATTTATAATAAGTTTAAGGAATTTTGTTTAAAACCGAACATATTTTCAGTCAACACTTGAAAAAATAATGAGTCAGACAATTTTTTGAAGCGGAGAACATTATTTGTGTCAACACATCATGCCATTGAACTGTTTGAAAAACCTAAGGACATTTCATTTTTTTGTAGCATTTTCCGGAACAGATTCTTTAAAACAAAATATCTATTCCCTTCCCACCCTACCAAATATCAACTGATCATTTCTTAAGTGAAAAAACAACAACCAAACTGTTCCCTTATACAAAAGTGCACTTCCAACACTGGTGGCAGCTAAATATAGATACATACCAGTGAACACCGTTGGTAAAGCATAAGAAAAAAAAAGCATGTGGATCAGGTGTAAAATATTGTCTATGTGAGGAGAAATAATGAATATCTCCATGGTTACTTTTTAAGTTGCCATGTCAACCAAAATATGGATTCTTTACAACAAAATAAAAGCAATGTACCTATAATTCATTAATATTTATTTTTCATATAAAACAAAACTTCAGAATGATATAACCATGACTTGATTAAGTTTAATAATTAATGTAGAAATACCTAAATTGGTTTTGTCAATTGAAATTACATAACTCACTCACAGGCTATCGATACTATATAGGTTGAGCACTGTATGAATACAAGCCTGTTAGGAATTTGTATTGTGTACCAGTACACACTAGTACTTTCCCCTTTATTATCAGTGTTGCACAGTCTCAACAATTACCCTAAATTATATATTTGTACAAGCATTATATAACACTAAGTCCTATATGACACAAAAGCATGGATGGAGTCTTTATCCTCCATCCACTCAACATGGCTGAAACTAATTACATAATCCTGTCACGTATCATGGTAATTTCCTCAGGGAGTTGAGTGACAAAGATTTCGTCTGCAGGGTATTGAGTTTTTCTGCATCACTTCTGAACAATAAACACCAAAATTAATTTGGTAGTGAGTGTCCCTTATACCAGGTGGTCCATCAGCAGCTGGTATATGTTGTAGGGAGACTGTAGTATTGCAGGGAGGCAGGCACTGGGAGACTGTAGTATTGCAGGGAGGGAGGCACTGGGAGATCGTAGTATTGCAGGGAGGCAGGCACTGGGAGATCGTAGTATTGCAGGGAGGGAGGCACTGGGAGATCGTAGTATTGCAGGGAGGCAGGCACTGGGAGATTGTAGTATTGCAGGGAGGCAGGCACTGGGAGATTGTGGTATTGCAGGGAGGCAGGCACTGGGAGATCGTAGTATTGCAGGGAGGGAGGCACTGGGAGATTGTAGTATTGCAGGGAGGCAGGCACTGGGAGATCGTAGTATTGCAGGGAGGGAGGCACTGGGAGATTGTAGTATTGCAGGGAGGGAGGCACTGGGAGATTGTAGTATTGCAGGGAGGCAGGCACTGGGAGATCGTAGTATTGCAGGGAGGGAGGCACTGGGAGATTGTAGTATTGCAGGGAGGCAGGCACTGGGAGATCGTAGTATTGCAGGGAGGCAGGCACTGGGAGATTGTAGTATTGCAGGGAGGCAGGCACTGGGAGATTGTAGTATTGCAGGGAGGCAGGCACTGGGAGATTGTAGTATTGCAGGGAGGGAGGCACTGGGAGATTGTAGTATTGCAGGGAGGCAGGCACTGGGAGATTGTAGTATTGCAGGGAGGCAGGCACTGGGAGATCGTAGTGTTGCAGGGAGGCAGGCACTGGGAGATTGTAGTATTGCAGGGAGGCAGGCACTAGGAGATTGTAGTATTGCAGGGAGGCAGGCACTGGGAGATCGTAGTATTGCAGGGAGGCAGGCACTGGGAGATTGTAGTATTGCAGGGAGCAGGCACTGGGAGATTGTAGTATTGCAGGTAGGCAGGCACTGGGAGATTGTAGTATTGCAGGGAGGCAGGCACTGGGAGATCGTAGTATTGCAGGGAGGGAGGCACTGGGAGATTGTAGTATTGCAGGGAGGCAGGCACTGGGAGATTGTAGTATTGCAGGGAGGCAGGCACTGGGAGATTGTAGTATTGCAGGGAGGCAGGCACTGGGAGATTGTAGTATTGCAGGTAGGCAGGCACTGGGAGATTGTAGTATTGCAGGGAGGCAGGCACTGGGAGATCGTAGTATTGCAGGGAGGGAGGCACTGGGAGATTGTAGTATTGCAGGGAGGCAGGCACTGGGAGATCGTAGTATTGCAGGGAGGGAGGCACTGGGAGATCGTAGTATTGCAGGGAGGCAGGCACTGGGAGATCGTAGTATTGCAGGGAGGGAGGCACTGGGAGATCGTAGTATTGCAGGGAGGCAGGCACTGGGAGATTGTAGTATTGCAGGGAGGCAGGCACTGGGAGATTGTGGTATTGCAGGGAGGCAGGCACTGGGAGATCGTAGTATTGCAGGGAGGGAGGCACTGGGAGATTGTAGTATTGCAGGGAGGCAGGCACTGGGAGATCGTAGTATTGCAGGGAGACAGGCACTGGGAGATTGTAGTATTGCAGGGAGGCAGGCACTACTGGGAGATTGTAGTATTGCAGGGAGGCAGGCACTGGGAGATTGTAGTATTGCAGGGAGGCAGGCACTGGGAGATTGTAGTATTGCAGGGAGGCAGGCACTGGGAGATTGTAGTATTGCAGGGAGGCAGGCACTGGGAGATTGTGGTATTGCAGGTAGGCAGGCACTGGGAGATTGTAGTATTGCAGGTAGGCAGGCACTGGGAGATTGTAGTATTGCAGGGAGGCAGGCACTGGGAGATTGTAGTATTGCAGGGAGGCAGGCACTGGGAGATTGTAGTATTGCAGGGAGGCAGGCACTGGGAGATTGTAGTATTGCAGGGAGGCAGGCACTGGGAGATTGTGGTATTGCAGGTAGGCAGGCACTGGGAGATTGTAGTATTGCAGGTAGGCAGGCACTGGGAGATTGTGGTATTGCAGGGAGGCAGGCACTAGGAGATTGTAGCATTGCAGGGAGCAGGCACTGGGAGATTGTGGTATTGCAGGTAGGCAGGCACTGGGAGATTGTGGTATTGCAGGTAGGCAGGCACTGGGAGATTGTGGTATTGCAGGTAGGCAGGCACTAGGAGATTGTAGTATTGCAGGGAGGCAGGCACTGGGAGATTGTGGTATTGCAGGGAGGCAGGCACTAGGAGATTGTGGTATTGCAGGGAGGCAGGCACTGGGAGATTGTGGTATTGCAGGTAGGCAGGCACTGGGAGATTGTGGTATTGCAGGTAGGCAGGCACTGGGAGATTGTGGTATTGCAGGTAGGCAGGCACTGGGAGATTGTAGTATTGCAGGGGGCAGGCACTGGGAGATTGTAGTATTGCAGGTAGGCAGGCACTGGGAGATTGTGGTATTGCAGGTAGGCAGGCACTGGGAGATTGTAGTATTGCAGGTAGGCAGGCACTGGGAGATTGTGGTATTGCAGGTAGGCAGGCACTGGGAGATTGTGGTATTGCAGGGAGGCAGGCACTGGGAGATTGTGGTATTGCAGGGAGGCAGGCACTAGGGGATTGTAGTATTGCAGGGAGGCAGGCACTGGGAGATTGTGGTATTGCAGGGAGGCAGGCACTAGGAGATTGTAGTATTGCAGGGAGGCAGGCACTGGGAGATCGTGGTAAAGCACTGCAAGCTTGTCCTGTAGATCTGTCATGTGAGAAAGAGATTCAAGTATTATTACACTCAAGATTGTTGACAGAGCATGCCATCTCAGTGGCAGTCTGTATGTTTCATCCTGAGGCAAGTTTACAGCTTTAAAGACGAAAAAATACTGCCGCTCAACCCAGCCCAGCTTGAGTAGAAAAGGTATTTAAGGCTGGAGCATGAATGTTTGCCGGTTGTATAGATTCAGCACGTGGATATCTGGCATCTGCTGCTGAATCCACACACACCAGCAGGATGCCCACATCACCATTTACAATCAAGGGAAGCAAAACAGACATTTTTATGAAGGAAATAAACACGGCCATATGAGTCTCCAGCATGAATTATTGACGCAGGTATTCTGTTATTTTCGATGATCATTACAAGTTTTTGTGAATTTTGTTTTTCTAATAAAACTTGATTTCAATTATAGACACAAATAGTGTCAAATAAACCACTGATACAGGTAATAGATGTGTTAAAGCTTAAGTATTGAATAAATAAATCTAAACTGTCAGGAGGATGAGAGTAACGATTGAAAATTAGGGGCTGTGTCAAAAGTTTTGCTGTCATTCCAAAATTATTTTTAAAGATCAAACCCTGACCCACAAACTTGATCCTCTTAAATAATGCGTGTATAACAGCGATAGAGAGCAACCTTTTCAAAACTAGGCTGTGTCTACTATATCAATCACTGAGGTATCAAAATCCAGACAATGCAGAGAAAGATTTTCTGTAAATTCGGCTTAATGTCTCCTACATCAAATTTAGAAAGTATCCTGCAAGAATTGCTAGAGAACCAGTTGATCGATTTGTGTTGAATCTACAGATGACGAGAAGGTATTAAGATGAGACTCAATTCCAACGCTCAGTGTCCACAGACAGCACTGGAACTAAGAACCTATGTTAGACATTTATGTATTATTCATGTCGTAAAGATTAATGATGTTGTTTTGAAAATACCTCTTGATTAGGCCTTAATGAATTAATTATTTATTTACATTCATGCCTGTCTCACTACCAAACCTCCCTCTTTCTTCTTTTTATGGTACATACTACAGAAGTCTTTGATAGGCATTTAGAAGTTTGAAGAAGGACAATACATTACGCTTTTTTAGCTTAACTTATTTTATTCTTTGTTAGGATGTTTCACGTATCCTTGATGTGGCATGACAGATTAACTATACTATAGAAATATGGAAGAATCAGGTGATCCTTAACAATTTTTGAGTAGTATATATAAATCAAACAAATCTATTGGTTCTTTTATATAAAAAAAGGCAGGCAGACTGCAAAACCAGTGCAAGTATTTGTCTTCCCTCATGACTAAATAATCATTGTGAGTCTTCTTATCTTTAAATCCTCAGCATAGCTGACTGTGTAACGTCCAAATGTATCGGGGCACCTGTATAAATCGTGTTCGTGACTGCTACAGAAGGGGAGCCAACGATGTCTTGTCCAATTACAGCCAGCAACGGGATTATCTTCATCATTCAGTCTCCAGCAGACAGTGTCTTTGTTACAAAAGCCATTTGGCAAACTTTGGCTTCATTTTGTTACGATATCTGCCTTAATTCATGGGACTGGACACATAGGTTTGTACTTAGAGGGGCTCTTTGAATGTATTGTTTATCTGTAACTGACTGTTATGTTATTGGTTGTCGACCTGGCTCCAGGAGTATTTGGTGCAATGTTACCTGTTTGCGAGCCCGAGCTGTTTGGCGAGCATTACATGAGCTCACACCATACGTCATACCACAAACCCCAAAGGACCAGTTCACAACATATTTTTTTACTGTGATCATTTTTGTCCGTTTATATAAATACCTTCATCAGTTGGGCAAGGCAACCTTTTCACAGACACAAACATGCAACAATCACTCCACAATCATCCCACAGTCATCCTCCCAGTCATTCAACAATCACCCCACAAACACCCTACAATCACCCCGCAAACACCCTTCAATCATCCCACAATTACCCAACAATTACCCCACAAACACCCAACAATCACCCCACAAACACCCTACAATCACCCCGCAAACACCCTTCAATCATCCCACAATTACCCGACAATTACCCCACAAACACCCAACAATCACCCCACAAACACCCTACAATCACCCCGCAAACACCCTTCAATCATCCCACAATTACCAGACAATTACCCCACAAACACCCAACAATCACCCCACGAACACCCAACAATCACCCCGCAAACACCCTTCAATCATCCCACAATTACCAGACAATTACCCCACAAACACCCAACAATCACCCCACGAACACCCAACAATCACCCCGCAAACACCCTTCAATCATCCCACAATTACCCGACACTTACCCCACAAACACCCAACAATCACCCCACAATTACCCGACAATTACCCCAACCCCACTCCCCCAGTCTCTCCACAATCACATTCTGCTGTGTGTCCCACAGAACTGTTTGATATAGTCCCCAGCAACTCAGCAATACTCCAGCTATATGACGTCGGTCTGTAAATAATCAAATCTGGACCAGACAACCCGGTGATTGACATCATGAGCATCGATCCATGCAATTGTGAGCCTGACCATCCGATCCTTTAGTCACCTCTTACGACAAGGATGGTCGTTGAAGACCAATTCTAACCCGGATCGTGATTGATATCACGAGCATGGATCCACCCAATTGGGACCGATGACATGCATAAAATAAGTCAGCGAGTTTGACCACCCGATCCCGTTAATCGCCTTTTACGATAAGCATAGTCGCCTTTTACGGCAAGCAAGGGTTGCTGAAGACCTATTCAAACCCGGAATCTTCACTGAACTATTAGGAAGTTGGTTTATGTTTACATTATTATCTCACCCTATCAGGCACCCTGGAGAATGAAATGTTAAAATAACACAATTCCAGAGCAGAGTAGGTTCCAACATTGATTAAAATGGAGATATTGTTGTTTCAATGGGTGACCTTCTGAATGAGAGGCTTGAGTTTACATGCAGACTGCATTATAAAGATGGAATACTGCTGAAAGTGGCGTACGACAATATTCCCTCCTGTCACTTCACTGCTCCACGAATGTAGTTAAACACTGCTTAGATACTCAAAGAGTTCCCCAATCCATAGCGGACATCATGAAAACAAGGAAAGTAATGTATATAATGTATATAACCATTTTAGAGTTCTGCAAACGATCTTCAACAAAAGATATGTCTGAATGGTGCTTCATCAAAAGAAGAAGACAATAGGTCTGAGAGTGAAAGATGTTTGTTCATGGTAAAGCTACATAGATTTTGTAGCAAAGCAATTTTCCGATGGCGCCAACGGCAAGAGCCTTCTTGCAATGCATGCAAGTACTTGAGGAACTGGTGAGTATCTAAACATGAGTACCAGTGTAATAAAACCCGTACCCATTTTATCCGAGAACCAGACACGAGCCATAGTGGAGGAGGTTGCTGTAATCCATGTACTGGGAAGCACCATCTCTTCACCGAATTGTCAATCAAGACAGATTACGTCGGTGTATGACACCCTGACCTTGTGGCCTTCCTGTAGGATGTGTTCTCGATGATGTGACTGGAATCTTGGAGCAGAACAGGATGTGGACTGTCTGGGGATATTTGTGTGTATTTGTTGATTTATTGTTAATGTCTACTGTGTTTGTGAGATGATGCCAGACGGGTCTCGGCCTTGACATATTGACAGTCTAGGGCTATTCCTTGGGGGAACCTCTACAATTCTCATCCTCAATCACCTCCACAACCACCCCCACAACCATGTCCACCCCCACAACAATGTCCACAACCACCCCCACAACCATGTTCACCTCCACAACCACCTCCACAACCATGTCCACCTCCACAACCACCTCCACACCCACACCTACACCCACAACTACCCCCACAACCACATCCACAACCACCTATACAACCAAGTGAACCAACCAACAGTATCTGGCTCTGAATGTGTCGACAGTTTTGCAACAACCTACACAAGTGTTTTGAGATGATGAAAGATAGTGCTTATATGGTTCATGTTACATTTGGATAATGTCCCATCACTTGGCAACCGCCCACATTGCTTTTTAAATGTCAGATTACAAATTCATTGCTTTTCAGGGATAGATTTAAGACAAAACAATTTCAAGGCCCTCAAAACCAGGTTGTGTTGAAAGAACTTGCCCTACAAAATCCCCATGGCCAACAGAGCCATATGGAAAGGTTAAATATGTATGTAGAAACCAGATAGGAATGTTAAATATTTCATGATGTCCATGCAATATGTGCGGATAGGTTACTAAACCTGGCCCACTTTATATAATAGCAGGCCCTCTGCAATTTTTTCTAGCCAAGGGCAATGGGCCAGTAGTTATGTTGACCTCTGCATTCACATTATCATCCCATCCTACCTGGTACTCATTTTTGACTCCATGCATGAAGGGTGTTTCAACACAATACCAGCATATTTGTGAGATCGGTATCTTAGGATGTGTGTAAAACCATTGTTTCATCTTTCGTGTTTGTATCTTAGGATGTGTGTAAAACCATTGTTTCATCTTTCATGTTTGTATCTTAGGATGTGTGTAAAACCATTGTTTCATCTTTCATGTTTGTATCTTAGGATGTGTGTAAAACCATTGTTTCATCTTTCGTGTTTGTATCTTAGGATGTGTGTAAAACCATTGTTTCATCTTTCATGTTTGTATCTTAGGATGTGTGTAAAACCATTGTTTCATCTTTCGTGTTTGTATCTTAGGATGTGTGTAAAACCATTGTTTCATCTTTCGTGTTTGTATCTTAGGATGTGTGTAAAACCATTGTTTCATCTTTCATGTTTGTATCTTAGGATGTGTGTAAAACCATTGTTTCATCTTTCGTGTTTGTGTGGCAGTTACAGGTTTTGTTTAACTGTCAACTAACCAGTAATATACCAGTAGTATATAGTGTATATAATACATAGTGTAGTTAGTATTAGTATTAATATTAGCATTAGTTATTTGTGTCAGTATTAGTATATAGTGTAAATAATAGATACTGTAGTTAGTATTAGCATTAGTATTATTATTAATATTAGTATTTAGTATTAGTACTTAATATTAGTATTTAGTATTAGTATTTAGTATTAGTTTGCAGTATGGGTTTTAGGGATTTTAATGAAGATTTGATACAATTCCTTTTAACTTAGTTATGCTTGGGTCAGTCACTACCCTATCAGCTCCTTTGTGTCAGTCAGGGCAAATGTTCTGGTTGAGTGGTTGACCCTATTGTTTTCCTTAGGGTCAGCTTTGCATGCTTTTTAACCCTCACTTGCACCTCAGTCACTACACAGACAAGTCACTGACAGGCGACAGCAAGTGGGCACTTTTTAAAGATTTTGTAAAGTCAAGGTATGTTTCCAATTTAATACTCAATCATATATAAATCTATCTTTTCATAAATAAGATTATATAAATAGGTGTATGTTAAATAAGGTATTTGTTATGATGTGTGTGAGTTAGTCAATGTCTGATTCTCCTGGACAGAGTGTTGTTTGACTATGTTTATGAGGCTATTTTCATATATGTGTTAAATGTATTGTAAATGTGTGGACATTTATGATAGTTTTAGGATGTTTAGTAATTTATTGTGTTTTATGGTAGTGCTGTGTTCAGATCTGTAAATATGTATAAACAATAGCATTGATTTGATAATAATGTCCACACGCGCATGAGCATTGTGTAAGGAAGCTAGTTTTATTGTACATTTAGAATAACTTCCATATTTATAGGTACTTTGATGTCACGGTAGCCCTGACCATGTAGTCGTGACAGACTAAAGTGTCACCTACACCTAGAGGCCATACTTCTGGTATGTTTATTTATCACCACATGTAAATATATATTATTATTATGATGTTTATCTATTGATCACGTTTTACACCACCTAAGAAGTATTTTGATTTGATGTATGCATATACTATATGTATGTATAATGTAATTCTAATGATCTAGCATGTTAGGACGTATACATATCCTCTATATATGTATAAGGTAATCCTGATGAAGCATCATGTTCTCATTTTAATTGTCATGATTTACAAGATTCTTATTGAGTGTTATTGTGCATTTCAGGGTGTGAAAGAAAGGGTATACCACTCGTCATCTAATAAACGAATCACACCCGTAGCTGTGTTTTTGACATCATTTATCGATGCACACACATAATTCTGCTACATTTGTATCTTAGGATGTGTGTAAAACCATTGTTTCATCTTTCATGTTTGTATCTTAGGATGTGTGTAAAACCATTGTTTCATCTTTCATGTTGGTATCTTAGGATGTGTGTAAAACCATTGTTTCATCTTTCGTGTTCCCCAGCAATATGTAATAGCATTAAGAAAAAACATTCCATAATTAAACTTCTTTCATCCTCTGTTAAATATTTCATTGATATCTAATCACATAGCAACATTTTTTAGTGTTTTATTCCGTTTTTCTGAATGGAATATGTTCCGAGATTATCTGAAAATTGAAATTCCTCCACAGGACAATATCATGCATTGTGTAGAGGAAGTGAACACCACAATTAGAACTGTCCCGCTCAATAGCGTCGCCCAAAGTCAATCCGATTCCCCAGTAAAGTGAAACACGTTACTCCTAACAGATGGTAGACTTGTTGGGAGACAGCATGCCGACATTAAATTTTCATCCCCCTCTCCAGCTTGATCAATTCAGTCCTCGCAACATGCATATGGGCTTCTTGTCACTCAGACTGCAAGGAATAATTTGATTCAACTAGAAAATACATGCTTATGCAGGAAACCACAACTTGAGAGTGGTTGTGGAAAATTAGATTGCCAATCAACTCTGGTTGTCCTGCTCATCCCCCTGTTTAATAAGTCAAAAGACTCCATAACCTACTAAATAAGTGCGAGGCCGCTGCCTTTTGGAGGTGGTGTAGGAATTGAAGATGCCCAAGCCATGGTGTGGAGAATATAGATTTATTCATACCTCCTGCCAGTTGGTTATTCTGGAGGCTTGTGTAAACTTGCATAATGATGCAAGAGATATGACTAGAGTTGCAGATCAGTCAGAAATTGTTTCGGAACACTGAACCATAATGAATTCATATGTGGCTTGGACATGCAATCTTGTCTGGTTCATTTATGGCGGTCCTGGTAGGGTTGTACTGTTTAGCGTAAATCAGCTAAAAAAACTATCGAAACGTAAAATGAGACAATTTTTTATTGTAAAAGGATTACCGTAAGATGTACAAAAACCTACACTTAGCGTAAATTAAAAATTTACTATCAATTGTAAATGTTCTAAAATCTTGTAGCCTAGATCTCGTACACAACTAAATCGAACATTACAACAAAACCTGTCAGGGTTTCGTATTTGCAAAACACGAATTACAGTAATGAAACGAAAACAGAACCGTCGTGCTACAATTGACTACTGACTTGCGACACCCCCCATCAGGACCCTCATTTATGTCTCTATCATCAGGAACTCCAGATTATTTCCTTATAATCACCTATTGTTCATATGCTTTTTGATGGCGTGTTTGAAATGTTTAAGTTTCGGGAGTTCACATGTTGGGGTTGAAGCCCTTAGGGTTAATTGTGGCTTATTTATTTTGCACAGTGTTTTTCATGACAAATGCATCGATTGTTCATTACTGTACGGATAACAATTAAAGTCTTTTAATATTAATTTGTAATCTGTATTTAAATAGTCATTATTCCTGTAGTATTACGGACGGATTATGAGAAATAGTATCGGCTGCATAGGTTAAAGGAAGAAATATGGTAAGTATAGGGTAAATCTCTTTAATTTAAAAAAGAATTGAACTTTCATAACATTAATTTAAGCCTTGCAATATATTTCCTTGTACATAAATTTGACATTATTACTTAGGTTCCGACACCCTTGCCCTTTGTTTTACAATAACTGTAACGACCCTACAGATGGAGAATTTCCAGTCCTATGTTCAAGTCAAAATACCGTATTTGACATAATAAGCACCTAGGGCGCTTTCAAAATTAGAAATAGGCAGCTCTTATTAGAATATTATTTTGGGTTAACAACAGTGTTGAAAGATCGTAAATTTCATGGTTTATGCTGACAGCCTGAAATGTTTATATACGACGGATATATTTTTCCAGAATTTAATTTCCCATAATTAAGGATGCATATAACACACATATTATACGCAAATAAATATGTCTTGTGTACATTGATCAATCTGAAGGGGTGCTAATTGGGATTGTTCACTAGGCAATATATTAGCAAATATCACCGGGGGGGCTTATTAGAGCAGGGCGCTTATTATGTCGAATATGGTATATGCTTCAACAGTACATCTGAGGAAATCGCAATATGGCTGCAATATTGCCGATGCGATGTAAAATTTTAACTCACTCACTCACTCACATCTGAGGAATCATCGAGGGCTTTAAGAATTCCAAAACAGTAGATAGGACCTGGGGCAAGTGTGAATTGACGTTTTATTTTCCACAATCAAAAATGCATTTACCATATTTGACGTAATAAGCGCCCCGCTCTAATAAGCGCCCACGGCGATATTTTCTAATATGTTGGCTAGTGAACAATCCCAATTAGCACCCCTTCCGATTGATCAATGTACACATTACTTTTTTATTTGTGTATAATAAGCATGTTATATGCATTCTTAATTATGGGAAATTTCAGGCTGTCAGCATAAACCACGAAATTTACGATCTTTCAACTCTGTTGTTTTTCACCAAACTAATATTCTAATAAGAGCCCCCTACTTCTAGCTTTGAGAGTGCCTGGGCGCTTATTATGTCAAATACGGTACCTGAAATTCATGGCTTCAAAATCTCTTTGGTCCTCAGCAACTCACCAGGGGTTACAAATAGGAGAACTCTACTTGAATGTTTATAGAGCTGTCCCTTGACTTACATAAACTGCTTACATTATAAACATTTACATATACGCAATGGAGTAGCCTAACACGTTTGGTTCCTGTAAAAATGGATGTTGTGAATTAAGCACATATTTCATACAATGGTTTTGAATATGTAAAATGACGGAATAGCCAGTCTCGAGTATCTGACCAAATTCTTGGGGACAAAAGACAAAATAATCATGAAAATGTTGTGAATGGATATATGTGTGGAATGGGATGTAATTTAAAGTATGTTTGTCTTTTTTCTTGGGGGGCGGTCGGGTAGCCTAGTGGTTAAAGCGTTCGCTCGTCACGCCGAAGACCCGGGTTCGATTCCCGACATGGGTACAATGTGTGAAGCCCATTTCTGGTGTCCCCCGCCGTGATATTGCTGGAATATTGCTAAAAGCGGCGTAAAACCATACTCACTCACTCACTCACTTTTTTCTTGGAAACTATTTCATGTTTTTTAAGAGACAGCTCACTGGACATACAGCTAATTCGTCAATTAGTTTTCATAACAATACTGTACATGGACATTGGGCAAGAGTGAGTTTAGACCTCTGCTTTCTGTGAGTGTACTGACATCTCTGTGGTCTAGTGGATAGAGCGTCTACCCCGAGGGTTGAAAGCCATGGGATCGATCCCAGGCTGCGTCATACCAAAATATGTTAAAAGATGGTACTTTTTGTTACCCTGTCTGGCGCTCGGCATTAAGGGGCTAAAACAAGGACTGGCCAGCTGCTGTGACATGGTATCTAAATCGGCTAGCACTATAAAGCTAGCATTAGTCCGAACTAGTACAAGCAGCCACATACACCCATGTGCATGTGTAAGAGTGAATATTATCCTACCCTATTTTTTATCCCGGGGATGAAATTCTCTAGTGTCAGGATCAATCTCCCTAGTGAATTTGAACCCATACCAGTGTGTTTAATCCTATCCTATCCTATACTCTAGAGTAAAACGTCCCCCGGGATAATATTTAGGAAGGATATAATCCTTGCTTACACCTGCACGTTGTAATATGAGTGCAACAGTCTTGAATGTGATGTTAAACTCCATTTCATCTCAGTGTACTGCTTCAGGTGTCTAATTGGCCCTCAAACTGGTCAAACATATCACATTCTACCGGGTACCCCTTAAACAACGGAATCTGTTACTGGAGATAATCGAGACTGGTTGTCCTCTGGCATTGACTGCTTATATTTTGATAAAAAGGGACAATAGCTTATGAGAAGGGTCTTTTTTTAGGGTTTCGTTTCCGCTCATTTTCATTATATTTTAACATGAAGAAGATAAACAAAGATAAATTGTTCATGGCGAGGGGCATATTGAGTTGGTGTTTGAATCTCAGGAAGGTTGTTTTATTATGAAAATGGATTCAAACCAGAGTGCTATGATTATGACCCTTGGTCTGGTTATCCTATGCAGAGTTGTGTCCCTTGTGCACACCAGAAACCTATGATTGTTGCTTTGAATCCTGGTTTCTACCGATTATGTTTCAAGGTTTGTCAGCACCATACCCATACTTGTCAGCTTCACCGGAATGGTAGGCATCTGAGACCTGCATCTTTTCGGGCTTTCCTCCCACATCAAGCTGACAGTAACTGGAATACAGTTTTAAACAGCGTTAAACCAAACTCAGTCACAAGGTCCTACACTCACACTGCAGATATGTAAAAGATAGATTTGGATTCTCAGGAAAAAAATCTTCAGTAAATCTAATTACTTCAGCATCAGGTAATGATTGTGAACACAGTTCAAATTGTATTTACCAAACTGTCCATATTTAGGTAAAGACAACATTTCGGAATCGACAAATTGAAATGAAATCTTTAATTGAACACATGATAATTGGAAACAAATAGCATCATGTGTTGATGAGAATTTTGTCAGTAAATATGATGCCATGAGTGATTAATCTCAATTACCAAAGTCGTCAAGAGAAAGAATTGATAAACCCTTCTTGAAAATATCAGCCTTTAGAAAACCAGCATGGCACTAATTGGCCTATGGAAGAATATGAAAATAAATCCTACCGGGTATGTAAACAAGCCATCAGTTATCAAACTGTGGGTCTGGGTATTACAGGAAAGGTTTACCTATTTTTTAACTCTCCTGACAGAATTTTTTATTAATTTTGTCTTGCTGTTTAACGTATTGTCACCTAAGTACATAACACTTAATGGATAGCAATTTCATTTTTATTCTATCGTAACCTGTTTTGCAGTTGAACAATTATGCATAAGTTTTTTATGTCCAAACATATTAGTTCAGGGATTAAGTGCAAATAGTGTTTTTTAGATAATTTTTCTGACTCTTGGTTGAATCCATAAAGCAATTAATTACAAGGCTCACAAGTGATAATAGCTGGAATACTTCTGAAATATGTATCTGTGGACAGAGACACTGACAAACTAGTTCCCATAACCAATTATATCCCACGGCCGGTATCTGTGTTTGTTTAGCATTTCTACTTCCTCCGGGACTCAAATAATTGTGTGTACATTGCTTCCAATAACAGAATATCTTGGGCAGTGCTGCTGGACCACAATCTGTAGTGTTGGTCTCTCTTGTGGAAGCTAAATATTCTTGCTTTCATAATGCACTTAGTTTGAATGAATGTTTATAAATTGTAGTTGCTTCTGATGTTGAACCAACTCCCTCCATGCTTTCTGTAGGTGATGATAAACACACAATGCCCAGTCTTGCCTCCTCCCACACCCACACCAACCAACTCAACACACCCATGGCCAAGCCCACACCCACACCAACACCCACCATAGCAACACACCCACACTCACACCCTCCACCGCATACAGCCACACCCACATCTTTGTCAATGCCCTCACCCCTGCCCACGCCCACACCCACCAACGCAACACATCCACGGCCATGCCCACACCCACCAACGCAACACACCCACGGCCATGCCAACACTCACACCCTCCACCGCATACAGCCACACCCACATCTATGTCAATGCCCTCACCCCTGCCCATGCCAACACCCACTAACGCAACACACCCATGCCCACGCCCACAAACGCAACACACCCACGGCCATGCCAACACTCACACCCTCAACCGCATACAGCCACACCCACATCTTTGTCAATGCCCACACCCACGGCCATGCCAACACCCACCAACGCAACACACCCACGGCCATGCCAACACTCACACCCTCCACCGCATACAGCCACACCCACATCTATGTCAATGCCCACACCCACGGCCATGCCAACACCCACCAACGCAACACACCCACGGCCATGCCAACACCCACCAACGCAACACACCCACGGCCATGCCAACACCCACCAACGCAACACACCCACGGCCATGCCAACACCCACCAACGCACCACACCCACGGCCATGCCAACACCCACCAACGCAACACACCCACGGCCATGCCAACACCCACCAACGCAACACATCCACGGCCATGCCAACACCCACCAACGCAACACACCCACGGCCATGCCAACACCCACCAACGCAACACATCCACGGCCATGCCAACACCCACCAACGCAACACATCCACGGCCATGCCAACACCCACCAACGCAACACATCCACGGCCATGCCAACACCCACCAACGCAACACATCCACGGCCATGCCAACACCCACCAACGCAACACATTCACGGCCATGCCAACACCCACCAACGCAACACATCCACGGCCATGCCAACACCCACCAACGCAACACATCCACGGCCATGCCCACACCCACCAGCGCAACACATCCACGGCCATGCCAACACCCACCAACACAACACACCCATGCCCACACCCACACCCACCAACGCAACACACCCACGGCCATGCCCACACCCACCAACGCAACACACCCACGGCCATGCCAACACTCACACCCTCAACCGCATACAGCCACACCCATTCCCACATCCATCCCACACCCATATCTACATCCATGCCCACACACACACACACCACAACGACGCACCCACCGATGCAACACGGCCATGCCCACATCTACCATAGCAACACACCAACACTCACATCCTCAACCGCATACAGCCACACCCACTCCCACATCCACCCCACACCCATATCTACATCCATTCCAACACCCACGGCCATGAACACACCCACACCAACACCCACCAACCCAACACACCCACCAACCCAACACACCCACGGCCATGCCCACACTACACCCTCCACATACAGCCACACCCATTCCCACATCCACCCCACACCTACACCTACCATAGCAACGCACCCACACCTACACCTACCATAGCAACACACCCACACCCACACCCACACCTACCCCTACCATAGCAACACACCCACAGCCTCCATCACATACAGCCACACCCATATCCACACCACACCATCACGCCCACCCTCACACCCACCAATGCAGCAAACCCACGCCCACAACCACCACAGCAACCACCACAACTAGCACCACAAGCACAGCAACCAACACCACAAGCACAGCAACCAACACCACCACAGCAACCAACACCACCACAGCAACCAACACCCCTGAAACCACCATCATGACAGTCACCAACATCCATTTTAATCTGCATTAATACAACACCTAATTCCATCCCATTCCAAGATGCATGTGACTTGCATGTACACTTCATTAACAAAGTCCATTAGCTGATCCATCGGATGTCTCAGCCCCCTGGGGAACATACAGTTTCAGCCGCTTGAGAGGCAGTTCCACTTCTTATGTTCCCCAAATCCATTCAAGATAGAGTCCCCATGGGACCTGGCAGATTAAAGTGTCTCGTCTTGAGTGCTCCATGGCGTTCTGAAGTTAGGCCCAAGACAGTGGTACGGCAGGCAATCTATATAAAGGTGTGGTCTCCTCTCAGAGATGTACTCTGCACAGGTTGAATGAGTAGTGCACCTAACGCCTAGCACTGTTAAATCTTCATGAAAGGAATACTTTCTGAGAATAACATTCTACTCTGACCTAAGACCACTACAAAACTGTGTTTAGGCCTCAATAAATGAATTGATGGTTTTCCCCCCTATCTACCCAACAACATCACTTACCGTATTCGATGTAATAGGCTCCCGTGGCGCTCTCCAAATTAGAAATAGGGGGCGCTTATTAGAATGTTATTTTGGGGTGAAAAAAAACAGAGCTGAAAGATATATTTCGAGGTTTATGCTGACAGCATGAAATGTTTATGTACGACAGATATATTTTACCAGAATTTAATTGCCCATAATTAAGGGTGCATATAACACACAAGTGCGAATAAATAAGTCTTGTGTAAATTGATCAATCGGAGGGGTGCGAATTGGGATTGTGCACTTGCCAATATATTAGCAAATATCGCTGTGGGCGCTTATCAGAGCGTAGCACTTATTATGTCGAAAACGGTATATCATATTACTGTCCCCGAGTCCCAACAGGTGAAACTGCCTCTGTGGCCTAGTGGATCGAGCATCAGCCCGGAGAGAGGAAGGTCTGTGGTTCAATCCCCAGCCATGTCATACCAATAGATGTTGAAACATGGTTCTTGTAACCCTGCTCTCGGTATTAAGGGGCTAAAACAAGGACTGTTAGCTCTGAGTCAGTATACTGTGTCTGAGTGGGGTATCTATGTTTAACTGCGGTATTTCAGTTGGCTTGTATTATTAAACCACATTAGCCTGGACAAGAACACACACAATCCCGCACGCTATGCCGCTATACTATATATGTGAAATAATCTTGAATGCTTTGTTAAACCCCATTTCACCTCGCATCCTTTTCCATTCATTTTACCTGATGAAATACACAACATACGTTGTCCCAGATCCATCGAAGTTAATGTATAGAGATGCCGCAGGAATAGCCAGTTTGTATTTAAGCGCATCACTTCTGAAGGTTTCAAAATAATGGTATCATATTAGGTTTAAACAGATCCTATTTCTTTTTTGCCAGTTTATAGTTTACATGTTTACATATACTTTAATAGTCACCATCATGACGTGTCATGACAGATTAATGATAGTCATATAAACAAATTTGGTGTTTTTTCACTTCTTTTGAGTAGTATATATTTTTCCATGGTATCCTTTGGAGACTATAAAAGTGAATTTTTTTTTAATATGATCTTAAAAACATTGTCTGGCTCTTCTGTTTGAGAAACACACAAACCATGGAATATGTGTGGCATTTATGGAATATGGAATGTGTGTTTAGAATGCTCAAAACACAAAACATGTAATCCCAGACTGGCTATACTATAAAAAAATCAAGCAGGAATTTCAATGCAAAACCCGTATGGATAATGCTGGTTTGGCCTTGGACAGGGTAACAAAGTTATTTGTGTCTTGAATGCTGCATCATGGGTTCAGCGATGCAACCTGTCACCTAGTGAGTAATAATGGAACTATAACAGGTTTAAGGGAGTTAATTTTGCATGGAAAGTGATCTCTTACATCCTGACACACCTTCAGCCTCGGAAAGTTGAGACATCACATAACCCCGATGTGGATCAACATGCAGTGGCTGTGCTTCACCTGTTTCTGCTGACTTGCAAATCTTCCCATAATTCCTGTCATCAACGATAGTGCCCTTGATTAAAGGGACAAAATACACTTTCACGCCCACACAGGCTTTGACTCTATGTTTAATGCTGAAAAAATCTTGACACAAAGGCTTGGTATCCGGTTGCCTCAAGAACAATCAGCTGCTCTCCCGCGAAGGCTAATCGCGGGGAAGAAATTATTTAGTTTGAACGCTAGCTACACATGTCCATGAACGTTCTACATTGCGCGTTTGTGTAAGCTAAATTGAACATATCTGTTTTGAAGGCTTTTATCAAGTTTCCACGTCGCTAAGCCCAAATTGGAGGCTGCCCAATCAATAGCCCTAACATAGGACTTTGCACACTGTTTTGGGTGTGAATTTATACATATCGATGTGTGAGGGATTATTATTTGCGTGCATGTCTTGAGCCGAATTCCTTCTAGGGAGGTGGACTTTAAAATGTGTTAATGCATTTACTTGTGTAGCTGTAAGTACAATGAAAAATCAATGAAGATATCTTGTTTTTTCTCTTCACAGTAGCTGTAGATGGCAGTGTCAACAATGATCTGCTCAACCTGAAATTAGTGCTATCCGGAACAAATATTACCAGAGTAAATGTATCATGGAAATATTTTTCATAAAATTTTGCTCAAAGGAACAATCTCACTACAGGAACTGATACTCCTTGAAGGCCATGCCATTAGGGATGGTGTCATTTGTTGGTTTTGGATCATACTGGCATTGGTGGGAGATTGTGCTCGTGTGCTTGGAGGGGGCGGTCGGGTAGCCTAGTGGTTAAAGCGTTCGCTCGTCACGCCGATGACCCGGGTTCGATTCCCGATATGGGTACAATGTGTGAAGTCCATATCTGGTGTCCCCCGCCGTGATATTGCTGGAATATTGCTAAAAGCGGCGTAAAAACTCAATCACCCACGCCTGTGCTGGGAAGCGAACTCAGGACTGTTGTTGTCTTACTTCTGGGTAATCAGGGACATTTCCAAGTTATGTGAGATCCTGGAATTACCACTGCAGTCAGGCAGATCCAGGGATTTGAAAAACAACGTGCACATAATCGCCAGACCCATAAAAATCCGGGGTGGAATAGGTCCTCAGCAACCCATGCTTACTGTAAAATGTAAGAGGCGACTAACGGGTCAAGTTCGCTGACTTGGTTGATGCATGTAATCATATTCCAATTGCGTGTATCTATGCTCATGATGTCAAACACTGGATTGTCTGGTACAGACTTGATTATTTACATCATATAGCTGGAATATTGCTGAGTGAGGGGTTAAACACCAAACATTGGGGAGATGGGGGGTTAAGAGACACTTCACTTTTACTGATCAATCTCGTGATGACATTTAATAGAGCAATGTTTGTGCTATTTTGGTATGACAATGATTCTGATACCAGAACTAATGTCTGAACACTGACATTACTCTTGGTATGACCTTTAATGAATTGTGAAAGAAAGAATATCATGCACGATACGATGTATACATATAGATTTCACAAAGCATTTAACATTTATTTTCTGGTGGAAATTTAAACTTGTGTTTGTAGATAAGGACCATGTGCCCCCAAATTATTTCATTTCAATTTTATTTAAGCTTTGATGCTGATGCTGATGCTGATGATGATGATGATGATGATCGATGATGATGATTCATGATGATGATGATGATTCATGATGATTAATGAACTTGATAGTGGAGCAGGACAGGAATCTAATGACGAACATGATAACCAGTGGTAGCATTCTTCCAGACATTTCTCTTCATTATGGAGATGGATTTGACATTTTGTTCAAGAAACAGATTTGTCAATAGTCAACATACGTTCAGGACGATATATGTGTCTGAGACTTGTACAACAATGACTGTAGCAAAGATGGATTCATTCATAATTAAGGCCTGACTAATGGCGTTACTTGTTTCACAGCTTTGCTTCCTCAAAATACCCAAAGAGGGATGGGAAACAAACGGAACTGAAAGTCACTTTTTAAAATGACAAAATAAATGACCAAATTTATTACTGCATTGTGTTTATTATCATTTTTCTTGCAAATAATACTCACCAATTTTGGGGGTCTTCATTTAAAAGAAATGATTTTTGTAAGGTGTAGTCTAATTGCTTTGCTGAAGGCAGGATAACAGGGAAAATATAGTCTGAAATTCAAATTAACTGTAAAATTTGAAATAAAAAGGTTACAAGATAGGAACAGTTTATGTGATTTTTTGGTATGGAAAAAATGACTAAAATGATGAGTAAGATTAGTTTGTTTGTTGTTTAATGCCACACTCAGCAATTTCCAGTTATGACAATCCAGTGATTGACATTATGAGCAACGATCCACACAATTGGGATAGGATGACGTGCATCAACCAAGTCAGCGAGTCCAGTTAGACCTCTTACGACAGGCATGGATTGCTGAAGACCTTTTCTATCGTGGATCTTCACAAGTTGAGTAAGACTTGTACTTAGATTGATTATACACAGGTATGGCTATTTCCGGTGTCCACTGCCCTGCTATTGCTGAAACACTGCTGAAATTATACTCTAACCCTACCATTCTCTAAATGTTGAGGGGTGGTCGGGTAGCCTAGTGGTTAAAGCCTTCGCTCGTCACGCCAAAGACCCGGGGTCGATTCCCAACATACTATTGCTAGGATATTGCTAAAAGCGGCGTAAAATCAGACTCACTCACTCACTCTAAATGTTGATGTCAGGCCTACATACGAGTATGCTAGTCACTAGACTCTAGTGCTTGATGACCATTGCTCACAACATCAATCACTGGATTGTCTGGTCCTGTTTCAATTACTTACAGGCACCATCATACAGCTCAAAATTTCCTGAGCACAACCTCAGGAAAGAAGAAAACATATTGAAGTTTCAGCATGTGTCTTTGATGAGCAAGTTCAAGGAGTCCCAAGGTGGCAAAATGATGGAGATTTAGAACTCGTGGAAGTCTGAAGCACCCTTGCTTGGTGTTAGAGGCAGCTCAATATGGTTATTGGGTGTACAAGTTTTTGATTGCTTGCCAGCTCTCAAACCTGTTTTTACACATCACATGGGGAGCGCCCATGGGGAGTCAAGGTGAGAAGACGTCTCCAGCAATCTGTGCTGATCAGAAGTGACCATATGGATCTGGTGGTCAGGCCCGGTGTCTTTTTGAATTGCATATCAGCTCACAATATCGATCACTGGATGGTGTGGTCCATGTCATCACTGTGTCATGTCGTCACTGCCATGTCATCACTAGAACATCTCCATGGTCTAGGCCGTCTGCCTGTATGTCGTCAAACCAAAAGACTTTAAAAAATGGTACTTGTTGTTACCCTGTCTGGAGCTTGGGATTAAGGGGCTAAAACAAGGACTGGTCAGCTCGAATCAGTATACTGTGTCTGAGTGGGGTATTCATGTTAAACTGTGGCATGATATTTCAGCGCGCTCGCACGAAAACCCAATTAACCTCCCCACCTCACCTCATGTCATTTTGTCATATCGTCATGTCATATCATGTCATTCAGTATTCATACATGTCAGCCATTGTGACCGACCAATCTCCAAGTTTTCCTCCAGTGGCCCTATCTAACTGCTACATAGCTGTAATGTTGCAAAATGTCTGTTGAAGACAAAAGTGTTTCGACTTGGTTACACAATGAAATACATAATGCCACTGAAACCATGTGTTTAAGAAATCTTGTATTTTCTGAACAGAATCACCTTCCTACAATAACAGAAAGCCTGTGATGCAAAAACAGTTTGGCGTCAAAATTGTTGAAAATGCGTCAGTTTCCTTCAGGTGTGCAGCAATCAGTCATGAGGACTAGGAGGCCATATTGTAATTACTTGGTTGGAAATCTAATCACAATTACCTGCAATGATCTATAAAGCTGATTGATTAGTTTCCATGAGATACAAGTGTACTGGCTGGTGCAAGATTCAGTGTTGGTGCTCGGGAACATCTTTGTGTTGACACAAATGTTCAAAAATTATTTGTTCCTCTGAGGGGAAAGCTTTCATAATTTCCATTTTTGCAATTAGCAGATGATTTTGGAATGATATGAAGCTGTTTTGCAATTTTTGCCATATGACCCTTCATGACATACTCTCTGTTCATCATCAACAATGATAATTATCTGTTGAAGATATGTTGTATAAACAATTCTAATCAAAGATAAAATAAAATACTTCTCACATAGCAGTATTTGACATTAAACATAATGTATTGTCATTTTCACCCATGGTCAAATATTTAGATGGGCTGCGTTACTTTATATGCAGTTGATATGAAATATGGGTATCAAACTATTCTTGTCTTTTCAGGTCATTGACACTTCATTTGATACCTTTAATCTACCAGAAGAAATATGGTCCTTTTCACATCTGTACTGGAGATTTGAATCTCTAACTTCTCTGAATTATTCTTGCAATATCTAATAAAAACATGCAAACTTCTGATCTGGTTTTGACCAGGGCCCAGATCCACAATCCACAAAGTCAACTTTGTATAATTAACAACACGTTGGTGTGACATTGATTAATGTTATTTGCATACTCGTATATGCAAGGGGTCGGTGTATGGTTCTCGGTAGGAAGTGACTACTTGTAGTCAATGGGGACACCAGAAATGGGCATCACATATTGTATCCATGTTGGGAATCGAACCCGGGTCTTCAGCTGGATGAGCAAATGCTTTAACCACTAGGCTACCCCACTGCCTCCCATACCATCAGGACAAGATAACACACAGTCTAAGACAGGCCACACATTGTAACCACGGTCTTACATTACATCAGCCCCTGCATTACAACAAACATACTTTTAGGACCTATTCTGAGCAAAAACTCCATGGTGGCTATGTTTTAATGAAATGGGGGGCGGTCGGGTAGCCTAGTGGTTAAAGCGTTTGCTCGTCACGCCGAAGACCCGGGTTCGATTCCCGACATGGGTACAATGTGTGAAGCCCATTTCTGGTGTCCCCCCGCCGTGATATTGCTGGAATATTGCTAAAAGCAGCGTAAAACCATAGTCACTCACTCACTAATGAAATGGAAATATATATCACATTGTTTCTACCATTATGTCTTACTTCCAGCTCAGACATGAACACTAGTAATGAATGTTGTCTTCAAGTTAATAGGGGACTTGAGATGATTGTCGGATTCAGTTGGAAAAATTCTGTTTTTTTGTATTCCTGAACAGTATGAGCTCAAAAACCAGAGTTTAAAATTAAAAATTCATCCGTTTTGACATCATAACGAGGAATCTAACATTTATTAGAGATAGAATGGTAGACTGTGTTTTTTGAGTTTGAAAGAAACATGCAGGTGTTGCTTAGCAATAGGGTTTGATTTTCTAGTCGTAGACAACTTATTATTTATGGAAATGTTATGTGAGGAAATTATGGTTTTGCAGAGTATAGAAGTTGATAGAGAGTTTCTGTTGTGTAATATGGTAGACGAAAATATAGCATAGATTAACTGAATTTGTAATGACTTCTTATTGTGTGGGTAGATTGCAACACAGTATCATTACTGGGTAGTTTTTTTCTACAGATGGAAATGCATTTGGTAGAGGGAGTGAGTGAGTACGGTTTTACGCTGCTTTTAACAGTATTCCAGTTATATCGCAGCGTGTCAGCTTAATCTGGGAGGAAAGCCTGAAGTGATACAGGTTTCAGACGTTTACCACTGCTGTGAAACCCACGAGCATGGGTAAGGTGCAGACAAACCTAGAAACGTAATCGGGGCGAACCGGGATTCGAACCCACAATCATAGGTTTCTGGTGTGCCCAAGGGACGCAACTCTGCACAGCGAATCGCGGCGCCTTAGACGACTGGGCCACCCGTGCCCCCGCATTTGGTAGACACAGGTCTGAGGACAGAACATATATTACCAACATTAGGGGATGACAATTTGATGGTCTTTCGGAAACAAAAATCTCAGGCCCTCTCACCTCACACCCTGCCCCTCATCTCAGTCGGATGTTTATATGGTACCTTGTTCTTTGTTTGAAAGTTGCAAAGATGTTAATCCTTTCTTTTAATGAGATAATATTATCAGAAAATTGAGATAAAACGGTCAGTACAATACCACATCAACCAAAAAATTGAAATAAGAAAAAAAATTAACACAAAAACTATATATAGAAAACAATATGTGTGTGACACCTGGAAACTTTCCTAAACTTAACAGCATGATGGTTTTCAGTCAATGAGATCTGAAATTGCCTTCAATTAATCTCCTAGCTTGTAAGGTTCTGTTCCCCTTCACAATTAATGGCCTGGTGTAAGTCTCCGTGATATTTATCAAAGTTGGTTCCTGTAATAGAGCAACAGGATCCTAATGACGTTCGGAGAGGGGAGGGGAGAGCCAGACAAATAGCTTGCTTTGGCCACAAGGGGAACTCCTACTTGCCATTTGTCAAGGTTAGGATTTCAAAGAGTACATTTATTGTCATTTGGATGAGGCATTTTGTCTGTGTTGTCCAAACTGGTTGTCTTGAAAAAAGGTTTGATGGTTGGCATGGACAGTTGCATCTGTCATACGCTTTGACAGACAGGTCTGAAATTTGGTACAAATTGTTACATTTCTGAGACTTCCAGGGCAAGTTATACTTTAAAATGATTTTTTAAAAGAAGAAATGTCATAAAAAGACATGTGTGTATGAGATGTTTGACAGTTGTCATGGAAACAGGACAGAATAAATCATTTGTGACATATCTGTGACTTGAGGTTCAGTTGGAACATGACATATCATCGTCATGGTTTTAGAAAACCAACAAAGCTTTTTGTTTGTAGATGCCTGTAAATAGCACTGTATAATTTACATAGGTCTTTTATCTTTTTATTTGAGTTAGGTCCCAGGTTGGTAAAATGAGACGTCCCACTTGAAATTACCTGATGCATGGATGCCATTCAATTGTACAAGCTCAGATATCTTGTGCCATTACAGATGAGGATTTTGATATTACTTTGAGTATAGTTGTTACTTTGTTGAAATATTAATGATTTAAACAGCCATTTCACAGCCATTCTTTAATGCAGTTCAAAGAAATCCACAGATGTAAACTTTTTGTGTCCATTCTCAATGTGAGAAAAAAACCTGCATGCATGCATTAAAATAAAATATTGATATTGTTTCTAAATATATCCTTGTGTACCCCAAAGAAGTATTTCTGATTATGTGTTAAATAACAATCCAAATACACTAAAATTCAATCTTACCTTTGAGAACATATATTTCTGTTAACATTTGGATGGTCAAACGACCAAGTCTTGTCAATATAATGGTGAGAACCCCAATTGAAACGAGTCAGTCATGTGCCATTTTGTTACAAATGTCACAGAAATATCTTCCTACTGTTCCATGGACACAATCACTTTGTCACAATTGAAGACTTTATGTAGTAATATTTACAAACATGACCAAAGTTTAACTAACTGAAAACAAACTCTGAGACGTGTGAACAAAAAACAATTCTGAGTGACGGTACTACTCCACAAAATAAGAACTTTAAAAAAATACCTAGTTTGAGCAAGATAATGATTTTTTCCCAGTTTGCCTGCCAAGGGCCATTTGGAATGGTTGCTAAATCCCTGCTTTTCAGGAAAATCGAATGCCTTCTGTCACCAGAAAGCAAAATAACCATTAAAATAAAACTGCCACTTTTATAAATGTATATTTGATGTACTGATTTTGAGGGCAGATTCACACAGAAATTAGACTAGTTTTCTTTCACATTTTGATGAAATGAAAGCTTAACCTTCAAAATATATTGTTGCAAAATGATAGAAAATAATACTTCAAAGATTGTTGGAAACAAATATAGAATTTATAGATTTGGCTTTTAACATTAGTTGGATCTCAATGAAAGTTGACCATGGGTTTTTGTCCTTTTGATCATGACAATTGTATTTCAAAATGCCATCTGTATTTCAAAGAAATGTGTTTACACCTGAGCAAGACAGAAGAACATTTCAAAGGTACGCACGGCACAAATATCACATGGTCACTGGCATATCATTGTGTTGTGAGGACGCAGGAGAGTAAAAACACAGCACGTATCTATGAGATGCCTGGTGGGGCATTGGTTAGTAGGCAGTAACTTTTAGGGCCTTATGTCAGTAGGCAGTAAGTTTCAGGACCTTAGTCGGAAGGCAGTAAGATGTTTGGCCTTTAGTCAGTAGGCTGTAAGATTTAGGGCCTTTAGTCAGTAGGCAGTATGATTTTGGGCCTTTAGTCAGTAGGCAGTAAGATGTTGGGCCTTTAGTCAGTATGCTGTAAGATTTAGGGCCTTGGTGCAGAAGGCAGTAAGATTTAGGGCCTTTAGTCAGTATGCTGTAAGATTTAGGGCCTTTGTGCAGTAGGCAGTAAGATTTAGGGCCTTTAGACAGTAGGCAGTCAGATATAGGGCCTTTGGTCAGTAGGCAGTAAGATGTTGGACCTTTAGTCAGTATGCTGTAAGATTTAGGGCCTTTGTGCAGTAGGCAGTAAGATTTAGGGCCGTTAGACAGTAGGCAGTGAGATATAGGGCCTTTGTGCAGAAGGCAGTTAGATTTAGGGCCTTTAGTCAGTAGGCAGTAAGATGTTGGGCCTTTGTGCAATGGGCAGTTAGATTTAGGGCCTTTAGTCAAGCAGTAAGATGTTGGGCCTTTGTGCAGTGGGCAGTTAGATTTTAGGCCTTTAGTCAGTAGGCAGTAAGATATAGGGCCTTTAGTCAGTTGTCAGTAAGATTTAGGGCTTTTAATTAGTAGGCATTTTGGACCTTCCAGCAACATGTTTTTACATGTTTACGTGTCATTAACCCACACATCAAGGAAAATATGTCACTTCATGTTGATTTTCACTCAACAAGAAAATTATTGCAACAGCTCTGCCATAAATTTCAATAATCCTATTTGCTGCATTGGTTTCAGATTGATTAGATGTCTTGACAGCACACCTATTTATTTTATGTTCTGAATGTGTGAGTGGAACAGGTGCTTATGTTTCACATACTGTTTTATAATCTTTTCATTTTAACCATATGTTGTGGTTTCACGCGGCTATTTGTTTTCACCTACTGGATAATAGGAGTGTAGCAGGGTGTGGAGTAATCCCACAGATGACATCCTTACATTGTAAGTGTTGCAGGGCGTGGAGTTATCCTACAGATGACATCCTTACCATGTCAGTGTAGTAGGCCGTTGAGTCATCCCACAGATGACATCCTTACCTTGTCAGTGTAGCAGGACGTGGAGTCATCCCACAGATGACATCCTTACCATGTCAGTGTAGCAGGGCGTGGAGTCATCCTACAGATGACATCTTACCATGTCAGTGTAGCAGGGCGTGGAGTCATCCTACAGATGACATCTTACCTTGTCAGTGTAGCAGGGCGTGGAGTCATCCCACAGATGACATCCTTACCCTGTCAGTGTAGCAGGGCGTGGAGTCATCCCACAGATGACATCCTTACCATGTCAGTGTAGCAGGGCGTGGAGTCATCCCACAGATGACATCCTTACCCTGTCAGTGTAGCAGGGCGTGGAGTCATCCCACAGATGACATCCTTACCATGTCAGTGTAGCAGGGCGTGGAGTCATCCTACAGATGACATCTTACCTTGTCAGTGTAGCAGGGCGTGGAGTCATCCTACAGATGACATCTTACCATGTCAGTGTAGCAGGGCGTGGAGTCATCCTACAGATGACATCTTACCTTGTCAGTGTAGCAGGGTGTGGAGTCATCCTACAGATGACATCTTACCTTGTCAGTGTAGCAGGGCGTGGGGTCATCCCACAGATGACATCCTTACCTTGTCAGTGTAGCAGGGCGTGGAGTCATCCTACAGATGACATCTTACCTTGTCAGTGTAGCAGGGCGTGGAGTCATCCTACAGATGACATCCTTACCATGTCAGTGTAGCAGGGCGTGGAGTCATCCTACAGATGACATCTTACCTTGTCAGTGTAGCAGGGCGTGGAGTCATCCTACAGATGACATCTTACCTTGTCAGTGTAGCAGGGCGTGGAGTCATCCTACAGATGACATCTTACCTTTTCAGTGTAGCAGGGCGTGGAGTCATCCCACAGATGACATTCTTACCATGTCAGCTTGCAGAAGGGGTGAACCTCTTTGGTCATGTGGAAAATTATCCGACCTCGGCGCAAGACATTGAAAGATTTCAACGGGGGAGCATGTTTATATAGTATTTGAGCAAAATAGGCCTCCTCTCTTCTTTGTTCTGGTCATGATGACTAAACTTGCTGAATTAGAAAAATTGTCATCCATGTTAGATGATACAGTGGCAGCATGTGCTTGTATATAGTGGAGTTCAAGACCACACTTAATATACTGATGGAAATGAATAAGGGGACACTTAGTTTTAAACACATTAAATTATATGATATCATGGGCTCCCAGCCTTATCTACCAAATATGTGTTGGAATAATGCACATAAACACATCTCAACATTTAACCCTGACATGTGTTGAATTTGTATGCACACTATTTCAAATGTGCTGACAGTTATAGCTTACTTCCCTATATTTTTCATTGTTCCCTTATTCGTTTCTATCTGTATATATTTAGATATTTATTTCACTTTTCTGAAATAAGATGATTATATCCCAGTGAATATCAACAGGGAAGTATATCTGTTGATATTTAAGATATCTATTCATGTTATATTTATCAAGCACCCCAACACAGTTCACTCAATAACTTGAAACCTTCTTTTGAGTTTGACATTGTAGTGCATATACAATCAACCCCAATTGTCTTGAACGCCTGGGGACCAGAGAAATAGTTTGATCTATCCTATCTATTCGACACATCAGACTCACCTTTGTTCTGCTTGACCCAGCCGTCAGACAACAGAAAGCAAATATACCAAATCATGAATGTTATAAAAACAAGCAATAAAAACAGAATCCTTTTTTGATATTTATGGTTATGCATCAATATGTGTTTTATCTATATCACTGGAATAAGATGACATCATTTGACTTTTGATGTCATGATACGCTCTAAAGTTTTTTTGACCGCCTCCGTGGTCTAGCGGTAGAGTGTCCGCCCAGACCGCGTCATACCAAAAGACGTTAGAAGCTGGTTCTTGTTGTTACCCTGTCTGGCGCTCGGTATTAAGGGGCTAAAACAAGAACTGGTTGGCTCGGAGTCAGTATACTGTGTCAGAGTGGGGTATTCATGTTAAACTGCGGCACGGTATCTCAATGAGCTAGTACTATAAATCGGCATCAGTCCGGACTAGTACAAGCAGCCACACAAACACACACATGTACATGCACGTCGCTATGTAGGTGCAATAATCTTAGACGCGACGTTAAACCCCATTTCACCTCACCTCACCTAAAGTTTGTTAATTTTTTTGTATTACTTATAATACATGTATTTGGAGAAAAAGATTGTACCTTGGGCGACATATGTTCAAGTAGAGAAATCGGTAGACACAACTTGTCAATGTAGGTTATGACTTATTTTTATCTCTTGCAGCTATAAATTGATTTTGAGACAACAGGATTCATCCAGGTTAAAATACTGATAATAAATTGCTGGGATCAGATAGTAATTATTGAATGCTGAATCAAATAAATTTTCTGTTAATTGTTAAGATTAACAAATATTAGATATTCTTGTTTACTAATCAACATAGAGGCAAAGATGGAGTGAGTGAGTGAGTATGGTTTTATGCCGCTTTTAGCAATATTCCAGCAATATCACAGGGGGTACACCAGAAATGGGTTTCACGGGCAAAGATGGAGTGAGTGAGTGAGTGAGTATGGTTTTATGCCGCTTGTAGCAATATTCCAGCAATATCACGCCGGGTACACCAGAAAGGGGTTTCACAGGCAAAGATGGAGTGAGTGAGTGAGTATGGTTTTATGCCACTTTTAGCAATATTCCAGCAATATCACAGGGGGTACACCAGAAATGGGCTTCACAGGCAAAGATGGAGTGAGTGAGTGAGTATGGTTTTATGCCGCTTTTAGCAATATTCCAGCAATATCACTGCTTGGGACACCAGAAAGGGGTTTCACAGGGAAAGATGGAAATGAATGATACAAAATAAACATTGTCCTTTCCACTGATTAAATATTTCAATTTTGGTGTAAACTTGACCTTATACTCTTAAATTCAGATGTAGAGAGAGTACAAGCATCACAGCAGAAGTTATAATTTTAATTCAAGTGCAGCAACTCTTCCTCAGTTGATAAGCCACTAAATTAACGCTGTTTGACCATGTGTAAAATTGTGATCCATTCCAAACAACAGATATGTCAAACTGCTGCAGAGACTAACTGATTATTTTCATCCACAATCAATATAAAGATCTGGCAATGATACTCTCAACAGAATAAAAATGCATTAGAGACAACGTTATTGTGTCCGTGACAGTCTTGCTCGCCCATGCTGCCGCCAACACAGGCGCCCTCGCTGATAGTGGATCAGCTGCCGAACATGTGGTCAGCCTTGGAATGGTCATCAATGTTATTATCAGTTGCATATTTCAGCCACAAAGCAGGGGCAGCAGTTCAGGAAATGAGTGTCAGAGAAGAGCGTATATTGCAATTTATTAGCTGGGCAGTATTCACAGGCATAAAGCCAATATGAATAATGGACATCTCGCACTATCTGGTTGTGCTCCATGGGTGTAACAGTGGCCATTGGTGCTATTTACATTGTTAATTTCTCCACACTGGTATTGACACAAGCCTCAGGTTTTAACATTAGCTCGTACATTTCGATTTAATGGAAATATGTTACAGTCAGGCACGTCGTTTGACGGATAATGTTCTGATGCTTGAGATATTTGTTTTGTTTTTGGTTGTTGATGTCAATTTTAGTTTTGGCATTTTATTTGTGATTTTAAAGGAGAAATGTCAGATTTCTGTTGTTTTATATGTGTTGAAAACTACCGGAAAACAAATTCCTAAATATGACATTTGTGACCTTGACCTGTGCATGGACAGGAGTTGAAACGTAAGAAAAAAATATTTGGTGAAGGTGATGCAGCACAAATACTGCCAGGAACCAGTCTATATGAGCCTACACTTGACCCTTTCATTTTGCATCATATTTTACTTGATTCAAATGGGTTGATGTAAGTCAATCATACTTGAATGTTGTCATCATCTTTTATACAAAAAGTGATGATGAAATATTTCTCCCCTGGGTGTTGCTAAAATACATTGTTGTAGAACCCAAATGGATTTCTGAACATGCATCTATAACAGATAAAGTAGACAAGGATAAAATGTTCATAAGTCCTGCACTGGGACGCGTCCAAATTTATTACCATGGTACCTGACCCCTATTGCCCGAAACTTCCCGTGTACCCATTGTAGGTTTCAAGTGTTAGGTACAAAATGTCTGATTGGTAATTGTTTTACCAACGTACGCTCTGGCTAAAGCTATTTAGATACATGTACAAAATGGTCTGATCATGCATACACTGAAGTTGACAAAAACTTAATCTTTACTCAAACATATAACAGTCAGAAAGCAGTGCGAACTTTAGTGACTTCTAGTGTAGTAATGGATTTTTTTATTTCTATTGTCATTAAACAATATCATATGATGAACCACAGGTCCGGGTGGTCCTGCGGGTACTCGGATCCTACTCAGGACCCACCTGACTCAAATACCTGAGATACCTGTCCCAGCCCTACATAGCTGCATCTGTGATAATACAAGAAGCCATTGCTAGTAGTTTTAGCTTCAGTTTATAATTGCCTTTGGGAAAAAACCAAAGCTCATCTGAAATCACTAATACTATATTTCATCTCTGGTACAGTATCGTCCTTTTATCCTTTAGAAACTGGCGGAAGGTTTGTTCTGAACTGCAAGCAATTGTTGGTAAATAAATGATAAACAGAATTAATAAATGCCAGTAAACAAAGATGTGTTTCATTTCAAATAGGAGTCGTTCTGTTCAGTGGAACTGAAGCAATGGTGGACAACAAAACACTGGAGAGAGTAGTACACATGGGTTACAAGTTTTAGTTAGAGACATGACATGACTGTGACACTAGGACAGGACTGTGACACTAAGACAGGACTGTGACACTAGGACTGTGACACTAAGACAGGACTGTGACACTAAGACAGGACTGTGACACTAAGACAGGACTGTGACACTAGGACAGGACTGTGACACAAGGACTGTGACACTAAGACAGGACTGTAACACTAAGACAGGACTGTAACACTAACTCAGGACTGTGACACTAGGACTGTGACACTAAGACATGACTCTGACACTAAGACTGTGACACTAAGACATGACTGTGACACTAGGACTGTGTCACTAAGACATGACATTGTCATCAAGAGTAGACCATTATTTGGCATCATAATAGATTGACGCAATGAGCATGACACAAGTTCCTGCCATTGTCTGTAACCTGTCTGTAAGTGCTAATGATTCATTTGAATACCTCCGGGAATTTTCTTGCCCTTATTTCTTCCAATTTGGCTCGCAACTTTTACAATATGTTCGAACCAGACATAGTTTAAAACTATAGATCTGTGTAGCGGCATCAATATTTCAGTGCCAGTGGCTGGGTTACATTTGTAGTGCGTTAGGGCATGTTAGCTTGGAGGATGAATTGCGTTAGTTTGATCCATAGCTGTATAGAGGCCAGAGACCTAGCTGCTTTGAAAGCTTGTATGTATTTGTCATCAGTGAGCAGTGGTGAGTGGCTGTTATATGAGAGTTTGGTTTGTTTGGAGATTAAATCTCTAGATAGATTGATATTGTGTTTGGTTACAAACCAGTGAGGCATTGTATAGTGTGCATTGGTTATTGAAGATGGTATTCCAAAACAGTCATTATTTACAGTGTTTGGTGCATTTGGTTTACAGTCGGTGAAGTGAATTTGATGATGTGGAACCTGTTGTTGAATATGAAAATAGACACATGATGAACTTGAAAGGTAGAGTGCATTGGATGATGTGAGTCTTGGCACAAAGCTCAGTTGTAGGCACTTTCGGGATGTTGAATGTTGACACTGGTGTGCCGGTAGATATTGGGAGGAGGATGTGATCATGATGGTTTTTTTTGTGTGTTTTATTTGGTTGTTTAACGCATCGATCCAAGTAATTGGGATATCATGACATGCATCCACCAAGTCAGCGAGCCTGACCACCCGATCCCGTTAGTCGCCTCATACGACAAGCATAGTTGCCTCTTATGGCAAGCATCAGGTGATCATATTTATGAGTATGGTGCTGACTAGGATAAGCTGGTGAAGATGCATGGGTTGTTCAGTTAAACTTAAATGTCTCTTTCAGCCACAGCGTAATGAGAACAAGTTAGGGAACAAAACACATATGTCATTGATACATAAATGTTGTGAGTATGTTTTCACGCGGCTTTTAGCAATATTCCAGCAATATCACGGCGGGGGACACCAGAAATGATCTTCACACATTGTGCTAACGCTTTATCCACTAGGTTACACGACCGCCCCCATTAATACATAAAGGTTATTTATAAAAACAACATGTCAATCATACACTAGCACAGCAGTAATATTTGATGATGATGCTGAAGATAAAGTAAAAGCAGATGATGATGATGATGATGATGATGATGATGATTATTTTGAAGACGAAGTTGAAGATGATAGTGGTGGTGGTGGTGGTGTTGGTGATGATGATGATGATGATGATGATGATGATGATAGTGATGATGTCCGATTCTCATCCCATCCACAGAGTTTGACCTCACAGACCTGGACCCAGTAGGGGGAATTCATACCCCTCCATGAATCCAAGGATCAGATCCTCAAGTGCCCCGATGGTGCGTCAGTGTCTTGCTAGCTGGGTGACATCCTCTGTCTTGTTATATGATGTCTATTGCAGACTCTGCACCGCTTGTTGCAGTGCTGTCCTATTGATTAACATAGGCTCTGGCAGCGGACAGCTGCTCATATTTCATACGCATGGCACGTACATTTCCACTCTCATCTGCTGCCAGTTGTAACGGGTCAGTGCAAACACCACAAGCAAACCTTCACAGAGGGTCTAGCTTGTATGTCATCATCTTCATGCTAGGAAATATTTAGAATTATAAATGTTATCATGTTTCCAGAGACTGACATATTTTTAGGTACTTCATTCAGACACAGGCAAGAAATTAGGTAACTTATGAACTGGGGTATAAATAATAGAAATATCTATATCATAGCCACCATATATCACTGTGAAGAGTTATAAACCTTAGTTGTGCAAGGATTTGCTGAACCTGCGTTCGAACCTCTGATAAGCCTTGATTTATCATCCTTGATGGTCAACGCCATCTATGTGCTTGTTGGTTTCACAGCACATCAATTTGATCCTTTCTCCACATTAAACTGACATGCTGTGAAATAATCCAAATAAGGTCAGTGTTAAACGCACTCACTCACCTGCTATGAATGAGTTTGATGAATACGTCATTTTGAATCCTCATGAGCCGTGTAATGATGGGTTTCATGGGGTTCAAACCCCTACACACCCATTTCAAAAATAACTATGACCAATGACCTAAAAGCAGCATTATACATTTGTGTTTTTGAAACATTCCAAGTCACAAAAGCACATACACACGCCACACGCACGCACACACGCACACACTAACACTTACATTCTCACGCATGCATGCACGCACGCTCACAAGCATGCATGCACAAAATGTGACCTACGGTATTTACAAAACAATTTAAAATTTCAAAACATGAAACCCCCTTAAAAAAATCCTTGATCTACCTCGGCATTGACATGCAAAGGGCATGCGTTGGATTCCCTTCCTGGGTACAGTGTGTGAATCCCATGTTGGGTAACTGCACTTATAAGTCCAAAGAGCAGTACAAAACCCAATTCAGGGAACCAGATTTTCTCAAATACAGACAGTGCAGAGGATAAATGACATTATCTTTCAATAATATTTTATCACAATAATTCCAGTCTTTTCATAGTCTTTTCAGTGTCTGTTTAGATAAAAACAGATATAAGCCATTTATGCTTCCAGAATCATGAATTATTTTATATAGAGCATTAGAATACATACTTAATTATTATTTAAATATTAAAATGTTCACAAATGATGAATTCTGGCGGAGAAAAGAGAAATCTGAGAAGCATGATGTGACAAAAGATTAACACATTACAAAACATTCCAGTCATATTTCTTCATTTACATTTGATTTACATTTATCAATAAATCTTCATTGCTTGCTGCAAAGACTGTTTTCAAAATCAAATTTTAACCTTGAAAAAGTAAATGTTTCACATTAATATCTTTGATAGGGTGGAGGTATTTCATAAAATGTTTCTGATGCGGATTTAGTGGTCTCCATCCTCAAATTTATTACTTCTACATTGATACGGAGGCTGAGAGCCTCAGAGAAGTCTCAAGAGTATTTTGGTCGATTTCAGTTTGGTCTAGGAAAGACGGGTTTCCATAAATTGTCAAGTCGAATTTAACATCCAACATTTTGATCGGTTGCACGTGTAAATAAAACAGTTGCCATTCGAGCTGCAACTCATTAAAGAGATCTGAAGGGACATTTAAGCCATTTTTCCAAGTCTTTGAGGAATTGATGCATGACATTATGTGAATCATAACTCATATATGCGGCCATGATTATATGAAAAATAAGCCAGCTTGTTTGAACTGTTTATTACGCAGGGTTTCTGGGTTAACTTCATATTACCGTGTACAGGAGGAATATTATTCCTGGCATTCGAATTACATTTTTGTTTCAGTAGCCATGGGAATTTGTATCTGTGGCATGATGGTAACAAACTAAAGTATTGGATTTGCGATGCTTCCAATTCAATTTCATGTCGTCAAAAATATGAATATTGCCCCACTTTTGATACAGCTTTGTAAAATAATGGATCTTTGTGTTTCCAAGCTTCAAAGGAGTGGAAGTCAGGTATCGATATTGAAATGTAATTTTGTGAACAATTGTTAAATATTTTTTGATCGATGCATTTGTGAAAACAACTTGCATATTGTCGGGTTATAAATTTTCAGGATGTTTTAGACCATTGAGTTATGATTAGCTTGGCATTTGTTTGTGAAGAAGGTTTAACAACATTTTGAATATTATTTGAACAAAACATTTTCTGTTGTTAGGTGCGTGTGTAGTGGATACACATCCTGAGTTAAAACTAGAAGGTAGCTGTTCCATTATATCTGCTAAGGATTTAACTTTGGAATAACCAAATTTTGAATAGAGGCAATTCCAGTTTTATGATAACGTTTTACATATCCACCAACTTAGGGAGCATTCCATTGAGGGGGGAGGGAATGTTTTTTTAAAACAATTAATTTTTTTCCCCAGCTATATGCAAAAAACTATATATTTACTGAGTACCATCAAACATTCTTCTCCAGACATGAAATGATGGCATATTTTTTACAGAAAATAAACCCCCAAAAGGTTGGAGTGTATTACAGACAATGACAAGAAAATATTTAACAGCCACATGTTTTGGTTGATTCTCTTTATCTTAAAAAGTGACAAATTTTTTACTTCTTATTTGGGGCTAAAAACTGTAGGACAAATAATTGAATTGTTCTGGCCTTAACAGAGATTGAAAGTCAACTGTCTGGTTTGTCACAGAATTATAAAACGTCAACGCAAGAGAATAACCAGTCTCAATTATCCTCGAAACAGATTCCATAATGGGTAAAAGGCAAAATAGTGTGAAACATATATGAATGCATCACTAAAAACATTTCATTTTAAATTAAGTCTCCCCTGGATTCGTTGGACAGAAGGATCACATGATCAACTATATTATATTTTTGACAAATTGGTTGTGTGATCATTTGGGGCAAACTGCGGAAAAAATGTAACCCTCACGGTTCCCTATCGCCATCATGGCTCTCTGCCATCTTGGATTATATTTGTCTGAAGAGGTAATGATGATACCAATTCTTTTGTGCTATACTTAAATAATTCTGGTCAATGTTCTGATAAGTTGTTGTGTGGCAAGTAGTCTTCACAAGTTGCACCACTAGGGTCTGTTACGTCCATTGTTTCAGTTTTATACCACTAGTATATGTAATGGCCATCGTTGCGGCGGGCCTTATTCTTTGTAACCACCCCGCCAACGCAACATACCGAGGTGGATGATTTGATTCAGACAAGAGGAGAGCAAGCCTCAGTATGCAATTTTGCATTGTCGCATAACGTACATCACACCGTTGGCCAAATTATGTGACAGAAGTTGGTTAGCTCCCCTCTCTGTGAGTGATATAGACTCGAGCGTTGAAGGTCCAAATCTCAAAACGATGTGCTAATGTTGGTGGGGGTGAATGTTGTTTTACGTGGCCATCAGCAGTATTACATATTTGTCACAGCAACAATCAAACCTGGACCATGCAAACCAGTGGTTGATAACATGAGCACAGGTTCATGTTTTATGGTATGATGTCACTCTTGCCATCCTGATAATATTAAAGCAAGCTTGTTCTGAAAAGTATGAGGCACATTGGATCTATACTGACAATAAGGCAAGACATATTTGTGATCATCTTCCTGAGGCAAGCTTGTCAACTAGCCTAGTTTCTACCCTTGCCACATCAAGGCTACTTTTCTTGGCTCTAGGCGACGACCGAGTTGATCAGACAAGAAAAACATTTGCGATTTCATGACTGACACAAAAACATAGGCAATCATTGGGGGATTTAAATGATGAAAAAGACTGATTCATATCAACAAAGACAGGCAGCGGTAAATCACTATCGTACGAAGGTGTACCAGTCATTGATGTTGATTTTGTGGACTATCGATATGTGCGATAGTCCAATCATATTTAGCACAGGAAAGTGGGCTTGATGTGGCAATGGTGGAAACAAGACTTTGATGAAAAAGCTAGTGGACGCTCTTGCCTCGGGAAGATGGTTCCTGATGGAAGTAAGCGTTTAGACATAGAAAATGAATGCATCCCCCCCATGGTAAATGTCTAAGACCTGCATCACTTTGGGCTGAAACACTGTTCAAAGTGATGTAACCCTTAACTCACTGGGTACAATAAAGGAAGTTCATTGATATTGCTGTGCAAATGCCCTGTTTATGTGCAAAATAAAACCTCTGAGCAAGCTCTGTAGCAGTGAATGATACATTTGCTTAACTAGGCCCTGTCTACTGATATAGCGTATTGCACATACAGACAGGGAAACCAGTGTTTGCAATATCACTGTGAGGAGCTTATAGTGCTCTGTGCGGAGCTTATCGGCCAACTTCTGGTGGATCAAGCCAACGTCTGTCTCGTCATACTTATCAAAGGCAGTACTCGTGTACTGTTAACTTCATATCTCATTTGTTCCATGTGTGGATAAGGTTTAACTGACTTACAGGAACTCTTATCATGGGCGACACATTCAATTATTATCATATTCATTATAATCATTATTATTCAAATATCGCTGTGCAGAGTTGCGTCCCTTGGGCACGCCAGAAACCTATGATTGTGGGTTCGAATCCCGGTTCGCCCCGATTATGTTTCTAGGTTTGTCAGCACCATACCCGTGCTCGTGGGTTTCACCGAAGTGGTAAACGTCTTAGACCTGCATCACTTCGGGCTTTCCTCCCACATTAAGCTGACACGCCGCGATATAACTGGAATACTGTTAAAAGCGGCGTTAAACCCAACTCACTCACTCACTATTATTCAAATATGTATTTTTTATCACTTTATTTATTATTATTATTATCCCAAATTCACCCTGATTATGCTTCTGTGTTTGTCAGCATCAGACCATTCCTTGTGAATTTCACTGAAGTGGAACATCTAAGACCTGCATCCTTTTAAGATATTCCTCCCACATCAAGCAGACACTCTGTGGTATAACTGAAAAACTGTTCAAAGTGGCCCTAAACCCAATTCACTATTATGCTTTTATTTATAGAAATTAAAAATGCAAAGACTTTGAAACAGTATTTTTTTAATTGCAAGAAAATATGTTGGTATAATTGTAGAGAAGATGGTACATGTCAAGGCTGGGTGTTTTTGATGTGTTAGTAGTTCAGGTTCAGATGACTGGTTTGTTTGTTTGTTTGTTTGTTTGTTTGTTTGTTTGGTTGTTTTTTGTTGTTTTACACCACACTCGGAGTATTCCAGCTATATTAAAGCAGCCTGTAAATAATTCAGTCTAGACCAGACAATCCAGTAATTGACATCATGAACTCAATTGGGATACAATTTTATGCATCAACCAAGTCAGCGAGCCAGACCACCCGATCCCGTTAGTCACCTCTTACAACAAGCATGGGTTGCTGAAGACCAATTCTAATCAAGATCTTCACAGGTATCAAATCACTGTGAAAACATGGACACTTGTCAGCATTGGTTTCTTTCCATCAGACCATATTAGTTACTATAACAAGATATTATAACAGGTTTTTCTCAATACAGACATGGCAAGGCTTTGCTTCTGGCAATTCTGGACCAAAAAACACATGAGTGACTAAAGTGCAGCACCACTGACAACAAACAACATCCAAACAACCTAAATCTGAAAAGGAGAATTAACTTAATCCCCAGGCTTGGCACAGACGTGATAACATTAGTCATGGATAAATGCATTTACACAGCTTTCTTACCATTTTACCATCACCTTCATACATTTCCTGGGTTAGGGCTAGTACTCAGACCCATATGGCCCTCACTCAGGATATGTAACGGTCAATCTTGTCTCGGTATTCACTCTTAAGTATGCTCATAAAAACTCGGCCAAATTTACACGGAGCATCATCAAGTCAATAGAAACATTTCAGTTATTACACGGGAATTTAAGAAACGAATGAAGGGTTTGTTTTTAGCCCATTGCCTCTGAGCAAATTAACCAGTCAAGTCGCGATGAAATATGGTGCCTTTTAATAGGATCATCGCATGCATGCTTGTATAAACAGTCAATAAACAGCACAATGCGTGCTTCAGGGTCTTGTGTTGTTGTATTAGGCATGGCGCAGAGTAATGCATCCACAAGTTATAGTGCCACCAGTCTCAACGTTTAATTGACATTTGTTTCTGTATATTGGTATTCTGCAGTAGTTTTACACAATGAGAGTTTGATGACTGTTCGATACTGAGCCTGCGATCACTCGCCTTCTGCTATTGTTGGTGTCGAGGCTCGCTGTGGGGGAATAATTGAGTAAACACTGATTGAAAAGATAAAGTTTGTTGATTTGTAAACATGACAGATATTCCAGTGTTAGACTTTGCATTGCTGTATTTATTTTGGACGTTTGGATCTAGAATTCAGGTGATTTAGTGGTTGGAAGGTAAACCCTTTAATTAGATTTGTATGTTTAATTTTTGTTGTCTGTGATACATTTGATAGCTCACTGTCGGATTTGACTAAATTACAACTTGTGATAATTGTGAATAATCAGATTAAGATTGCTTTGAATGTGACCAAAGTCACAGTTGACATGTGGTCTTTGTAATTAAATGTTAATGACCCAGGGTCCTCATGCACAAAGTTATGATAGTCTAGGGCTATGACGATCCTAACTATAGTTCTTGAATACAAATTTACAATACTCAGGGCCACGACGATCATAACTATAGTTCTTGAATACAAACTTACGCTAGTCAGGGCTATGATGATCATAACTATAGTTCTGAAATTAAGACTGACAGTAATCTTTGCACTAAGATCCTTTTGTGCCACTGGGCCCTGCAGAACATTAAATATCCATTCTTGACAGCCATAGCGTCTGTCTGATCCACATTTTAGTAGGCTCCTCCACCAAGCAATCAGATACAGGTCCATCTCGGAAAATAAGATCTTTTACTCTGATACGATACCTCTCTGAGACATGAGGACGTATTTTGACCACCCAGTCTAAAAGAAGGCTGAGTGGGTTCTTGCGCAGACGTCTGCTTACTTAAACGATTCAGCTTCATTTTTGTACCACCACAATTTGCAAAATTTGATTTGTACAAAAACAACAACATGCAGAATAAAAACATTTCTTCGATCGTACTCCCTTTTTGGTACAGATTCCATAGTACTCAGAAACAACTAAGTGTATAAAATATTTACAATAAAATGGCAATGCTATACCTTCTATTTTTGGAACATTTGTGGTAGTTTCCAAGATACAGGAATCAGGCATTGTGGTTTGATTGATTGGCACACTTGGACTAAACATTTTGAAATCTTGATGCTGATTAGGTGATCAGAAAGTTCATCTGACGATACCTCCATTAGGAGTGCCCTCAGCTCTACACACAGAGTATGATATTGGGATAAAAGATCTGACTTTTTGAGATTTGTTCAATGTGACCTACACACTGTTATATCAAGGATGATAAAAAGACAAACCAACCAATATTTCATCAATAATATATATAAAAGACTTGTGCTTCCATATCATATATCCATCATTACTATTTAATCATTTGACAACCAAGGTCCTAATGGACTAAATACTGAGTGCATATAATGTAATTAAATATAAGCATGCTACTCCTTTTCTTTTATTTACAATTCCCAGGGCCAGACAGAAATACAATAACACCCATTATGATAAATTCACTAATTAGGAAACATTTGTATAACAACAATCACCATAATAACACGCAATCAATTTGTGCGTACCTGTCTTTGTTGCGTATGACAAAGAAGCTATTGATTCGTCACAATTACGCTAAGAAAACAAACAGAAAAACACGATTGTTTGTTTGACCATCCGTACTAATTACAGTGAGGATGGTTTGACCATTAAGACCATCTTGGCCATATTGGTTCAAGTTGACCATTGTGTTATTGACCAGTTGTGTAAATATTAGTGATACTGATGCGAACCTGTTGACCCTCAGCAAACAAAGATCGTGCATATCACTATTGACAGACACCTGACGATAATTACGAGGAATATTCCATGTCCATATGCAATCACAATACTGAAATCGGACATGGCTGGTGAATCGATTCCGAGGTCTCTGGACCTCAGCTTGACAATGACAGTAAACACTAAGTTGGTGTGTCTTCCTAGGACATGTATGTCATAGGGCTGGGACGAGTCTAAATTTACTACCCGGGTACCCAACCACCTATTACCTGACCCTACCCGGGTACCCGCTGTATGTCTTAAGAGATAGATCCAAATGTCCGATTGGGAATGGTTTGACCATAGCCCTGGCAAATGTATTTAGATACTTGTATAAAACGATCTGGTCATGCATACACTGAAGTTGGCGAAAGTTTTATCTTTATTCAAACATATAAAATCAGAAAGAATGGGTGCATAGTCAGAAAGAAATGCGAACATTAGTCACATAAAGTGTAACCATAGAGTTCTAGATGATGTTAGTCATTAAACAATATAATCATGTGACTAACCTCGGGTCCGGGTAGCCCATAGGGTACCTGGGTCCTATTTAGGACCCACCCAACCTGAGTACCCGAGTTACCCATCCCTGCCCTAGTATGTAGGTACATGTACTTGTTTAAATTTCCGAGTTCCCTTCATGAAGTAATTCCCAAAGTCAGTGGCTGTTTGGGTTGATGTTGAGTTTTGGAGAGGTAAAAAGTAATGAAAAGAATGTATTATTTGCAGTGAAATGAATATTGCGATTTTTAAATATTTTGTGTATTTTTGTTGTTGTGAATACACATAGTGTACATACATGTATCGTGATACACATGGTGTACATATATGTATCGTGATACACATGGTGTACATATATGTATCGTGATACACATGGTGTACATATATGTATCGTGATTCACATGGTGTACATATATGTATCGTGATACACATGGTGTACATATATGTATTGTGATACACATGGTGTACATATATGCATCGTGATACACATGGTGTACATATATGTATCGTGATTCACATGGTGTAAATGGAACGGACCCCTAAATTATAAAGATGGGCCGTTGTATGGTATTAAATCAATACGTGTCAACTTTTGACGTGTTTGAAGTATCATTCTGTTAAACTCAATTAGATTTATGCTGCGGGTCATAAAGATGTCTGCCTGTGCATTCACAACAATGAAATGTTTAAAAAAGCTATAAACAGCAAGTAATAAATAAAATACTAAATTTGCTCCCGATTAATACCAATTTGATAAAACTTCATAAAATTGGTATTACACAGGAGTGAGTTTAGTATTCTATATATCAGGAACACTGTATCTTAGTGTGAATATCTGTGTCATATTGTTAAACTAATTGCACCTTTATTGACATCCAGCAGCAGCAACCACATCCCCAGCACAGTTAACAGACAGGTTCACGAATCTCCTCCGACCAAGCACTTATTCCCAACACAAATTAAAGTCATTTGCCAGCCCCCTACAGCTTACAGCTTAAGATGTGATTAAGTATTCATTAATACCCTGATACACCAACTGCTTGTTTCAATAAAAACAGTCTTCAAGTTCACACAGCCTTTATAACAATTACATCAATATAAATTCCTTCTGTGTTTGCTAAACTGGGTTCTTTCTTTGTCGTTTTCCGTAGAATCGGTGAGATCGATATCGGTTGTTCATAGGTGATTATTTCAGTGACAATATTGATCTGCGACAAGGGAGAGGAAGCTGCTCCATAGTCTTGCTTGTTGCGTAACACCGACAAAAATATCAAAATGAATGTCAGGATTTTTAATGTCATTGATTCTTTACTTCTATGCAACATGTTATTTATTTGCCCAGAAAGATTTAATTAAGAAGCATATCGTATGTTCAAGGTTTCTAAAAAGGTTAGAGTTTTGATAATGAAGAAAAATTACTGAATGCTTCATGTATTGCAAGGAATTGGTTTCGAATCAGTGCAGTGATAACGCTGATGCCGTTTTCTTCATTACAGTTTGCGCTTGAGTATGTAGAATTGCACAGTGCACGCAACTCTGGTTGAACCTGAGGCAACAAGCATGAAATTGGCTTCTGTGTTTTGTGATGTATCGAGGCCTGACATCTGACAATATGAATGAATATAACTGAAGTTCTCTGGCTTAGAAGTAAAACATTGAATTGGATTTGCCTTCTAGAACTACAATAATAAAAACATGTTTTTAATAAAGTGGTAAATAGGAAAACAATTTATTTACCTCCTGAAACATTGAACTGGTTTGCACTTTTCTATACTGTGATGCTCTGCACTGCATATGCCTCACTGGAGCACCATGGCATGACATTCGACTCTGTGGCGCTCTTTGTGCCGTGCCATACTCATCAGATACGTGGCACGTGTCATTGTCATGCCGCTCTGTGTCATCCTTCTCCACTTCCTAAGTTAAACCGAAGTCACAAGTTGCATGTGATAAATACTGGATTATCCCTGAATGTATGTGGAAAATCCCTTAAAATTGTATTCTATTCCTAAGCTTCCGAGGCAAGGGAGTTAACTAACTATAAAAGTCCAGTTTCCACCCTTGCAGAACTAGGCTGAAATTAAATTCTGGAGTTACATTTTGGCTGGACTAATGAGTCTATGCATATATAGTCCAATCAAAATCACGTTACTAACTAGAAATCCCGTTCGTAAACATGGATTTCACTGTGCATATTTATGTCTCCTGAAGGATTTGCAAAGCATGTGTACCGCCAACTGGGTGTTGACAAATATTTTGCAAATCTTTTCATGTTTTTAATCAAGTGCTCAAGTGATTGATGCACTTTGTGAGGTAAGGCCTGTTTTATTATTCCCCGCCCAACAAAGTTGGCAGGGGATATAGAAACGAGCTCTGTCGGTTCTTCCGTACGTCCGTCCGTCACGTTTTGTTTCCGGAGCATAACTAATAAACCGTTCAATATTTTTTCCTCAAACTTTGCAGGTCTGTCAGGTACATGCTGAACTGGTGCCTTTTGCTGTTTAGAAATTTTAGAAAGTTTTATTTTTTACGTTTCCATGGCAGCAAGATGGACTTAGGTTCCAAACTCTTCTTTTTTTTACAATTTCCATGACAAGTTCCACCTCGGTTAAAAAAGTTAGGGTTTGTTTAGATTTAATAAGGTCATAAATTCGGCAACAGGGGCAGGGGATATGGCCACATTAGTGGCAAACTCTTGTTACAATATAGATCTTGATTATTGTTAGAGTCGTCTTGACTGGGTGCTGTCATTTTGTTTGATGCAATTGCAAGTGATATGAGAGGTAGAATCTGATTGGTCAGTAGGAGGGACACAAAAGGGATGTAACTCGTATTAACCACTGGTGGGGCTACGATTAAGCCTTGAAATTCCAGCCCAGTTCGGCAAGGATGAAAACTGGACCCTTGCCTTAGGAAAATGAGATGATCATAACTCCCTTACTTTAACATACATCATCATACAAATAGTTGTGGGTCAGGGCGATGGTCAAGTGATATGAGGGGTAGAATCTGATTTGTTAATAGGAGGGACATAGAAGGGAAATAACTCGTAATAGCCACTGGTGGAGCTACGATCGAGCCCGGAAATTCCAGCCTAGTTCGGCAAGGGTGAAAAAAGGACTTTCATAGTGAGTTAACGTCCTTGCCTCGGGAAGATTTATTGAAGACTCTAATGTCATGCGCTCACAAAGTGCAATTCAGCCTCTGTGGTGATAAATGGAAAATAGCACTAATTGCAGCTGTTGAACTATAACAATGACAAACCCATTATTGTCCTTGGAACCAGATCTCTACAGAGTTGCTAATACCTGATGGACAATATTTGTACAGTATAGATTCATACGATTGTGTCAGGTTGGTGTGAAGGTGGAGGCGTAGGCTGGGGGCTTTCAAGTGAGGACAATATGATCATATCAATTACAGTATCTCATCACTCACAGAAACATATATCCATGGAGTTACTGTCACTTTCTTTGTTGTGTAGTGTGAAGCAGTATATTCACTTACCAAGGCAACCTCAGAGTTGCAGTGAGCCATTCAGGGTAGTCTTAGTCCCCAATTACCTACACCAGTCGTAAGAGGCGACTAAATAGATTGGGTGTCATTTACCCTGCTGTTACTCCTAATATCAATCACTGGTCCAGACTTGATTAATAGTTGCTGTATTACGAATATTGCTGACTGCATTCTAGACTGCTGGTTTGATAGTGCTAGCCCACTGAGATGCCATGATGCAGCGGAACAGGTGAGGTGGTGAGGTGAAATTGGGTTTAATGTCGCGTCCAAGATTATTGCACTTATATATAGCGATGTGCATGTGTGTGTGTGTGTGTGTGTGTGTGTCTGTGTGTGTGTCTGTGTCTGTGTCTCTGTGTGTGTGTCTGTGTGTGTGTGTCTACTTTTACTAGTCCGTACTGATGCTGATTTATAGTGCTAGCACACTAATAACCATGCCGCAGTTTAACATGAATACCCCACTCGGACACAGTATACTGACTCCGAGCGGACCAGTCCTTGTTTTATCTCCTTAATGCCGAGCACCAGACAGGGTAACAACAAATACCATATTTTAACGTCTTTTGGAATGATGCAGCTGGGGATTGAACCCCGGACCTTCCACTCTCGGCGTGGACGCTCTACCACAAGACCACGGAGACGGTCCAGTTTAACAGATACCACCTACACGCAGTGTACTGACTCGGAACCAACCAGGCCTAGTTTTATTCCCTCAATACCAAGCATCAAGGGTATCAAAAAGTTAATCTTTTAATGTCTTTTATTATGACACAGCTGGAGATTAAACCACAAACCTTCCACTCACCAGGCTCCAACACTAGACCATGGAGGTAGTAACTATTTGTCAGAAGCTCCTTTCAGCATTGGTAATCATCTTGTATATTCATAAGCAAGATCTGACTCTAGTTAGTGATTCATATAGTAGGTTGTTTCCATTACTCTGACTTGACAAAGATGTCTTACATGGAAGACAAGAATACCCTGGGAACAAATTACTTATAATCCCATCACTGCCCTCTGATGTCACCAGGGAATATCTGCTGTGGATAATGTGTTTGTTTCGCCATGGACCCAGCACTCCTCCTCAGGGAACAGTCTTCATATTGTGCATAAATATTGTTCCTGGAACAGTCCATCCCCCTCTCCTCTCCCCTCCCCCCCTGTGTGTAAGAGTGGACGCTGCCTTGCATCTACAAGTCATGAGGAGATAGCCATGCAAGTGGAATACACAATAACATACAAACACATGAAATGACCACATTATCCTCTCTGTTGATAAATTCTTTTTTGGCAACCCTTATATGCCAGGATTCAACCGAGCTTGTAAGAGATCGGCTATCCAGTGAGCCTGCCAATATCTTAATGATGTCATTTTATGTTCTTTTTCGAAAGATACAAGTCTGAGTCATTTTGCATGATGTCATATATTTTTTAATCTACCCAATACAGACTGATGCCGACAACAGGCCTTGCCTTGGAGGTTTGTGATCGCTGCACATTCTCTGTCATTATACTTGCAGTTAAGTCTTCAAATTGAAGATAGGATGTTTGTCAGATAGATCTGTGCAGAACATTTAATGTGAAAACATGTTTGTCAGACAGGTCTGGGCAGAATATTTGATGTGAAGACATGTTTGTCATGATAGATCTGTGCAGAACATTAAATGTGAAGACATGATATTTGTCAAGATAGACCTGTGCAGAACATTAAATGTAAAAACATGATATTTGTCAAGATAGATGTCAGCAGAACATTAAATGTGAAGACGTGTTATTTGTCTAGATAGATGTCAGCAGAACATTTAATGTGAAGACGTGTTATTTGTCTAGATAGATGTCAGCAGAACATTAAATGTGAAGACATGATATTTGTCAAGATAGATGTCAGCAGAACATTAAATGTGAAGACATGATATTTGTCAAGATAGATGTTAGCAGAACATTAAATGTGAAGACATGTTTGTCAAGATAGATCTGTGCAGAACATTAAGATGTGAAGACATGTTTGTCAAGATAGATCTGTGCAGAACATTAAGATGTGAAGACATGTTTGTCAAGATAGATCTGTGCAGAACATTAAAATGTGAAGACATGTTTGTCAAGATAGATCTGTGCAGAACATTAAATGTAAAGAGTGAGTGAGTATGGTTTTACGCCGCCTTTAGCAATATTCCAACAATATCACAGCGGGGGACACCAGAAATGGGCTTCACACATTGTACCCATGTCGGGAATTGAACCCAGATCTTCGGTGTGACGAGCTAACGCTTTAACCACTAGGCTACCCGACCGCCCCTTAAATGTAAAGACATGATATTTGTCTAGCTAGATCTGTGCAGAACATTAAATATGAAGACATGATATTTGTCAAGATAGATCTGTGCAGAACATTAAATGTGAAGACATGATATTTGTCAAGATCTCTGCAGAACATTGAATGTGAAGACATGATATTTGTCAAGATAGATCTGTGCAGAACATTGAATGTGAAGACATGATATTTGTCAAGCTAGATCTGTGCAGAACATTGAATGTGAAGACATGATATTTGTGTAGATAGATATGTGCTAGATGTCAGCAGAACATTCAAGCCTAAGACGTGTCTGTGTTCAACATTACAGTGGAGCCTAAGTGTGGACCATTGCTTGTACAACACAAGGCCTCACCTGCCACTTAATTTATTATAAGCTCTGCCTTTGGTCAGGAATTTCTGTCACAAACTGAAAATACTAGACTCACGTACTTCATATAGCCCCCACTGAAGTTACATACATACCGTATTCGACATAATAAGCGCCCCGCTGTAATATGCACCCACGTCGAGATTTGCTAATATATTGGCTAGTGAACAATCCCAATTAGCACCCCTTCCGACCCCTTTTCGCATATAATACGCACTTTTGTGACATATGCACCCTTTATTATTGCCAATGAAATTTGGAAAAATATATCTGTCGTACATAAACATTTCAGGCTGTCATCATAAACCACGAAATGTATCTTTCAACTCTGTTTTTTTTCATCAAAATAATATTCTAATAAGAGCCCCCTAGTTCTAATTTTGAGAGCTCCCTGGGCGCTTATTTCATCGAATATGGTAATCCCTTTAGTAATGTATCCAGTTAATAGGAGCACCTGCCTGGGGCGTGATCCAGTTCATCCTGCTGTAGCTGTTCTTGAAGTCTCTAAGGCTGTTTAATGAAGACCTACACATGGTGACCTCGTCTCCCACTCTCCGTACCTGAGCATCCTTTACTATCATTGAGTAAGAAATAACTGACTTCTGAAGAAAAGTATGTGTACAACTGCAAATATCACTTCAGTGTATTGTTTACGTCATCAGGATGGCACTGTTGAAGTCAATCAAATCTTATTGTGACATAAGGTCAGACTGACGTCACACTAGAAACATCATAGCTGACAATCAAGAAATGTGGTTTTCGAAGATGGCGGTTGTGATCATTTTCCTAAAGAGGAGCTCAAAAGGATTAAGAAATAATAGGTAATAAACAAATTATTACACATATGTGCCATACTGATTTTACGAAACTTTTGTAAGAATACTTGTATTACCTGTGCTCTTGCTCAGCAAGTAAAAGAATTCATGGAATAATCTTTATGTATGTCATACTTCTGACATGGAACACTGTGTTTCTTGTGAAACTTAACTAAGAGAAACAAAAACATTTCCATAATCTGTCCTCTGTATAGTTCCAACCCTCACACCTGTTAACACTCACAACCAGGTGGGGCGGTCTGGTAGCCTAGTGGTTAAAGCGTTCGCTTGTCACGCCGAAGACCCGGGTTCGATTCCCAACATGGGAACAATGTGTGAAGGCCATTTCTGGTGTCCCCCGCCATGATACTGCTGGAATATTGCTAAAAGCGGCGTAACACCATACTCACTCACTCACAGGCTTCGAGTCACACGTGTACTGGTATATCCTATAAACTTGTGTCAATGAATCACTTTCAAATAGTGATGCTATCAGATGATCATATCCTGCCTCACTAGTGACCCCTGTCACAGACACATGCAAAGGCAAGTCAAGTGTTAACCTGAACAACCAAAATAATTTTAAAAAACCCAAAACATATTCAAAATAGGGAATAGTATCTATCATCATATTAGACACTGTGTCTACCATAAAACCTTTTTTAAAACCTTTACGGAATGCTGTAATCTGGATCCAACATATTTTGAGTAATAGTCATTTTACAAACGTCCATCTGTTACATGTTGCAATATTCAGAAGGTAGTCTCAAACAGATGAAGACAGCATATGTGGAACAGACTGTGTAAGCATGTGGATTACTTGGCATTGATCTGCTAGATTGTCACTGGAAAAAATGTATAATGTCAGATATAGCATAACAGTTAACGTTCTAAGGTTTTTATTGATGTACCTAAGTAAAAATAAATTAGTCTCTATGACTGTGTTCAGAAACTTGCCTTGAGCAAGAGATCACTGCTATAATTATTTATCACTTGTTACTGGATCTGTTCCTTGAAATGATGCATTGGTGAAGCAAGCAATACCCCATTGTGGAGCTAATAATATCATTGTATGTATATAACAGTCTCTCTAAGTTGGCTATCTTTGTCATGATACTGATTGTGAGAATTCAAGTTTCTTGTATAATGACATCTCATGTTAAGGGTCTCTAGTGTCCATTAGAACCTCTAAAACATTTTCCTTATATATGTAATAGATGCACCTTCAGAAAGCTATATATTGTGGATACACCTTCAGAAAGCAATCTTCTAATGGATACACCTTCAGATGCAATCTCCTAATGGATACACCTTCAGATGCAATCTCCTAATGGATACACCTGCAGATGCAATCTCCTAATGGATACACCTTCAGATGCAATCTCCTAATGGATACACCTGCAGATGCAATCTCCTAATGGATACACTCTCAGAAAGCAATCTCCTAATGGATACACCTTCAGATGCAATCTCTTAATGGATACACCTTCAGAAAGCAATCTCCTAATGGATACACCTTCAGAAAGCAATCTCCTAATGGATACACCTTCAGAAAGCAATCTCCTAATGGATAAACCTCTAGAAAGCTCTATCTTGTGAATACAGTTTCAGAAAGCTCTATCTTTTTATGAAAACACCTTCACAAAGTTCGACCTTTTTATAGATACACCTTCAGAAAGCACTATCTTGTCATGGATACACCTTCAGAAAATTCTGTCTTGTTGTAGATACACCTTCAGAAAGCACTATCTTGTCATGGATACACCTTCAGAAAACTCTGTCTTGTTGTAGATACACCTTCAGAAAGCACTATCTTGTCATGGATACACCTTCAGAAAGCTCTGTCCTGTTGTAAATACACCTTCAGAAAGCAAGTTGTTAACTTCTCTAGTAATGCCAATCTACAATTACATATTATACACTTGTGGTAGATGTTAAGTAAGGGACCTCTTCACTAACCTGAGCCCTGTGTTGAAATAGCTTTTTGTACTGACAAATTGTACTTTCAAAGTTTTTGATAAATTTTTTATGCATCCAAAATGGCTTTCATTTCTTTAATGGCTGTATCACATGTGTGCCGGTCTTTTCTAGTTTGGTTCAGACCCATTGATGGAACTTACTGGAATAGAACATTATCCACAGTTCATCCTCAGGGAAATAGTATGTCTGGAAGTGATGAATACTTGGTTTTTTTTATGTTTTATGTTTCTGTTTTATTTCTGTTTTACTGTTCTTTTGTTGTAGTAATCTCTGAATAACTAGTTTTATAAATGTTTCACAACCATGATAAGAACTTTTGTTTTGATTAGTGTAGCACAACAAAATCAGATTTAGGAGGCAAATTCATAGTTAGATTATTATTTGCAAAGATTGCGTTAAGCATTTAAGGCCTTGTTTTTTAATTGCTTGGTTTGAGGAAAAAAACTTTAGGATCAGTCATAGAAAGATAAAACACTTTATATAAGTGTCAGTAGGGTTAAATAAAAATAAAATAGATTTTTAATGAATAGTCAAAGAATTAGTCTCCCTGATCTATTTTTAATTTTTTAATTTCTAAAATCAGTTTTTCAAAATAGTGTCGGTAAATCCATAAATAAAAGTGAAAATCCCATTTCCATTATCAAAAGAAATCTCTGCTAAAAACGTAGTCATTGTCATTTTCCATTTACAGCATCAACATGTGTTTGTGATTCACTATCAAGTACCAGGTGTTCATGAAACGGTGAGCATATCCTGCTCCACTGGTTGAACCCATCACAAACACATGCAAAGCAAGTCAAAGTTCATTTGAACAAAGACAGGGAACATGTGGTACAAGTCAAAATAGGAAATAGCATCGGATATCATTTTGGTCACAGATGCTTCAAATTTGGAAAAGTATTCACATGGGTGCCATAAGATGTTTTCAAAGCTTTAGTGAGACCTTGAATGTTGTAACCTTAGTCAAACAGCTTTTCAGCAAGAGTCGTATGACACTTTTTGAAATCTGTATAGAAAGAGCATGCTTAATTGTACCTCAAAAGAATAATGTGAAATGTAGATGCCAAAGGTTGAAGCTGCTGGAATATTGCTTGACAAGCAGGAAAGTTGACTGTTGGAAGTCATCCCTCTTGTCATACAGTCTTGAGGGTATTAATGTCACTGTGAATCTTTATGCATAGTTATAAACCTTCTGATGACGTCACACTACAGTCACAGAAGGTTTTTCAAGATGTTGGTAAACTTCCAAGGCAGGCGGCAGGCAATATCAATAATGCCCGGGGCGTTCCTGTTGAATGCCCGGGACTTGATGAATACATTTCAATTGTAATACCTAAGTTTTACAATTAACGTTTTAGAAACTTAACTCTTGATGTGAGTGAGTGAGTGAGTGAGTGAGTATGGTTTTACGCCGCTTTAGCAATATCACGGCGAGGGACACCAGAAATGGGCTTCACACATTGTACCCATGTCGGGAATCGAACCCGGGTCTTCGGCGTGACGAGCGATTGCTTTAACCACTAGGCTACCCGACCACCCTGCCTCTTGATGTGAACACAGTTGTGTTTGATGATTGGTCAAAAGTCAATAAAAAATATAACATGGAAATTCCATGATGTGAATCAAACCTGCAACCTCACATATCGTGTTAAGTTTTGTAACACACTGTTTTCCCACTGAGCTACTTGGGTAGGTGATGAGAAGTTGTTCAGTTTATCTTGTCATGACTCTAGCTGGTCCATGCTGCATGTAGTTTTTCTCTTGCAGGCTTTGAGTGAATTCTTTTTATACCGTGATACACTGTATTGTTTCACTGTAATGTATGTCAATGTTTTCTTATTTTTTCTGGTATTTCTTGCATAGAGACGGTTTATAAGATTGATAAAACCTCATCCTCTGTTTTGGTTGTAAATGTAAAACCTTGAGCTCAGGCTTTTCCCTCGCTCGCGGGTTTTACATTTTCACTGAAACCTTGGAGGCGTGTTTTATCCTATACATCTCACAATGAAACAGATGAGGGGGTTTCACTGGTCTCTTAATTTCTGGAGCAGGTGGGTAATTCAGGGTAGAAGGGAATTCATCCCGTGCAGATATGGGGTAGAGTAGGTCTTCAACAACCCATGCTTGCCGTAAAAGGCGACTATACTTGTTGTAAGAGGCGACTAACGGGATTGGGTGGTCAGGCTTGCTGGCTTGATTGATGCATGTCATTGTATCCCAATTGCGTGGATCGATGCTCATGATGTCAATAAACTGGATTGTCTGGTCCAGACTCGATTATTTACAGACTGACGTCATATAGCTGGAATGTTGCTGGGTGCGGAGTTAAAAAACAAAGAAACAAACATGAAGGGAATTCAGTTATTGTATGATATCAGATAATTGATATACCTTCTTAACTTCTTGGCCAAATTTGTCTGTTTTAATTTTGCTAATCTGATCAGAAATTATGATTCAAACAGATCAGTAAATAGGGGGCACAAGAAGGCATGAACAACATAATGCCTAAATATATTAACCACATAACAATAAGATATTTTTCTTCAAGAGAACATGAATATTTGTGGATAGAAATATTCATATTTAAATATACTACTGAAACATTTTAAGAATCAGCAACTCTGTAGTTAATATGACATGCCATATGACAAATTAACTATAGTAATTAGGGCTGGGACGAGTCCAAATTTACAACCCGGGTACCCACCCCCCAATTACCCGACCCTACCTGGGTACCCGCTGTAGGTCTCAAGAGATAGGTAAAACATGTCCGATTCGGAATAGTTTGACTTTACTCCTGTCAAAATAAATTTAGATACACGTATAAAACGATCTGGTCATGCATATACTGAAGTTGACTGATGTTTTATCATTATGCAAACATCTAAAGTCAGAAGGAATATGTGCAAAGTCAGAAAGAAACTTGAACATTTATCCCTCATAGTGTAACCATAGAGTTCTAGACAATTTTTGCCGTTAAACAATATAATCATGCGACTAACCACAGGTCTGGGTAGTCCTGTGAGTACCCGGGTCCTACTCAGTACCAAACTGATCCGGGTACCCGAGTTACCCATCCCAGCCTTAATAGTAATATAAAAGAATCTGGTGATCCTAAACCTTTTTTGAGTGGTATATTACTCTCAAATTCTACATGAAGCAACATTCAACTGACGATGTCATGCAGTACAAGTAGGTCAGGCAATAAGATTACAGTGCAGCGTCACAGTGTAAGAACATGGTGGGCAACCCACTGTAAGAGATGAGAAACCTGTCATAAAATGAGAAGTAATTCACTTGTCTTTTGACAGAAAACACCCTACTTTTTTATGATTCCCAGGGAATTGCTTCATATTGGTAATCGATTGACTTACGATTAAGGGTTTCGTCACCTTCATGTAGGGATAACATATTACATCAAAGCACCCACAAAACACAGCTATAGTTGCACCCTGAACACAAAAACATTTCAGCAGACATTGTTCAACCAAACTCACTCACTAACTCCCTTTCTCATATGGAGCTGGGCATGTTTAAGGATGCTTATAAGGAAGCAAGGACAGAGACAGAGGACAGAGGACTTGATGAGGTCCTTTGAACTCCAACAAAACCATTAAATGTAATTTCAAAGAAGACAGAGCCATTGGAGATCCTTGTGAGTCTTTTTGCTATCAGTTGAATGAAGCAGGTCTTAACACTGAAGTCTCCATTCAAGACTCGTTATTTTGAGAACCGATGCTTGATAAGGAAATCAAAATGATTTCTTTTTTATGTTGACAATTTATCAAGGTATTGCAATGTCCTTTTTTAGGAGTTCAAGGATTGTGATTGTAATGATGTAGTCGTGATGCCATCTTGATTCAGATGAGAAATGACCAAAAAAGCAGCAGTGAAAAGACAAAAAAAGGATTGAATCTGGCTCCGTGATTTATTAAGCATTAGTTCATTTCTATCTGTTGATTTCTAGACATGTGTTTTTGTTATGCTGGACTGCAGTGGAAAATATATAATAGTGGATATATAAAAATGTTACGTAAGCGATGTAAGTGAAAAATAATTTAATTGAGTTTGATATTTGTTAGTGTGTAGTAAATCTGTTTCATTCATCAAATTCAGAATGAAAAATACTGAAACCCCCACAGTTAGTGATTTGAATTGCATTTTTGAAAATACAATCCATTCTTACATTCTTACAAGGTGAATCAATGTCAGTTAATAATTTGAGAAAGGTAACAGATCTTCTTCACCTGGTTGTTCCTTGGTTAGGTCTCAGGGATGACCAATCTTGTTTGGTTTGTTTGTTATTTAATGCTGCACTCAGCAATATTCCAGCTATATGATGGTGGCATGTAAATATTCAAGTCTGGACCAGACAATCCAGTGATTGACATCATGAGCATCGATCCATGCAATTGGGATATGATGACATGCATCAACCAAGTCAGTGAGCCTGACCTCCCGATTCTGTTAGTCGCCTCTTACGACAAGCATAGTCGCCTTTTACGGCAAGCATGGGTTGCTGAAGACCTATTCTACCCCGGATTTTCACAGGTCGGACCAATCTTGACTGCCCACTCTAAATAAAGGTTGGATGTTTTCTTAAGCCAATGAGATATCAGCTTTCTAACATGTTGTGGCTCCATGTCTTCACCACCTTGATACAGATATTTGATTTTTACAATAAGAAACCCACACGGAACACAATGCCCTTGATGGCCCTCCCTAGCAGGTATAGATGTGATGGCGCTCTGATATGACAGGGTTTCTAAAATATCCACAATAAAATTTTGACATGGACTTCATACAGAAAAGGTGATTGAAGTTCATTTCAAGGTACAAAAATCAGATATAATGGTCTTAATGCTTTGACAACTCGGACAGAGAGGTTAGAAACCTTGGACGCAATTGGACGTTTAGAAAGTTCACCTGACATTACCTTATATGGAGGTGTCCTCAGATCTTGATGCAATTGAATTAGCTCACACTATTGACCACTAGCTTGCCTGCACTCACGTATTGAGTCAAACATCCGATTATGATATGATACTTAATTGTAACAAAGTTTATTGTACAAAAGATTTCTTCAACCTAAATTAGCCTTCATTATGTCAAGAAGCCTTTGACTGAACTGTGTTGTCAACTAATAATAGGCTATATATTTTGAACATATTTCCAAACCAATCAGGGGCATGCTCAAAGCGCTATTATTACTCCGGTCACTGGACCAATGTGCATTCAAGAATCATTCTCAACTCCCTAGGGAGTATTCAACCCAAGCTGCCTGTTGGGTACTACAAGGTTAGCAGCCGCATTGCCATCTCATCCTACCAGGTACCCATTCACTGCTGGGTGAACAGAGGCATGTTTCAAAGAAAGTCACTTGCCCAAGGAGATGCCACACGTGTTACATGTGCTTCAGTGTGGGGCAGGACCAAAGCCCTAGAAACTCTCATGAGCAGGGGCGGTTGGGTAGCCTAGTGGTTAAAGCGTTCGCTCGTCACGCCGAAGACCCGGGTTCTATTCCCAACATGGGTACAATGTGTGAAGCCCATTTGTGGTCTCCCCTGCTGGATATTGCTGGAATATTGCTAAAAGCGGCGTAAAACCTCACTCACTCACTCACTCACTCACTCACTCACTCACTCTCATGAGCCAATTGAGCTGCCGAAATGAGGTCACCCATCCAAGGATTCTCCGTGACCAACATTGCTCAACTTGACCTGATTTGTGACCTGTGCACTGTGTACAGGACCATGCGCCACCACTATTGACGTGTCTTCAAAGTCTATTCAATACGTGGACAATCAAAGGTCAAGAGGGGAGAAAGTTATGTCATGGCCTTCATCAGGTGATCACATTATTTACAAAATCAACTCACGCCATTCAGAGATCATGAAGATATAATGTCGACATATACTAGACAAAGACCATATAGATGTTCAGACAGCTAAACTAATTGAGCATTGAATAGAGAGTGTCAGAAGGTCAAGTATGTGTGAGTTGTTTTGAACAGTATTTCAGTTATATCACCTGAAGTGATGCAGGTAAGGTGAGGTGAGGTGAGGTGAGGTGAGGTGAGGTGGGGTGAGGTGGGGTGGGGTGGGGTGGGGTGGGGTGGGGTGGGGTGGGGTGGGGTGGGGTGTGGTGGGGCGGGGTGGGCCTTTACTAGTCTGGACTTATGCTGGTTTTATAGTGCTACCCCACTGAGATACCATGCTGCAGTTTAACATGAATACCCCACTCAGAAACTGTTTCCTGACTCAGAGCTGACCTGCCCTTGTTTTATCCCCTTGATGCCAAGCACCAGGCATGTCAACAACAAGTATACAGGTATTAGACATTTGCCACTTTGGTGAAAACCACACAGATATGATATCTGACAAACCTACACAAGTTCAGGATGTATTGCAACACCTCAGATGAGAGGGACACCCATGTCCTTCGATGGTCAAGAAGAAAAAGATTTATATCAATGGTCAATACCATCTGAATGCATTAGTTCCATCATTACAAAACAAACTCATTCACCAGCTACAAATGTCAAAGGATCATAATGAGCTGGTAACTAATTGTAAACTAAGTTCAACCAACAAGAGATTGAAAGATCAGACAAAAGACTTCAGAGATAATCAAACAGCCAAACTAATTGTCCATCTCACAGTCAATATCAGAGGTCAAGAAGCGAGAAGCATGTATCTCCTGAAATCCTGCTTCAGATGACAATAGCTCAGCATGTTCTAGGATGAGGATGATCTCAAGGTGAAAACTGATCACTCCGATACAGTGACAACATCCACACCAACTCGACCTGCGTTGAGCTCTTAGGACCTTTTAATTAACTACTTATATCACCACATGTGTTGGTGGTGATGAGACCCTCCTCCTGCTGCTGTGTGTCTTTGATGTGAGGAGCTGTGGCCCAGCATGGTCACGGTGGATTTCTTGGCGATAATTACCGCAGAATGCCTGATTGATCTGTGAAGACTCTGTTGATGTGTCGCCATTGATTCTGGCTGCGGGTGTTTGCACAGTGGCCATCAACAGTCTGAGTGAGCTCAATATGTGCAACAATTAAAGACAGCCCTAAGATCTTTGAGGATCGAGAACATTTCCATAACCTTTCCAGACAAATTTGATTGAATAAATTCATCAATACTGGAAAAAAATACTGGACACACTGTGTGTCCGACCTGATTGTCATTCCATGACAAAGATCTTGAGTTGATTCATGTAATATTTAATTATTCTGCTTACTGGAGTACTTTAAGAAATAATGTACATTTTGTTAAATCGATTCTGTCATGTTCAACTGTGGTTTAATTGCTCTTACAAGAGCATGAAGGGTTATCCAGCTGGAGTGATTGAACGTGAAGGTTGTTGACATTCATACTTGGTTGAAGCCTGAAGCTGTTCCTGGTGAAATGGTTTCTAATGCAATGATCATTAAACTTAACAGACCTTGTGCTTATAAAGAGCAAGGGACTGATAAGGCTAAGATCAGGTGTTTGGTAGATATATATCTTCAGAGGCATTGTGTTGGATGAAAATGGAATAGCTGTGTAAAAATATTGATTAAAGGTTACATATAAGGTGAAGGTTAAAGACTTCAGCTTGATAGTGGGTGTGGTTTTGTGTCCACTGTACTACTTGAAATGTTGTGTATCAGTAGTCCTTAAATGGATTAGTAGTCCCATGCCCTCCTACTCACCCATTGAGACATTTTTCCATCCTCTCCTACTCACCCATTGAGACATTTTCCCCTGCTCTCCTACTCACCCATTGAGACATTTTCCCCTGCCCTCCTACTCACCCATTGAGACATTTTTCCATCCTCTCCTACTCACCCATTGCGACATTTTTCCATCCTCTCCTACTCACCCATTGAGACATTTTCCCCTGCCCTCCTACTCACCCATTGAGACATTTTTCCATCCTCTCCTACTCACCCATTCAGACATTTTTCCATCCTCTCCTACTCACCCATTGAGACATTTTTCCATCCTCTCCTACTCACCCATTGAGACATTTTTCCATCCTCTCCTACTCACCCATTGAGACATTTTTCCATCCTCTCCTACTCACCCATTCAGACATTTTCCCCTGCCCTCCTACTCACCCATTGAGACATTTTTCCATCCTCTCCTACTCACCCATTCAGACATTTTTTCATCCTCTCCTACTCACCCATTGAGACATTTTCCCCTGCCCTCCTACTCACCCATTGAGACATTTTTCCATCCTCTCCTACTCACCCATTGCGACATTTTTCCATCCTCTCCTACTCACCCATTGAGACATTTTCCCCTGCCCTCCTACTCACCCATTGAGACATTTTTCCATCCTCTCCTACTCACCCATTCAGACATTTTTCCATCCTCTCCTACTCACCCATTCAGACATTTTTTCATCCTCTCCTACTCACCCATCGAGACATTTTCCCCTGCCCTCCTACTCACCCATTGAGACATTTTTCCATCCTCTTCTACTCACCCATTCAGACATTTTTTCATCCTCTCCTACTCACCCATTGAGACATTTTCCCCTGCCCTCCTACTCACCCATTGAGTCATTTTTCCATCCTCTCCTACTCACCCATTCAGACATTTTCCCATGCTCTCCTACTCACCCATTGAGACATTTTTCCATCCTCTCCTACTCACCCATTGAGACATTTTTCCATCCTCTCCTACTCACCCATTCAGACATTTTCCCATGCTCTCCTACTCACCCATTCAGACATTTTTCCATCCTCTCCTACTCACCCATTGAGACATTTTTCAATCCTCTCCTACTCACCCATTGAGACATTTTTCCATCCTCTCCTACTCACCCATTCAGACATTTTTCCATCCTCTCCTACTCACCCATTCAGACATTTTCCCCTGCCCTCCTACTCACCCATTCAGACATTTTTCCATCCTCTCCTACTCACCCATTGAGACATTTTTCAATCCTCTCCTACTCACCCATTGAGACATTTTTCCATCCTCTCCTACTCACCCATTCAGACATTTTTCCATCCTCTCCTACTCACCCATTCAGACATTTTCCCCTGCCCTCCTACTCACCCATTCAGACATTTTTTCCATCCTCTCCTACTCACCCATTGAGACATTTTTCCATCCTCTCCTACTCACCCATTGAGACATTTTTCAATCCTCTCCTATGCATCCATTGAGACATTTTTGCAATCTAACCCAATGACACACATTTTCCCTTCCTATCCAATCCCACCCAATGACACACATTTTCCCTTCCTATCCAATCCCACCCAATGACACACATTTTCCCTTCCTATCCAATGCCACCCAATGACACACATTTTCCTGCTGTATCGTCCCACTGTACCCAGTGACACCCATTCCCTAAACATACCCACACGCAAGCAAACATCCTGGCTACCTCAGAGGTGGAACTATTGATTGATGCTGCACTGAAGTGCACAAGTCATGGGAGTGATGTTTGCCTACATACATAATTCCACTTCATTGTCAAGTGGTATTTGGTCAGTTGTTGATGTAGAGTTGTCCCCAGTTTGTTTCAGTTTAGTCTACGTACTTCAAAGTGATGTATCATCTGCATCACATATCAGTGGATGGACATGGACATGCAACATAAGCAATGGACCATCTGCTGGTGGGTCAAGGTGCATCGGTGGCTCAAACGCCTAAGTTGACGCAATTTTGTGCAGAGTGCAATCACTTTGGAAAGCTATGATCGTGGGTTCGAAACCCTGTCTTCCCGGATTATGTAACACATGTTATATTTGGGATAACACTTTCTTAATAAAGTACAGATTTTTGTAAAAATATTTTGGGGGTGGGTGGGGTGGTTGAATCAATGAAAGTCTGTAGTCTAGATCACATTATGTTTCTAGGTTTGTCAGCACCATACTCCTGAGGCTCTCAGTCTTTCCTCCCACATAAAGCTGACACACCATGATATATCTGACATACTGTTCAAAGCAGCTTAAAACCAGACTCACTCACTCACTCTGCTACTCAATCATGTAAATAGAAGAATCAATCTCATTAAAATCAGACCTTAGTTCTCGCTACTGCTAAACAAAGATCTGGAGACATCCCATTAGGGCTCACGTAAGAACAACCTTTCATCCGACCAATCAGAGTCTCCCTTACCAGATTATGAAAGTAACAGTCGGAATATGATTTCTAATCATGCAACCTTGAAATCTTTATTCCGAACGAAAGTTACGAGTTAAACGACTGAATCCATTCAATCTAGACATTCCAGAATGTTCTTTTCTTCAGGTTTCAAATTTGTAATCGGGAATTTGTCAAAATATGTTTCGAAGCGTAGTCGCCAATTTGAAATTAGTGCCGTAAAGCACGGGAAAGCTGCCTTCTGATTGGTCATTCCATTGGTCAGTCAAAGTTTGCGCAAGTCGGTGTGACGTGAGCTGTAATGGGATGTCCTCAGATCTTTGTTTAGCGGTAGCGAGAGCTAACATCTGATTTTAATGAGATTGATAGAAGAATCAGCACTTTTTTTTTTGATCAACCACCACATTTTAAAAACATATTCTACACAATTGATCATGGCTACATTTCACAGAGTCAATGTGAAACTATGGGAGTTATGACTATCGTAATGTAACAAACGCTTTGTGAATCAAACCAATATATTTGAACTCATTACCAGTAAATCCATTCTTATCAATGCCATTATCATAACTTGCATGCCAAATTTTGAAGCAGTCATTGTGCAGCTGAGGCAACATTTTTTTCTGTTTTTTTGTTTATGGATTCAATCAACTGGAGCAAAAACTACATCCAGAAAAGTGAAATGAAAATATTTTAAATCTACTTTATTTGCACATCACTCCATCTTGATTCACTGGAGACATGAGAAATCATACAAAGTTCAAGTATTAATTTTTAGAATATTAATATATTAATTGAATATTTAATGGAATGTATATGTATTCTATGGCTACTGCAATGCTCTTGTATAGAGAGCAAAGCATTTTCAGAATTATACTGTAAAATACAGCAAATTAAACAGTATTTGCATATATGTTTCCCACCAAACCAGCCTTCCAAAATGCTACTGTATCATATTCTTATATTTTTATTTTGATCTAAGCCAAGTGTGAAAACTCTAATTCATAACATATTGGTAAGCGAGCAGTGGTCCAGTGAGCGCATACCATTAACCATCTTAGTGTTTCAATTGTCAATGTTGCTGTATTTAACACAGCCAAATGACAGTCATCATGCAAGATCTGGCAGCAGATAGGGGGATAAATTTTCGTATTATGTTGCAGAAAGCTTTAGACAATCTATATCACAGCCTTGCACAATTTCCTCTTCTTTAGGATTGGTTGTGTATTGTCAACGCCAAGCTGTAAATGTAGCGGCGACCATATTGTTTTTTCTATGAAGTGCAATCCTCTTAGGCGGAAAACATATTACTTCATGAGCATCCGTCACAATAAATGCTGATGAGGCAACAGAGTTGTCATAGAGGCGGTAAGAGGATTGGTGATTGTTGTGGGCCTCGTCTTCTCACAGTTTGTTGCCAATATGGAGCATTGATGAAGAAAGGTGGACCTGCCTTGGCTGACAAATTCCCAAGGATTAAGGGAGAATAAAATTGTGCCTGTCATCGGTTATGGCACTTGATGATGGCAAGCGGGCTTGTTTCACGGTCAATGATTATTCATCATGTTGGTTTAAATTATTGATTTTCGTGATTATTAATTTGAGGGTATCATTTTATGGTTATGATAACAGTCTGTGATTTTAGACCCTCCAAAGCCCCAGTCTAGTACAATTCTATTCAATCTGGTAAGCTCAGCTGTTAATTATATACTGAAGACGTTGCTGAGAGATGAAGTGAGGTGAAATGGGGTTTAACGTCGCGTCCAAGATTATTGCCCTTATATAGCGATGTGCATGCACGTTTGTGTGTGTGTGTGTGTGTGTGTGTGTGTGTTTGTGTGGCTGCTTGTACTAGTCCGGACTGATGACGATTTATAGTGCTAGCTCACTGACATACCATGCCGCAGTTTAACATGAATACCCCACTCAGACACAGTATACTGACTCCGAGCCAACCAATCCTTGTTTTAGCCCCTTAATGCAGAGCGCCAGACAGGGTAACAACAAGTACCATCTTTTAACGTCTTTTGGTATGACGGGGTCGGGGATCGAACCCCAGACCTTCCGCTCTCCGGGCGGACGCTCTACCATTAGACCACGGAGGCGGTCGTGTTGCTGAGAGCCAAGTTGGGGTTAGTAGACTCAAACGTTTATGGAACATATTGTAATAATGATGTAAAGGCAGACAGAATACTTTATGTGGTCAATGACCAATATATGATGTACATACATATACTTGAATAAAAGATACCCAGTGTACCAAGTTTGTTTGTTGTTTAACTTCTCACACAGCAATATTCTAGAAGCTATATGAGTTTGTAAATAATTGAGTCTGGACCAGACAGTCCAGTGATTGACAATATGAGCATTGATCTACACAACTGGGATATGATGACATGTATCAATCAAGTCAGTGGGTCTGACCACCCGATCCTGTTAGGTGCCTCTTACGACAAGCATGGGTTTCTCAAACCAATTCTAATCTGGATCTTAGATAGAAGCATGTGGACAAAACACATGCCATAGTGTTACCCCATGGGAGTCCAATTTTGCTACCCGGGCACCCGACCCCTATTACCCGACACTTCACGGGCACCTGACCCCTATTACCCGACCCTATATGGGCACCTGTGCACACGACCCCCTATTACCCGACCCTACACAGGCACCTGACCCCTATTATCGGACCCTATATGGGCACCCGTTCACACGACCCCCTATTACCCGACCCTATACGGGCACCTGGGCACAAGACCCCCTATTACCCGACCCTATACGGGCACCTGACCCCTATTACCCGACCCTACCCAGGTACCCACTGTAGGTCTCAAGAGTTGGGTAGACTAGTGACTTGTAGTGTAACCATGGAGTTATATTGTCAATTTTGTCATTAAACAATATATCATGTGAATAACCATTGGTCTGGGTAGTCCTGTGCGTACCCGGGTCCTACTCAGGACCCACCCGACCAGTACCCGAGTTACCGTCCCAGCCCTACTACCGGGTACCCATTTAATGTCAGCTGAACAGACATTTATTGCCCAAGATCTAACATATCTCAATTGTAGTTTCTGGCCACCTTCTAAAAGGTAATTTAAATCAAGGTGTACTTTTTCATCCAAATAAAAAAGTCTTAGATGATGTCCCTGTCATGATGAAACTGAAGCAGCAAAGGGATATTTATGCCAACTTAGCCATTATGGAGCTTCAACATCAGATAAGTTGAATCAAGCCCAAGGTTTTGTGATTGTTCAGATCAACTAACAGGTTGATTTTTGCTTGGTATTAACCAAAAAAGACATGAAATAAAATACATTATCGTTCTTGTGTCCGGTAAACTGGCAACAAAAGTTTTAAAAAATTGCAAGAATTTTCAAATCAAATGTCATTTTAATGACATATACTGCTCCCTGATTGTCAATACCCTTGTCATGACGTCATTTGTCTTGTCATGGTGACATAGATCATACATGGAAAGGTCAGTGGTGCACATTTCACTTGACATACATGTTCTATTTATTTGAGTGATGATATGTCTCTGTCTCTGTCTCTGAAATGTACTATCCACATGAATTCTTAACAAAATCCGTATAACAAATATGGATCTCCAGCTGAATAAACAAAAAGTAAATGAAAATGCAGAGATGACGTGCTATGTTTGTTTTAATCCGGTCCCACTTTTCATTCTGTTACACATTTTTCCTGGCCATTTCTTTCCAAATTGCATGTGAAACAAAATAGGCTATTGTATTTTTTAAACATTCTGAGGTCTCTCATCAAAAACAATTCTATGTAAACATGGCATTTTGGAATTACTGTTAATCATAAGGGAATGTGATATTTCTGCTTAAACAAGGTCTTTAATTAAATGCTTAAGGAAACACCAGCTCACCTTCAGCCATAAAATTCACTCTTCTCTTGTGATGTTCTTCATAAGCACAGGCATCTTGTTTGATATCCTGGGGCTTCCTTTTGGCATTTCATGCCATAATTGCTGTTTTGCTCGAACAGCATCTTTAATTAAATGCTAAGCCATTCATTTTGTGTTTTACTTTATTTCTTTGAATTTGAATGACTGATATCGTCTCAAATTCACATTTGTGTACAATTTTTTACAAAAGTTTGTGATAAATGCACAAAAATTTGAAACATTCCTTGAACATGTTTGAAATAAGCATTGTTTTGATGAAAATCACGTACAAATATGTTTTCTTCTCTTTCTAAAATCAAGGGTTAACTCATCTGGAAAACATTGAAATAAATCATTCTGGTCATTATTGCGTAAAACCATACTCACTCACTCATTCACTAACTCACTCAAATGAGCACTGTGTGAACTTTGACCATCCAATCAAAATGAAAGATGGGAGAGTTTTGGAGCCAATCAAATATCAGCTTTCTAAAATGATTCAGCTTCATTTCTTGACCATCTCGATTTGGAAATTTTAAACACAATAAAACCACCACAGAACAAAAATATACCTTCATAGTAACCCTTTTGGGTGTAGATGGCATGGCGCTTGCAAAAAAACCAGGCTGTATAAAATATCCACAAGACAACAGCATGGTGTCTTTTCAAAGAGAACTTCTCGACCTTTGCTTGAAATGTTTCACTCACTTGGACTGAGAATTTAGAAATATCATCACTGATTAGAAAGTTCACCTGATGCAAGGCGGTCGGGTAGCCTAGTGGTTAAAGCGTCCACTCGTGACACTGAAGACCCGGGTTCGATTCCCGACAGGGGTACAATGTTTGAAGGCCATTTCAGGTGTCCCCTGCCGTGATGTTGCTGGGATATTGCTAAAAGTGTAAAACCATACTCACTCACTCACTCATCTGATGCGACTTCTTATGGAGGTGTTCTCAGATCTTCATGCTGAGAGCTATCGTATCATGGTAAAAGATTTAATTTTAACGAGATTGTCTGTTCTTCATCAACTCTCCAGCTTGTTGGGAAATGGATCTTCCCTTAAAGGGGTGCTATGGTCTATTGTTGGAAGACCATTCCAGTCTAGCTGCCTAGGTTGTTTATTTATTTGTTGTTTAAAGCCACACTCAGCAATATACCAGCTATATGATGGTGGCCTGTACATAGTCAAGTCTGGACCAGACAATCCAGTGATTGATATCATGAGCATCAGTCTATGCAAATGTGATACAATGACATGCATCAACCAAGTCAACCCGATCCTGTTAGTCGCCTCTTACGACAAGCACAGTCGTCTTTTAGGGCAAGCATGGGTTGCTGAAGACCTATTCTAACCCGAGTCTTCATGGGTAGCAGCCAATGTACAGACCAAAGTGAGTGAGCATATATTACAGCAATATCATGGTGGGGAACACACTCTACAATTCGCAGGTTGTGGTCACTAAATCTAGCCTTTGGCGTGATGAATTAGTGCTTTAACCACAAGGCTACCCTCCTGCCCTTCCAGACTGTAGAGATAACTACTTAATCTCTGTCTAATTAGAATAATTTACCCAGTACCAATGCCCTTTTTTGTGTGAATACTTCTATTCATGTTTCAATTTGCATAAAGTATGCATTATAATCATATAACAGTCCATCCTTTAGTCCAGTTCAGTACTGGTCTTAGAATTTTAACGAGGAATCTTTATTGCAAATCACATTCATCACCTGAGACAAGGTCGGAATGACCTTCAGAGAAGATTCCCATATGACAGGGCTATCAGTTTCAAGTGTGAAGTTGTTGCATAGGTACTCATTGTACATGATGCATAATTAATAAGATGCAGTATCAAGTTATGACACAAGTTACATACCACATGTCATTGATCAGCTTGGGACTGAGGCTGCAGTCTGAATGGCACGAATAGCCTGTAAATGTTTTTATGTCTACACTTTTACATATTTAGCTTAGTGGCAATATTGCTTACCTGCAGACAGTAATACGTATCATATTTTCTTGTGTATAGTGCATGCCTTTTTTTCTAATATTACTACGCAATTGCGATACGATGAAATGCATCAACCAAGTCAGTGAACCTGACCACCCAATCCCGTTAGTTGCCTCTTTTGACAAGCATAGTTGCCTTTTCGGCAAGCATAGGTCTTCAGCAACCCATGCTTGCTGTAAAAGGCAACTAACGGGATCGGGTGGTCAGACTCGCTGACGTGGTTGATGCATGTCATTGTGTCCCAATTGCGAAGATCAATGCTCATGAAATCAATCACTGGATTTTCTGATTGAGACTCAATCATTTACAGACCACCATCATATAGCTTGAATATTGCTGAGTGATGCGTTAAACAACAAACAAGTCTTATCATTACATCTGTGAAGAGAGATGTGGGCACAACAGACCATACAATGAGTTTGATGTTTCTCAAAAGACATTACCGAGGGGAGATAACACTAGAAATACCATGTCAACAAATCTGTAATAATGTATTCAAGTTAATCCTTTTATTACACTAACGGGTCATAAAAAAGCATTTATTATATATGTGAACTTATGTTTCAATCTATTTTGTTATTTCCATTCAAAATTTCATTCACTTTTTCACAAGATCTCACAGGCATCATTGATATGTCTAAATATCATAAGCAGTTTTAACATTACGGCCGTACTAAATTAATCATTAGATTTCCTATCTACCCATCACAACAAAAAAAATTTAAAAACTTTGCCTCATATCATGACTTCATCCCAAACTGGCTTAGACTACACAGGCGATATCATTGGCTACACTGAAATTGCATGAAAGCTTTGCAGATTATTGTGATGTCATTGGCTTCAATGACATCACAATCAAATGACATCACTAATCTCTCTAACCATTGTAGCAGGTTAGTTGATTAATTACTGTTAATTACTGTTACTCTTACTGTATACAAACTGAAAAGTTGGAAGAATGATTTTGATTGATAAATAGAGTCTTACCATTATGTCTTTTGATGTCAAATATATCACAGGTTACAATATGGGTTCATGAAGACTTTTCACAATCAGAATGAGATAGGAATAAACAAAATAGGTTATAAATTATATGTAAACCCAGGCTTCTATTTTAGGAACTTGATTTAACTTGCACCAGGTGCATGTTGACATGAAAACCTAGTTGCACCAGACTAAACCAGGTTACACCCCGGTCCCATGTATTTCAAAGTTGAAACGTGTACTTGGTCTTGAAGTACCCTCATTTTGATGACATAAAGCCCCATAAAGCATGACAGTATACACATAACACAAGGATTATATATTGTATGGTTAAAAAAGCTTTGATGTAAGGAATCTGTTCAAAGATCGATGTTGTGTTGACAGGTATTGGGATCGACATAAATTTGAAAGATTTTGATGTGCACTTGGTGCATGTGGTGGACGCAAATATTAAGTTGCATTTTACAATAATAGGTTGCACTGGTGCATGTTTTGTATAACTAAATAAAGCCCTGAAACCTGATTTAACTTTTCCATGGGACCATGACAACTTGAGTGAGTGCGTATTTCACTCTCCTACCCAGGGTTCCATGCGGCCGGCAGCCAGCCAGCATAGTACCTCTGCCACAGGCCAGCGCCATCTTTCATAATCCATTCAAGATATTGCATATGCTTTTCATCCGTTTCATGTTTCACAAATCTACACATTTTCATAAACAAATGTCAAAGAATGGTTACGGTTCATTAAGAAGGTATGCTAATACATGAAAATCTACTTGTTTTTGCGTAGTTATCCTTTGTTTACATTGGTTGCACGTCTCCACGTGCTGTCAGCGAAGCCCAACAGAGAGCTAGCGATACGGTCATTTTGATGCATAAATATATATTGTCATGCAACTCACTGTCGCAGTTGTAGTAGCATATCTATATAATTATGCAAAACAATATGTAAAGCGCCCCCAAATACTTCCATTAGCCCGTTTTATACTGATTTCTGAAAAAACGCATTTGTTTACAAACAAGCGATAAGTCCGGTCACGTGATATGCAAATTAGCCTGTGGCAGTGGTGTTATGCTGAGTCACCACTGTGCCAGAGTGAGTGCATGTTTATGCTGCTTTGAGCAGGTTTGTAGCAATATCAAATCAACATCTCAATGAATAGATTCATAGACATTTCTACAGTTGGTGAAACCCACAAGCATGGGTATGGTATTGACACCAGTTCAGTATGACGGCAAAACGTCACAGTAAGTAGCTGCACCTATGTCCGCTAGGCCACCCTGGCTCAACAGATCCCTGTGGTTGGAGAATCAAACATCTAAGTGAGGTTAATCTATACTTAATGGTTATTCAAACAGTAATCTTTGATACCTTGAGGTTTGAAATGATTGACATTTGAGCTAAATGAGACTTAATCGTAGGTAAATACCTAAAAGGTTTATCTTTGAATTGATGCCCTCAAATGTCATGTTTGAGAGAGAATTGACCAAAGAATTGATATAATTTATTTTATAGGGACTCATTCCGTATGGTTCTCAGTCATTCAGTGTTATATAATCATGTCATTCTTACAACGCAAGCAGCCCAAGATTCCTACAAAATGGAACGTGCTAGTTGTGCATTTGAACCCCCGCTTATCAGATCAGCAATTTCAACCTTAAATGAAATAACCACTTGTTCATGTGTGTACCTTCAGTAAACCAATCATTTACCGCCAAGATAGAATGTACACAGGCGCCAAGCAATTAAAAGCTTCCTTTAATGGTTAACACTTTTTTTAAGCGGCCAGGTCAAAATATCAAAAGCCATATTCTTTTCATCAGTTTTCAGCTCAAATAATGTGATAGACTGAAAAATTGCTGCCGCAAATTAATTATTGTGTTCATCTGTGGCCAAGTTTGTGCCAGAGCCTGTAGCAGAACCTTCATCACAGGAAATACTTGATTCGGTGCTTGATGCTTGGCTTTGATCCTGTGGTCTGTGTGTAGGATCCATGGGCTGATGGGATAATGTGTCTGATCCTGCAGCTGCTAATTCCTACCCGGCATGGAGAGGTTTGCCGTTTGATAAACGTTCCATTCATTTGACGTGAGTGAAATAGTAATGTGGCAGTTCGTGGACTTGGATGTTCAGTGTGTGAGTGAGTGAGTGAAGCTTGGATTATGGTGCTGGGTTATGACAGGTAGGGGGGTTGGCGGTGGGGAGGTGGTGTGGTGTGGTGTGGTGTGGTGTGGTGTGGTGTGGTGTGGTGTGGTGGGTGATTTAGTGGGGTGGGGTGGTGGTATGATGATGGGGTTATAGGGAGATGGGGTTGTAGGTGGGTGGGTGGATGGGTGTTTGTGATGGGGTGATAGTGTGGTATGATATGTTGACAGTGTGGTATGGTGGGTTGATGGTGTGGTGGGTGGGTGGGTTTTGTGATGGGATGGTGGGGGGGGGGGGGGGTTAGGGTTTAGTGATGGGGCGTTAGTGTGATGGGTGCTTGGGTTTTGTGATAGGATGATTGGGTGTTTTTTTTGTGATGGGATGGTAGGGTGGTGGGTGGGTGGGTTTTGTGATGGGGCGATAGTGTGATGGGTGCTTGGGTTTTGTGATGGGATGATTGGGTGGTGGGTGGATGGGTGGGTGGGTTTTGTGATGGGATGGTAGGTTGGTGTGTCAGTGGGTTTTGGGATGGGATGGTGGGGTGGTAGGTGGGTTTGTGATGGGATGGTATGGTGGTAGGTGGGGTTTGTGAAGGGGCGATAGGTTGGTTGGTGGTTTGTGTGATAGAGTAATAAAGTAAGTGTTTAAAACATTTAAACATTTGCCTTGTCCAGTATCCGCATGGCTCATCAATGGGTACAATGTATGATGTCAATCTGGGCCCTCAGTATCCCAGCTGTTGGGAAGCAAGTATCTTTATAGCAGATACACAACGTCAACTTCATAAAACCAATCATAAACATATGTGCACCAGGTGATCTATGACATGTCAATCAAGCTGTGTTTGATCACAAAGGTATGATACCCAGGTAGCTAGTGATTCGGAATGGAAACTAACATGTCGGCATTGTGATCAAAAGACCTTGATGAAATATTGATATTTGGGGTCAACAGTGACCAGTGCCCATCCCCTAGTGGATTCACTGGCTCGACTGAAGCATCATTTATTCACACTCCCTGTCATGTCAATTTCATAAGGCTTTGTTCAGTGTGAAATTAGTGACCACATGCATGACACATTGTCTATAACATCAAAGAGAAGCGGGAGTTAGTATGAAATAAACAAACGTTCATTGCAGATACTGTAAGCATGTACTGTTAAATATTAAAATTATGGCGGTATCACTGGTATGACATTTTTATAAGTTTGAATATTTCATAGATAATTGCTGGAATAATTTGAAATATTTGTTTTTTATATGTCTGTTAGTTTTGAAAAGTTTCAGATTTCATACTTTTAATTTTTTATTCGAAACATACTGAAGTGAAATATCCTTTCAAAGATTAGCAGAAATCTGAAATTGAAGTGATTCTAAACCAACTTGATTGTTCTGAGATTCATCCCTTCTATTTTCTTTAGACTACGCTGTCTCCGGTGACAGAGATACAAATATAAGTCCCCAGACATTGGTATTTTAATTCCGATTGAGGATAACGACATTACATTAATGTTTTCAGTTTTGGTTACACCATGTGATATTAGCTGTATAACTATTATAGGTCTATTGCAAAGATATTGGATTCAGTCGTCGAGCTAAGATTGCTTCAGGGGACAAATCTTCTAAAATTGATCGTGCAAATTTTGTTAATTGCTCCATCGATAAAATGGTTACAGGACAATGAAAACATAATGAGAAACTATTGAAAATTAATGGGTAAGGCAACAAATAATGAATGAACTTGACTATCTGGAGCCAAAAAACACATTCATAAAATAACAAAGCCTTCTCTGATGAAAGTAAATACATATACAGGTTTCTGTATATATAGTAAACATTTTGCACTTTGATAAGAATTATTTGTGGTATGTGATGACATGTGGTCATATCATCATCAATATCATCATCATCATCATCATCAGTTCTTCGATTATTTAATTTGCCACTTAACCTACCCAAACAATTTTTTCACCAAATAATAATAATAATAATAATAATAATAATAATAATAATAATAATAATAATGATAATAATAATGATAATAATGATAATAATGATAATAATAATGAGCAATGCAAATTAATGTTGTTATTTATTGCAACCAACCCAAACTAACTGGTTAGTAAACAATCTGTAAGCCATTAAATGTGAAAGGTGTTTCCTAATCTGGAATGGATTCTGTAGTGAAGCCTGTGTGCACTAATTGCTGGTCGTGTGTCTGAACCTGGTGATTAGTGATGGTGATTAGTGGGTATGCGAGTTCCAGGAAGAGGCACGACTATCATTACATTGTATGTGATAGCATACCTGCAATTGTGTGATGAAACACCCTCTTTTAACTGATAAATGACCAACTGTACAAGGAGAGTCCATCACAGGGAATGTATAAAACTGGGGCCTTGTTATTGCTGAAAACAGTAGTGTTAAAAATAATAGTAGGTTGCTTCAGGGAAATGCTTTTAGAGATTTTTTAAAAGTATTTCATTTCATGATGTATCATACAGGTGGCCTTAAGGATATGGCTGGGGTTATGATGATATATGATGGTTAGTGTTGCACAGTGGAACTGAATATTATTGAGCATGGTTTAACTTAAATGAAAACTAATCCTAAATTTGTATGACTAACCTTTATTTTGTAAATGAAACAAGGAACTAAACGTGATAACCTATTAAAACTATGAAGATCTATAAGGAACTAAACGTGATTACCTGTTATGTGAAGGAAAGATGAATAAACCTCAAATGAAAGAAACTAAATATCTAGAACTAATGCTAATTCTAACAGTTACTGTATGCTTATGTGTTGGTTATACCTCTAACCAGCTCTCTAACCAGCTCTCTAACAAACTCTCTAACGAACTCTCACCAACTAACTAATTGAGCAATTTAATTTGGAGCACATTTTTAATGAACAAACATGTCTTCAGAACAGTTAGACTTTGAGGGTATCACTAAAGGGTTAGCATGATGTTAGACCATGATGATATGATTAGGGTTATCATGATATGATGGTAAGACTATGAGGGTGTGATTAGGGTTATGATGATATGATGCTTAGACCATGATGATATGACTAGTGTTATGCAGATATGATAGTTAGACCATGATGATATGTCTAGGGTTTTGATGATATGATGGCTAAACCATGATGATATGATGGTTAGATCATGATAATATGACTAGGGTTGTGATGATATGATAGTTAGACCATGATGATATGACTAGGGTTGTGATGATATGATAGTTAGACCATGATGATATGACCAGGGTTTTGATGATATGATGGCTAAACCATGATGATATGACCAAAGTTATTGAAGAATAATGATAATATTGCCAATAACATGACATTAACGCCCTGATGATGCCAGAGATAATTTTGATGATTTTGATAATCAGATGATGATAGTCTTAAGCTGGCTTCTCTGATACTGACCTGTTAAAAGTACCGGAATGGTGATGATATCCAGATATATGCAAGAACACAAGAGAACCTGATATGTGGAAGAATTATATCAAATTATATTCCTCGCTCCATCTCATGTTCATGTTTTCAGGTTGCGACTGATACCAATTTAGCTAATTATTTTATGTAACATGAATAAAAACACTTGCCTTGAAGAAATCTTTAATTTGGCAGAACTCTAAAACAGAAATCGGGTAATTTCCTCTTGCAGGGAAATTAAAAAGCTGATAACTAATTTGATTGCTTGATTCGTTTGATGCCATTACCAGTGTCTGGCTGATGTTCTTCTGCGGCGCCAAAATTGCTCCCATTTATTGTGGAACTGGTTCCTCAATATAACACCATATTATGAAATCACGCCTTTGCCCTTTCAAAAAAGGCTCAGAATAATAAAAATTGAATATTTCTTGAAATTGCCAAGAAATTTTGATGTTAGTAATTTCAAAAAGTTAAAATGTGTTTTTCCAAAGTGCAACCATTAGCGTTAAAGTGAGGATGGTAGCCTTATAGGTTGGAGTGGTCTATGTGTAAAAAACCAAGAATCTTTAATCGGATAAGATGACGGTATCTGTAGAGGCGGCGTGTTCGTAGTCCTTTTTTGTTCCCACTCTTCTAAACATCTGGTTTTCTTCAAATGGTTTAGCAGTGTAATTTGAAAAGCTGAAGATCAAAAATGGCTTTCCTGGCCAGAAATTAAGAAGAAAATAACCTTACATTTGTGACCTTTTCAAAATGAGAGACTCCATGCCACTCTTTATGTAGTTAACGTCTCAAATATGTCACATCTGTTTTGGTTTCGTATGTAAATTAATGCAAATAATGCGCCATGATTACAGCAATTAGCTTTACCATGACTTTGAAGCATCACAATTATTTGTCTAGGTTTCTTAGAATCAAATTTCAGACTTTACGAAAGGTTGTTAAGAATCGGCAGCTTCAAATTCCATTTTGGTGATTCAGCTGTTCTGTAAACGTAAATGGAATGTCCACAATTGTTTGGGATATGTTTGCGGATGATGTTGAGATAGTTGGAGAACAGATTGTTGATGATACTGGGAGAGTATTAATTGAATGCATTGACCTTCAACTTGCAATGCTTGAATTATTAAAGGTCATCATCAAGCAGATCTGATTGCCACATGTGACATGTGTACGCCATGATGGATTCGGTGCCACCTGTGCTCTTCCTGTTGACAGTGAGCTCACATAGGATATGTGCCTCGGTTATATTCTGAGCACAAGCGTCCCGGTCATCTAAGAAACAGCAATTTGCTTTGAAGAGTTGCATCCCTTACGTATGCCAGAAACATATGATTGTGGGTTCAAATCCCATCGAATACAAGTTTGGCAGCATGAGCTTACCCATGCTCATGGTTTCAGCAAAGGGATAAGATTTTAAGCACTGTATCACTTTGGGCTTGTCATCCACATCAAGCTGACGGGCCGAAATATAACAGAAATACTGTTCTTAGCGGCGCTAACCAAACTCACTCATTTACCATTGGATATATAATCTTTTCATATAATGGTTGTGTGGTAGGACATGGCTACATTAGATTAAGAATTGAGCTTTCATTCCTTATTATTCAGTAATCAAGATGATACTGTGAAGATAATTAAGATGATGTCTTTAAGGCACCTGATTAGCATTCAACAACTGCAGCCATTGTCGACAATGTGACATAAAATATCTTCTAAGAAGCTGATGTACTAAATGTGAGGATAATTTACAGGAATGTCTGTTGCCATAATGTTGTTCTGAATAAGTTTACATTGATCAATATTACATTGATGCCACACTGTCCCCCATCCAAACAGACCCCATTACTGCCCTCCTGTAGTGCAGTCTCTGAAAGGCATTTAGAAGTGATACACATAAGGAAGAGAATTTATGGATGGCAACTTCTTATCATAAGGAACATGATGTCTTGGAGTTTATACCTGATGAAGGAGTAAGTATATACTCCGAAATGTTGTGTTCCTCATAATAAAGAAGTTGACATCCATACATTGTCTTCTACTATTGTTGTTTCCCTCGTCATGGTGTCAGTTGTCCTTTCATGTCAACTTTACCCCAGCTGGTCTTTGGAAAGGTCAATGGTGTACATTTCACTTGACCTATATTTCTTTAAGTTTCCATCTCAACAGTATGTTATCTGCATGAATTCTTTGAAAAATTCATATGACAAATATATATTTTTGAATAATTTACTGAATGGATGAAAAGTGAATGGATTCTGCTTTAAAGATTTCTTATATTTGTGGAAATAGCTTTGTAGCTGAATGTGAGCAAACTTAGGCAAAAAATGTAAGTTTATAGAAAACAACACTCTTAGCGCCATTTTTGGCAGTTTCAATTTCTTTGTTACAATGTAACAATGTAATTATCAGTTTTCTAAAAAAGAAGATCCACATCAGTGTAGGACTGTTTGTAGCAAATCATTGTACATCAGTGATAGGATTTTTTTATGTACAAAGTTAACCTTTTTTTTTTTTATCCAAATGTGCTCCAAGTTTGTCGTCAGTGATCAATATTTCTGCAGTGATGAAGCTGGAACATTATCAGATGTGCCCCTCAATGTTTGAATACACCTGTTACATACAATCAAGATGCTATCTTCCTAAAAAATGCAAAATAGATTTTTTCAGTTGTCACTCTGGATGGCCAAATTAGGAAAAATAAAAAAACAACATTATCCTGCAAAAGTTTTAAACTTTATAACAAGATATCCTTCAGTACAAATTCACATTCCTTTTTTGCGTAATAACTTCAGGTTGTAAAAGCTGATTTGCAAAATGCAAAAAAAGTGTAAATTAGACAATCTACCGATATTGCCTTACAACTTTTTCCATTCATTGTAAAACAGCAAATTCATGAAAAAGTTCAGCTGTGTTTCTCAGTGTCACGAAAGTGCAAAAGGAAGTTATTGTAAAAGGTTGATGCTTGTAATTTAAAAAAAATCAATTCACCAAAAAGAATTAACCAGTGAAGAGTCTGACAAGGATAGTTTTATATATCGGTGATATTGTGTAAGATTGTATAACTGTTGAAAGATCTTGCTTCTTTGACATCAGTGAACATAAATATTTTTTTTATATGATATATGTCATGTTCTCCAAGATCAGGTATTGTTTTAAATGTGGAAAGGTCAATGGTGTACATTTCACTTGACCTACAAGTTCTGTGGGGATGATATATCACTGTCTTAGGAATATATTATCTGCATGAATTTTTGGAAACATCAATATGATGAATATATATTTTTGAAGATTTACCTGAATGAACGAAAAGTAAAGTCAGAATCATACCATGGGCACTGCTTTAAAGATTTCTTTAAAGATTTCTTTTGGTTTGGGCCCCAATATTTTTTTTTGGTAGCTTTTATTTATGAAAGAAAATATTTAAAAAATGAAACTAAGGCCAAAAAACAACTCTTTTAACCCCATTTGTTGCAGTTTTAGTTTCTTATCAACAGGAGTACAGTGTTCAAGTCGAGATATCAAACAGCTGAAAGACATCAGTCAGATGTATGGCAGCACTCATATGTTGCAAAGCTCCATTTTTCGAAACATTTTTACCTTCATGAAGGATAAGCAAAGTCAATCCATTTTCATGTGTCATTCCTGTTGTGGACTTCAGTTCCAGTTTTTCAAAAAAATATTGTTACCCCCTCACATTACCATATAAGCCAAATCACTTTGTATGTTTTTGTCTTATATGGATGTACAGTTTTGGTGTGAAATGTTTGTAAAAGTGACCACCTCTGTGGTCTAGTAGATAGGGTATCTGCCTGGAGAGCAGGTCGTGGTTCTATTCACAACTGTGACATTAAAAACAGACATTAAAAAATGGTACTTGTTGTTACCTTGCCAGGTGCTTCACAATAAGAGGCTAAAGAAAGGACTGGTCAGCTCAGAGACAGTATACTGTGTCTGAGTGGGGTATCCATTGTTAAACTGTGTCATTGTATCTCAGTGAGCTAGCACTATAAACTGGCATAAGTCTTGATCATTACAAGCAGCCACACACATGTGCATGTGTGAGAGTATGTTCCCCCAGAACTTTTGTCTTGGAGGAATATCAGGAGTATTGGTTCCTGTGGAACAATATACCTGGAACTGTAGAACAATATACCCGGACCTGTGGAACAATATACCTGGACCTGTGGAACAATATACCCAGACCTGTGGAACAATATACCCGGATCTGTGGAACAATATACCTGGACCTGTGGAACAATATACCCAGACCTGTGGAACAATATACCCGGATCTGTGGAACAATATACCCGGATCTGTGGAACAATATACCTGGACCTGTGGAACAATATACCCAGACCTGTGGAACAATATACCCGGACCTGTGGAACAATATACCTGGACCTGTGGAACAATATACCCGGATCTGTGGAACAATATACCCGGATCTGTGGAACAATATACCCGGACCTGTGGAACAATATACCCGGACCTGTGGAACAATATACCTGGACCTGTGGAACAATATACCCAGACCTGTGGAACAATATACCCGGACCTGTGGAACAATATACCCGGACCTGTGGAACAATATACCCGGATCTGTGGAACAATATACCCGGATCTGTGGAACAATATACCCGGACCTGTGGAACAATATACCTGGACCTGTGGAACAATATACCCGGATCTGTGGAACAATATACCTGGACCTGTGGAACAATATACCTGGACCTGTAGAACAATATACCTGGACCTGTGGAACAATATACCTGGACCTGTGGAACAATATACCCAGACCTGTGGAACAATATACCTGGACCTGTAGAACAATATACCCAGAACTGTGGAACAATATACCCAGACCTGTGGAACAATATACCTGGACCTGTGGAACAATATACCCGGACCTGTGGAACAATATACCTGGACCTGTGGAACAATGTACCTGGACCTGTGGAACAATATACCCGGACCTGTGGAACAATATATATACCTGGACCTGTGGAACAATATACCTGGAGCTGTGGAACAATATACCTGGACCTGTGGAACAATATACCTGGACCTGTGGAACAATATACCCGGATCTGTGGAACAATATACCTGGACCTGTAGAACAATATACCTGGACCTGTAGAACAATATACCCAGAACTGTGGAACAATATACCTGGACCTGTGGAACAATATACCTGGACCTGTGGAACAATATACCTGGACCTGTGGAACAATATACCCGGACCTGTGGAACAATATACCTGGACCTGTGGAACAATATACCCGGACCTGTGGAACAATATACCTGGACCTGATTACTTTTTTCACAAACAGCAAACCCCTTCTAGCTCCCCAAACCTGAGAACAATATGGTCCTTTTCATCATTTTAACCCAAAGAAACCGCTTACCAAATGCTTTTGTATCAACCAACCAAATTTGATCTTTTGTCATTCTTTTCAGTAGTTTCTAACATATATGGACTGCCATTAGGCAAACTATCAGGACCGAAAGAAATTTACTAGCCACAGGCTTCAGGCTAGTGACCAAAGTTACACACTCATCTCAGTGATTTGTGTAGATGCAACCCCAGTCTGCCATTCTACAAGCACCTATGGGCATTTCAAGGCAAGCCTTTCATCAATACTCCAGGAATTCAGTGTCAATTTACCTATAAAATTTGACCGCACAGTGATGAGAATTCCTTTTCCATCAACAACACATTTTGTGATGTACATCGCTGCATCAAGGACAAAAAAGCATGTGTGCATCTTGTGCATCACCGATGTTAGTGCAGCAAAACAGTGTTAATTATGACCAATTAGTCCACTTTCCTCATCAAGTTCAAGCCTGTGTTTCTGTGAAACAATTGCGTAGCCTGTGTATAAGTTTGCACCAAGAAAATAAGCACTAGCGTCGGTCTTCGTCGTGCCTAATGCCATCAAGGACAGGGCTATTTTGTAGTCTACTGCTTTCAAAGCACTTAGTGCAAGAAGTGGGCGAACATCATAGGAGAAATATCTGATGTGATTAAGTAAGAAAAGCCGACCTGGCCACAGTGATGTTGATGATTTAACAGAAGTTGGTTGTGAATGGCTCGGCCGTACTGCCAGATTTTAGGGTTGGCAGAGACAGATATGGTGGGACGACAGAAGGGGTTGAGTTATGAGTCCTTGATATTTAGGAGTGGTTGACTATTTTAAGAGAAGCGTGATTGCAGGACGTGTTGATTGTAAAGTAAGTTATACATGTGGAATATTGTGTTGTCAGTGGTTTAGGAGGCATTAACCAGTAATGATGGGGATGTTTTGGCAATATGCTTGACTGCTGGACACAAGTGAGTGACTGTTGTTTTATGCTGCTTGTAACAATATTCAAGCAGTGTCCTACTGGGAACACCAATTGGCTTCACACATTTTGTTCCTGGGGGAATCAGACCCAGCCTCAGCATGGCAAGCAATCACTAGAACCACTGGCCTGTCCCTGGCTGACATCTCCTGCCCTGCTCGGGTTCTGAGAACATGTTTCGACATGGGTATGAACAATTTGCCCTGACCGGGGGCATTCATTGGATTTCAATCATACAGGGGCAGTCATTGAGATTTCAATCATACAATGGATAATCATTGAGGTGACAATCATACAGGTAATAATCAACCTGATGACAATCATATAGGTGATAATCAATGTGATGACAATCATATAGGTGATAATCCATGTGATGACAATCATATAGGTGATAATCCATGTGAAGACAATCATACAGGTGATAATCAATGTGATGACAATCATACAGGTGACAATCAATGTAATGACAATCATGTAGGGGATAATCAATGAGATGACAATTATATAGGTGATAATCAATGAGATGACAATCATACAGGTGATAATCAATGAGATGACAATCACACAGGTGATAATCCATGTGATGACAATCATACAGGTGATAATGCATGTGATGACAATCATACAGGTGATAATCAATGAGATGACAATCATACAGGTGATAATCAATGAGATGACAATCATACAGGTGATAATCAATGTGATGACAATCATCCAGGTGATAATCAATGAGATGACAATCATAGAGGTGATAATCCATGTGATGACAATCATACAGGTGATAATCAATGAGATGACAATCATACAGGTGATAATCAATGTGATGACAATTATACAGGTGATAATCAATGTGATGACAATCATGTAGGTGATAATCAATGAGATGACAATCATACAGGTGATAATCAATGAGATGACAATCATACAGGTGATAATCCATGTGATGACAATCATACAAACAGTTTAAAGATCAAGTTTTCCAAACATTACATATCTGGCTAGTTGATACCACAGAATTCAAAGGGATCTAGTGATCTGGTATCTTTATTTGTCTAGTCAGTGTAGGATGAAAGTTCTATGAAAGGCCTCTGTATGTTTGATGTTCATTGAGACTGTTGCTGTTTTGGATTTTGTCTGGATGCCGGAGAAGTCGTGTCTCCAAGCAAGATGTTCCCTAATCATGACATAGACGAAGGGGCGGTCAGGTAGCCTAGTGGTTAAAGCGTTAGCTCATCACGCCGAAGTCCCGGGGTCGATTCCCCAAAAGGGTACAATGTGTGAAGCCCATTTTTGGTGTCCCCCGCTGGAATATTGCTGGAATATTGCTAAAACCGGCGTAAAACCATACTCACTCACTCACTTACAGTTTAACATACTGTATGCCTAATTGTTTTGTATTGAATGTATAATTTTGTAGTTGGGAGAATGAAAAGTTCTGTTCGTGATATTTACTCCCAATTTAATGTTTAAAAAAGTAATAGCAAGTTAAAAAAATCCCTTTAGTACATTAAGTTAACTGTAATCACTTCCATGCCAAGCATAGACTGACAATGGTCTTCAGATGATGGCGCTTGATGCATTTGTGGGCTATATTTGGCCAACTGGAACCGGCGGTAGTGAAAGTCAATGTCATGGAATGGGTAAGCATCATTAAGGAAATTTGTACAATGTTCTCAGTGAAGCTCAAACAGTTCCTGCAATAGCATGTTGTACGATTGATACACTTGTGGCTTTCCTTGGGTCATTGATTCATGTCTGTGAAAGTAGGACCGAGTGATTAAATTAGTGATTATTTACCTTTGAATGAGATGCTTGTCGTGTTGATGTAATTATTCAGTGACTTGCTAAGAGATTAATTATGTCATTTTTGTTCAGTTTTTGCATTTAGTGATTTGTAGAATGGCTTGATGTATTTGCTGTGTTTTGAGTTTAATGTCATTTTTAAAGATGTCATGAAGATAGAGGTTCTGATGCTACTGTATCTGGAGTGTCCCTCATCACCTAGCTACCATTCCCCTACCACTAATAAAAATTAAGACATAATTTTTAAAGTAAAAAAATCCCACCCACTGAATCCTGCCCTGAATTTTGTATTTCATTAAAAATAATTCACTGTATTTTATCCTCAAGATCCCATTCAAGAATGCGAAACTAGCACTAAGATGATCATAGTTCCTATTCGGTAATACCGTATTCGAGCTCTAATAAGCGCCCACGACGATATTTGCTAATATATTGGCTAGTGAACAATCCCAATTAGCACCCCTTCCGATTAATCAATGTACAAAAGACTTATTTATTCGCGTAGTATACTCACTCGTGTCTTATATACACCCTTAATTATGGGCAATTAAATTCTGGAAAAATATATGTGACGCATATAAACTTTTCAGGCTGTCAGCATGAACCACGAAATTTATCTTTCAACTCTCATTTTTTCACCAAAATAATATTCTAATATGAGCCCCCAATTTCTAATTTTGAGAGCGCCCTGGGCGCTTATTACGTAGAATACGGTACTAACTTACGACAGTCGTAGCGCTACAACCACGTTGTGGAATTGGCCCAGATTCCCCTTCATTTCTCACCATGTTGACAAGAGGCCAATGCACTATCCTGTTGGTGAACTGTTTTTTCCTGTAGCTTAAAGCACTCTTGATCAGTTTCACCTACACACCTCGAGTGCTGTTCAGGGCACTTCAAGGAAAAGGTGGTCAATTTATTGAAACCTTTCAAATTTTCCTATTTTCTGTGGCTTTTTCTTGAGGATAAAATTGCTTTAACCAATTTATAAAACATTGTGTAAGTCTTCAGGAAGATAAGGTTTTCATATAGGCTGCAGTATTTGAGACTACAGGCTTTACTCTGTGGGACCTTCTTTCAAATGGTTTGAAAAGAAAATGTGTTTTTTTCATTGACGATGTCAACTATTTTGACAGCCTTTGGTGTATTTCACACTATAGATTTTGGATTTTTGGAAATATATTTTTAAATTAGTTTTACTTTTAGTCCAATGAGAGTGAAAGGCAAAGGAATGGCTTTTGTGTTAGTGAAAATGTGTGTTTCGTATTACAGCCAATCAGCATCTCTCTATCATTTGTTCTTTTCTTTCATCTATGTATGTTGATTACCATGTCCATGTAGCAGCCCCGAACCCACCGCCACCTTCACCATCACCATCACCACCCATATCACTATCCTACAGCACCTCCAACCCACATCACGATCCCATCCCGAACCCACATCACTATCCTACAGCACCTCCAACCCACATCACCATCCTGCCCCACCCCAACCCACATCACCATTCTGCCCTACCCGAACCGACATCACCATCTTGCCCTACCCCAACCCACATCACCATCTTGCCCCTCCCCAACCAACGTCACCATCCTGCCCCACCCCAACCCATATCACCATCCTGCCCCTCCCCAACCCACATCACCATCCTGCCCCACCCCAACCCACATCACCATCCTGCCCCACCCAAACCCACATCACCATCTTGCCCCACCCAAACCCACATCACCATCTTGCCCCACCCCAGCCCACATCACCATCTTGCCCCACCCCAACCCACATCACCATCCTGCCGTACCCCAACCCACATCACCATCTTGCCCCACCCCAACCCACATCACCATCTTGCCCCACCCCAACCCACGTACATCACCATCCTGCCCCACCCAAACCCACATCACCATCTTGCCCCACCCAAACCCACATCACCATCTTGCCCCACCCCAGCCCACATCACCATCTTGCCCCACCCTAACCCACATCACCATCCTGCCCCACCCAAACCCACATCACCATCTTGCCCTACCCCAACCCACATCATCATCCTGCCCCACCCCAACCCACATCACCATCTTGCCCCACCCCAACCCACATCACCATTCCGCCCAACATGAACCCACATCACCATCTTGTCCCACCCCGAACCCACATCACCATCCTGACCCACCCAAACCCACATCACCATCCCGCCCCACCCCACCCCAACCCACATTTCCATCCCGCCCCACCCCACCCCAACCCACATCACCATTCCGCCCTACCCAAACCCATATCACCATCCTGCCCAACCTGAACCCCATTCCTATCTCACCATCATCCCCACCATCACCCCACCCCAAATCCAACATAACCCCACCTACCAGCCACACCCACATCCCCATCCCGAATCTATAGCCGTCAGCCCACCTCAACCATCACCCAACCCCACCATCGTTGAATGATTTAGAGCTTTTGCTGAACGATAGAAACTGTCTTGTTAAATGCAATTTACTGAAAAAATGAGAGGCAATTGGCAGCTAAAGAGAAAGCAACAAAGATCAATTTTAAGTGGATAAAGTGTTTATGTTTTGTGAAGGTGAAGGATGTAACTTAGCACATTCTGGACAAGTTGAGAGTCTGGATCGTGAAAAGGCCAAACAGTTGAACTGCAAATGGAGCCATGCAAATCATCAATCTTCCTTGAGGTGTGACCTTGACATTCACTTCAGAAACATAAATCCAGGGATTTCAAACACTGATGACATCGTGAAAAACAGAGCATGCAATGTGCTGAGCTGGAAAGATACTTTACAAAGGGTGCTGTTTCTGAGAACATTCCATCAGTTAAAGGTCTTACAGTTTGGATTTTGTAGCCATGGATTTTACCAACGGATTTGTTTGTAAAAATTTAGTTTTAGGAGTGATGAGGTCATGAGGAAGTGTTTTTAGTCCACTGATAAAATCCTACGTATTTAAGATGGCACGAAAACAAGAGACGGTGGTTTGAAAGAATCTAAATGTCCATCTTTGATTGGTACTGGAGGTATTGTGCTTCCTGAGACAGTGCTTTGGAGTCTGAGACTTGGCACTGGCGCCAGTGTTTTGGAGAAAATAAAAGCGGCTTTGGGTCCAGATCATTACAGATGATTATTTTTCAAGCTATTTTTTAGAAGAATAAATAGACAAAAGTGTTACTGATCAAGGTGAATAGTTTTTGGGGCATTCTATCTGTATTTGTACCTAGTGCAACCCTTGATAGTATGGGATTAAACATGTATTTACGGTGAAAAGTGGTTGTCATCTGGCATGGTATGGCATGGCATGGCATGGCATGGTGTCTGAAATTTTATACTGATTATTCCATATTTACATGTGGCTGCTAATCAAATTAATCTCTGTTCTCACCTCATCACTTCCAATGAGCATCTTCTCCTTCAAAGCCACTTTACTCTTTTACATTGATTTGAAACATCCCAGTCCTTAAAGGATTGCAAAAAATCAAATCTTTTTAAATCTTTTTTGAGATATCGATAGGTGTCTAGAAAGGCTAAGGGCTATTTGCTCAGCATCTGGTCTGCATGCACTGATGTCTATTGGCATTGATAAGCAAACCACATGATGGAGGAATGTAAAGATGCTTTGAAAAGGATATGGGGATCACTGCAGTATGTCATGGTTGTACAGGCACAGTAGGGACACACTCTACTGGGGAGGGCCATCTTTGATGTCCACACTCCAATATCAGGGATCACTGCAGTATGTCATGGTTGTACAGGCACAGTAGGGACACACTCTACTGGGGCGGGCCATCTTTGATGTCCACACTCTGATATCAGGGATCACTGCAGTATGTCATGATTGTACAGGCACAGTAGGGACACACTCTACTGGGGCGGGCCATCTTTGATGTCCACACTCTAATATCAGGGATCACTGCAGTATGTCATGATTGTACAGGCACAGTAGGGACACACTCTACTGGGGCAGGCCATCTTTGATGTCCACACTCTGATATCAGGGATCACTGCAGTATGTCATGGTTGTACAGGCACAGTAGGGACACACTCTACTGGGGCGGGCCATCTTTGATGTCCACACTCCAATATCAGGGATCACTGCAGTATGTCATGATTGTACAGACACAGTAGGGACACACTCTACTGTGGAGGGCCATCTTTGATGTCCACACTCTGATATCAGGGATCATTGCAGTATGTCATGGTTGTACAGGCACAGTAGGGACACACTCTACTGGGGCGGGCCATCTTTGATGTCCACACTCCAATATCAGGGATCACTGCAGTATGTCATGATTGTACAGACACAGTAGGGACACATTCCACTAGGGAGGGCCATCTTTGATGTCCACACTCTGATATCAGGGATCACTGCAGTATGTCATGGTTGTACAGGCACAGCAGGGACACATTCCACTAGGGAGGGCCATCTTTGATGTCCACACTCTGATATCAGGGATCACTGCAGTATGTCATGATTGTACAGGCACAGTAGGGACACACTCTACTGGGGCGGGCCATCTTTGATGTCCACACTCCAATATCAGGGATCACTGCAGTATGTCATGATTGTACAGACACAGTAGGGACACACTCTACTGTGGAGGGCCATCTTTGATGTCCACACTCTGATATCAGGGATCATTGCAGCCTGTCATGGTTGTACAGGCACAGTAGGGACACACTCTACTGGGGCGGGCCATCTTTGATGTCCACACTCCAATATCAGGGATCACTGCAGTATGTCATGGTTGTACAGGCACAGTAGGGACACACTCTACTGGGGCGGGCCATCTTTGATGTCCACACTCCAATATCAGGGATCACTGCAGTATGTCATGGTTGTACAGGCACAGTAGGGACACACTCTACTGGGGCGGGCCATCTTTGATGTCCACACTCCAATATCAGGGATCACTGCAGTATGTCATGATTGTACAGGCACAGTAGGGACACACTCTACTGGGGAGGGCCATCTTTGATGTCTACACTCTGATATCAGGGATCACTGCAGTATGTCATGGTTTTTCAGGCACAGTAGGGACACACTCTACTTGGGAGGGCCATCTTTGATGTCCACACTCCAATATCAGGGATCACTGCAGTATGTCATGGTTGTACAGGCACAGTAGGGACACACTCTACTGGGGCGGGCCATCTTTGATGTCCACACTCTGATATCAGGGATCACTGCAGTATGTCATGGTTATACAGGCACAGTAGGGACACACTCTACTGTGGAGGGCCATCTTTGATGTCCACACTCTGATATCAGGGATCACTGCAGTATGTCATGGTTGTACAGGCACAGTAGGGACACACTCTACTGTGGAGGGCCATCTTTGATGTCTACACTCTGATATCAGGGATCACTGCAGTATGTCATGGTTTTTCAGGCACAGTAGGGACACACTCTACTGGGGAGGGCCATCTTTGATGTCCACACTCCAATATCAGGGATCACTGCAGTATGTCATGGTTGTACAGGCACAGCAGGGACACATTCCACTAGGGAGGGCAATCTTTGATGTCCACACTCCAATATCAGGGATCACTGCAGTATGTCATGGTTGTACAGGCACAGTAGGGACACACTCTACTGGGGCGGGCCATCTTTGATGTCCACACTCTGATATCAGGGATCACTGCAGTATGTCATGGTTATACAGGCACAGTAGGGACACACTCTACTGTGGAGGGCCATCTTTGATGTCCACACTCTGATATCAGGGATCACTGCAGTATGTCATGGTTGTACAGGCACAGTAGGGACACACTCTACTGTGGAGGGCCATCTTTGATGTCTACACTCTGATATCAGGGATCACTGCAGTATGTCATGGTTTTTCAGGCACAGTAGGGACACACTCTACTGGGGAGGGCCATCTTTGATGTCCACACTCCAATATCAGGGATCACTGCAGTATGTCATGGTTGTACAGGCACAGCAGGGACACATTCCACTAGGGAGGGCAATCTTTGATGTCCACACTCCAATATCAGGGATCACTGCAGTATGTCATGGTTGTACAGGCACAGTAGGGACACACTCTACTAGGGAGGGCCATCTTTGATGTCCACACTCCAATATCAGGGATCACTGCAGTATGTCATGGTTGTACAGGCACAGTAGGGACACATTCCACTAGGGAGGGCCATCTTTGATGTCCACACTCCAATATCAGGGATCACTGCAGTATGTCATGGTTGTACAGGCACAGTAGGGACACACTCTACTAGGGAGGGCCATCTTTGATGTCCACACTCCAATATCAGGGATCACTGCAGTATGTCATGGTTGTACAGGCACAGTAGGGACACATTCCACTAGGGAGGGCCATCTTTGATGTCCACACTCCAATATCAGGGATCACTGCAGTATGTCATGATTGTACAGGCACAGTAGGGACACACTCTACTAGGGAGGGCCATCTTTGATGTCCACACTCCAATATCAGGGATCATTGCAGCCTGTCATGGTTGTACAGGCACAGTAGGGACACATTCCACTAGGGAGGGCCATCTTTGATGTCCACACTCCAATATCAGGGATCACTGCAGTATGTCATGATTGTACAGGCACAGTAGGGACACACTCTACTGGGGAGGGCCATCTTTGATGTCCACACTACGATACATTCATCAGGGTAGCTATCTGGGATATCAGTGTGAGATATATCCAGAGAAACACTTTCATTGTGTTTCAAAGCTAGGGACTGGGATCTTGAACACTTTCAAGTTGCTCTGTGATATATCTCTGATCATATCTGAATTACATTTGGCTGATAAACATTTTTCACCGTTCCTGCCCTTCCCCTCTGGGCTACAATAAACTGGTTCCCTGTCACTGTTCTGTCCCTCTGTGCGGTGGAGTAGGTGACTGTCTAGATGTATAGATGTATATGTCCAGACAATTCATTCTTATTGTCCAATTGGAAAGGAAGTCAGATACTGTGCACTGTAGCGCAAGGTGCTATTAATTACTGCTGCACCAAACTCATTCTTTACCCTAGAGGTGTATAGGAATATCTACATTTGTGTTAGCAGTTCTGCATAAAATTATTTCGCATTTTAATTTTTTAGCCACATGTATAAAAAAAAATCATGAATAAGAAAACATCACAATTTCTACACAAAATGATACACATTTTTAAGCAAATGGATAAAATTTAATATGTTTAGATATTTTCTCCAGTTTCTCCAGTGTGGCGCACCATAGTGAACGTGTGGGTTAAGCCAAAGTGGTAAACGTCTAAGACCTTCATCCCTTTGAGAGTTTCCTCCCACATGAAGCTGACACGCCGTGATATGACTGTGATACTGTGCAAAGAGGCGTTACATTGAGGACATCATATAGTGCTATTTACAAATCATGCAACAAGCTGTCATAGCTTAAAGAACATTGCAGTGCTATGTCCGCTCACCTTTGTCTTCGTTATACAGAATATTGTAAAATGGGAACTTGTTCACTTTTTGTTTGATACATAATGCAATATGATTGACGGTTTGACTTAAGGCCGTCCTTACCACCTGCACCGCTTCAGTGAAAGATTGATTCAAACATGTCAATTCAGGACGAAAACATACAAGCGGACATCACTAATTTGTATTTAATGTACCATTTTTACCTTTAATATTACATCTAAAAATACAACCATTTAAAAAACTAGGAACCAATTGTTTTTGAGGAAGAGAATATATGGATGTCAACATCTTTATTATGAGGAACACAACGTTTCGGAGTATATACTTACTCTTTCATCAGGTGTAAGCATATACTCCGACATGTTGTGTTCCTCATAATAAAGAAGTTGACATCCATATATTCTCTTCCTTATGTGAATCACTTCTTAATGCCTTTCAAAGACCCAATTGTTTTTGGCCTTTACTTGAATATCCTGAGGATATTTATGTTCTCAAGACATTATTATGAGGCATTCAAAGTGATCAATTTATTGAAATGTGTGTAGGTTTGACCTTGCTTTGATCAGAACTTCAGTCATATCCTGGCTTGTCATCTTCATTTTGGAGGAAGTCCTAAACTTAAGCAGGTCAGACATGTTGATCATTTTTATGAAACCCAGAAACACGGATGTGATGTGATTCTTAAAGCTGATCCCAGCATGGGATTGAACTGTGAAGAAACATGTAGTTGTACAAGATCTTTGAGCTGTGAGGATCCGGGGTAGAATAGGTATTCAGCAACCCATGCTTGCCATAAAATGTGACTATGCTTGTCGTAAGAGGTGACTAACGGGATCGGAGGGATGCATGTCATCGATCCCAATTGTGTAGATCGATGCTCATGATGTCAATCACTGGATTGTCTTGTGCAGACTCAATTACTTACAGGCTGTCATATAGTTGGAATATTGCTGAATGCAGTCTTAAACAACAAACAAACAAACAAAACTTATGTTTCTAGGTTTGTCAGCACCATACCCGTGCTTGTGGGTTTCACCGAAGTGGTAAACGTCTGAGACCTGCATCACTTCGGGCTTTCCTCCCACATTAAGCAGACATGCCGTGATATAACTGGAATACTGTTAAAAGCGGCGTAAAACCCAACTCACTCACTCACTCACTCATTCCCCTCTTGGGTACAATGTACAAAGCCCATTCCTGGTGCCCCCACTGTGATATTGCTGGAATGTCACTTAAATTGGCATAAAGCCATACTCACTCTCTCTATAGGTAAGATTAGAATGGTTAAATTGAGCTGCAAAATTAAAGTATGAAGCATTCTTCTCAGACAAGTCCTTCTTGAAGAGATGGCCCTGGTTGTTTTTATTTGCCTGATCGAACCCCTGCACAGTTAATGCTGTACAGGACCAGCTAAGTTGGTTCTTATATCTCACTTGACAAATTGTCCAATAGAAGGGCTCATGTCTTGCTGTGATGAAACAAATTTAGTTTAAATTTTAATTTGGCTGACTGACATGTTGCATGGGGTTGTTAGTTGTGCTGAAATTGACTTGTGGACAAACTGCAGGGAAAATTTATTTGTTGGAGACAAAATTTTCTGTTTCTTACCAGTTAGCTAACTGACCATTTGCAGGATCACAAGCACTTATGTGAAAGTTAATCGTGCAAGGCTCTCTCATGCTGAGACTATTGGAGCTCTCATACCTAACATAGACTTAAAGTGGCCTTAGTGCTGAGATTATCAGAGCTCCCATACCTAACATAGACTTAAAGTGGTTTTAGTGCTGAGATTATCATAGCTCCCATACCTAACATAGACTTAAAGTGGTCTTAGTGCTGAGATTATCATAGCTCCCATACCAAACATAGACTTAAAGTGGTCCTAGTGCTGAGATTATCAGAGCTCCCATACCAAACATAGACTTAAAGTTGTCTTAGTGCTGAGATTATCAGAATCAGAGCTTCCATACCTAACATAGACTTAAAGTGGTCTTAGTGCTGAGATTATCAGAGCTCCCATACCAAACATAGACTTAAAGTGGTCTTAGTGCTGAGATTATCAGAGCTCCCATACCTAACATAGACTTAAAGTGGTCTTAGTGCTGAGATTATCAGAGCTCCCATACCTAACATAGACTTAAAGTGGTCTTAGTGCTGGGACTATTGGAGCTCCCATACCTAACATAGACTTAAGTGGTCTTAGAACTGAGATTATCTGAGCTCCCATACCTAACATAGACTTAAGTGAGATTATCAGAGTCAGAGCTCCCATACCTTGACGCATTCACGACACAAAGATTGGCCCCAGGTTTATATCTCCTCACCATTCACTGTAGGATGCAACCCGTTGTCTGGCATAGCACTAAGATCATCTTCTGTAATGGGCCCAGCTTATATCTGCTCAACATTTGAACCTGTTGACTTCCCTAGCAGTAAGATCACCTTGTAATCTCACCGAGTTACCTTAACATTCATTGTAGGCCTGGGATGTCGAGCAAACTGTTGAACTTGCAGCAAGATCAGCTAGATGTAGAGTCAGTTTTGATAAATAAGCAAAAATATACAATGGGGTTGGACCTTTAACCCTAATTGTATTGCAAATAGACTGGCACAAGTCCATTGACTTGTAAATGACTGAGTGCAAGTCAAAATCATTGTGACTGTAGGTCTAGACTCAGCTTCATCAAGTAATCTTTTGGGATAGAGTACCAGTCAAACGACAATCAGATATGAAGGCCACTTTATACAGTTAGCACACTTGTCATTGTCATGTGGGTGCCAATCACATTGCATCTAAACAGTTCCAGCACCACCACACCCTTAGTGCAGAGCGTAGTTTGAAGAGACATCTGAAAATGGGTTGGGGAGGCTAGATAAGCAGACATTAGACAAACTGTAGCAATGAAAATCCCCATTAAGTCCAGGCTTGTCATCCCAAAGAGTGTGTGGGACATTAACATACACAACCAGACACTTACACTACTCTCACTTGTAGCTTTCCTTCCAATATGGCCCCCAAAGGGATTATGGCAGCCATTTTGAATTTTCTTTGATGCACTTAGAAGGGGTCTGATAAGTTTATGGTTTATGAGACAAACCACTTGAGAATTTGTAGGTATTTCCTTACAATGTCAGATGACATTTTCTGAAGTGTCATAAGATGGCAATAACCAAGAGGAAATGAATGCAATGACCTTTTTCTCGCCTGGCATCCTTGACTGATGTGTGTTTTCAACCAAAGAACATTTCAGGTTCAACTGTTGCTTATTGTATGGAAGCAGTTGATCCAAAACCTCTAGAGGAGCAGCAATGCTTTCTTTGCATTCTCTTAAGTCATCAGTGTTGGTTATGAAGTATCTGCGTATTCTAATGTCATCAAAATAATCAATATTCTGTGTCTTGTAGCAGTAACACTTCAGACAATGTTTTCAGGTGAATATAGAACCCCTGGGACATGAATAGTGCTTGTTGGATACACTTCTAAGAAGGTTCTATAGGGATTTGGGGTTAGATGGGTGCCTATGCTTAATGTTATATGCTACTCAAAGCATGTTAAGGACCACCCGATTCTTTCATATCACTGCAACAGATTAACTGTAGTAATTTGAAAGAATTGTGTGGTCTTTAATATTTTAAAATAGTGTAGCTCAGTAGGGTGATCAGGCTTGGTGACTTGATTGCATGGGATCTACCCTGAGATTGTGAGCTCATTGTATCAATCACTGGATTGTCTGGTCTAGATTATTTACATTGCTGAAAGTCGAGTTGACCAACAAACAAATCTTTTCGAGATGTTTATCAATAAATATATATGGTATATACAGTTTTGGTTATTGTATGTAAGATCTTTGTTAGTGTAAGCTTTGGACGTTAGATGGCTTTAGTATAAAAATGGATTTTAAAGAAGTATCGAGTTCCTTGTATTCCCCCCCCCATCCCCCCGAAAAAAGCATGTTACAGATGCATTGTTGGTCAATTAATCAAAGGCAAAATAACAGTTTTGCAGTTGTGCAATTTGGGATTTTAGTCGACCGCTCACAATATAAATGATATGAATGGTGTTAAGTAACTTCGATTATATATGTAGCCTTAATATTTAATGAAGAAATTAAAAATATGTGTTAACTGATGAATCATTTAATCTGTCAGCAATAATTCTCTCGTTAGAACACTCTGCAGGAACATGACATTCAACTGCCATCTCTGATGAGACATCCATATTGTTCCATTAAATATTTGAACTGAAATATCTTCCCCAAAAAGGCTGCAGTTTAAGCTGTCCTTAATAACTGATCCACCACAATGAACGAATCAGAACCACTATCCCAATTTAGGTACCATCAATTTATCTTTCGAACATTTAAGTAATTTTTTTCTCACGAATATTACAGATTAATTCATCTCCTAAAAGCTAAGGACAAAAGACCCCACGTCTACTAAAAGATGCTGGAGAAACCTCCATGCAGATTAATGGTCTGGATGGGGATGACGAAGATTGTGAGAGGCCTTCTGATCATTTGGTAGCCAACTGTCAATGAAAATAACACATTTTCAGAACAGCCTAGGTAATGGAGTGATGGTAGTTGGTTTCCAATCGAGTATAGTCTAATTGTGTGGAATCCTTTAATCAGAACAGATGAAATGCATTTGTACAGAACGTTAAAGTGCATGCATTTATTAGGCGGCAGAACTACGTATTGATTCAGAATGGAAGGGAAAGGGTGACGAGAAGTTTGCCAATTCGCATGTAACGTTGTCAAGCAGGGCCCGTCCACCTACTTTCGTTTGCAGCAATCTCATTGGAAGTCCCGCTTCGTCACGCACGAAAATTAGTCTGTAATTCTTGGAGGATTTCTTCATTCTGTTGAGATGGTCTGTGGCGGTCTGACGAGGTCTGTGAGATCAACCATTCAAGATCATACTTATGCTAGTCAGGCTGTCATTGAATTAGGTCTCAACAACAGAAGATCGATACATTGAAGTTCATCCACAGTTTCGGAGGTTGATCCCACATCCATATCACTTCCTTACAAAACAAATCAGATTGGGTCACAGCTTCGGCGTATAAGAGGTCTTAATTCTCCATCTGTTGCCTCCATTTTAAAGATGGAACTCAATGATGCTGGGTCACAACCTGTCTGTATCTAGGGCAGACTGGGAAGATATTATCACTCCCTTGAGCTATTTGATGACAAAGGATTTCCGGTGGTTTTTGCCTTCCGACAGCTGTTACTTTTCACTAGCCTAGATTTGTCATCTTGAGCATCATCCATGTTGTTTTTGTCCATGTTTTTTTCAAATGTGAAGGTTTTGTATCAGTCAAAGTAAAACACACTGTTGATTTTGAAATTCTTGATACATTTGATGTCTGTAGATCATTTTCAGGACTTGAGAATGATATTGACTTTTGTTTATTCTTGTGTAAATGTTGTCTTTCAAGCAAATGATATTGCACAGAGATTCTTTATTTTGTTTTAAACAAATGTTATTATTTCTAAAATTTTGTCAATTATTTCCAAATGTTATTTTCATTTGGTTATCTTGTAATTTTTATCATGAGACACTACTGAATAGATTGCAATGGCTGTCAACGTGTAAGGGATGCCCTGCTTATGAATTTGATCATTTATAAATATATAAACCATGGATATTTATTTGTACAAATTGCAGTTAATTTTAAATAACGGGTTCATCTTTTATCAATTATGTGATAAAAAGGCATGTAACATGGCAAAAGAATTTTTGATATTCAGAAATTCAGGTAAGAGGTGACTAACGGGATCAGGTGGTCAGGCTCCCCGACTGGATCGATGCTCATGATGTCAATCACTGGATTGTCTGGGCAAGACTTTATTATTTACAGACTGCCGTCATATAGCTGGAATATTGCTGTGAGTGCTGTTAAACAACAAACAAAACATACTTAATAAAACAGAAATTCAGTTTGAGACGAGTTTCAAATGTAGGTCAGATTCTTCTGAATTACACATCCGATGTTCTTGCCAGTGTAGCTGCACAGCAGCTATTGATACAGGCTGCCTGATACTTCAAATGCTGCTGATGTACAAAATTGTGTTTGCTGTCCTTGCTTGTTGTTCAAATAACAAAATCCACTGTCAGAAACATGTTCAAGTTCAGTGCTATTACTGGTGTTAATCTTTGATCTTAACACTTGTTATTACTTCTGCAAGGATAATAGGATTTTTTTTTTGAAAGGATTGTCATCGATAGCATTCATGCTGGTTAAAAAATGTAAGCCATACCAAAGGTTATCTGGTCAAGTGATATGTGTGTGGGAGGATTACTTTTAAATCAATTTTTTATACATCCAATTGTCTTATATGTTATGTATAGAGCTGACAGTTTCTCTCTTTCTTTCCAAATACCAGCACTGATTATCCAATGCGTTTTGTAGAGTTATTATTGTTTCCCATGTCCATTTCAACGAATAAAGTCATGGAACAAATATTGGCATATGTTTGTTTGCCTTAGGTAAATATTTCAGCTTTGTTTATTTGTGTGATGCAAAAATTAAACTTGGTAATTTTTTGGCATGGAGCAATTATAGTGAACTCTTCTTTTTCACTATGGAATAAATTAAGGATCAGGAGTATTTAGATTTGAATTCTTGTGGCCATTATCACGGTCAGTGTGTTTAAAGTCGCTTGCCCCTGGTGATGTATAAAGCTATCAAATACAAATCTGGTAAGGGATGTGGAAAATCATAGTGACAAAAATATATTAGTTCTTTTTCTGTTGGGCCTTAATATCTGTTGGGCCTTGATATCTCTTGGGACTTGATATCTGTTGGGCCTTGATATCTGCTGGGCCTTGTTATCTTTTGGGCCTTGATATCTCTTGGGCCTTGATATCTGCTGGGCCTTGATATCTGTTGGGCCTTGATGTCAGTTAGGTCTAGATATCTGTTGGGCCTTGATATATGTTGGGCCTTGATATCTGTTAGGTCTAGATATCTGTTGGGAGTTGATATCTGTTAGGTCTAGATATCTGTTGGGACTTGATATCTGTTAGGTCTAGATATCTGTTGGGACTTGATATCTGTTGGGCCTTGATATCTGTTAGGTCTAGATATCTGTTGGGACTTGATATCTGTTGGGCCAACTACAAGTTCATGTTGTGCATGTATAGACCAGTGGCTCAACAACATTGTCATGCTCTCTGTCAACTCTATTGGCCCGCATTGTCTGTCTGCTGAAGTAGAGGCCAGTAAAACCTGTTCATTAGAAGTAATATGTGAAATAAAACTCACACCAATGCACCAACTCAATAATTAACAGCTGCCACCTTGGTCTAGTGATAGAGTGTCCATCCAGAGAGCGGAAGGTCTGGGGTTCAATCCAAATTCATTCTGTATTGTTTCAGAAATTGTGGCAGATAATCAACTCTCCGGGTATATTTTATATCATATAAGCTCCATTATTCAATTGACATTGGAGTTGTTTAAAAAATATATCAAAACATCTAAATTTGACATCAAACAAAGTCTTAATTTTTGTTTGTAAATCTTTACCTGAAATATTTTATTGTGATGAAATTATGAACAGATTATTGTATTACATATCTTCTTATGAATTCAGTTTATCATTTCAACAAGTTTTTAATCTCTTGTGGCCTGAAATGTTTACCATTATGGCGCTGAGGTACCTTTTGGTAAAAGTCTTTGCAAGGTTTGGGATCTCAGCCTGGACCAATACTTGTTGCCTCCAGACATGATTGTTGCTAAAAGACTTGTAACACCATACTCTCCCTCACGCACTCAATCCCAAATAGGACACTCAAGTAGGTCATGTCTTTAGACTCTCCTCACTGTTAGAATGTTGATGAAAGATCAACTGACATGGGTTTCATTTCTCCAAAGTTAATTTACCATTTTGGAACCGACAAATTTGTAGCACTTGCAGAAAAACTCCCCCTTACCCCCTCCCTAAGTTCCCTGCAGAGGCACTTTAAACAAATTCCTGGATGAGACGAAGATTATCAATGTCTGCATACAGAGCATTTTGACCCCGAGACAGATGGATTGAAGGAGAAATGTGATCTCCAATTCTTCATCACGAACTGCCTTGAAGGTTGAGGACAGGTGATCAAAGATGGCGGTGTTCTCTTCAATCAAACTGCCACCAAATTTGGGGGCCAATCCAGCCTCAATCAGTATTCCTATCACCTGCTTCACCAAATCACTTTTCTTGAGCGGAGGCCAAGTTTTTGTGAAATCTAATCTTATGATGGTCAGGGAAACACTCCTGGCATTGCAGAAGTACAGTTAATGATTACAGGAGTTTTACAAAGACTAATATAAACCAGGCAAGTTTCCCCTGGAAAACTATTTTATTTAGAAATGAAATTTATCCCAGTGAAATGATAATGTACTTATGACTATTTTTCTGAACTGGCGATGGTGATGATGTTGTTCCTATGAGGATGAAACCGCAGTTATAACAGTCTCAAACTTCTAAAGGAAGCTTTATCCAGTCATAATGGTTTGAAAATCTGTTACTCAATATCTTGAACTTAATTTTGGTCAAGCTTTGATGGTTGAAAACTCTATACTCATTAATACCTCCAAATCTCAAAACACATGTTTACCGACATTGTTACATGAAAATATATGAGTAACTTGCCAACAAACAACCAAAACAGCTGTGTTTGTTTGTTGTTTAATACCACACTCATCAATATTCCAGCTGTAGGATGACAGTCTGCAAGTAATCAAATCTGGACCAGACAATCCAGTGATTGAAATCATGAGCATCGATTTACACAATTGGGATACGATGCGAAACAGCTGTGAGACACTCATGATGTTTGAGGGGAGGTCGGATAGCCTAGTGGTTAAAGCATTTGCTCGTCACGTCGAAGACCCGGGTTCGATTCCCGACATAGGTACAATGTGTGAAGCCCATTTCTGGTGTCTCCCGCCATGATATTGCTGAAATATTGCTAAAAGCGGCGTTAAGCCATACTCACTCACTCACACATGATGTTTGACTGGAATACCATGATGTGATGATGCCATGGATGATGACAGCATCCGCCTTGTTTGCAGTATGCAAGGCAAAGCAACTTCATCAAAGTTTTCCGGATAATTTTAATCAAATGAAATGGGATAATTTATGCTGTCTTCTTGTTGCCATGACGATTGCTGCATGTTTCAATCTTGTAATATGACACTTATTAGGAAATAGTTTTCATATAATGAGCTACTAAAAAACTTTTTCAAGAAGATAATCAGGAAAAAATTATTTTATGGTTTCTGTCCAGTCACAGTTTACTATCCTATTTTGACTCAACCCTTAGTGAGTGAGTTGGGTTTAAGGCTGCTTTTAACAGTATTCCAGTTATATCGCGGTGTGTCAGCTTGATGTGGGAGGAAAGCCCGAAGTGGTACAGGTACCAGACGTTTACCCACGAGCACGGGTATGGTGCTGACAAACCTAGAAAAATAATCGAAGTGAACCGAGATTCTAACCCACAATCATAGGTTTCTGGCGTGCCCAAGGAATGCAACTCTGCACAGCGAATCATGGCGCCTGAACCACACCAGGGTGGCTCAGTGCTCATGTTAATGTCCACATATTGACCAGGTACATTCATGTAAAAACACCTCAGTGATGATCTGGGATACAATGTGTCTTCAGCAACCCATGCTTGTCCCAAGAGGTGACTAAATGGACTGATGGTCAGCCTTGCTGACCTGGTAGATGACACGTGAAGATCTGGGGTAGAATAGGTCTTCAGCAACCCATGCTTGCCGGAAAAGGTGACTATGCTCTTTGTAAGAGGCGACTAACGGGATCAGGTGGTGAGACTCGCTGACTTGGTTGATGCATGTCATCATATCCCAATTGCGTGGATCGATGCTCATGATATTAATCACTGGATCGTCTGATCCAGACTCGATTATTTACTTGCTCACATCATATAACTGGAATATTGCTGAGAGCGGCGTTAAACAACAAATTAAAAACAAACAAACAAACACTCTAAAACAGTGCTTCTGGTGTCATGAGTAATTAAAGCAGGTCAAATACCCATAGCTTTTTATTTAATTTTTTTTATATTTTATTCCTTAAAAATTAGTCAGTTGCGTAGTTGCTCACTTTTCAGATAATGTTGGTGAAGTGCGATTTGAATTGGTAGCCATGGTCCAACCCAACTGAAGCAACTGATGATGACAAATTATGTCATCAAAATGCACTAAATGGATTACAATGGCATTATTTCTAATCAGCAAGATGACAAATATGACGTAGCAGAGTTCGAATAACACGGAGGAAATGGAGCAAGGTGAATCCAACCTAAACGCTTTGCTTCGTCTCATTAGTTGCCTTGACAAATTTAATAGCTTTATTTGCTCAAATAATGAGGAGAAGACCAGTATTTAGCAATTTATGGACAGCTGGCATGCAATTCCATGTTGTTTCATTCCATCACTGGCAAAGTAGGACCAGTACAGTTGACCTGAGGGTAAAGTGTCCTGCCATCTGTAGATTAGTGTGGCTTTACTGCTTCATTTTTAATTAGATTTTGAGCAGAGAAGCCGTTTCAATGTAACTTTGTTAAAATATTGATCTGATGATGATGTGTGTTTTTGCGTGGATTTGTTGATATTTGTTTATGTTTTAAGGCAATTTTCTGAAAATGGGTTTGGAACATGAAGCTTTTAGCAATATTGGACCTTATTTTTAGTGGGTTTTTTTATATGGAAAAAGAATCTCACCTTTGTGTCTCTTGATATCAAATATACTGACACAAGTCAATAAAAGTTTTAAACTAGAGTTTTAAACTTTAGTGATGAGTGTTCTGTTTAACATCCAAACTAATTCTTAAAAGTTTTTCAGTTTGTAAACTGTAATAACCAGTGTAAAAAAGTATAGCTATCCAGCTTCAGGGGACATTCGTGATGTCATATGATTATGACGTCATGCTAACTGGTGATGTCACAATGGTCTGCCAAGCATTGGGATGCAGTTTCTTTATAGCACTGTTTCCAACGAGATCTCCTCACCCAAGCAATACCTTCTGTATCCAAAAAAAGAAATTGTCCCCGAAAATTCTTCCAGCTGTAGCTGAAAAAATATCTAATCTCGATACAATATCACAGACCCCCCCCCCCCCCCCCCCCCCCCCCCAGAATATCAAACGGTTGGTTCCCTAAAACACTAGCAAATCAAATGTAGTCATGTTCTATGGGATATGCACCAATTTAAAAATGTTCAATTTAAATCAAGATCTTGCCAATGATGATCACCATAACATATGGCTATATTACGCCTGAATTATTTGACAGTAGTTTTGGTTTTATCTTAGTCTAAGTTGGATTTCCTGAGCCTCATGTCCATTAATGAAGGATTATCTACTTCATATATTTGAACCATTGGTACCAGGGTTGACCAAAATGTCCTTGAATCCTTTCTTGTAGAACCATGACATATTTATGTTCAGTTATCAAGGGAGGCCGAACTGATGCAGGAACGAGACAGTTATTGCCATTAACAGATGACCATATTGGGTTGGAGCTACCCACATTGTTTGGAATGTCATTACCGCCATTGTTGCAACCCTGTTCATGAATGCTGATGAGGCTGCTTGCTGGATGATGAATTTATAAGATTGCATTTCTGACAAATATTGGACTAAAATATTCTCTCTGATGTGGGTTTGTGGGACTGGCTTTTTTGTTTATATGATTCTATCCTTTGAAGATTATTTCGGCCCCTATGGACCATGGATCATAATGAAGACAAAGCTTGGATTCAAACCCATGATCAGCAGATGTAGGTATGGTTAAAAGGGGCACAACTCTGCACAGCAAATAATGGGTCTGATACAAGATGGCCACACTTGCCAACAGATTAGGTCATAGACTGAAGAAATTCTGTCTATGAACAACATATTTTAGGTCAATCTGTCACCACCAAGAAGGAACATTTAGCCTGGGAATAGGGCTTAGACGAGTCCAAATTTACAACCCCCATTACCCGACCCTACCCGGGTACCCCCTGTAGGTCACAAGAGACCAAAATGTCTGATTGGGAGTAGTTTGACCGTAGTGACTTGTAGTGAAACCATATAGATAATTATTGTCATTAAACAATATCATATGACTAACCATGGGTTCAGGTAGTCCTGTGGGTACCCGGGTCCTTCTCAGTACCCACCCGACCCAAGTACCCGAGTTACCCATCCCAGCCCTACCTGGGAACATAGACTGAATTTCAAATATTCAAAGATTTTACAATGTATATACTACTTAAACTGTGATAGCGATGTGTGAGTGTCTAGACCAGGATATAGCAGACTCACTGTTTGGAGATATGACTAGGATGCAACTTGGATTTAGATTTGACGCATATTAAGCTTCAGTTTAAGAAATAATGATCAAATCATGGTTAGCCCCGATTATGTTTCTAGGTTTGTCAGCACCATACCCGTGCTTGGGTGTCACTGTAGTGGTAAACGTCTGAGATCCGCATCACTTCCGACCTTCCTCCCACAATTAAGCTGACACGCTGGATATAACTGAAATACTGTTAAAAGCGGCATTACGCCAAACTCACTCACCATGAAGGAAATGTGCCCAAAGGAATTACAGAAGCTCTCTTCTTTTTGTCATCATTAAGTTTTTAATCTAAATTTCTTTTTTAAATACTTCAAATACAGACCGGCAAGCATCGACCAGTGCATGAATATTCAGTACATATACATGACATGGATACATGGTGTTTTAACCTTTAGAAATAAATGTAAAACAATTAGTTACAATGACACAAGAGTGCCATCTCCTCAGCAAGAGCTTGACAAGGCAGCCTGTGTGCGCTAGTCTAGCTCTTATAGCTATGTAGCATGGACGGTGGTGTTTTTTTGACAGTTTGATCTGCCAAGATGCCTTCTCCTCATACTTTGACCTTCAAGTCATTGCCACTTTACTTCAGCCTTCTTGCTGAAGGCTTCATTCTTCATGATCGCTGCTGAAACATTAATGATGTCTTTAACACCCTGTAGTCGTGTCTTCAGTGCACATTGTTCTGCATGGTTTTTTGTTTGCCATTTAATTTGTACAAAAAATTATATGGGTCAATGTTTAGAAAATAAATGTGTTTGTTTAATAAGGATTTTGGAATAACTGGAAATGTTGAAAGTTGAAAATGTGAACTGAAGTGAAATTTTGTATTTAAGATGCCATTTTCTGTTTAAAACAACCTAATATAATGAAGCAGTCTTTGGGATTTGTTTTGGCAGCTAAATGTTGAGCTTGTCGTAAATGTTTAGTTTCTAGACTAACCTGTTAATTTGTGTGCAGAAGGATAACTGAAGGTTGGCAAAGAGTGGTCAGGAGACACACAGTCAAATACAGTTACAAAGCAAACATATTTTAAATTAATTACCAAACAATCCTGGATATTATTTAGGAATATGTTTTTTTAAGTTTTAATTTAATTAAGGAAAGAAATCGAAAAGTGTATACAATATCTTACAAGGATTTTCTTCATATGCCAAATAATTGTGTTTTGGAAAATATTGGTCTGGTCTAATTTTAACCATTGTGAGTGAGCTGCATTTAATGTTGCTGTTAACGCACAGTATATTAACTCCTAGCCAACCAGTCCTTGTTTTGACCCCTTAACGCCAAGGGTAACAACAAGTACCATCTCTTATTATATTGTCTTTTGGTATGCCGCGGCCGGGGACCGAACCCCCATCTCTCCGCTCTCCAGACACTCTATCCACAAGAACACAGAGGCAGTCTGTTGACATGTAATATTTAAGTAAGAAGCACTATTCATGGTAACAGCATATAATTAAAAGTATATATAATGTTTGAATTTTGTGTTAAGGAAATTCACCATCTGTTCGAAGGGTAGTTGTAAAAAGTTGTTTAACCAGTATCCTGTATAGTTTTAATATACATGGGGTCTTAATGCAAGCTGATACTGCTTAATCAATATTGTGACATATTGCGCATTAGCTTTAACTGATTTCTGAAAAAGGCGTATTTAATTTCAGTTTTGACAGCAGTTCTCAATCCGTGACTGACACAATATCAGATATAATGATAAGAACTGAATTCTGTTGTTCTCCAGAGAGACAGGCACGTCCGTTTCAGATTCATCATTGTGCCATGATTGCCAGTTTCTATTAAACTTACATCTCTCTATAATTACTCTTTTAGCAGAGGGAATTATGTTTCTTCCAGTATCATTTTAAAAGGAATCTAAAAAGATTTAATTAGCATTGAAGAGGATGAAGTATGATAAGGCCTCTATTCGGCCCACTGGAAATGTCAAATTTGAAAGTTATATAAACTTTTACGAAAATGTCAAATTTGAAAGTTACTGAAGACCTTGAAATGTTATCAATAGATGGGTGAAGTACTGAGAGGAATATTTATTGCTTTAATATGAAATTAGTTTTAAGGAAGATGTGACCTGACTGAGTAATGTGTTTTACCCTGATAGATGTAGATAGGTGATATTAAATTATTGATGTCTGAATCCATGATGGGAGAGAGGGCCATGTCTCCGTGAAGACGACGAATAAATTCTTTGACAGGCATTTAGAAGTTGAAGTACTAAGTAAGGATAGGAGTTATGGAGGAACAACTTCTTGTTTACAATTAAGAGCGACATTTCGATGTAGGTTCTAACACTGTTATCAAGCAAGTGATGATAAAGCTTGATTACGGTATTAGAACCTACACCGAAAAGGACAGGAGTTATGGATGAACAACTTCTTGTTTACAATTAAGAGCGATGTTTCGGTGTAGGTTCTAACACTGTTATCAAGCAAGTGATGATAACGCTTGATTACTGTGTTAGAACCTACACCGAAAAGGATAGGAGTTATGGAGGAACAACTTCTTGTTTACAATTAAGAGCGACATTTCGATGTAGGTTCTAACACTGTTATCAAGCAAGTGATGATAAAGCTTGATTACGGTATTAGAACCTACACCGAAAAGGATAGGAGTTATGGAGGAACAACTTCTTGTTTACAATTAAGAGCGATGTTTCGGTGTAGGTTCTAACACTGTTATCAAGCAAGTGATGATAACGCTTGATTACTGTGTTAGAACCTACACCGAAAAGGATAGGAGTTATGGAGGAACAACTTCTTTATTACAATTAAGAGTGATGTTTTGTTGCAGGCTCTAACACCATGGTAGAACCTACACTTACTCTCTTAATTGTAATAAAGAAGTTGTTCATCCACAAATCCTATCCTTACTTAGTAATCCAACTTCTAAATGCCTGTCAAAGAAGTCTGAATCCATTCCTGAATAATCCCCAAAAGTCTTATTGCTCCTTGGAGTAATACTTTTATTTTAAGATATTTTTAAAAACTTTAGGATGGGAAAATGTAATATTGTAAATAACTGTCATTTGGTCAGATTAGGTTAGATTTTCTGTGAGTTTGTACCTTGACAGAGTGAGGGCCAAACTGTATGAACATTGGCGCTTGTGATGACGTTCAAAGAATGTTTGGTTCTCACCCTCTAAAAGTTAACTCAGTTAGCTGCCACTAAGTGAAAGTCAGTTCTTCTTCTTTTTATATCACTATTTGGTGTTGCTTAGCATGTTTTACATTGTGTATGTGTGACCTTAAACACTGACATCCATATAACAACTGACTGAATTGAGCCAAAAAATGTCTTCACATGACCTTCAGGAGCCGTGAAGATCCGGGGCCGAATAGGTCTTCAGCAACCCATGCTGGTCATAAAAGGCGACTATGCTTGTTGTAAGAAGCGACTAAAGGGATCGGGTGGTCAGGCTCGCTGATGCATGTCACTGATCCCACTTGCATGGATTGAGGCTCATGATATCAATCATTGGATTGTCTGGACCGGACTCGATTATTAACAGACCACCATCATATAGCTGGAATATTGCAGTGTTGCGTAAAATAACAAACCAACCAACCAACATGACCTTTAGCAACTTCTGTTGTAGTTTGGTGTGTTTTTGATGAGAACAAAATGCATTTTAAATACATCACCATAAGATGGAAGACTGTTGGTGTGAACAATCTTAGTAAGATGGCCCTGTGACAGTAGTTCATGGTACAAGTACTAGATGCCATGCACTTCATGTACAAGACGCCAAAGGGGGCAGAGTGCCGACACTGAACATTTGGCGATATGTATGTGCCAGTCATCATTGCTGAATTGGCCGATCATTTAAAGGTGATATTTAAGGCTTTAAAGATACAAGTGTCAAATGGGCGCTGAAGTAAATTCATAGATAATTACAGAATGCTGTTGACTGTCAGTCTGGTTGAGGCTCTGAGTGAATCATTTTGTTTGCTATATTCACAAGGATGGGTTGGAGAGGCGATATTCTATCACAGACATTCAGTCCAAACCTTCCAATGTTTGGAGAAACCCTGGCGTCAAAGATTAAGTGTCCAGTTGATCATTATTGGTTCTGTATGTATGCATGCCAGGGAATTCCAAGAGGTTCCTAAAAATGTTGAAAAAGTCCAATAGCGTTCATGTGATTTTTAGAATACATTCTCATGATGTGGTTCATTTTGAAGGTTTTTGACCGGCTTCTCATGCAATGGGAATGCCATATGTCATGTATACTTCACATTAAAAATCATCCCTTACTGCACTAACTTTATCAGGTGGATTGAAATGAATGTTGTTTTATGCCACCATCTTCAAAAGATCAACAAACAGTAAACTGCTGAGCAAAAGAAAGTATATTCCCATATTTGATGATGGCTCAAAATCACACCAACATGTAATGGTTATTTGATGGTATTGTGTTTGATAGGAGTTTTTTAATTGCAGTGTTTCAGCCACTCATTTAATTCTTTTAACGTTTTGATAATGTTTGTATTTTTTTTTTATCAAATCTATTTTTCAAATTTATACTTTCTTTTTTCTGGCAGGTTAAATGATGTTAGACAGATATAAAATGTCAAGTCTGCAGTAGCCGTGTCAGCGTAGTTGACAGCATCAGCAATGATCAAACAACTATCCTACCATGAAGTTTGAAAATACTTGATTCTCATTGGTCAGTCAGATGTTTCAAATCACAATAACCACCTCTTATTGAAACAGCTGATTTGATAACCGCATCACCATGGAAGCTGAAATTTATACAAAAGTACATCTTTCTCAATCAGTTTTGACATGCATTATAAATAATGATATATACACTTGTAGGTTACAAAATGCAGGGGCGGTCAGATAGCCTCGTGGTTGAAGCATTCACTTGTCATGGCGAAGACCTAGGTTCGATTCCAGTCATGGGTGAAATGTGTGAAGCCCATTTCTGGTGTCCCCCGCTGTGATATTGCTGGAATATTGCTGAAAGTGGCGTAAAACAATACTCACTACAAACTGCAGAGTTGTCATTACTACAGTGACAAAGTTTGTTGAAAGAAAATAGATAGATATTGACAAAGGGAGTGTATTTCAGGTTTTAGGGGCAACAGAAAGCTTGAAATTTGGCACTCTTCTTTATCCAACAACGATGTCGTATCGACTGCATTACAATGAGTAGAGTAACATCATTATAATGACATGAGGTGTAGAACAGCATCTTGCAAAGCTTACTTAGTTTTCTTTTGGGGAAGCCCACTTCACTGCTGTCAGTTTTAATTAGTATCAAATAAATTGTCATTATGATGTTTATAAAAAATGACTTGTATTTTTCAGTGTCCATGAATGGGCGGACCAGTTTACGGCAGATCTTCTGGAACTTGCCGATATTGGCGCTGGTGCTGGTTGCTTGGAGGTAGGCATTTACATGTATTTAACATTCATTGAAAACAAGCTCCTCTCAACTGAAAACACTCGTTCAGTCACTGACCTCATTATTTTATCACATGGTTCCCTTCGATTCTTTACCTGTACACCAAGGTTGATGTTAAAATAAACATAAATAATAAAATTTAAAAAAATGTCAGATGAAATAAAGGTTATTTACAAAATTGTATCAAAATCAAATGGTCTGTTGCCTTCCTAAATATATCTACTTTTGTCATCAATGAAATTTGTCAACAGAATTTGTTGAAAGAAAATAGACTTCAAAATTTGAAAATATTTTTTTATTCATGAAATATCTTTTTGGGCGCATTTTTGAATCAAGTCATTAGAATAAAATCACCTTCTACCTGACACACACAAGGCCAAGGTCATCTCCAAGGTCATGACCCTTATGAAGTATTTTCTTGTCAACAGTTTGTTTCATGTTGTGAAGAGATATAATTTTTTGTTGAGAAACTGTTGACGGCAAGTTGAAACCTTGACATTTTGACTCGTTATGACATATCTGCATGACATAAATATTTTATATTATTTTGTGCATGAAAAGGCCTTGTGAAGAGTACAAATGTATTCTCGTCTGAAAATGAAATGACACCTTTGGTGCAATGATATCATGAATACCCATTGCTGTATGTCAAGCTATACCCACTGGTATATATTAAGCCATACCATCTCAATAACATGTCCCAACTTGTGAAACATGATTTCATTTTCAGCGGATCATTCCAGGATCAACTGTGTTCAGATTGCCAGACATTAGGTCTGGTAACAAGATATGTTTTCTGAACTCATTTCCGTGGGAGAGCAAGTCTGGTCCCTGATATTTGCTTGACATATTTGAGTTCCCCGAACATGAGATTTGTGAGCATTGGCTTGTTGAACCCCAGCTTGACTGACAAGCAACCATTACTTTGTATGCAAAATGTATGTTAGCAATTCATCAGGATTAAGAGTATGCAACTTTTCTAACCTAAATATTTCTAAAGGCTTTGTTTTTTAATCTGTCAAAATAAGAAGGAAGGTGTTATTGTGCATTTTATTGCAGAATTTGTACTTGTAAACTACTGTGCCAAATGCACACTTAACTGTTGAGGCTTACGCTGGGCTGAAACTAATGCTAACAATTGTACGTAAATGTATTATTGATAGCATTTAATTTTTCAAATATTTAGCAACAAAAAACGGTCATCTGTAAGAAAACAGTCTACATTACTGTACACATCTGTGAGAAAATCAATAAAGTCGTCAATCTTTACGTATTTTCCTTAATTTTTAAAATGCAGTGACATTAAATTGATGGTGTCATACAGTGGTGTACAGTGATGTCGTGCAAGGTTACAGTGCGATGATGTCATGCTAGGAGGTTACAGTTCAGTGATGTCATAGTTTAAAGATGTAGCCTTGATCTCTCATGCCCTTAGGCCATATGCATTACGTTGTATATTTTATGATTTGACTTTGAATCTTGCTTTTCGGCTTCATCAGTTCATATTGGTGATAAACTGGCCAACAATATGTCATTTAATGGCTCGACACACAACAGTTGCATTGTGAAAACAATACAATACAACACAAGCTCACATCTGTAAGTGGGCGGTTAGGTAGCCAAGTGATTAAAGCGTTGGCTCATCATGCCGAAGACCTGGGTTCGACTCCTGACATGGGTACAATGTGTAAAGCCCATTTCTGGTATTCCATGCCGTGATATTGCTGGAATATTGTTAAGAATGATGTAAAACCGTATTCACTCACTCACTCACATCTTTAAGCATTAGTTCCATCAAGGACATGACTAGCTTCAGAATTGGTATATGCATGGACACTTCTTAACTTCAAAGGATTTATGAAGGAGTAAGGATATTAAAATTATTCAGAACCATGCATAAATATTCACCACAACCATTTTAAGCTGTTTAAATGTTGACCTATTAATTCCGTTTTTGACCTACTGATTATACTGACAGGACATGACATTGCATGTCAATAAAGGGGGAAAAAACAAAGAAAAAATTCACATTGCATTTGCCATTGTGCATCATGTTTTTCTTTCCCTTGATATAACATGTTATCCTATAATGTATAGTGCTATCGATGTGATTAACCCAATCTGATAACTTGGTTTTCTGGATCTGATAAATATGAAAATGAGGTCACCTACAAGAACTACTTTTTGTAAGATTCATACATGGATGCAGTGCCTTCTTGCTGAAGAAACTGCTGTGTAATATTCCCAGTACGTTTGGCTGCAAATTATTTGTCACTGTATTATAATTGGGCCGGTTCACTCAGGCACTGTATTCCTACACATTTTCTAAAGTTACTTTAGTGAATGAAAATATAGCTTAAAGTTTTTTTAAATTGTGATTTATCTCCTCCTATTATGTTCACACTATATATTAAAAATAGAAATATGAACTATGCTCGCCAAAGGCACGGCACCGGGGAGTAATACAATTTCTGGTCCAAATGTATAATATTTACGATACAGAAACATGAGTTTATTTCCTTCACAAAAGCTGAATCACTTTTACAAAAATTGCGCTGTGTTTTTTCCCCATGTATCTGAGAGGAAATCTTGGCAAGCCAATATGGAGTATTTTGATTACAAGGCAATGTCTTCGTACACAACTCCAGCTGCTAATGAAGCGAGGTCAGCGAGGTATTGGGTGATCTCGTATGTACCAGCATGTGTTGGGGTCGGATGTGTCTGTCTGTGGCTCATGGGAGTTGTTATGTCTGTGTTCTTTGAAGGAGACAAAAATCTGATTATTTCTTCACCCCAAGCAAGTACACTTCGATCGCTTGTAAAACACGGATGTTGGTTTAACCTGGTGAAACGGCGACACTGTGAAAATGTTCAGCTGTGGTTATGTTACGAGCCTTGCTACTTATTTGAACTTCACCGGAACCTCTTTACCTGATTAAGAAGTGACCTGCTTATGAAATGACCTGATTCAGAAATGAAATGTCCGATATTGTTATTCCTTCTTATGGATGCATGCACTTTAATAATAGAACAAGACATTAAATTTATCTTTGGCATACATACACAATGGTTTCTACAGGGAGAATCTTAGACTTGCATCTATCTCCTAAAGAAATATTCCATAATATTTTTATAACATTGGCAAAATTGTCACAATTTCAGAAGATTATTTTTTTATGAGCTCTGATATTAAATCCTCAACGATATTGATTTGAAACCGATCTGCAGTCTGTGAAAGACCGCGATGCATAGTTGTAGAAAATGAAATCATGGAAGCAAGGGGAGGTTTAATTTCTCCGTTGGCTGGTGCCGATGCTGTGATTCAGGGCAGCATGTCCAATGTCTGACATTCAAGGCTTTATGACTTTGTACTGTTGGCAGAACCTTGAGACTTGGCAAGTGTTCGACATCGGTCAATAACTCAGCACTAAAGTTGGCCAGATTGCCTCCACACCATGGAAAGTAATGTGATGTAGTGTTGTGCTATTTTCAAATTACGATGCTTCATTTCTTGCACATTACACCGCACCAAACAGGCATTGTTGGGCAGGTAGTTGCTGTCTACTTTGGACAAGCTATACTTGTTCATTATATTCTGAGATTGCTTTATACACCAGTGCTTGACAATGTTTCTTATGTTTTATTAATTTCCGCCACTCTGTAAATTAGTTTAATGCCATTTAGCCCTACTCTGAAAACCCCATATGCTCCCTACCCCCGTTACCCTATATCCTATATCCACATCCTTGACCTAATTCCCACGTCCTTGACCTCATTTCCACATCCTGACCTCATTTCCACATCCTGACCTCATTTCCACATCCATGACCTCATTTCCACATCCTGACCTCATTTCCACATCTTTGACCTGATACCCACATCCTTTACCATTCCCACCCATGATCTCGTACCCAACATGGGCTTCATACCCATCCATGTCCTCATTCCTGCCCATGACCTCCTATCCACCCAGGACTTCATACCCAACCAGGACGTCATACCCATCCATGACCTCATACTCACCACTGCCCCTACCCCCCTCAAACCTCATACCAACCCCTACTCTCACCCCCACTTTCCTATACAATATCCATGACCTCCCTCAGACCTATGCCCACACCAATGACCTCATACCTGACCCCAAGAACCCATTCCCATCATTGCTTTTATGTTACCCAAAACTCACATCCCTTTTTTCATTTCTATCTAAAATATCTTTCTTAAATTTTTGACATATGGTCCTTTTTGTAAAGCAACATTATCAAATAAACAGTAGTTTGTTTCTTAGGCATCATATATCCTTGAACGAATACATTTGAGAATGGAAATATCATGGTCTTTATATTTTGGTTCATTTCCAAAATGGATTTTTTCACTTGACCTACTGAGAGTCATGACAAAAGACCTACAATGCTTCAAATTCTTTGAAATGATCCTTCACAGAACCATCAGTGCTAGAGCTCTTTGTTAGTGGTTGCTCAGGATCTGTTCACGATCTGTTCACGATCTGTTCACAATCATGTGACCTGGCTGGGATATCTGGGGCAATGATGATACTCCATTGACAAATCTACAAAGATGCCACTTACACCATCAGAAGATGCCTTAGCCAGCTTCCTCAACACTTAACATCCCTTAGAGACAATTGTAGCACAGCTGCATGAGCAGTGGTGGAGTCTGCAGATTACCGCCACCACATCTGATACGTCTTTCATCACGGTTGCAGTATACACACTAACCTCACATTGGTCAGCATGGGATCACATAGACCAAAGTCTTTCACTGTAGAATCCTACATTAGCTTGATATGTCAAGTAGTGAATCAGCCGGTCCAGCTGATTATAAGTGACAACTCGAATCACACGTTTTCGTTCGCTCGCCTATAATTATTGGATCACAGCGGTCTTATTCATACTGCCGAATCTTTATATTCCTTTGTACAATCAATGAAGATTTGGCAGAAGTGAAGCTTTCCTGAGGACAATGATATGAAAATTTGGTAAAATTGATGCATTTTTTGATGACGAAGAAATCTATTTGATTTGAAATTGCAGGAGTTTGTCATTAATGGCGACCTTCAAAGGGAGGTGTCACAAATACTTTATATCATTGTTAAGATCCTTCTACTTTTAATGTTGAAATATGACAAAAGGAATATGTCATTTTAGGGAATATTGGAATGTTATTAACCATATTTTTTGCATGTTGAAATAATGAATCTCATTTGAACAGAAATTGTGAAAGAGCTTTTTGCTATTGAACATGGCTTTCAAACATTTCTCTTGTCGGTAAATGACAGTGAGAAATGATTGTAATCTGTTTCATTTACAGTTTAGTAAAAGAAAATTTTATTTGTTTAACAGTGGGAGACCAGTAGCTCAATACATATCACAAGGGTAAGGCGTATTTTTCAGGACTCGTTTTTATGGTTTACTTTCAGACTGCCCAAATGCAGGGATGAGAATGTATATTTTCCTTTTCATCTGAAACATCTTTGCAATGGATCATGGTCCATAATTTGGGGGTGTTTATGGGGGAAGCCATCATATTTTAACAAATTTGTGGTCACTAAAATTTGCGAAAACCTTGTGGATCTGTGGAAGATTCGCATCCCTGCAAATGGCTCAGATAAGTTTTTGAGTGAAAAAGTAATTTTTAAAAATAGGTTAATAACGTCAACATATACACAAAACTTTTTGAAGATCCCCAAACTGTCCATTTCATTTCATTTTTTCTCGATATGTGGACAAGGACTTTCACACAAAAGTCAGTAAATATAAAACATTAACACAAGAAAACAAGCAGTCTTGATCCCCCGTAGAAACTGATTTCACTGGGCATATGATTCAAAATAGTGGTGTTCACGAAAAGCGCAAGCATTTCCTGCCCCACCGGAAGCACCCACCTCTCACACAATTTGTATAAAAAGTAAGTGTGTATTTGTTGCCTAACAGCACACAGCAGTGAGTGAGTGAGTTTGGTTTTACGCCGCTTTTAGCAATATTCCAGCAATATCACGGCGGGGGACACCAGAAATGGGCTTCACACATTGTACCCATGTCAGGAATTGAACCTGGGTCTTCGGCATGACAAGCGAACGCTTTAACCACCAGGCTACCCGACTGCCCCGCACACAACAGTACTCCTGCCATGTGCACAGTCAACTGATGGACCAGAATATTCAGTGACACGATAGCAAATTTACTAATTTAATTGAAACTAAAAACAGTATGTTAATTTTGAATTACATCTGTTGTGTACAAGTGCACAGATATTGCACTTTAAGTAAAGAATTTTTTTTATAAAAAATATAAAAATAATCATGAAATAAGTATGTGTGGTCAAAGGTTTCTACAAGATGACCATGAAAGCAAGTGGAATGTTCTCTTTTAGAAGGTCTTTCCTTATAAACTGGCACTGATATTCCAATGGTCTCAGATGTAAGTCAATGTTTCTCTGACTTAAGATTTAATTGCATGCAATGTGAACCAATGTCAGTTTATGGTCTCCTTGATTTTGGTATGCAGAAAATATCATCTAACCCCACTCTCCCATGTGGTGAAGGTACAGCACAATACTACATGCTCCTCGGATGTGCGAGATCTGAATTCCATGTGTTGAGCCTGTGGAGAACAATAATTAAGGCCTCGTTCAGAGGGCAGCATTTGCTGATTACAGTATAGCCCACTTCTGTGACCTTGCCATGGATAATAAGCTTTCCCTATGGGCAGGAGAGTGATCAGAGAGTTGGTGTGGGAGGATGGTGTAGAGACAATGAGACAGCAGGGTATTTAAAGGATTTGACTTGGTCAGATCTGACCTTTGGTCATCCAGATGGTTTAGGTCAAGCTGGACATTGGGCCATTCTAGGCTCTGTTTCATGTAGAGATATTAGCGATAAGACAAGCGGATGTTTTTGTCTTAGTATTGAAGTTGTAGAATGGCCTAAGAACAGAATGAGCCATACAGATCTTGGGGTAAAAGGACATTACTTGTCAGAATGTATGGATAAGGGGAAGTGAAATAGATTCGTGGGTGCATCGTACACATCTAATATCTCTTGAATATGCGTAAATTCTTCATATATTAATCAACATGTATGTTATTGCGTTTCCTTGACGATGACTACTCAATCCACATGATTTGTCAGACATTATGCTAGGATGCTGCATAATGCGATGGGATATGTTGTTTAACATCACAGGCCAATGTACCAGCTTTCTGGTAATAATTAAATAATTGAGTCTGGACAAGACAATCCAGTGATTGACAGAAAGAGCATCGATCAATGAAGTCCGATGACATGCATCAAGCCAAGGAGCCTGCCTCCAGATACATTTAGTCGCCTCTGCCACCAAGCTGCTGGAGACCTATGTCCTGACCCAGAATCCCTACAGATGTGAGGTGAGGTGAGGTGAGGTGAAATTGGGTTTTAACGTCGCGTCCAAGATTATTGCGCTTATATAGCGACGTGCATGCACGTGTATGTGTGTGTGTGTGGCTGCTTGTACTAGTCCGGACTGATGTCGATTTATAGTGCTAGCTCACTGAGATACCATGCCGCAGTTTAACATGAACACCCCACTCAGACACAGTAGGCTGACTCCGAGCCTACCAGTCCTTGTTTTAGTCCCTTAATGCCGAGCGCCAGACAGGGTAACAACAAGTACCATCTTTTAACGTCTTTTGGCATGACACAGCCAGGGATCGAACCCCGGACCTTCCGCTCTCGGGGCGGACGCTCTACCACTAGACCACGGAGGCGGTCTCCTACAGATGTGATGTAATATGAGCAGCAGAAATGTCACTTAAATAGCTGGCATTTGTGCACTGGTTGAAGACTTGGACCAGAGGTCTGCTTAAGATTAACACTGACGAGTGATAGTGCCACACAAACACATGGAGTTGAACTTAATCTACTAAAGGTTCTTTCTTCTAGCTTATTGTCCACCTTCTGAGAAGCCCTGAGGTGCCAGTTTCAGATGGTGGTGTTAAACCTGGTCGCATGCCATGGGTAAATTCTATAATTGGCTGGGATGCTTTTAGACTGAAGAGTGTTGTCTGTGTTTGTTTTTGGTTGTGTTTGATGTGTATCATGTTGATGTGAAACTATTTATTGTAACATTTAACATTGTTGATGTGCAGAACCAGTTCAGGGTACTTTGGGCCATTGCAGTTACTCTATGGTGTAGATATATTCATACAGTTTCAGTAATCATGCCAGGATTATATGACCATGATGTTTCAATATTCCTGTTTTCCCAGAGAGCTGTGTCTATTGATGTAGGTTTGGATCATATGTCAAAATGGCTTCAATATTCCTGTTTTCTCATAGAGCTTTGTCTATTGATGTAGGTTTGGATCATATGTTATAATGGCTTCAATATTCCTGTTTTCTCATATAGCTGTGTCTATTGATGTAGGTTTGGATCATATGTCCAAATGGCTTCAATATTACTGTTTCCCACAGAGCTGTGTCTATTGATGTAGGTTTGGATCATATGTCAAAATGGCTTCAATATTACTGTTTTCCCACAGAGCTGTGTCTATTGATGTAGGTTTGGATCATATGTCAAAATGGCTTCAATATTACTGTTTTCCCACAGAGCTGTGTCTATTGATGTAGAGGGGGCACGCTGGAAACCTATGATTGTGGGTTCAAATCCTGGTTCACCCCAATTATGTTTCTAGGTTTGTCAGCACCATACCCGTGCTCGTGGGTTTCACCGAAGTGGTAAATATCTTAGACCTGCATCACTTCGGGCTTTCCTCACACATTAAGCTGACACTGGAATAATGTTAAAAGTGGAGTTAAACCCAATGTGTCCAACATTCCTGTATCCATTTTTAAATTTACCAAGTTGTTAACCCTCATGGTGCCTGGACGTCAGTCAGCCTGCAAACCGCTCAGTGCCGCACTATGCTGACGTCGCGGTTACAAAAACGTATACATTGTATCAAAAGTGTTGCAACGTCTTTATTTCTTCACACAATGTAACCAAATTGTATAACATGCAACTGGAGTTGATTGTCTTTCCGACAGTATCTAAAGTCACCAAATCCAAAAGATCTATGCACTGCCCAGCCATCGATAAAAGTGCTGGTATTATAAGTTTCCTACTTTTCCACATTAATCATAATATGGACGCACCTGAATATGGCAAGCAAAGTCAAGTAAGCGCCCTTGTTTGAAATCTAAATGACCAATAATTCATATCAATGGCAAGTACATGTCCTAACAGTGATAGACATATGACATTTATGTTGAAGTACACATTCACTAAGAATTTTCCGTGAGTTATATTTACCGATAAAAAATCCCGATGAAATTGTGCGTGTTTTTGACGTCAAAACAAAATTGACGGAAGTGGTCGTGATTAATTCATACGCAGACTGTTTCAGAGATTATGTCACAAAACGAATAACAGTTTGGAATGTATATCTTGAAGAAATCCCGGTTACGTTCATGTATGTTTCAATGACCATGCTCTTTTATTAGTGATAAAAACAACTTCGGGGTAATTGACATCGTACATTTTCAAAGGACAAAATGTGAAAGATCGCTAAACAGCCCTAACAATACTAAAATTGACATCGCTCAATATCGGGCATCATTATTATTTCTTAATAATTAACAAGATTATACTAACGTTACACCACCCAAGAGTAAGTACATGTAGATTCAATCAAAATTGTTGAAACGTTTTCATGGGCAGCAAATATATTCAACAAACCTATTTTCGATCACTCGCAACTCGGGCGCCATGTCATTGTTTCACAATGACCACCAGAAAACATACATCCTCGTATCAGCTCGTATTTCGCACTAGGCTGCCTAACTGAGACCTTTGCTCAAAATATACTTGTATGGTCAGTCCATGAAATACCACTTTTTCTTTCATTTATTCATTTGATTTATAAATACGACTTTAGAAGTGTATTTACACCTAGCTAGGTATGTACATGTACATTTAAGGACATACGTGATAGTTTATTTCCACGAGTTTCCCATTCCATCCCATTCTACTAAAGTAAAAGTTTGAAATAGATAATGATCGTAGGTCAATGAAAGTAATGGATTTATTTGTCATAAAAGGAAAAATATATTCTTGGTATTGAACTTCGAAAATTTAACTAGCAAAATCTTTAATAAAAATGGTTTATCATGTCTTTCCTTTTTTTTCTTAATTTTGGCCTAGCTAAACTACAGCTTGGAGGGAAGATATACAAATTAAAATGGTGACAAAAAACCCACAAGAATGCATTGATTTTGCTCTTAGACAAATATTTATTTAAAAAAAATCTATTTTATACTTAGGATACAAAACAAAGTAGAATCTAATTACTACTATATGTCACTGGTCGAAGTATTTTGTAGTATAGATAATGCAAAGTGACAAAAGACATAAATATAACTATATAAAACATCAAAACGAAATCACATTTACACTGAAAACGTTTTGTCTTTCAGAAATTGATTATCTATATATTGTGGGTAGATCTAATTACTTTTAATGTTTATGTTATAAACTGAACCATTCAAGATTCCAATAGATGAAGCTAAAATATTAAAAATGTAGGTTGTTTAATATTGGATCCATTTTGACAGCTTTCTCACTGTACTCAACTAAATGCATATTATATTTTTGGAATATCAAGCCTTCAAAGAAATATCAAGCACATATCAACATACCAAAATTAGAAAACTGCGCCAAATATTCCAACACTGTTCGTCAAATGATAAGCGGTCTCACTCACTCGTCGGGCGCCATAGATATTTTCCAATCGTGATGTACTAGATATGCTTTCTAGTTCAGTCAAAGAGAATATTGTTATTTGGAAAATGAAACCACGTGTATCCATTATACTACCACAACATTAGATCAGCTGTTCCATGTGACGTCATCCACGTCACAACACGCGAGGTCAAATCACGCGCACCTGTCCAGACAACAAATTCACAGCGGCGGGAAATCACCGACCGTCTATTAGCCTATTTGAATAAAATTGAAGATTGTAACGAAATAAAATTAATTTTACTCATTGCTGACATTTCCGATGACATATCAAATTAGAGTTGAAGACTTGCAATAGATTATCATACGTTAATTGAGAGTACAGTGTACATCAATAATTTGTAAATCTAATATTAATTTTTGATCTAATATCCATGGCAGAATGTTTGAAAACGAGCTATAATATATTCCATTTTCTGAAGAGATTAGTAATGTGTATTTGATGATATATATGCATACACAATTGGTTATCAATTATCTTCTACAATCACAGCATGTACCATGTACATTAGACACATGGAAAATACTATTTCAGCAAACCAATCACACCGCCATTATCACAGTTTCAATGAAAGGAAAAACAAATCCAAATTGAACTTAACAGCACAGCGTATCCATAAGCGGTTAATCCAAATGCAAAAAGGTATTGATGTCATCATTGTAGAAGTTATGTTGATGTTTTCAGTAGTTGCATTATGCTTGTATCGCGTGTACCATCGACAGAAACGGGGGCCGGGCTACCACATGTGGAACCGACCTTGACACAATTTGTTTACAATATGGCGTCGACTCACGTTAGATGTCGTGGCCACACTTTTGAAATCTCCAAAATGTGAAACAGTTAGGTCAAGTCACTCACACGGTCAGGTAGTTTGAGCAATCACACATGACTCTTAGTCATTTCATATGAAAAAAGTAGCAGTTATTTGTCTGAACGGGCGAGTATGTAGGACAACCGGTAAACAAGAAATCGCGGCACAGATATGATGCGAACGTGCCCTGTCGATCACTTCGCGCTTGGCCATTCAATGTTTAGGTTTTGATCACGAACCCCCTGCCCATAAATATACACTATACCATCTTAATATTAACTATTATAGCTATCTTTCCATATCTTTGAATTGAATATTTTCTGTAAATCAGCATCATAAACAAAAAGACAATCTGCACTGTCGTTCTGTCTCTAGCGCCGTGCTAAATCGCCATGACACAGTCGATAAACAAATGCAATACTTGAACAAAAAACTTCCGTGGCCGACTAAACGTTAACTAGTACTCTTACGCCAATAACTGTACAGTGGGGACTAGTAAATCCTTCTGACCAGTCCGATCAGATTTCTTTTTCCAAATTGACTGTCTGATATAATAATAGTTACGTGTATGTGACATGGGTGCATAATACAAAATTGCCTTCATTCGCATGAAGTTCAACATGGCAGAAAAAGATCGAGAAGCGCGGTAACCACATTACTAATCTCGCCATATTTCGCAATCCGTAGCACTGCATACAATATGAGTTACACGATATTAATGTTGAGATGATTAGAGTGATGATGGTCATAATTTCATTCAATGAACTTCATAAATGTAATGGAAATATACACTGTCGTTTTCTCATGAGTACCGACCATTCCGCCATTACCGATAGTCGATAAAAATATACAAAACGTGTAAATAAACTTGTTCATAAAGGAGTGAACAGAATTGTATTTACGTGAATAAGTATACAGTTGGGAAAAATATGTCTTTCTGACCACTCAGGACATATTTTTTCTTATGAACAAGGATTTTGTCTGAAAATATTTACGTGTTTGTGACATGGGTGCATAATCAAAATTCGCAGTCATTCGCTTGGTGTTCAAACATGGCAGAAAAAGGCCGAGAAGAGCAGTAGCCACTTTACTAATCTCGCCATAATTCGCAATCCGTAGCATTGTACAAAGTATGAGTTACACGATGTTAAAGCTAAGATGATTGGGGTGATGGTGGTTATAGTTTTGACTTTGCGCACTCAGTGTTAAATATAAAAATTCACAGTTTAAAAAGGGCATTTTCTCGGGACCATATATGGTCCCCTGGCACTATGCGGGTGTGAAAAGTGAGGGACCATATATGGTCCCGTGGCACCAAGAGGGTTAAGGCTGCATGGTGCTAAACCTGGTTTTAACTACAAGTTGTATAGATGGGTACCAGATGGGATTGTTATTGGTGTAAGTTCCACTCAGTAGATGGGTACCAGATAGTTTAAACAGTTGTTGGGTGTAGGTTCCTGGTGTCAGTACACTCAGAAGATGGGTACCAGATAGTTTCTACAGTTGTTGGGATGACATTCCAGTTGTATAAGTGGGTACCAGGTGGGAATGTTCCTGGTGTCAGTCCGCTCAGTACATGGGTACCAGATAGTTTATACAGTTGTTGGGTGTAGGTTCCTGGTGTCAGTCCGCTCAGTACATGGGTACCAGATAGTTTATACAGTTGTTGAGTGTAGGTTCCTGGTGTCAGTCCACTCAGTACATGGGTACCAGATAGTTTCTACAGTTGTTGAGTGTAGGTTCCTGGTGTCAGTCCGCTCAGTACATGGGTACCAGATAGTTTATACAGTTGTTGAGTGTAGGTTCCTGGTGTCATAACACTCAGTACATGGGTACCAGATAGTTTCTATAGTAGTTGAGTGTAGGTTCCTTGTGTCAGTCCACTCAGTACATGGGTACCAGATAGTTTCTATAGTAGTTGAGTGTAGGTTCCCGGTGTCAGTCCGCTCAGTAAATGGGTACCAGATAGTATACACAGTTGTTGGGATGACATTCCAGTTGTATAAGTGGGTACCAGGTGGGAATGTTCCAGGTGTCAGATACTCATCTAGATAGGTATCCATGAGAACAATGACCTTGGGCCAGGAAGGTCATGCAGCAGTCCATCATGTCACAATGGTGGTACAACACTGTTAAAACAGCTGCAGACACTCCATCCAATCTGCACCTTTCACACAGACATCTACTGCATCCGTTAACCAGCACTAATTCCAACATAAGGATTTAAGGACTTTTTTGGATTTCCACTCTCCAGCTTTTAAGTCTCCATTGTCATTCATGTAATGCAAAACAAAAGCTTTTAGAGATATTTGCATGTGTAAGTGTGGTGTCATTGTCGCTAATGGTGACTCGTAGACAAGCAAGAGCCCTCCAAATGTCGAAACTAGGATCTTGCAGGTCAACTCCAATGCTTTACTGTCAAAGTGCTGTCTGGTCGTGGCAATACCACAGCCCTCCAGATCAGGGGGACAACTCAATAGATGCAAGATGAATGAGTTGAAAATACACACAAACAACAAAGAACCCTTTTTTCTTTTGCAAATTGGGAATAAATGAGACCATACACTGTTGAAATGTCACTGCTTTGATTTGTTTGGATACTGAATAATTGATTTGGAATTGGTATGCCAGTTCCGATTCAACTATGTTGATCATTATTCATCGTTTAAGGAGCGTTGACAGATATTAAATGGGGGATCGATTTAGTTAAATGATTTTCAAATACTGTAAACTGTAAATCCCTTCTTCGTTGCTGGAGGATTTGTTTTTTTTTACTAGAAAGCCTCTGAAAATGTCCTTTGATTTTTCCTTAAGCTGCTAAAAAGCTAATGCTAATCTTGCGTCTAGGTAAATATTTCATTTAGGGGGAAGCACATGTCAGTGATGGCGTTTAGGGGTCACATAAAAGAATTTATGTGGGATGAAGTTGCACATGAAAAACCGACTCTCCTTGCTCTGAGATTCAGTTGTTTTGGTGTTTAGAACACAGAGTAGAAGTATATGCAACATTTGTTGTCTTTTTTGTGTACAACATTACAAGCAAGTATTGTGTGCAGCCTTATGAGCTACTGTATCTGCCAAAGTTTTGTGTAATACATCATGTGTCAGTAGTGTGTGTAATATCATGTGCAAGTATTGTGGGCAACATTATTTATCATCCAAAACTGGCTCCCACAGGAGATATCGCATGGGTAAGATCAAGCGATATCTACAGTGTCAAGCCATATCTGTACTGTAGATATCGCTGCAATGAAATTGCATCACAATGCTTTGCAGACCATTGCGACGTCATTGGTTACCATGACATCACAATCAAATGTCATCACTAATGGCTCTGCTACTGAAGCTGTTAGCAGTACTTTTTACACTTAAGACACTGCTTATTACTTTCTACAAACTTAAAAAGTTGGAAGAATGATGTTGGATGATAAATAAAATCCCACCCTCGTGTCTTTTGATATCAAATATATCAACAATCGTTGATAAAAGTGGAAAAAAATCCTGGTCAACCTTTGAGTTTTCCCACTTTTATCAACTCATGTTGATATATTTGATATCAAAAGACACTCGGGTGAGATTCTCTATTTACCAGTATTGTATACAGTATCAAACGCAAGTATTTTGTATAATATCATGTGCCAGTATTTTTGTGCTATAATGACATGCCAGTATTATGTGGAATATCATGTGCAGATATTGTCTGCAACATTATTAGCCAGTATTGTATACAACATTGTTTACCAGTATTGTATGCAAACTTATCAAATATTGTGTGCACTGTTTGTGGATTATTAATCCTAGTTGTTGGTTGGTTGGTTTGTTGTTTAACGCCTCACTCAGCAATAGTCCAGCTTTATGACAGCGGTATGTAAATAATTGAGTCTGGAACAGAAAATTCAGTGATTGATATCATGAGCATGGGTCCATGCAACTGGGATCGATGACATGCATAATAAAAGTCGGCGAGTCTGACCACCCGATCCCGTTGGTGGTCTTGTACGACAAGCAAAGTCGCCTTTTACGGTAAGCGTGGGTTGCTGAAGATCTATTCACGGGTCATTAATCACAGTATTAAATGCAACAGTCTTTTGTACTTTATGCAACATCATAATCAATATATTCAATTATTCAGTATCCAAAGAGATTGTGTGAAAAATTATGTCTGTAAGTATCTTTGGTAATTATGCCTACCATAATGTCTTGCAACCTTATGCAACATTTATGCAGTAGTATCCAATAAACAATATTATTCCAGTTTGCAGTCATAATGCAATACTACAAATCATTTCTTTGTTCATGGTTCCATGTTAAACCCAGCACAGAAGCATTTCTTAAACCTTCAATGATTTCATTGTCACAGCATAGTAAAGTACTTCAAAAATTAATCTCCTAAGACAATATTATCTGATCCATGAACTTGGCAGCAGTTTTATCACACCCCACTCTGGTCACTGATACCCTTGAGAGGCCAAATTTGCATCTTGGTGTCCAGTTGTTGCCAAATAGTCAACCATCTGGTCATAAGTGGATGGACAGTCACGTCCAGTCAAATCAATTAGAGGCAGATGATGCTTTTAAAGCTAATTATTCAAAGAAGTCATCAGAATAATTGTTCGTTTACTTCATTTGTTGCCTAGTAACCTACAGGAAGTATGTCCACTCCTGACATTGGCTCCGAGTCTTGGGAATTCCTTGTGCAAAATGGTCGGTCAGAACTGTGCCAGGGGTAGACAAGACATCAATTGATCCCTTTTGGGACAACGGCTCATCGTCCTATGATGAGAATGGACCGCTGTGGGCTGTGATAGTTTGCCATGTTTAACATCATTACTGTAATAAAGAGAAGGCAAACATAGAGGCTGTCATTGCAGACTCCCGCCAGTCATTTGGTCAAGGAGACAAGCACTTTATGGTTTGAATGGGATTAATTAGGAGAGTTGAACAGTGCAATTATGCCCTGTTGAACTTGCTGAATGGCTGAGGGCTGCTTGTGTGGCCCTCTTAATGGTTATTACACACTGACCAAAGATCCATGTAATCATGTGTCTATACGGCCTTGCCAAACATGGCCCGTCTTCATGGACTAAATGCTCTTTTGAACATTCTTTTACCCCTTTGTATTGTCTGTATTACCTGATATCCACACTCCATAGACTGAATACCCATTTGAACATTCTTACACACCTTTGTATTGTCTATATTTCCCGATGTCCACACTCCATAGACTGAATACCCATTTGAACATTCCTACACCCCTTAGTATTTTCTATATTTCTTAATGTCCACACTCTATGGACTAAATACCCTATAGAACATTCCTACACCCCTTTGTATTGTCTATATTACCTGATACCCACCTTCCATGGACTAAATGCTCTTTTGAACATTCCTACATCCCTTTGTATTGTCCATATTACCTGATACCCACCCTCCATGGACTAAATGCTCTTTTGAACATTCCTACACCCCTTTGTATTGTCTATATTACCTGATACCCACCTTCCATGGACTAAATGCTCTTTTGAACATTCCTACATCCCTTTGTATTGTCCATATTACCTGATACCCACCCTCCATGGACTAAATGCTCTTTTGAACATTCCTACACCCCTTTGTATTGTCTATATTACCTGATATCCACCCTCCATGGACTAAATGCTCTTTTGAACATTCCTACACCCCTTTGTATTGTCTGTATTACCTGATATCCACCCTCCATGGACTAAATGCTCTTTTGAACATTCCTACACCCCTTTGTATTGTCTATATTACCTGATATCCACCCTCCATGGACTAAATGCTCTTTTGAACATTCCTACACCCCTTTGTATTGTCTATATTACCTGATATCCACCCTCCATGGACTAAATGCTCTTTTGAACATTCCTACACCCCTTTGTATTGTCTATATTACCTGATATCCACCCTCCATGGACTAAATGCTCTTTTGAACATTCCTACACCCCTTTGTATTGTCTGTATTACCTGATATCCACCCTCCATGGACTAAATGCTCTTTTGAACATTCCTACACCCCTTTGTATTGTCTATATTACCTGATATCCACCCTCCATGGACTAAATGCTCTTTTGAACATTCCTACACCCCTTTGTATTGTCTGTATTACCTGATATCCATCCTCCATGGACTAAATGCTCTTTTGAACATTCCTACACCCCTTTGTATTGTCTATATTACCTGATATCCACCCTCCATGGACTAAATGCTCTTTTGAACATTCCTACACCCCTTTGTATTGTCTATATTACCTGATATCCACCCTCCATGGACTAAATGCTCTTTTGAACATTCCTACACCCCTTTGTATTGTCTATATTACCTGATATCCACCCTCCATGGACTAAATGCTCTTTTGAACATTCCTACACCCCTTTGTATTGTCTATATTTCTTAATGTCCACACTCTCTGGACTAAATACCCTATAGAACATTCCTACACCCCTTTGTATTGTCTATATTTCTTAATGTCCACACTCTCTGGACTAAATACCCTATAGAACATTCCTACACCCCTTTGTATTGTCTATATTTCTTAATGTCCACACTCTATGGACTAAATACCCTATAGAACATTCCTACACCCCTTTGTATTGTCTATATTTCTTAATGTCCACACTCTATGGACTAAATACCCTATAGAACATTCCTACACCCCTTTGTATTGTCTTTATCTCTTAATGTCCACCCTGCATGGACAAAATACCAAACTGAACATTCCTACACCCCTTTGTATTGTCTACGTTTCTTAATGACCACCCTCCATGGACTAAATACCCATTTGGTAGGGGACTGCCTCCATGGTCTAGTGGTAGAGCGTCCGCCCGGAGAGCGGAAGGTCCGGGGTTTGATCCCCAGCCGCGTCATACCAAAAGACGTTAAAAGATGGTACTTGTTACCATGTCTGGCGCTCAGCATTTAGGGACTAAAACAAGGACTGGTCGGCTCGAGGTCAGTATACTGTGTCTGTACAAGCGCTATATAAGTGCAATAATCTTGGACGCGACGTTAAACCCCGTTTCACTTCACTTCACTCCTCCAGGGTATGACGTTGCCCACTAAATAATGAATCATTCTGTGTCTGATAACAGGTGAAAATAGAGTTAGCTTAAAATGAATATAAGAATATGAAAATCTCTGAAAATAAAATTACCAGTGCTTGATATTGGCTGATTTAGCCAGACAGTTGTTGTACCCATAATGCACTGGGAAAGTTCCAGGGTGATTCATGGGCATTGCTATTTTGACAGTAATGGCATCTTTTCTAGAGGTTAAAAAACACATTCCAAACATTCATTCCAGCAATAATTCGTCTCAGACGTCTGAAAATTGATTTTCCTTGAACGATTATGTCAGGTAAATATTTCTGTGGCTAAACGAGTTTTGTATGATGTTTTATGAAACCGAATGACTTGTGTAATCACATATCATGAAGGCTAAATTTCCAAAAACAGATTCACATTAAATATCCAATTAGAATATATTCATCATTAACTTTTTAAAAATATTAAATACCAATCTTACGAAACATGATGTTTGTGTTAAAAATTTGATAAATGCTCATTTAGAAAATATATATATATTTTTTTTATGCTTCTTATATTATCTGTAGAATGGAGGAAGGTTTTGCAACATTTCCCAACATGCCTTGCTGAAAATGTCAGTGTTAGAGCCATAAGTCTGTATAATTGCACTGTATGGTCAGGTAATGTTTTCTGTGTAATCTAATGGTGAAATACCGCATTTTGGACTAGTTTCTCAGCACCAAATGGATTCAGCATTATTTAGGGTGTACAGAACCCCTTTTATTTCAAATTCATCCATCATTCCCTGTGTTCAACCATCTGCTTTTGTTTGCTGCTCGGTCATGTTTCCTTGATGAGCCTTGAAATCGGACCTAAATTGCTTTGTTGCATCAACTCAGGAACTGGTTATGATGGTATAAACAACATATTGTCAAGCCGGCGTCTTCAGGGGGCCGGATATTGGCCTTAATGGTTATTTAGAACGTTATTGAAGAACTTGGAGAGTTATTGAGTGAGAGGCTGTCATTGGTGTTTGAAGTCGTTGTCGTCACCAAGAATATTGCATGTCATCGTGACATCTTTTTTGTTATTGCAGCAGAGTTGTTCACAAAATATTCATTATCATGTTCATGAAATAATTACTGTTGTCATGTTCGCAAAATTATCATGTTCACAAAATAATCATTACATCATGTTCACAAAATTATCATTCATCACTATTATCATGTTAAAAAAATTACCATAAAATGTTCATGTCTTGTCATCGTCATCCATATCATGAGTGGTTCAATCATTCCATTTTGATGATTATTATTGATAATGACACTAATAAGATGAATAATCAATCATAATTATCATTATTAGTTCCATGAAATGTGTCAGCAGGTGTCATTATCACCAGGAAATCTTGCTATTTACATTACAATCAATACTGTCAAATGAATTTTCTTCTTGGATCAATATGGCCATCGTAGAAACCATCTTGAAACTGCTTTGAAGAGAACTCACCTCACAGCTGAATATTTTCTAAATGCAATCTGTCATTAAAAGTACGTAAGTTTGTACAAAATGGATTTTAAAAAACGGTCAATGTTGTTTCTTCCAAAGTTGACAATCCATTATGGTAGGGTCTTGTACAATTTCGCAAACCATTATGTTTCACCCTTGTAAAACTTTATTTCACAAACTAAGCTTAATAACCAGTTTGGGCTAAAAGCACATATCGGTATTTAGACATTTTGTTTTCCTGACCAAAATAAAATCAATGTACATAGGCCGATCCAGAAGAGAGGTGGTGGGGAGGGGTGAGGTGGGGTGCGGTGGGGTGCGGTGGGGTGCGGTGGGGTGGGGTGTCAAATGTAGTATGGTAGGGATGTGGTAGGTGTGTTCGGGGGAGGGGTGTGTGTGTGGTCAAATGTGCTATGTTGTAGGCAGTAAAATGATCTGAGAGAGGACTTTGATATTTTGGACCACTCCACTTCATAAATGCTGGCTCCTCCCTTGGCGTTAATGTTTCATCGGGCACTGTTTACATTAATTGTTTCTAGCATTCAAGAATTTGTTTACTTCTTAAGAAATAAATGAAGTGTGGGAGTTGTTTATCGTTTCATTTTTCTATTTTTTATTTCTTATATGAGACGTCAACATTATGTGAAGCCTCTTTAAAGATGTTAATAAAATGTACAAGCTTTCAAAATATTAAACCCTATTTAAATAATGATGACTCCCTCCACAGAATTTCCCCTTGGCAATGGCAAAAGTCCCTTTTATGCACAGGTGGGTATTTCCCACATATCCTCACATTCCTCAATGTTCATTCCCTGGCCGCGTCATACCATAAGACGTTAAAAGATGGTACTTGTTGTTACACTGTCTTGCGCTCAGCATTTAGGGACTTAAAACAAGGACTGGTCGGCTCGGAGTCAGTATACTGTGTCTGAGTGGGGTATTCATGTTAAACTGCGGCATGGTATCTCAGTGAGCTAGCACTTTAAATCGGCATCAGTCTGGACTAGTACAAGCAGCCACACAAACACACACATGTACATGCATGTTGCTATATAAGTGCAATAATCTTGGACGCGATGTTAAACCCCATTTCACCTCACCTCACCTCACATTCCTCAAATTGATTACCTGTACCTTTTCTCCAAATACCGATTGTCATATATCTCTCCTGCTTTTGGAAGTGATCGTTCGGACATCACATTTTTCTGCATTGCCCAGCTACATCTATGGGGAACAACTCACTAGACACTCCCCTCTCAAAAATAACGTTGTCAAACACACGACGTCATCAAGTTGCAAGCGCATGTCCGAATCTCCAGAAATGATGTCATGACAGAACAATGTTTTATTGTGAAATAAACAATGCTTTGTTCTTCATCCCAGATAGCAGTCAGACGTTGGGCCAACGTTATCACTTACGTTGGGCCAACGTTGGCTATCAACGTTGGCCCAACGTCATTTTGACCGGCGGCCCAACGTTGGGCCAACGTTGGCCGAACATCGTTGGTCCAACGTTGACCCAACGTTGGGCCAACGTTTCTTTGACAACGTTGGGCCAACGTTTACCCAACGTTGGGACAACGATGTTCAGCCAACGTTGGCCCAACGTTGGGCCGTCGGTCAAAATGACGTTGGGCCAACGTTGATAGCCAACATTGGCCCAACGTTGATGGCCAACGTTGGATTACGTCTGTTTTATTCCTCACTATACCTCCCAGGCAGCCTGAAATGTTTGTACCAAGGTAGTTAAGACATCAGGTAACAAGCAATACATTCTGCAAGTTAGATTCACTCTGAACTCATTCCATGAAAGAACATGCCAATTAAATGCGCTCTCTTCTGGCAGGGTACCTCGGCAGACATAGTTTGAAATAGGGCCAAGAAAAAATTCAAAATGTTTTAAATTACACGTGCAATTTGGTGCTATAATATTTACTTTCCAAAACCATTTTCAAGACTATGTGCAAATTGTTCACAAATGTTTCAACACTATTAAAAGATAAATGATTTTCCCACAAGTTTGCAAATTAAAAACCATCAGACAATAAGCCTGCCACAAATTGAAACGTTTAATTTTTCTTGGCCTTACCCCATACATTCAGCATTAGGGCAACGCTGAGACAAGCAAAATAGTCCATGCATCGGATGTCCTATGATCAATATACTTGATCTATTAAAAAATATGATAACAGCAACAAAATGACAATAGAATTCTGGTTTCGGTGACCTTTATTTATTTGTTACATGATAAATCAGAACTTGGGCTGAGTGGTTGAGGAGCCTTTTCAATCCTCAGATGTCAGAAGAACTTATCAAAGGGATGATCTTCAACTGTATCCACGGTCTCTCCGTGTGCCTTGGTAACTGAATAAAACAATGACACAATTATAATAATGATAAGGCAAGGGACATTTTTTACATACAAAATGGTTGCCTTCCCCTAAATAATAATTTGATGTATGAAAAAAAGTTTCAGCAGTGCTACCTCCACCCATCCAAGTCATAAAACTGTTAAAAACTGCTAAAACTGGGAAGGAAGCATAGACAGTAATACCATGATGCTCTTGAATCATAGATAGGCAGAAAAGCTATTAACACTAAATGAACAAGAGTAACGACTCATTCATTTTTCAAAGTTTAAAACATAGAAAAAGCATAATTATCAAAATCAAACTTTGCACTGCACATCAAGTTATAGGTCTCACAAATGTTGAAGAAAATAATTCTAAGTTCAAAACATGAAACAAATCATATTTTTTTCTGAAAATACACATATCAAAATCAACATTTTCACTGTACCTCTTTTATTAGTATAGAAAGTGTTTCTTAAATTTGGAAAGAATCCATGCAGCAGTTCTCAAGTTAAAGGTCGCACAATGTTGAATTAAAAAACAAACATTTTAAGTTCAAAACATGTACAGAAATTATATTGTTTAATAAAATACACATATCAAAATCAACCTTTGCTGTGCATCCCATTTTTTAATATAAAAGTGTTCGTTAAATTTGGACAGAATCCATGCTCTCTAGTAGATCTCAAGTTATAGGTAGCACAATTGTTGAAATAAAAAATATTTTAAGTTCAAATCATAACAAAAGCTATATTTTCTTAGAAAATACACTAATCAAAACCAAACTTCGCACTGCACCTCTCCTGTGGGTGTAGAAACTGTACCCATAATTGGAAAAGAATCCATGAAGTAGTGTTCAAGTGATAAGTCGCACAAAGGTTGAAATAAAAAGAAATATTTGAAGTTAAAAACATTTAAAGAATCTTATTTTTTCAGAAAATATACATATCAAAATCAAACTTTGCACTGCACTCACACAAAAAAATGTCTTTGGAAGGAAGGACGGACAGATAAACTTGATCACCCGCCCTTTTAGATTGGGGGTGTAATTAAATAAGAATCATCTAAATTTTTATTATTGAAGATGTTTGAATATATTATTGCATCATGTATACCTTTCTGGCTGTGATGTGATGTAAACAAATATGCTTCCACAATACTGTAAACTCCACCTGAAAGAAAAATAGAAACCTCAAAGTATCACATTCTCAAATAAATCAGTAGAGATAAATCTGATTTACTAACAGTATGATGTGAGTGGTGTTATTTTGGGCAAATAGTTTTATCAGCCAATAGAAATCAACTGTAATTATTCAAAAGCAATAACTTTACGTTTCTGCTGTACCTCACAAACTTGTGATCAAGTAAAAAATAATGCAAAATAGCATGCATATGTTGGCAAAGTTTCTAAAATCTGATGTGAAAAATAAACAAATAAATGAAAAATATATATTGCCAAATAAAGAGTTCCAATGTTGGAAGCATGAATGTTGAATAAGATTATGAATTGACCTTCCAATAAGTAATAGAAGTGTTAACACTGGTATTAAATTAAAATCGTGATTTTAGATTCTATTTTATTTTAAAAATATAAATATGAATATTTTCCATATAAATATGCCATGATATCTAAGTTCTAACATTTACAAAGATAGTAACGTTGGAAAAATTAACAAAATGCGATATCGGAGACAACACCAGATGAAGCTGAAACAGCTCTGTAAATATTTATTGAAATATATTATTCTCAATCGGAAATGATTTCATGACTATTTCGTACCCAATCTAATCCAATACGTTCCCTTCGTTCTAACCATTACTCCCCCTTCGTTCTAAACATTACTCCCCCGCGGTATGCACAAATAAAAAAGCGATTATGCCATTATCAATCCCTTTCAAATAACAACAAACACAATCCCACGACCACTGATTTGTGATCGAAAACTGAACTCGCGATGTTGCCGACAACAGGGAAAAGCTCCGTACACTGATCAGTAGGAGTCTGCATGGTATTATTTTATCATGTACACGGAATGCTTTGAGTTTTGGAAGCCTCGTTCTGAATTGTTCAGTTTAGTTGATCTTTTTGACCGTAAAATTGCACAAGCGAGAACGAAATTGACCTTTTCAGTTGAGTTTGCTTGTTATTTTTAAACTTCCACGAGAATAGAAACAACCAGTATTCATTTACAAATACCACAGTCAGTGTTTGTTTAGGTAGTCATGTGGTCGCTCGCTGTCCGGTGACCACCAACTGTTAGAAACAGCTGAGATCGACTCTCCATCTGAACTTACGCGACACGGTGCACATTTCTTTGCACTAACTTGTCCTCACGATAACGACAAACTTTATGATACGGACAAGCGCGACCTTTTTTTTGGGTGTGCTAGTAATAGTAAGCTAGTAGACATATGTTCCTATTTGGCTTCGGGTCATGAAGTTTGTGGTGTTTTCAATTTCTGGAAAATAATTACTCGTGTTGATATTTCTGAATGAACAATGGTTGTTTTATTCTCGGGTACTGTTTGTACATCATATTAGATATTGATTAAACACTTACCTCTATATATTCGAGGAAAACAGTATTCCGATGATCGAGCCTGTGCTTGTGTCGCGTCGTCTGCTCGTTGAGAGGCGCAAAAAACGCAGCGCCCTCTCTGTGAAGCTGTCAATTACGAGTAGCGCCCCTTGGAAATAATTTCCGAAATGCGACCTAACGTTGTAACAACGTTGGGCCAACGTATAAAATCCGACCGCGACACTGCCAACCATTGCCGACGTTGGGCCAACGTCTGAATGCTATCTGGGATTGTTCTTTGTGATTTATCGCATAGCTATCTTATGTATGTAATAATAAGGCAGTGCTACCTATAACCAAAGGTATAACAAAGTTAGCGCTATATTGAAGGGCGCAATAGCGAGGGAACTCTGTAATGGGAGTTGGGTATATTCTACCTTGGCATAACAGCCAGGTTCAACAGCTATTTTAAAATGACTGGGCTACCTCACCGCCCCGACATAATGCTGATTGACATATTGATACATTTGTCAATATGTTAGATACTCTAAATCAAGTTAATGCTATATAATGTTTACACAGTCAGTTGGGGGTATGATTGAACTTTCATAATGTGAAATTTGAAAATTGTTAGTTTTACCATTGTCATGTTACGTCATTTTTCGACGAACGCATGCAGTTTCACAACATCACTCTCAAATAGACTCTCCACAGCAATAGTACACTTGCTAGTTATATGTGGCAGCCAAAGGGTTAATAGCTAGTATTAGTCATCTCAATTAAGTAGAAGACTTATGACATCAAAATAGCAAACCCCAATGAAAAACCAAAAGCCATGTCACTTAAAGATTAAGGCATTCATTAATTTTACATTTGTGAAGATGTGGCTCTTCATATTGAGTGGCACTGATGAAAATTCAAAATACTTTAGAAAACATGTTGACTTAACCTTTAATATCTTATGAATCTATGAGGCTTAAATGTATTTAGGAAAATGACTTCTGAAACTTTCAGCCCTGCATTTAAGGTCTAGTCTATGTCTTGAAAGTAATCTGAATAGCTAATAGACCAGCTTTGCTGAATTAACATGAACAGGCCATTCGCTCAATATTGTGAATAGGCCATAGCCCTGTATTCCAATACTAATATGGAAAGAAGTCTTCGACAGGCTTTATGAAGAGACCTACCTACCCAGCATGTAATTTCCTGTGCTTTAGACCTATCTTTGACTACAAATGGGCAACTTGATTGTCGTATGTTAGCATGGTATGCTATATTATTGCGGTAGTTAATTTATAATGGATCGTAATGGCAAATGCTTACTAACACATTAAATATGTTATATGCAAAATGTTTCTTTTTTTTTGTTCAACTTTTATGACACATCAATTAGGATTAATCGATGATGATTTACTGAGTTTGGTAAACAAAGTACCTGTCATTAGCGGCTCAAGCCCGGGCAACTCTATATTATCACGGTATCATTATTTTGTGGTGTGATACGTGTGGATCATGTGGTTTACATCCGTCCTGTTTTGGATTATCAGTATTCATACGACCTCTGTTGGGTCAAGGATATCATCCAAACAAGTGGATTATTTTCTAACCAGTTTTGATTGGAGGAAGGGGTAATTCCGCTTCAAAAACATTCCATCAACTATCATAAAAAAGTTGTATACTTACGAGTAGCTGTGACATACTGCATTAAGTCCTGTATTCGATCATGCGATGAAATATCGTGCTTAGATTTACATAAATACACAGTAATCAGGGAATATGGATTACGAGATTTACCGATAATATAGAGCTGGTGATAATATAGAGACATACTTTATATTATTTCCATAGTTAGTTCTTGTTATGACACCAATCCCCATCAATACCCATTCATTGTACTTAAAGAATTTGTTGTCTGTAACAAAGTCTCATATACTAGTACAAATAGAGTCAAATTCCCAATGCCATATCATATGCAATGTTCAAGAGGTAAGTTAGTTGAAAAGCCAAAAAAAACGTGATGAAACAATTAGTGTCGTCAAACTGAATGATCTATCTATTTGAACATGGTTAATATTCATTCTTTCTGTAATTGGATGTTTGCAGAAGTTCTGCAAAAATTCTTTCAAAGAAACTAATATATATGTAAATGAGTATATGTATTTGTTCAGAATTTGAGACGAGTAAAAAATTTCAGAAAGTGCATTATTCAGAAACACCAGTTCCTAAATATATTTATAGAAAGGATCGAGCGTTCTTATTTTATCTTCTTGAAATCTTATATGTTCAAGTTTGTGTAATTGATCTATTTTGCAGTGAAATCCCTGTGTTCCAAGAGAAGCATATAACATATTGAATTTCTGAAATTGTCAATACTGTAATAGGCCTGGCGAGGCCCATTCTCCATTGTCACTGGCACTTTGCTGTAGAAATGAGTCTGCCAAAAACCTGTAGCAGGTACAGTCATCGTCAGCACTGGAAGAAACTGTGTGACAAAGTTGTTCAGCTCATGAATGGTGCGAGCCCATGGTAACTTTTGTTGAAGATTGAATTCCCATGAGGCCTCATAACGAGAGACATTTTGCTATTCATTTCTTAACAGTCATTATAGCAAAGCTTCACCAGCTAGTCTTCGTGAAATGGCTCATGATTTACAAAAAATGTTGTCTTTGACTGATGAGGAAATTTGTTGTGTAAAACACGCGTGTCAGAACCCTGGGAGTCCTCTGTGGCGAGGAACTGTGGCCCATGCTTGAGGTCAGGGAAGGTTCCCGTGAGTCCTCTGTGGCGAGGAACTGTGGCCCATGCTTGAGGTCAGGGAGGGTTCCTGGGAGTCCTCTGTGGCGAGGAACTGTGGCCCATGCTTGAGGTCGGCGAAGGTTCCTGGGAGTCCTCTGTGGCGAGGAACTGTGGCCCATGCTTGAGGTCGGCGAAGGTTCCCGTGAGTCCTCTGTGGCGAGGAACTGTGGCCCATGCTTGAGGTCAGGGAAGGTTCCTGTGAGTCCTCTGTGGCGAGGAACTGTGGCCCATGCTTGAGGTCAGGGAAGGTTCTTGGGAGTCCTCTGTGGCGAGGAACTGTGGCCCATGCTTGAGGTCGGCGAAGGTTCCTGGGAGTCCTCTGTAGCGAGGAACTGTGGCCCATGCTTGAGGTCAGGGAAGGTTCCTGGGAGTCCTCTGTAGCGAGGAACTTCGGCCCATGCTTGAGGTCGGCGAAGGTTCTTGGGAGTCCTCTGTGGTGAGGAACTGTGGCCCATGCTTGAGGTCAGGGAAGGTTCCTGGGAGTCTTCTGTGGCGAGGAACTGTGGCCCATGCTTGAGGTCAGTTCTGTAGGGTGGATGGTCAGGTCAGTCAGTTTGTAGTTTGTTATGGGGGTCATGTGATGAGTTAAGGGGTCTTGTGGTGAGTTCATGGGGCTGGTGAGTTTTAAAGGGGGACTTGGTGAGTTGGGGTTGCTAGGGGTTTGTGGTGAGTTAATTTTAATTGCTTGTGGTAAGTCTAGAGGCCTTGTGGTGTGTTAAGTGCTTGTGGTAAGTCTAGAGGCCTTGTGGTGAGTTATGTGCTTGTGGTAAGTCTAGAGTCCTTGTGGTGAGTTAAGTGCTTGTGGCAAGTCTAGAGGCCTTGTGGTGAGTTAAGTGCTTGTGGTAAGTCTAGAGGCCTTGTGGTGAATTGAAGGGGGCATCCGATAAGTTGGGAGTTTGTGTTGAGTTTTCGAGGGTTAAAGATCCATTGGGTTTCATTTTGTAAATAGGACTCAGTAGCTTGGTAAATTTAACGCCCATGTCTTCTGTGCCATCTCACTACACACAAGATCAAAGTTCTATTCCCCACATCAGTAAAATACCTAATGCCCATACTAGGTGTCCATTGTAGTCTCTTTTTACAGAATGACCTTACCCAATCTGGGTTAGAATAGGTCTTCAGCAACCCATGCTTGTCATAAGAGGTGACTAACGGGATCGGGTTCTCTGGCTCGCTGACTTGGTTGATGCATGTCATTGTATACCAATTCCGTGGACCGATGCTCATGATGTCAGTCACTGGATCGTCTGGTCCAGATTCGATTATTTACAGACCGCCATCATATAGCTGGACTATTGCTGAGTGAGGCGTTATACAACAAACAAACCAACAAACAATCTCTCTGCCATTCATCCACTTAACTACCAACTGAGAAAGTTTTGAGGAAGGGTTTATTTCCGGTGAACCTTTCCATCTAGAGAAGTCTATGACCAAAACATGTCACAACTTGTAATTCATGCTGTAGCAATAACAAGATGTCTGGGGCTGCTTTCCCACAAACTGATGATGCCTAACTTCATTTTATATTCCAATATCTAAGTTAGTATTCCTACATTAATAGAACTTGAGTAGGCGTGTTCCTGACAATGATCAGATTTCGAAGACAATATAGTTCTCTTGAAAAAGCCCATCAAATTCACATAAGCATTTAGAAGAATTTTAAGTTCAATTTCAAGAAAAGGTTTCAGCTTACTACAATTGTCTTTACTGAAAATTTAGAACATATAACAAACTCACATCCAGCTGTTATTGAACAGGAAAATGGATATCAAGCCTCGAGCAATAAGGAATTTGTCATTTGCTAGCTGGGAAAATGAAGCATTGCAAGTTTAATTTCCGTATGTAATTTGACACTCAATGGCCATAACTCATTAGACAGCTTCTGTTGACCAAGGAGTGTCATATTGCCCCTTGAGTGTCCGATTTCCTCCGTATTGATTTCCCCTGGACCTCTTCAACACAAAGATTATTAATTCATATGCAGGATGTTTCTCATGGCACAGTTCACGACTTGGCCCTTTCACCCACAAAGTTCAACTTTTACCCACTGTACTCAATTGGTGTTCATGTGTCATTCTTCATCGCTGTTATTGAACATCTGTTGATAGATGGCCAGATAAAATGTTTCAAGGGCCCTTCCTGGTTGTCCTTGCAGGTAGAGAGACTCCAAGTAGGCATAAATTGATTTCACACATCTCCTGTGCATTTAACTCGTCTTGTGCTGGAAATGTTCAGCGAAATTCATTGTTTTCATAACAAATACCATCCAATGGCCATTCTTTGAAATCAGCATGAAATTATGATTCATTCAACATACTGTTTGTCTGTATACATTTCAGAATTTTTTTCGCAAAAAAAGATACAACATGTTTTGTCATTGCACGTAGACCTCTATGGGTTAATGACAGTCATGTCAAGGGATCTGCCTGTTGATCTCAGAGTGAAAGGGAGAGAGTTATTGTGGGTTTACATGCTGGACTAAAGCTCTGTCCATAGTTTAATGCAAAGGCATTAATGGATGCGGCAATGGCCTGATGTTGCGAGATCAAGATTTAGAAGAGATTAAATCTTCAAAGACTCACAGAAAATATATGTGTGCTGCTTGCAGACAGTGTTTTAAATTGGATTAGTTTTAAATTGGCAAAAATTGGATTAGGATGTACAGTTTGTTCAGATTTTGTTAAATAACATTCTTTTATATATGTATCAAATATACGGTGTAATGTGTTCAAAATTGAAAAAAATTATCAAAAGGTGAGGTCTGGGTTTATCATTTATTTCACAAATCAACATATCATTATTCATTTTTATAGACAGATTAATAATATCCTTTCCAGACATATAAGAAACAAAGATGTTTGAATTGAAATCAGAATATTTTCTATTTCTGGTTCAAGAACTAATCAGAAATTTGAAGAGAAATTTTAATTGTGCTGAAGACATTTATCACATGAGAAGCAGCAGACTTATTTTCATGAAATATGATTAAAGGGAAATATGATTCACTCGTCATCATAAACTCACATCATGCCAATCTATTTCGCAGTTCTGATTTCCAAGACATCAATTTAAAGGTATTTTTTGTTTGTTCTGGAATCCACTGTACATGGTAATAGTAACTGAAAATTAGTCAAGGCATGTACAAGTATGCACATGGCAACATAAATGCAATAGTCTTGAGCGTCATGATAAACTCCATTTCATCTCACCTCATATTGATCGGCAGCGAGAGTGAGTGAGTGAATGTTGGGTTATGCAGAGTCAGCAGTGTCCCAGCAAGGTCATCGCATCCTGCAGACAGTCAAATCTTGTCCAGCAGTAACTGTGATAACAATGAGCACTATCCATGCAATGACCTGGTCACACATTGTACAGAGTTCATATGGGTTCATATGACAAGCATGGTGTCCTGTGTCTGTTTAAACACGGGTGGCCCAGTCGTCTAAGGCGCCACAATTCGCTGTGCAGAGTTGCGTCCCTTGGACACGCCAGAAACCTATGGTTGTGGGTTCGAATCCAGGGTTCGCCCCGATTATGTTTCTAGGTTTGTCAGCACCATACCCGTGCTCGTGGGTTTCACCGAAGTGGTAAACGTCTGAGACCTGCATCACTTGGGGCTTTCCTCAAACATTAAGCTGGCACGCCGTGATATGACTGGTATACTGTTAAAAGCGGCGTTAAACCCAACTCACTCACTCACTCACTGTTTAAACAGAGATGTTAAGACATTTACCAGCAAGAGTGGTACAATGATATCAAAGAGTCAAAATCCTTAAGTTACTATTCATATTTCAAGCTTCAAATCACTCCAGAGACATTTTGGTAGCTTATATACGTTGTTTGTTGTTTACGTTTTTGCTCGGAAATGTCTGCCATCTTGGCTGAAACAAAACACAGTACACATACACGGTTATACATGTTTCTTCTCGCATCTACCAGTGATTCAGTTAAAAAGTACCCAATGATACAACTTCAAAACATTTTGATCCAATTGTAGGAAGAATTGTATCTGAAATTATTATTTTATCAGAATGATATATTCCAATATTGTGTTATTTTAGTTACAGCTTTCACTAGATATATTTAAAATTATAAGAACCATAAGCGTAGCACTTTGGTGCAGGTGATTGCTATTGCAGGATATTTTAACGTATTAGCAATGTTTGTTATACAGACAGGGTTGGTGCAAATTACATGGACAGGTAAGATTAACATAGTGCAAGTTTAACAAGGTTGAAGCGTCACCAGTGATTGTGTTGATTCGCCGCTGATTGTCAGTGACACTTGACACTGAGTGAAATTTCTCAGTTCGCTTAACACGTCACTAATTAGTGGTAGATGGGCCTTGTTGGTGATCAGATATCAGCACCCTATATCAGTTCACTGTAGAGAATCTGTTATGTACGTAAATTTTATATGATAATATATAGGAGATAAATCAGGGATTTTTTGACAGTTTGTTACATCCGTTTGTTCGCTCTATCCATGTTCGTTATATCCGTGTCCTACTGTAGTTGTCATTATGGCTGGGACGAGTCCAAATTTACTACCTGGGTACCCAACCTCCTATTACCTGACCCTACCCGTGTACCCACTGTAGGTCTCAAGAGTTGTGAACACAATGTCTAATTGGGAATAGTTTAACTGTAGCCCTGGCAAAAAACTTTTTAGATACATTTAGGAAACCAGAGACCATATGATAGATATATGGTCTCTCATGAAACGATCAAATCATGCGTATACTCAAGTTGACTGAAGCTTTATCTTTACTCAAACATATACAAGTCAAAAGGAATGTGTGCATCATCGTAAAGAAATGGGAACATTAGCGACTTGTAGTGTAACCACTGAGCTCTAGTGAGTTTTTAAACAATATGTCACGAGATTAACCACATGTCCGGGTAGTTGGTACCTGGGTCCTACCTAGGACCCACCCGACCCGAGTACGCAAGTTATCCGTCCCAGCCCTAGTAGTCATGATTTGCATATCAGAGCTGCCAGAATTTCCAAAACCCCTGAAACAGAAAATGCCAGTACTACATGTTTTTACTGCAACCATGATACAGACGATGAATATCATGTGTTTATGATGTGTTCAGAATACAGTAACATAAGAATGAAATATTTACCCTAGTATTTTGTAATCAGCCCTTCTCATGTTACTAATACAGACTGATGGCGATACTTAAGCTATCTATAATATTGTATCATATATTTTGCAAGAGAACAGTCTGTTTGTGAACAAATGTCTTTTGTTACTTGTACAGCATCTATTAAGGTGCGCTCATTGCAACATTCATAACGCCTTAAGGTACACATGAGGTACTATTATTAATTTTGGCCACATATACGAATAAATTGTCTTTCTATCTGTCTGTCTGCATGGGTTACTGGTGACATGTTCTACACTAGAAGTAAATATTTTACGGCCACACAAGATATGTTGATAAAGAAACTAAAATCCATTTTATGTGGTGTGATTTTATCTGGCATCTCAGTGTCATATTTCTACTGCATGGATTGTGAAAAAATGTAATGTTAGATCCTCTTAAGAGTTATCAAATTAACCTCTCTATTTTGCAATCATTACTCTGAAAGAAACCATTTCTTTGTGTTTTTCTTCTAGAGCCTCATGATTAATTAGCTCAATTGATTTTGCAAAAAGGCTAATTCGAAGGCACTTTGAAGGGCAATAAATCCTAGATTTGAAAAACATAAAGACAATTTCCCAATTGACATTGGGGTTCCAATGCCATGTTACCATGGCAACTGATTGTGATTTTTGGGTGTGAGTATTTGGATAGCTGATAACCTGTAGATTCATGCCCAGTTATAACCTGGCTGATTTTAAGCTTCCTTGTGTCAGTGTTCCTATGCCACAGGGGTGCACGGAGGAAGGGGAAAAGGCACAGGGGCACAGTAGTTACATGGTAGAGATTATAGTGAAGTGGTAGAGATTAAAGTAAAGAGGTAGAGATTATAGTGAAGTGGTAGAGATTATAGTAAAGAGGTAGAGATTATAGTAAAGTGGTAGAGATTATAGTAAAGTGGTAGAGATTATAGTGAAGTGGTAGAGATTATAGTAAAGTGGTAGAGATTATAGTAAAGAGGTAGAGATTATAGTAAAGTGGTAGAGATTATAGTAAAGTGGTAGAGATTATAGTAAAGTGGTAGAGATTATAGTGAAGTGGTAGAGATTATAGTAAAGTGGTAGAGATTATAGTAAAGAGGTAGAGATTATAGTAAAGTGGTAGAGATTATAGTAAAGAGGTAGAGATTATAGTAAAGAGGTAGAGATTATAGTAAAGTGGTAGAGATTATAGTAAAGTGGTAGAGATTATAGTAAAGTGGTAGAGATTATAGTAAAGAGGTAGAGATTATAGTAAAGTGGTAGAGATTATAGTAAAGTGGTAGAGATTATAGTAAAGTGGTAGAGATTATAGTAAAGAGGTAGAGATTATAGTAAAGTGGTAGAGATTATAGTAAAGTGGCAGAGGGTATGGTAAAGTGGTAGAGATTATAGTAAAGTGGTAGAGATTATAGTAAACTGGTAGAGATTAAATTAAAGTGGTAGAGATTATAGTAAAGTGGTAGAGATTATAGTAAAGTGGTAGAGATTATAGTAAAGAGGTAGAGATTATAGTAAAGTGGTAGAGATTATAGTAAAGAGGTAGAGATTATAGTAAAGTGGTAGAGATTATAGTAAAGTGGCAGAGGGTATGGTAAAGTGGTAGAGATTATAGTAAAGTGGTAGAGATTATAGTAAAGTGGTAGAGATTAAAGTAAAGTGGTAGAGATTATAGTAAAGTGGTAGAGATTATAGTAAAGAGGTAGAGATTATAGTAAAGTGGTAGAGATTATAGTAAAGAGGTAGAGATTATAGTAAAGTGGTAGAGATTATAGTAAAGTGGCAGAGGGTATGGTAAAGTGGTAGAGATTATAGTAAAGTGGTAGAGATTATAGTAAAGAGGTAGAGATTATAGTAAAGTGGTAGAGATTATAGTAAAGAGGTAGAGATTATAGTAAAGTGGCAGAGGGTATGGTAAAGTGGTAGAGATTATAGTAAAGTGGTAGAGATTATAGTAAAGTTGTATAGATTATAGTACAGTAGTAGAAGGTATTTTAAAGTGGTAGAGATTTTAGTACAGTGGTAGAGATTATAGTACAGTTGTAGAAGGTATGGTAAAGTGGTAGAGATTATAGTAAAGTGGTAGAGATTATAGTAAAGTTGTATAGATTATAGTACAGTTGTAGAAAGTATTTTAAAGTGGTAGAGATTATAGTAAAGTGGTAGAGATTATAGTAAAGTGGTAGAGATTATAGTACAGTTGTAGAGGGTATGGTAAAGTGGTAGAGATTATGGTAAAGTGGTAGAGATTATAGTAAAGTGGTAGAGATTATAGTAAAGTGGTAGAGATTATAGCAAAGTGGTAGAGATTATAGTACAGTTGTAGAGGGTATGGTAAAGTGGTAGAGAGAATGGTGAAGTGGTAGAGATTATAGTAAAGTGGCGGATTGAATGGTGAAGTGGTAGAGAATATAGTAAAGTGGCAGATTGAATGGTGAAGTGGTAGAGATTATAGTACAGTTGTAGAGGGTATGGTAAAGTGGTAGATAGAATGGTGAAGTGGTAGAGAGGGTAGTTAAGTGGCAGAAAGTATAGTATAGCACACACCCTGCCCATCTCTCACTCTGTGTATGTGAAACACAAACTCTCTTCCCCCTCGGAACACATTTAGTCAATCTCTAATCAAGCATTTATGCATATCAGGTAGACCACCTAAGACCAATTAACAGAAAAAAACCATCTAAAATTAGAACACAATTAAAATGACTATTGACAACTTTGATTTAGTATGACTGTTTTATAATTAGGTAAAATGAAAAAAACACAAATTTAATCATAGCTGTATGTAAGTAATAGTGAAAAAACATATAAATACAAAAATATAAAATCTTTCTTTACCTTGCCATGGTAAAACTTGATTGTTTTTTATTCCTAATTAGCAACAAGTACAATTGAGAAGTTAAAAAATTATAATTGATTTTTTTACCCCCACATGGAGCATTAGGTTTAATTTAGTTGAAAACCCAAGTGATAAGCATAATCAAGAACCAGGCTGTGTTAAAGCACTTTGTGTAGGGAGTTATAGAGTCTGACTTGGATGGTGAGGTCCACTCGTCACTTCATCATTCAGAGAATAGATGCTGGGTCCTTTGGACTTTGATGTCATATTGTGGCTGTTACTCCATGGAAGTAAGCAGGATGGTCTGAGAGGGGATGTATTTGCGTGCAGTCGCTAGATGAATGTTCTCTGGCAAACACTGACAAATTGATGACTGCTGACTTTCCACGATGCCACCCAGATTACTGCACCTTTGTCCTGGGCCCACTTGCACAAAATGATCTTAGCGCTATGACTGCAAGTGGGCCCTGGTCTGGAGGGCGTACATACTGAAGAATGGTTTAGATATTATGTATGAGATCAGTCCACTAATACACGCATATGTTTGTTTGTTTGTTATTTAATGCCACACTCAGCAATATTCGATGTATATGACAGCGGTCTGTAATTAATAAAGTCTGGACCAGAAAATCCAGTGATTGACATCATGAGCATCGATTCACTCAATTGGGATACAATGACATCATTAACCAAGTCAGCGAGCCTGACCCCCGGTCCGGTTAAATCGCCTGTTACGACAAGCATAGTTGCCTTTAATGGCAAGCATGGGTTGCTGAAGACCAATTCTTCACAGGTATGTCCTACATTGGCTTAACAATGGACTTTCTGTATATAGATCTAGTTTCAGTGTTTGTACTCAATGTTTTATGTTTTTATGCCAAAGTTAAAAGATTTCTTTGTACAGGATTCTAAACCAAGCTTCTTTATGGAGTCAGATATAAATCTTAATTCCCTAAGGTTTGGGGTAGGGGATTAAGAGGTGTGTAAGTTTTCCATCTGACTAAATAAACTTTTAAGAGTATTTACAATGTCAATAAATACAGCTCCAACTGTGATATTTTTAGCCTGAAAATATACATCTCTGTCGTAGGCGTAAAAATGAATTGAGTGAAAAAACTTGACATGCTCAAACATTCTACAGCATCACCTGCTATATAAGGGGCGGTTGGGTAGCCTTGTGGTTAAAGCGTTAGCTCGTCACGCCGAAGACCCGGGTTCGATTCCCGACATAGGTACAATGTGTGAAGCCCATTTCTGGTGTCCCCCGCCGTGATATTGCTGGAATATTGCTAAAAGCGGCGTAAAACCATACGCACTCACTCACCTGCTATATAAATCACTGCTAAGTAGGTATTGCTGGGCAGAATGGCCTTTTTGGGGTGTCAACTTTGTCCAAATTATTTGTGTGTGTGGGGGGGGGGACGTCTTTATCTTAACAATTAAGTTGTCTCTTCTATCAAATGTTTGATCTGTCCCCCTATGCATTTGACAAGTGACGTGTATGGAAACTGGTATGGTGTCATTAGACAAGTGACATTTCTGACAGATTGTCTGGTGACTTGTCATTTTTTCATGACATATGGTCTAGATTTCATGACATGTCATGTGTCATGTGCCATGTGACTGGGTATGTAACAGGTGACCAATTCCAACAAATCCCCCTGTTGGCTCCATAGATTGTGCCATATTGCACATGCTATGAATCCGGGATAGAATGTACTCATTCTGTTGTAGGCACCTGTTGTTTTAGAGACCCAAAATTATCTTATAAACTGCAAAAAAAGATACTTGAAAAAGTTGACTTCCATGTTATTTAAAAACAATGAATACTTTTTTTTCCGACCCTGTAAGATTCCCGCTGATAACACTTCCAGGTTTGGCGGCACCATACCCGTGCTCATGGATTTCACCAAAGTGGTAAAAAACGTCTTAGACCGGCATCACTTTGGGCTTTCCTCCAACATCAAGCCAGATATAACGGAAATACGGTTCCAACTGAGTTAAGCCCAACTCACTCACTCTGGCTCTTGTGCTATGAACAATTCAGGAAAACCCAACTTTGAAGTTTTTTAGATTCGTTTTCAGAAAATTCAAAAAAGTTATTTTTCATGTTGATGTTTTCTTTCAACCACATCCAATGGGTGAAGCCAGCACTGTCATAACACAAGACAAAAGTGTTATGTGTGTCCTTCAATTATTAGAAAATCGATTTTATCTTGGTTCTGTTTTCACAAATTTGTTTTGCTTCTTTCAGTTTGGAATTTTTTAAAACAAAAACAGTATTTCTCGCAACAATTACCCTAATTTCAGCATGAACTGTTCCGTAGTTAAAAAACCAACAGTCAAACATGACTGCAAGAAAAAGGATAAAATCTTAAAGTGACGTTCCCTGGACTTACTGATTCTTAAACAATTACATGCATTGCCGGCGAGTTCGGAAATGGGGTGTCATTCTTAATTTAACAACTTTTAACAGAATGGAATGCAAGATTTGATTAAAGAATGAGGTTTTTGTATCATAGGGTGATCTCAGTGATCCAAGTATCATAGCTCATATCTTAACATTGGTGGTAGGTGGTATACTAAACATGGAATAATGGATACCGTAGTTCCTCTATTAGACACTCAGAGATTCCAATACACTCTTGCCTCTAATTGATGCCAGGTCATACGCTCAGACCAAAAAATAAAAGCCAGGCCTCTGTTAGAAACCGGGCTGCTGATACTGGGATGTGATGGTGATTAAGAATGACTGTTACCTGCAAATGTATCCCTTGTAGAATTTGGGATTCGGTAAAGTTGTGAGTTGCCATTGTGCTAGCATTACACAGAATAGCTGCCAGCTAGGCATCAAATACGCACTAGTCTCTAATAGATGCCGGGTCAAAGAGTTCTGCAAAATTAAAAGTCACCAGGACATCTAATAGAGGAAATACGGTATGTCATTACAAACTTGTGACAGTGTGTGTGTGCAGTGATCAGTGTGGACACGAATAAACACCGGAACAGAAGGCTGGAGACTGCTGGTTATCTGGGTGGTCTTGTATTCACAAACTCTTCATCTCAGGTCTACTAGTCACCATGTCCTTATTTGGCTGAAGACCTGGGCCCATTTGCACAAAGCGATCTTAGCGCTACGACTATTGTAAGCCTGTGTTAAAGTATGTGAGATAAGATCATCTTAGCGCTAAGATTGCTTTGTGCAAGTGGGCCCAGGGTTTAATTTTCAAAATTGATGAAATCAAATCTTGGTTTCTGCAACTGTAAAATTATTTCTATATAGCTTTGTAGAGTAAAATCTTGCCCCCTGGTAAGGCCAGGGTCATTACACCTTGGGCTTGTCGTGATTTAATGTTGTTACGATGTTGCCTATAATTATTTGTCATATATGCTGGCAGAGTGGATCATTGCTCATACTATCAACCACTGGTTTTCCTAGCCCATATTTTGTTACTAAGTAATTTGCTATTTATTCATAAAACAACATTCACTCAATCCAAATTGTCACTTTCCGAGCTTATGGAATCATAATTATTTTGTAATTTTGCTAACTATGCATAAAACAACATTCACTCACTCCAAATCGCTGCTCTCAGAGCATTTAGTATGTCAGCATATTCCAGCAGCACCATCATTAAGTACCTCTCAATCCAAATAAAAGATGTGATGATGAAAAAATAACCCTATATGACATAAATCCATCAATTACAACCATCCAAAGTTCAACAACCACAGAGCTGAAATGATGATATCATGTTCCCAGCTTTCCTTATGGTTGTCACTTTAACGGTTCAGCTACCATGGCATGGGCGCCAAGTCATCCAACATGGTTGTCTGAAGAAAACAGAGATCGAGTGAGGAGGAGAAATCGAATTCCTGTCCGCCTGGAGCAAGTCTCTCAATTGTGGACATTTATTACAGTGGAAGCTGGAGAACCAGGCGACCTTCAATACCAAGTTGACATCATCTGTTGATGGAGACCGGCTTTGCGTCAGGACAGATGGGGACTTCTGGATATTTTGAGGGTTAAGGATGTGCACAGAGATCAAATATTTGGGTAATTTCTTATGGATACATGGCACATTTTAATCATTCTGAAATTGATGTTCAGAAATTACTGTGCTATTGATATTGAAAATAGGGGAAATGGATTGAAAATCTAAAAAAAAGAAACAGACTGACCCTTTGACAGTTAATTCATTTGAATTCATTGAATGTCGGGTTGTTTTTTGTTGATGATTCAATAGTGACATGGTATCATGGATGTACTGCTCACCGTGGTCTTAAACTTGTCTAAAACTCGTGATAAAGGCATGCCTCTATATCTAGACGAGCAGCTCTCAACAAACGCTTTCCTTCTTCTTGGGGTTAGGGTTCGACTGTATGGAGCATGAACCACAATAAGAAGAAAAACTATAAATGAATCAATTTATTTGTGTTTGCCTGACCGATCTAAGTCGAACAAAAAGTATTGAGCTATATAAATATATTTTTGTTTTGACTGACCCAAGCTGATAGAACAAACAGGATCCACCAGGCCTTTAAACCTTTCAGTATCTGTCTTCGGAACCAATATTGCAGTTTCAAGACTTAACATTCATTCAGCACCAGCAACATCATTTATTGGATGTTGAGTATCTTTAAAGTTTGTAAACATCATGTTTCAGCTGCTGGGAATGAATTGATGGAATGTTTCGCCCCGGGCTAGTGTACTATCTCCTCTTTCATTTCTTATCTAGTTTGTTAGCGAAAAGTCTGTAAAACAGCAAATATGATAAGTAAGGTTTGACTGTGATGTTGTGAATGTACTGAGGCTGGGCCTGCTTGTGGAGAAGAAGTGTCGACAGCGTGCCGCTAATCAGCAGACATCGGAAATACGGGGTCAGCTGATCAATGGGATGTCAATAGTGTGGAAAAGTGTGCCAAATGGATGACTGTTACGCCAATCAGACTCAGTGACAAGAACACTGTAATTAATGCAGCATACCATGTTCTTAGTGCCCCATTGTTATATGTCTCACCTTCATCACCCACTGTCTGGGCCCACCTGCACAAAGTGATCTTAGTTGGAAGATTATCTGGTCCCACCTGCACAAAGTGATCTTAGATGTAAGATTATCTGGGCCCACCTGCACAAAGTGATCTTAGTCCTAAGACTATCTGGGCCATCTGAAAGATGAGACATAATTCACATTTTCAGGATTGTAAATTATGAGGTCATGTCTTCTCTACGATGACTTGATGGATCGAGGTGAAACTATTTGTAGATGTTCAAACCACAAAGGGGATCAAATCTGAAAAAAGACATCAATTTGAAAAAGAACTCTAGTTGTGTTTTTGTGTTGAATAAGGGAAATGTAATATTTTTATAATATTGCTTTCATAAGTGATGATAATCATATATACCTAGTTCCTGGGCATAATGTAATTAATTGTTTTTTGTTTAATACAGGATGATACTAAATTTGGTTGCATTTGCTCATTATTTATAATACCCCTGAATGTTTGTGCACCAAAAATCTTAACACGACGTGACTCCCTTCGTAATTTCACCCCACACAAGCTGACAATTGCCATTTCATGACTGAAGCACTGTTGTGCTCAACCCAACTCACACATAAAAAATAAACCATTTTTACTTTTTCCCAGAGCTAATGTATGACACATATCTGAATTTATGGCACAGCAAGCTGAAAATGAAATCATAGACTAATTAACCCACTGATTTGATAAGTACTCCTCGCCTCAGATATGAACCAAAATTGATTTTCAGCTATAAGATATTTACCGCTACAAGTGTTGCAATACAATATTGTCTCATCAAACTGGGGTGTTAGGCAAGGGCAACAGCAGGCATTGTGTTTACAATTACAAAGAAATAGTGGTATTATTCCATAAGTTATTGCCGATTGATGTCGAGAAGTGCCACGACTTAGCATTGATCCAAGATTGGTGCGTACAGCAGGCATTGTCTGGCATCGATTTTGTACCGTTAGTGTATTCTCATTGACTGATATGCTATCTTTACCAATGTGCTAATGTAAACAGTTTACATGGGGTTCGGATCGAGGGGAAATGGACGGATGATTGCTATACGGCAAAAACTATATAGAAATATGTTGGAAAAATCTGTGTTGGAAAATTAATGGATTTTTTAAACATCCTAGCTTGACACGTTGAATAAATTTTGGTTTGAGGGTAAATATTGAATGTAAGCGCGGAGGTGGCTATGCACAAGGTTTTTGCATTACTTTTGAATGGTGGAATCCAGGTAATAGCTCTGAAGCAACATGATGCAGAATTGATGGGGATGATGTAGATGTCTGGATTTGATTGTGTGACTGGACAGATTGACTACAGATTAACTACGAGGGAAGAAAATCCTTTTATAATATTTGATTAACCTGTGGCTGCAGTGTTAAACTATAGATGACAAATTGTGGTCTCTGCATGTCTACAAATTTATTTGACGATACGGTGGTTTTTTTTTCAAGTTGGGTTGATGGGATTTGGGATGGTGTTCTTTGTTTGTCGTTTTATGACGCATTCAGGAATATTCCAACTTATCACAGTGGCATGTAAATAGTGGAATCTGGGACAGACAACCCAAGGGTGATGGAACAAACAGTTTCCTTCATCATCCAGGAGTGATGGGCTGGGCAGGGTGTACTGAGATGGACTGGCCTGGACTGGGTTGTACTGAGCCAAGGTGTACTGGGTTGTGCTGGGCTGGGGTGTACTGACTTGGGCTGGGCTGGGCTAGGGTGTGCTGGGCTGGGGTGTACTGAGTTGTGCTGGGCTGGGGTGTACTGGGCTAGGGTGTGCTGGGCTGGGGTGTACTGGGTTGTGCTGGGCTGAGGTGTATGGGGTTGTGCTGGGCTGAGGTGTACTGGGCTGGGCTGGGCTGGGCTGGGGTGTACTGGGCTAGGGTGTGCTGGGCTGGGGTGTACTGGGTTGTGCTGAGCCAGGGAGTACTGGGTTGTGCTGGGCTGAGGTGTCCTGGGCTGGGCTGGGCTGGGCTGGGCTGGGCTGGGCTAGGGTGTGCTGGGCTGGGGTGTACTGGGTTGTGCTGAGCCAGGGAGTACTGGGCTAGGCTGGGGTGTCTGGCTGGAGTGTTTTGGACTGTGATGTGCTGGAGTGCTAGTCTAGGCTAGGCTAGGTGCAAGGAAGTTCAATTAATTTCTATTTCTCGTCTCATTTTTAATCTCACTTTAAACAGTTTATGTGGTAGGCACAAACAAATTAGATAACACAAGACACTTTAGGGAATTGAATTTGATGTTTACTTTAAAAATGTTACTGAGCACTAAAATTATCGTTCAACTACACAGCTGTGAACAAGTACAGAGTAATGATCCATTACATACAGAATCAGCATCCAGAAGACATTAATGAAATTAACTTTACTCTGTTCTTTGAAATCCTTGTCGCTTTATGATATGAAAAGTTAAATATCAATTTTAGTAATGGACAGCCTTACTTACAAACAAAGAATATATAAAGAACCAGAAATATAAAGAACAAATAAACAAACAAAAGAGCAAAAACATGAACAAACAAATAGAAAAGTGTACAAAATAGGAATTGACTCATTTTCACTCAGGATTAATTATCAGTGATGAATCATTTGTTTTGTTAATAAAAGAGTATCTCACGACTTGTCATGTGTTAGGTGATTCAAAGAGCATGAGGACTGCAATTGCCTATGGAGTTTGAGGCACAGAGCCCTGACTGTGTAACCAGCAAATGCATGCTAGTGGAGAAGTGTTGTATTGTTGGAGGTGATGAATTGTGTATGATGCTGTCAATGATGTTGTCAATAGTAATGTATCCCTGAGGATGTTAGGTCTGAGGCAATGACAGATACATTGTGCTTTGATGTCATCGTCTTTGCGGGAGATCTACAGTTGAATAAACTAGGAGGTTAGTAGGTGCGGCAGGGATGCTGCTATGTTGGAGTGTGTGTGTGTGTGTGTGTGTTTGGTGGAGGGATTGTAGTAGATGATGCAGTAATGTCACAGTTGTCATGGTTACCTGCAGGTCAGGAGAATATCAGGATGTGTGCTGTAACGGAGCCAATGATATTATTTACCATTGTAATGGAATGGTTAAAATGAAAAACAGATCCACAGGTTGGGGAACATCATCATCATCATCATAACCACCACCACCACCATCATCCTCCTCCTCCTCCTCCTCCTCCTCATCATCATCATCATCATCATCAAAATAAAAATGAAAATAAAAATAAAAATAAAAATAAAAATAAATAAAATACAGTAAATTAAAAAAGTTTTCCCGGCACTCCCGGGCACTCTTTAAAATCAAGCTCGTTTGAATCAGATGTTTTACTTTGATATGTTACTGGAAATTTGTGACTTAGGTCAAATCAACCTGTTGGCTGAAACCATGACAATAACCTGATAATAGAAGTGTCAGGTTATTTCTACTATTTGAACAAGTGATGTATAGTTTGTTAGATGATATTTGAGAATTTAGAGTAATGACAGTTCCATGGACATCACTCCCAGCAGTAATCATACAATCCACTCGGTTTTTGGCAGAGATTTCTTAAGAATATTGAAAGGGTTTTGTTGCTTTTATTTTTTTCAGACAGCATTCAACAAGAATTGAAAAAGAACAATCTTTTTAAACATTTCACTTTAGTCTTTGGATGGTTAACTCAGTTCAGAAGCCTACTACCTACTGGGTGAGGTGAGGTGAGGTGAGGTGAGGTGAGGTGAAATGATAATTAATGATGAGTTAAAGATTATTGAACTTGTATACTAACATGTATGTGTGGCTGCTTGTACTAGTCCATACTAATGCCAGTTTGAACTAGCCAAATGGGATACCATGCTGCAGTTTAACATGACCCCACTCAGACACAGAATCTGACTGAGTCCACCAGTCCTTTTTTTATCCCCTTAATGCCGAGGGCTTGGCAGAGTAAGTGTGGCTTTCTATGCAGCAGGCAGACGGATCGAACCCAAAACCTTCCGCTCTCCAGGCAGAAGCTCTATACACTAGTTTACTTTTGAAGAACTATATCAAATTAAACAAAGTAATAACTTGGAAAAAATATGAGGATTATTTTTACTTATCAGCTCTGAACTGCTGAAAATTTAATTCTAATTCATCTTTAGACATTTAGTACAATTTACTCACCAAATTTTGAATTCTGATAGATTTTACCAAAGAGCTGGATGAAATATGGTCATAAATTTGCTTCCAATCAAATTAAGTAATAGCAATGAAATAATATTTGGTGTAGTGACCATTTCACAAACCATTAACTGAGGGTCCATTACCATACTCAATACCATTGTTCCACAATTATAACACTATCTGCTACAGTATTGTCAATACACAAATCAATGGCTGGCTGAAGAGTATTACAGGTGTAATCAAACCCCCATTTGCTACTTTTAAACCAATAGTCCCCCTTCTGGTCTAACTGCATAACAGTATTAAATAACAGTATTAAATAACAGTATTATATAACAGTATTATATAACAGTATTATATACAGCTGATGCTGAGTGAGTGCATTTGGACATAATGGTAAAGGGAAGTAACATCGTGTTCAAGATTACTGCACTAACATAGTGAGGTACTTGTGTGTGGGGGGAGCATGAGCTTGTGTGTGTCTCTCTGTGTGTCTGTGGGTGTGTTTATTTCATTATTTCATTATTTCATGAAGTGAGGTGAAATGGGGTTTAATGTCACATTCAAGATTATTACACGTATATATAGTGACGTACATGCATGTGTATGTAGCTGCTTGTACTAGTCAAGACTAATGAAGGTTTTATAGTGCTAAGTCACTGAGATACCATGCTGCAGTTTAACATGGATACCCTGCTCAGACAGTATACTGACTTTGAGCTGACCAGTCCTTCTTTTATCCCCTTAATGCCAAGCACCAGACAGGGTAACATAAAGTACCATCTTCTTTGCAGTCGGGCGGAAGGTCTATACATTGAACCATGAAGGCAATTTAGACTGATTTTGAAATATATCAAAATAGTACGAAGTAATGAGCGCCTCAGTTAATGACAAGGCATCTTTTTACGTAAGCTTGTCGAAAGAGGCAACTAACGGAATCGGGTGGTCAGGCTCACTGACTTGGTTGGTACATGTTATCGTATCCCAATCACTTGATTGTCTGGTCCAGACTTGATTATTTACAGACCGCCATCATGTAGCTGGAATATTGCTGAGTGCGACATTAAACAACAAACAAACATATAGTGACATGACAAGATCAGGGGATCGAACCACCGATCTTTCGATCTCCAGGCAGAAACTCTAGTCATTGGTCCATGAAGGCAATTTAGACTTATGTAGAAATATATCAAAATACTGCGAAGAAATGAGCGCCTCAGTTAATGACAAGTGCCATCTCTTTACGTATGCTTGTTGTAAGAGGCAACTAATGGAATCAAGTGGTCAGGCTCACTGACCTGGTTGGAAGCTCCAGGCAGTTAATGACCATGCAGTGCCATTTTTAACATCTTTTGACATGACAAGACCAGAGGATCGAGGACCTTCTGCTCTCCAGGCATACACTCTTCCCACTAGACAACCAAGCATTGAGTAGTCAGTGAGTTGAATGAGCAGTGGAACAATTCTGCTACAGGAAACCCGAGAAACAGAAAATCTGACAAACTTCCAAAAGACACTCAAAACCTGTCTCTTCAAGAGAGCCTTTGACAAGATCAATCATAGTCTAAGTGCATTTGGGACCAATTGGAAAAAGTCTTAATCTAATTTAATTGATAAATTAGTTGATATAATGTATTCAATAAATACAATCATGCCAACCTTAAACGCTTAACAGCTGATTCTTCACATATAATCAAAATTATGAATTCCCCTTATTCGTTTTCAATACTCAGTCTAATAAATCATCAAATGTATTTTTGATATAACGCACAGGATTGTTTCCTTTCAAATTTGGTTTTCTTACCATTCATCTGGGTAACTTAATAAGGTAACCATCTTGCTAATAAAATTAGGTTGTCTTATCTAACCTAATAATGCTTCTTCGGTATTTATAATGACCAAATCTTCTCAGTTTCAAAGGTTCTGCAATATTTGATTGATGACACACATTGACCATGATACAGCCCTGCAATGTCCTCCATCCTCCTGCTTCTCCAGCGCTTCAGTTCAATCATTCACACAATTCATGAACGTATATTACAAACATGATCTACCTTCACTTGGTAATTTGATTTCCATCAGTTAAATGGTCAGGCTTAGCTAGATTAGATTCCAATTCCAAGTTTGACATGACATTTGTCAGTTTCACAGCAGGAATGCACAAAGACGTCCATGATTGTGAAACGACGGTTTGCTGCCTCTTGTGGGTTGGTCACGGTAAATTAATTACTGAAAATGTGAGGTGGGAGGCATGTTATTTTTTAATTGTTTTTATAAAGAAACTGATCAAGGGTTAAAGGCATACAGCATGAATGTTTGGCGGGACTTAGTGTGTTGTGAGAAATGCCTCTGTTATCATGAGGATTCCCATGACCATGAAAACGGCCACACTGCTTGCACCCCTGAGGTAGAGGGAGACTGCATGTTGTCAAGTACCAGCTATACTTACGTGCATGCTCTTACTTCAGGAGTCATATTAATATTAAGCAATACTACTTGGCGACAACAAGTTGTGTGTGTAATTGGGCAGTGAAGTGGACATCTGTTGAAAATCTGAAAATTTTAGTTAGTGTGACTGAAGCCAAAATACTGAAGCCAAAATACAGGATTTATGGCAGAGATGTAACAGAGGTAGTATTCTTAGAATTATTAACAATGATAGCTATTGTTTGATGTTTCTCGCATTGAGTGATGGGGGAAAGGAGATATTTTCATGAGAATACTTAATATATACTTTTTGTGTAGTTGTCTACCGGAAAATTAAATTATTTCATTACAAATGTAAAACCTTGAAAAGTGAATTCTCTTGACCTAAAATGCAGTGACGTTTCACCATCCTCTGTAATTGCAACTTAAAATGTAGTTCTTTTGTTGCAAAATTTTAAAAAGATATATACAAAAGTAAAAATAAAATATTTAGGGTCATGATAATTCTTTGTCATACATTTGGATATGATTATATACAAAATCTACTGGAATAAAATATAATTCTTGATATCTACAAGACTGCTGTTGGAAGTGAAAGCATACATGCTGGTCATATAACAAACATGGCTCTTTTGAAACCAACAGTCTTGACTGGCAAGTAAAATAAGAAATTTACAGTTTATAACAAAACATTTTTAAGAGTATAACAAATGACAAGAAGCGACATTATTTCTATAAATAAACATATGTCATTATTTTTCCTTATCAATGTGGACCTGTCATAGAAAGGAAGTTAAAAGTGTGTTTATGGGCTAGACATTAACGATGAAGGGAGACAATTTGCTGGCAGATAACTATTGTATGACAATAGTTCCATCAAAGTGTTATGTTCACTGCAGTAAAATATCAAGTGTTATGTTCACTGGGCAGATATATCACTTTTCTCAACTTCCGAAAACTCAGACTTTCACACTGAAGTAATTGTTGAATTTCACCAACTCAAGAAATAAGGAAACATGCACCACAAATCTGTTTTAGTCTGTAGGATTTATTATCAAATTATTTTATGTGTATTTTTAGGTAGTGAATCAGGTGGAAATGAAATATAATAATTATTTGAAATTACCTAGTGTGTGATTCACCTGGCTGAAATATACAAGACATTAATAGATGATACTTGTTGTTACCCTGCCTTGCATTCGTCATTAAGGGGACAAAACAATGACTGGTCAGTTTGGAGTGGGCTGGCACTAAAACTGGTATTTGTAGTGACTGTACAAGCAGCCACACACACATGCATGCACGTTACTATATATGATGTCAGACCTCCTTTCACCTCACCTGACTGCTTTTATAAACAAAAAGTCTGAATTCATGTAATGATTCTTCTTTTCTTGTATCTTTAATTTTGAACTATATGAAACTGGTAAAGGAAAGGTCATTTGCAAAGGTCAGAAGAGATTGAGGAGAGAGCAGATGGTTCGGAGACAGTTGTTCAGCTATGTTTTAACATTTCAAGATTCTAATACATCATTGAGAATAATCTGTATGCTTCCGTTTAAGTTAATTGCAAACTGTTTCTTTCTCTACTGTACCAAAGATAGAGGACTTAGTAATGCAAGCGATTTGTCTCATCGGCAAGAACAGTGACAGGGTGTCATGTATGTTTTAATAATTTTTTCAATTTTGCAATTTCCACACTGGAGCAGTTATTTATGTTACAAATTATTCCTTAGGTCGAGTTCAAGCATGTATGTCTATTATCTAAGATAATTTATCGGTAACATCAAATATATAAAATATTAGGACGAACATATTTCTGCTCTCAAAAATGTTTCTTGGAATATATTTTCAACAAGTGGATATTTTAGACAATATTAACTCTTAATATTTATTTATTGTTTTTCAAGGGGCTGGGTGAACCAGTGGTCTCAGATGCCACAAATGGTGTGCAGAGTTGTGTCCCTTGGTTATATCAGGATCCACTGATCATGGGATCAAAGTTGTGCAGAGTTGTGTCCCTTGGTTATATCAGGATCCACTGATCATGGGATCAAATCCCAGATTTGCACTAACTATAATAAATGGTTTGTCAGCACCATACTAGTGTCCACTGGCTTCACTGAAAGGCACATCAAAGACGTTTGGTACTTTAGCAATGTTCCTTCATCATTAGGCTGACATGCTAGTACTAGAGGGGCGGTCAGGTAGTCTAGTGGTTAAAGCGTTAGCTCGTCACGCCGAAAACCCAGGTTCGATTCCCAACAAGGGTACAATGTGTGAAGCCCATTTCTGTTGTCCCCCGCCGTGATATTGCTGGCATGTTGCTAAAAGCCGCATAAAACCATACTCACTCACTCACTGCTAGTACTAGAATACTGTTTATACCAGTGATAAACCATAAAATATTTTGTTGAAGCAAAATTGTGTGGATTTCTTTTTTTTTCTTTACATATCAATACACCATGATACAGTCAGATTGTGAAGTGAGGTGAGGTGAAATGGGGTTAACGTCGCGTTTTTTTTTCAGTTATATAACAACGTGCATGAACGTGTGTGCCTGTGTGGCTGCTTGTACTAGTCTTGGCTGATGCCGATTTTATAGAGCTAGCACACTGAGATACATGCTGCAGTTTAACATGAATACCCCACTCAGACACAGTATTCTGACTCCGAGCTGACCAGTCCTGTTAGGGTAACAACAAGTACCATCTTTTAACGTCTTTTGGTATGACACGGCCTGGATCAAAACCCAGACCTTCTGCTCTCCCGGCAGACGCTCTATCAGGAATGTGAAAGCAGTCATGTCATGAAATGACTAAATATTTTAGTCACATCATGGAATAACTCACTGTATCAGTCCTTTCATGAAATGACTGATTTCACACTCTGACTGTAGCATATATAGGGATTATTAAATGAGCATGTGTGTCATATTGATTTTATGAAACAAGTGTCAGAATTCTTTTATTTCCCAGACAAGAGCAAAGGAAATAAATAAATTCTTCCACGAGTTTAGTAAAATCAGTATGACACACATCCGAGTATAGTAATTTCTTTATTATACATTATTTCTTAATCGTTTTGAGCTCTCCTTTAGAAAAATGCACTGATCACGTTCGCCGTCTAACAAAACCACAATTGTTTAAGATGTCAACAATCTGTAGCTATAATGTTGTTTCTACTGTGATGTCATTTTGACCTTATGTCACAATAAGATTCGAATGGCGTCAACAATGCCGTCTGGATGATTTAAACACTTTCCTGGTGTGCGTGAAGTGATATTTACACTAGTGCACATGCGATTTTTATGAACTCGGTTATTTCTAACCCGGGAGGCAATAAACATGTTTATCATTAAATGGATAGTGTTATCAATGTAATAAACACTCAAATAACTCTGATAAAAATGCAAATGATTTCTTCAAGCAGGAACTACTTTCACTAATCAGTCTTTTATACATCAATGCTATGCCAACTGTGCCAGAAAAACTATCGCCTAAGGCTAAAAAAAATAAAAGAACTGGTTCTCAGGCAATGTTTTTTGAAAATAAAGTGTGGATGGGCGGGTATCTTGTTTTTTCTTTTTTATGGGTGTGTGACTGTGTGTGTGTTCAAACAAATATGTAACCAAATAAACAGTTGTGTACCATCAACCTTGGAAATTGCCTCCCTAGTTAAATGTATTCCTTGATGAGTGAAATACTGGAATACAGTATTTGACTACTGTTGAACTAGGAATATTTCAGGATTTTTGTTGTTTTTTCAAAATGGAAATAAAAACAAAATGTGCGGCAAACTTTATGATGATGTGGGCAGGGCATGAGAACCAAGACTACAGTTATTTTTAGCCTAACATTCCCAAATAGTTTTGATAGACATGAGACTTTGCTCATGATATCAACCTCTGGTTTGACTGGGATAGCCTTGATTATCTGTGCCTAAAACAACATTCACTGTTTTGAGACTGACTTTCTTATTGCTAGCAGCAATGCCATGCATAAGGTCGGGACAGTTACACAAATAGTGCATGCTTCGAGAGCGCGGGAAATCAATGAATGTTTCAGAATAGTCATGTAGGAATAATGAACAACACGAGGACATGGGGACCAGGGACGGGTTTGTTATCTAATCAGACGTGTAACATGGCATGTCGTGTCACCATTGTAGTCCCTAGCAGTTCAAACTGTCATCTGCATGGGCTGAAGTCTGAACAGAACACCAAAACTTTGAAATAGAGAGAACATTGAAGCATTGAAAAATGATTGAACTCCTGTGATGTTTCAATGCATGAACATTGTAGTAGGCCATGGTGAGTACCCATGTTACTGCTCAGAAATTCAGTTTGAAAAATTATTAGTCAGACTCGAATGATTCTTGGGTTCTCATGAAATATTTCTTCTGGGAGCAATTCATTCTTTTCAGAATATTTGGGAGCAAAGAAGTGAATTGTTTTTATCGGTTTTGATGTTATGTTTGTGAAAATGTGATTGCTTATTTTTTTGTTACAAGGATGAAAGAAAACTGTTGTTCAGGAACTCAAACAAAAATTTGCCTGCACCTGTCAAGAGTCAAAGAAATCGTTCTGTTCTAGTGATTTGTCGATAACGACATTCTCGGAGCATGACCTTCACATTGTTTATTCTTTGGAAGAGAAAATATAAAACTTGACATAGTCGTGTTATTAATTTGGTAATGGCTGTTTTCTGTTTCACTATTGATGAATTTTACTCTTTTAAATTTTTTAATTTTTTTGAAGGACATCTGAAAAAAATTACATTTTTTAACAACCAATGAAAATGATTGGGTTTGACATGCTTGGTAAAAACGTTTGTTTAATTAATATATTAGTACAGTTGTCAATCCATCAATCAACTGTCGGATATCTGTTGCCGCTTTTGTCAACATTAGTCATGGTTGTCAGCCATATTATTAGCCCCAGCATGACAGCATCCTAGTGTTATAATTAGTGTTAATAATGTATTATGTTTACTGAGCATCTGTCAATTAAACAGACAAAATGCTTTTGATCGGGATGGAAGGGAGTGGTGATTGAGCTAATATCAAACGGAAGTTTTTATAATGATAAATTTAATCAATAAAAACATTATCATCATGTTGTGGTTGAACTTTGTTCTGTATTCTTGTGTCCATTTTTTTTATATTAATTATGTTCTGACCACCTTAGAAGGAAAGATTATTAAACAATGATGTTTTGTGGGATATAATGGGCAGAGTGTGGATGATGCAGGCGGGGGCGATAAGAAAGGTCCTACCGGGGACAAGAAATCACATACAGACCCTATCGCGGGTCAAGTTGTCCCTCTGCTGTGCTTGGCAGACAGGACAAAGATACTGTCCCTCGGAAACAGCGGGTAGAAGAATTTGGGCTCCCACTGTAGTTAATTATAAGAGGCAGCCAAAGTATCGTACTATACCAGCATGGTGTTAAACTAAAGCCCCTGATTGCACCATGCCCACTGTACAAATTTATTGAAATAAGTTTACAGCAATAAGAATGATACATTTTTAAACAACTTGATCAGAGTATGTACAATGCTTTTCTTCAGTGTTGAGTGCGTGAGTGAGAGAGTATGGTTTTACGCCGCTTTTAGCAATATTCAGCAATATCACGGCGGGGGACACCAGAAATGGGCTTCACTTCTTCAGTGTGGAAAAGACGCCACCTGACAATTAGGGTGGTTGGGTGGAAAAGGAGAAATCGCTAACAGACGGACGCGTTGTGTTGTTTGAATGACTTGATGGTTAGGGAGTAAAAGTAGTGACATCATAAAAACCAAGGGTAGTGACATCATGGGAGAAAAACTTTTGGTTGCTGTGGGGGAGTATTTATAGCATTGTTTGGCGGGTATTTAAGAGGCAAATGTTTGTAAACAAATGGTAAATGGGGATAGTTACCTGTATTTATTATGCAGAACTGACCATAAACCGATATAGCTAAATTATTGCAGGATATTACAGCGATGGCCCACCTCCCTGAGGAAGGTGGGCTATGTTGAAAGAATGACAAAGACGCAACAGTGGATTTAATGGCCGAGGGTGTGGAGGTTCTAAAGGGCTACCCCAATTTAGCAATGGAATAAATAGTATTTATGTGGCGACTTGAGTCGCCAAACATATTTGTTAATATATAATTAATGGTAAGGCCCAAATGGCGGAAATGTCACAACCCGACCACAGCTGCGGGTCTAAATGGGAGCGAACGCCGCCAGGCCAAATTTAATTGTTAATATATACTTAATGCTACGGCCCAAATGACGGAAACGACGCAACCCGACCACAGCTGCGGGTCTAAATGGGAGCGAACGCCGCCAGGCCAAATTTAATTGTTAATATATACTTAATGCTACGGCCCAAATGACGGAAACGACGCAACCCGACCAACGCTGCGGGTCTAAATGGGAGCGAACGCCGCCAGGCCCAGCTATGTGGCAACTTGCGTTGCCAAATATAATTGTTACTAGATTCCCGAGTGAAAACCCGGGAAAGACTGGGTTCCAACTGGTAAGAAGGTAACCCAGTCTGGGTTCCCGCTGGAAAGCAGGTAACCGGAAACCCTAATTAGTATATATATCAATATAAATTATGATGATATAGGAGGTAGCCCAGAAGAACCACGCCACTTAGCACCAAAGTGCTACCCCACACCCCACGGCCGCGGATGATGATACGCGTGCCCGCCATGATTGCCTCATAAGAAAGATGTCTTACCTTTATATTTACTTACTTGAAAATTTGGACCAAGGCATGATCGATATCCTTTACGAAAGCTACTATCCCTTTACAACTAAGGTGGATTCCCTCCCACTGGAACCAGGACCGGTCAGTGGCCACTATTCTAGGATGGGGGATAAATGAGAACTTAGGAAGGTCGCGGAGACGATTGGCTAACCGCCTATTGAGCTTAGATCTACTCTTTTCCACCTTACGTGGGTCGCGTGCGGAATGCCAATACCTTCGTTGTAGGATACCGGAAAAACAGACATGGGTGTTTGGTAGGTGTGCCTGGATCCGCATGACTGATGTCTCCATATCTATGAGGAGCTGGCTGGTCTTCGTGGAGCCCAAGTCATTGGATCCCAAGTGTATTACGACAGCTGAAGGACTGCGCCGATCACCCTGTCCAGGTCGTTCCACCGCAGTCCGCCCCTTGCCAACCACAAAATCTTTTTGTGGGGCACCAGCTCCGGGCGCTGTGGGGACAGCTGTTGCCTCGCCCTTGTCATAAAGCTTGAGCCCACCATCCAGACTGGAACAAATGTACTATAGTAGCATTTGGCAGTTATTAGTTATTTGCCTTTAGTTCTTGTTAACTAACATGAATAATTATGTCACAGGAAGACGTATATACGACTGATAGCATTCTGACTTCCACCTGCCATATTGCTGGATGAGATGTGGTGGTACCCCATTGATACTGACCATAAACCGATATAGCTAAATAATGCTAAATCATATTAATCAAAATCAAAATCACCCAGCTGTTTATCTTTATACTTCAATTCATTTGTATCGCAGGCTCGCATAAGACAATTGTTATTCGTATGAATATGAGATATTTATGATACGGAAACACATTTAGCAATAATATCTATTTTAGAAACATTTTATGTTTTTGTGTCATTCAGCAGTGTATACAATTCCCAAAACTTTCAGTCTGGTAAATTTGCAAGTTATGAGACCAGATAAAATGTTGACAGTCTGGAATTTTCTAGACTAACAGCCAAAAATAACAGAAGGATAAACATAAGAATAGTTTGAGGACAGAAACTTGACAGGCGGAAGTGACTAAATAATGTGTTTAATGTTGACGGTTAATTTACCTCTTACATTGAATTAAAACTAGAATACTTAGGTACTTAGCCCGACTTTTCAAAACCGACTGTACATTAGAAAAATTGACTGTCTCGGACTGTCGGGCAGGCGGGTATTTAAGCTCTGCATACAGGCGTGTACAAGTGTGTTGTGGATTCTTACAGCACACTTGGCTCTTCCAAAGAATCACATTCTTGCCGTAAAAGGCGACTATGCTTGTCGTAAAAGGCGACCAACAGGATTGGGTGGTCAGGCTCGCTGACTTGGTTGATGCATGTCATCGATCCCACATTGTGAGGATCAATGCTCATGATGTCAATCACTGTATTGTCTGGTCCAGACGCGATTATTTACAGACCGCCGTCATATAACTGGAATATTGCTGAGTGCGGCGTTACAAACCAACAGACCACCCAAAAAATCAATCCATAGCCCGTAGTTTATAGTGACACAACAGCTGATGATGAACGATGAACGGATGAGAGAATACGGTAATCAAAGCAACATGCTCGATGCCTGCTACCTATTTGGGTCTGGAAGCTCGTAACTATTTAAAAGATTCTGGCTTATCTAACACTCTGAATGCCAACACCTTCCCTAAAGAAAACCTGCAGAAAACCAAGCAATTGGCTTCAGAATAGTGTTCTGATAAAGCCTCGATATCGCCATTGATCTCCACCATCGGACACTGATGGACATTGTTGGTACAGAACAGACGATGAAATCGGCAACAATGTCGTGAATTGCCGGATGATACCAATATTCTCAAAGGGTTTTGTACCGGAAGTTTTCATATTGAGTGGCGATTGTGCTTTTCCTCTTCGTATTGAACTTGCTGCCTTTTAATATGTACAGCACCTTAAGTGATAAGTATTGATTTGTTCTTGATAGTTTTCATAATGGAGTGGTACTTCTGTGTGTTCATAGCATGGAACATAAACCAGAAAAATCGATATGACAAACTAGAACCGCACCAATGATAAGGTGTAGAAAACAAAAGATCAGCTTTTGAGGTGAGCGAGTATAAGTGGCTTCAGAAAGTGTTTTTTGCCAATATCTGACACTTATCTTTTTTATAAGGAAACAATACATTTATATTTTCGGACTGGGAAGTGACATTATGGTGAGAAATGTTTTCTGCGGTGTATTGTTGAGTTGGATTGAGAAGAGAATAAGTAAAATAGTGGTCGATGATGTGAGCAAATTGTTAGATCAAATTCAACTCAATTATGATTGTCTTCTTATTAAAGTATCGTATGTGACTGGAGATAAGTCAAATTTTGAGGAACAGAAAACAGATTCTTTCGAAAGGGGTCGGCTTTGTACAGGTTACACTTTCATGAACTATTTTTCTGTTATAAAAAAACACATACTGTATTCGACATAATAAGCGCCCTGCTCTAATAAGCACCCCCGGTGATATTTGCTAATATATTGGCTAGTGAACAATACCAATTAGCACACCTTCCGATTGATCAATGTAAACAACACTCATTACTCGCGTATAATACTTGTGTGTTATATGCACCCTTAATTATGGGGGCGGTCGGGTAGCCTAGTGGTTAAAGCGTTCGCTCGTCACGCCGAAGACCCGGGTTCGAATCCCGACATGGGTACAATGTGTGAAGCCCATTTCTGGTGTCCCCCGCCGTGATATTGCTGGAATATTGCTAAAAGCGGCGTAAAACCTCACTCACTCACTCACTTAATTATGGGCAATTAAATTCTGGAAAAATGTGTCTCTCGTTTATAAACATTTCAGGCTGTCAGCATAAACCACAAAATTTATCTTTCAACTCTGTTTTTTTTCACCATAATAATATTCTAATAAGAGACCCCTATTTCTAATTTTGAGAGCGCCCTGGGCGCTTATTACGTCGAATGCGGTACATTGCTTCAAGTAAATGAACTAGAGATAAAAAACTTTGTCAATAAAATTGTGAAATTTGCAATTAAACATCATTAGACATGAGTGAGTGAGTGAGTGAGTGAGTTGGTTTTAACGCCGCTTTTAACAGTATTCCAGTTATATCACGGCGTGTCAGCTTAATGTGGGAGGAAAGCCCGAAGTGATGCAGGTCTCAAACGTTTACCACGTCGGTGAAACCCACGAGCACGGGTATGGTGCTGACAAGCCTAGAAACATAATCGGGGCGAACCTGGATTCGAACCCACAATCATAGGTTTCTGGCGTGTCCAAGGGACGCAACTCTGCACAGCGAATCGCAGTGCCTTAGACGACTGGGCCACCCGTGCCCTCCCACTAGACATGATGATTTACCATTTCAGTTGCATTTCATGTTATGCTGGGCATTGCTTGATATGCAGGGATTAAGATTACCGCGTGTATTATCTCGTAAACTGTAATTCTCCAGTAGTCAAACACTCAATCAAATTCCTTGAAATCACTAGCTTGACGTTATGTTCTGTACCTGAAGCTACAACTGTGAATTGCTTGGTCACAATGGCTGCTAGGTGAAAATAAGGGACTGTAACCAGGGTCAGGGGCAACTACATGATCTCTGCTCTAAGACTTTCGTAACTCCAAGGGGTTAATCAACATCTGTCAAAAGTTTGTAGCAGTGTAAGACTGGAGCTCTGTGAGAGTGGGTTTCTTGCTTTGTACTTCATGATCTTAGCACTAAGACTATGTTAACTCCAAAGGTTTAATCAACATTTGACAAACGATTGTGGCAGTGCAAGACGGGAGCTTCATAGATTGTACTACATGATCTTAGCACTAACACTATGGTAACTCCCAGGGTTTGATCAACATCTGTCAAAAGTTTGTAGCAGTGTAAGACTAGTGCTCAATGGCGTACTACATAATCTTAGCGCTAAGACTATGGTAACTCCTATCCTATATTAACATGTTTAACAGTAGTTTGTAGCGCTAAGATCTCTTTGTTAAAGAGACATTTGGCCCTGCAGTGTCACCAATTGCCAGGTAAAAAAATATTCTCACAGGATTTCATACCCTTAAGTTTTATTGAGTGGAGATTGTGCTTTTTGTTCCTTATTGAACTTGCTTCCTTTTTATGTGTACAGCGACATAAGTGATAATTATTGATTTATACAAACAAATTCAGCGACAGTTTGTAGTGGTGCGTGACAAAGCTTTGACTATTGTAAATCTATTGTAAAGTATTGAAGATAGCACTAAGATCTCTGGTGGAGCTAGCCATGGCTAATGAAGTTTGTCATTATACCCCAAAACATTTAGATCTCATTTATATTTGTAGATTGCCATGATATTATTGAAGATGGCATATGTCGTCTCAATGTGTTCTGGCTAAGTTACGTGGTTTATAGGAAACAGACTAAACTCATTGGATAGGGTTTTTCAAAATAAAAATGAAACAAAAAAAAATGTTGTTATTTATGTGATCTATTAAATGTTCTGGCTTAGTTAGTGGTTTATAGGAAACAGACTAAACTCATTGGATAGGGTTTTTCAAAATAAAAATGAAATTAAAAAAAGTTCTTATTTATGTGACCTATTAAATGTTCTGGCTAAGTTACGTGGTTTATAGGAAACAGAGCTAACTCATTGGATAGGGTTTTTCAAAATAAAAATGAAACAAAAAAAAGTGTTGTTATTTATGTGATCTATTAAATGTTCTGGCTCAGTTAGTGGTTTATAGGAAACAGACTAAACTCATTGGATAGGGTTTTTCAAAATAAAAATGAAATTTTAAAAAAAGTTCTTATTTATGTGATTTATTAAATGTATGATTGTTAAGGGGGAATTATAAAACAAAATGAAACACTGCATGGGGTGTTTCTTGGAAAGATAAAGAAATTCCTTCCTTATCAAGGTACTTTTCAGGTATCTGATTACTGAAATTTGTTGACAAACTCTTTGGGAAGAGAGAATCTTGTTAAATTGTTTTGTTTATGTCCAGTGACTAGTCCAGTGAGATGCAAGTAAGTATATATAGCTGTGTGGGTGTTTGAAACCAGTTCAGCTGTAGCCTGGTAGCAATCACATACATCTTACAGTCTTGTCCAGCTGTAGTTACTCAATCAGGTAGTTTTCTTTCCAGAAAAGGAACATCCCATCCATAACATAAGGCTTCGCTGATAGGGCCCCACAATCATGGCCGAGAGTCCCCATGACTCAAAATAGAACAGTAATAATCCATGTCTAGTAAATCACTTTTTATTTTTTCACATTTATTATATTTTGGTTCAGCCTATTCATAAACAAACTGATAAACGGTATGGCATTATGGGTAAATGTCATCCCTTGGAATACCCACTTGAGCCACCTGGGATGAACATGTTATCTCCATAGTAAACATGTTATCTCTGTGATTAATATGTTATCTCTATGGTAAACATGTTATCACTATGATTAATATGTTATCTCTATGTTAAATGTGTTGTCTCTATGATACATATGTTATCTCTATGGTAAACATGTTATCTCTATGATTAATATGTTATCTGCATGGTAAACATATTATCTCTATGTTAAATGTGTTATCTCTATGATAAATGTGCAATCTCTATGATAAACATGTTATCTCTGTGATAAACATGTTATCTCTGTGATACACATGTTATCTCTGTGATAAACATGTTATCACTTTAATAACCATACTATCTCTATGATAAACATGTTATCTCTATGATACACATGTTACCTCTATGACACACATGTTATCTCTCTGATAACCACAGTATCTCTATGATAAACTCTTTATCTCTATGATAAACATGTTATCTCTATGATACACATGTTATCTCTCTGATAACCACTGTATCTCTATGATAAACTCTTTATCTCTATGATAAACATGTTATCTCTATGATACACATGTTATCTCTCTGATAACCACTGTATCTCTATGATAAACTCTTTATCTCTATGATGAAAACATCTGTGTTCAGATACCTCTGGGGTGGAATATACAGGTAACTGAACCTTGACATTTAGAGCTTTCTTAAATAAACTAGCATGCTGGTGACCATGAAATATGCAGCATGAAGCTGGAGTGCTATTGTAGCCTGTTAATTGTTCCCTTGAGCCTTACAGATCATAACGTGACAAGTGTTTGGTTCACAAGGGTTCTACTAACGTGCCATGCCTGGCTAGTCTGTGTATAGTCACAGGATCCTACTTCTTTTGAATTTTTGCTGTGCAGAGTTACATCCCTTGGGTATGCCAGGAACCTACGATCGTGGGATTGAATCCCGGTTTGACCTGTTCATGTTTCAAGGTTTGTCAGCATGATACCTGTGCTCATGGGTTTCTCCAAAGTGGTACACGTCTATGACCTGCATCACACAGTCTTTCCTCCGAGATTGAGCCCACAGGCCCTGATGTAACTGGAATACTGTTAAAAGGGGTGTGATCCCATGCTCATTCACACTTTTTTGAATATATCCAGGTACAGCAGTACCATGATAGGGGAAGCAAGGAGCTGAACAAGCAGGTTACAGAGTGCTCGCTTGCTTGAACGCTGCTTAAGTACTTGCTTAAGTGTTTGGAGGATGGCTCGATTCGATGATTGAGTGAGGGAGAGATCAATGGACCAATTGATACTGTAATGATTTGATTTAAAAAATACAATTTTTGTCCATTGTTTAAGCTTAATTGGTCTTCTTGTTCATTTTTTATAAAAAAATTGTGTGTAATCCATCATTAACAGTATCAGTCAACTTTATGTGGAGATGTGATCCATCAATACAGGAGTTAATAATAGGACCATTATCTGAAACAACAATGATGTATTGATGTATTGATATATTGATGTATTGACGTTGAGGTACGTAGACAACCTCACCACGTTTTGTTTGATGTCAAATACATCAGTTAAGCACTCTGAGGCTTGCCGATGTAAAGAGAAAAGAGAAGACTTCAGGAGTTTTGAAAATTCTTTTATTGTTTGGCAAGTACTTTCAAGCCTCTTCAAATCAATACCGTTTGTGATGTCATGACAATCACATGACGTCACAATAGTACCAAGGAGGTTATTTAGATGCTGACCCTTGCACTTTTGAATTTAAGATAGGCGATTACAATTTGAATTATCTTTCTTCTTTTGTCTCTGGCAGTGTTTGGTTTTCAACATTTAGTCTGTACATTGGGAAAAACAAAAACTGTACCTTTCCGTGTTTATCTTTATGTGCACTTAAGGGTATATCTTTTAAATAAAAAGAGATTCTATTTATCAACCAACTTTTTCAGTGTAAAAATCTAAATAATGTGCAAAATCTGTATAAAACCAGCTTCAGTGTCAGAGAGATTGGCGATGTCAGTTGATTGTGTTGTCATGGTAACTGATTACATTTGATGATGATGATGATGATGATGATGAATTTAATTGCCCATAATTAAGGAAGCATATAGCACACGAGTGCATATTATACGTGAGTAAATAATTCTTGTGTACACTGATCAATCGAAAGGGGTGCTAATTGGAATTGTTCACTGGCCAATATATTAGCAAATATCGCCATGGGCGCATATAAGAGCGGAGCGCTAATTACGTCGAATACGGTAATATGATTGAAGAAACAAGCCTGCAGCTAATAATATTTTTTGTTTTATATCAAGCCGGGATGAAAGAAGACATAATGTAAAAAATGTATTTCAAAACATCTTGAATTGCATTATTAATTTCAACAAGTTTCAAAACAAAACAGACATGTCTAATAGACTTTTCAAGAAGAATCTCTTGCATAAAGGGCCTTCACCTTGTTTTTTGTCAGCCATTGATTATGTAATATGTGATTTGACAACTGATTCAGAATATGCGCACAACAGCCTGATGAAAATGACATTGCTGCAATGTGCTCAATTGAGTTTTCATACTGTTATCAATCAATACCTAAATTTAATGAATTCCTTTTTTTGTATGGTATTATTTTCAAATAAAAGAACATCGCAAAATCGAATTGCTTCACCTGTTGATAAATCGCAATTTGTACCGTATTTTCTTGAGTATAGTGCGCACTTTTTTTCGAAAAAACACAGCTGTGTAGAAGGGGGTGCGCATTATACACGAATTATGAGTTTAGATGTTTTTTTCCCCCATGGAAAGACATTACCGTGAGCACGAAACACCGGAAATACCATGTCAACAAATCCATACTGAAGTACGCAAAATAATCATGTAATTACACTGTCTGGATATAAAAAGTGTTCTTTGTATATCTGGACTTATGTTTGTAACTTATTTCATTAATTTTATTCAAAATTCCTTTTAATATTGTTTTTATTAATTTCGGCAAAATCGTGTGTGAAGCGATCGGAAGATCGCACAACTCACCGTTATTAACAGCAACCACGGTCAGAATACTGATATTGACGCCTTGAAACGAACTTTAGTTGACAGAGAATGGATACATATATCATAAATGACATACTTTGACTCGTTAAAAGTCATATTTGTTTTTGTTTGACGATTCTATGTCAACATGAAATTCTGAGCCTTGACGTTGACTGGTCAGACTGGTTCCATGTAAAAAATAATACCTGGGAATAGCAATCAGCTGCCTTGATTAGGGTTATAATTATTTTAAATATGTTTAGTAAAGGCTGCATATAATTAAGAAAAAAATGAAATATATTATTCCTGATAAAAAAAATAGTTTCAGATACAATTTTTGCCGATCCTTGCATTAAAAATCCTATAAAGTTATATCATTGGGTGTGTCTTGACCGAATCACCGGTCGATTCCAAGAAAACGCGTGTACAGCTGATTGCTGTTTCCTGCTTAGTTTACGAGAAAATACACAAGGTAATCTTAATCCCTAGATATAAAACAATGCCTAGCAGGACAATAAATACTATTTAAACGGTAAATAAACATGTCTGGTGATTTTTTATCTCAAATTTCGAATTTGTACTGACGAAGCTTCTCAGCACCTGTTCGTTTGCCGGACTTCGCTGAAAGGGTACGGTGTAAATTTTTTCTGCGCATAATATTCAAATTTCTTTTTTTCCAAAATATTGAACCCGCTAGAGGGGGGTGTGCATTATACATGGGTGCGCACTATACTCAAGAAAATACGGTATCTATGATATAGAATGACTTTTGTGAAAGGTTGTTAGGGAAACATGATATTTCCAAAAATGAAATGTAAGTTGTGTTTTGACCAAATATCATCTCATTTCCAAAGCCTGTACCCTCTTCCACAAAGTGATCTTAGCCCTACAACTATAAAAAGTCTATGTTAAATATGGGAGTTTAGCAGTAAAAATGCATTGTGGATTGATAAACAATGAATTACATTTGCCTTTGGAATACATTTTTTAGAATATGCAAAAAGCATGCTATAAGCTAGGGACTGGTCATTTATAAGGGGATGGATGGGTGGGTCGGCGGGATTGGTTTTAGGACTGTATCATATTTGGCTGACACCCACCATGCCCTCTCCCCTACCCCATTTTAGGTCCCCCAAAACATGTAACATTTTTTCAGGACCTCCTCCCCCATATTATATGACCAATTGATAATGCTCAAATATCTTTCAATGTACCATTTTTCATGACATCCATGTATCTTCCCCCCCCCCCCCCCTCTTCTTGAACTATGGTAGATGTATGACTTGTTTTTTTAAGTAAAGAAATAAGGGACCACACATTACAAATTCTCTTTCTGTCTGTTGTATTTGGGGTCAAGGTAATTACACGAGGCAAGGTGTTTGGTAGTGACGCCGGCAGCATGAAAACCAAATAAATAATTTATTTGGGCCTAATCAGAAACTTGTAAAATGAATGTTCTACTTTCAATCATCACCATCCTGTAAAACTGTGTGGCATTTTTATGACCCTTTGCCTGTCCTGTCATGTTTTTGTGGCCTGATTTGTTTCTCCTTGCCCTCTTCCTGTAGTAAATGATGGCTCTTACATCTGCAGTTAATCTCTGAACAGTTGCTCATTGAAAGTGGCAAGACCATGGTTTCTTATAATCCCCAAGTGCCAAGTCACTCTCATCCCGGTCTAATTGTCAGGGACAGTGTTATCTTTGATACATCAAACCTTACAATTTACGAGTAGCTTGTTAATGAACTCATTTGAAGCCTGTCCAGAATCGAAGCTTTCTTAGCGTTATTTTCCCTTTAACCATATCAGGATTGCTAATCGTGTCCTCATTCTTCCTCGTTTTCCTTGTCAAGAATATTCTTATGCTTTTGTTGTCATGCTAGGATATAGGAACTTTTAGAGACAAGCAGAATGATCAATTTCAGTCAATCATCTGCTACAAGAGCAGGGATACACTTGAAAGATGCCATCAATTTCATGTTCATTTCCGTTCATGTGAAATGGATGTCAGATCCTCGGACATCAAGGGTAATGGATGAAACAGGACTAGGTGCTAATCACTTGGCAGTATACGGAACTGAACATGTCCTCTTTGCAAATCTACAAGGATATTGACGAGAAAATCAATGTCAAGTACAAGAAGAAATGCCCCTGTTACTTGCCTGCCCTATGTATGAAATAAAAGAGTGACAGGCATGCTTCATGTATATTTCTAATTAATTTACTGCTGGTTTATATATCACTGCTTCACTGACTACATGGGAGTGATGTGGCAGTTGTAACTCAGCTGGAAGCCTCCCACTCCTCCACTGCTCAGTTGAATGGGGGAAATAAATGAATGCATGAAGAATGAATTCTTGCACCTTAAATCGACAGATGTTAAATTGATGATGGATGGATGGACAGATGTGGGATGGATGGATGGACAGATGTTGAATGGATGATGGAGGGATGGACAGATGTTGAATGGATGATGGAGGGATGGATAGATGTTGAATGGATGTTGAATGGATGGACAGATGTTGAATGGATGATGGAGGGATTGACAGATGTTGAATGGATGATGGAGGGATGGACAGACGTTGAATGGATGATGGATGGATGGATGGACAGATGTTGAATGGATGATGGAGGGATGGACATATGTTGAATGGATGATGGAGGGATGGATAGATGTTGAATGGATGATGGAGGGATGGATAGATGTTAAATGTATGATGGGGGATGGATAGATGTTGAATGTATGATGGAGGGATGGATAGATGTTGAATGTATGATGGAGGGATGGATAGATGTTGAATGGATGATGGAGGGATGGATAGATGTTGAATGGATGATGGATGGATGGACAGATGTTGAATGGATGGACAGATGTTGAATGGATGATGGAAGGATTGACAGATGTTGAATGGAGGGATGGATAGATGTTGAATGTATGATGGGGGATGGACAGATGTTGAATGTATGATTGATGGATGGACAGATGTTCAATGGATGATGGATGGATGGACAGATGTTCAATGGATGGACAGATGTTGAATGGATGATGGAAGGATTGACAGATGTTGAATGGAGGGATGGATAGATGTTGAATGTATGATGGGGGATGGACAGATGTTGAATGGATGATGGAGGGATGGTCAGACGTTGAATGCATGATGGAGGGTTGGACAGATGTTGAATGGATGGGGGAGGGACAGATGTTAAATGGATGATGGAGGGATGAACAGATGTTCAATGGATGATGGAAGGATGGATGTTGAATGGATGATGGAGGGATTGACAGATGTTGAATGTATGTTAGAATAGGTCTTCAGCAACCCATGCTTGCCGTAAAAAGTGACTCTGCTTGTCGTAACAAGTAACTGTCATTATATCCCAAGTGCATAGGTCAATGCTCTTGATGTCAATCACTGGACTGTCTGGTCCAGACTTGATTATTTACAGACAAACAAAGAAACATATGTTGAATGGATGGTGGTGTAGATAGATAGATGGATGGATGGATGAAACAATTTTTTTGGAAGCTAGACTTTATTGCAGTTGTGTGGCTCCCAAACTCTAATAATTCTCTACATTCTAATAAAGATTATTCTGCGACGTGAGTGTGAACTATTCCAAGATGCTGTGGTGTACCGATCGTATCCCTGCCACTGATGTAATTCTTCTGCTTTAACATATAGATTTACGATAAACACAGCACTGGAACAGCTTTATAGGTCAGGGCGAGATCTCGTAAACACCCTTTATACCTGCTGGGGTTAAGTGTGCATGCCAATTCAACATTCAACTCTTAACATCGCTTCCAAATGGGCCAGCATGTCTCTCACTTAAACCAAGCTTAACTTCATGGCTATTTCATGGTCTCCAAAGGTTGGTTTATTCATTCTTTTCAGATTAAAATTCAAGGTGTTATTACTTCTCCATCTCATTGTGATCTTGAGTCTCTCCGGGTGTTGTCAAATATGGTATTGGGTGACAGGGGCATGGTGGAGGAAAATAAGATTTGTATTCTGCTCATGTTCTGTACATGTTCTGTTAGTCACTGCAGTACCGATGAAACCTTTACATACATGGTTCTGTCTTCCATTTACTCACACTACCTCGCTCCCTCCTTCCCTCCCTCACTCACTCACTCACTCACTCCATTCCTCCCTCCCACCCTCCCTCACTCACTCACTCACTCACTCACACCTCCCTCCCTCACTCACTCATTCACTCCATTCCTCCCTCCCACCCACCCTCCCTCCCTTCCTCCCTCCCTCGATCCCTCACTCACTCACTCCCTCACTCACTCACTCACTCACTCACTCACACCTCCCTCCCTCACTCACTCACTCGCTCCATTCCTCCTTCCATTCCTCCCTCCCACCCTCCCTCCCTCCATCCCTCACTCACACCTCCCTCCCTCCCTCCCTCACTCATTCACTCACCACCCCATGTTTGTATTAGATATCAAATAGCATTATTTCTTGCCATTGTCTCATGATATCACCTTAAACCATATCAAAGGTTGCATTACAAGATGGCTGCCTGGCAGCTAGCTTTAATGAGAGTGGCCTCCCTTGTCTAGAATTTCAAGAAGTTGAGATTCTGTCTCAGATGTAAGCGTGAAACGCTCTGCCCTGCTTGTGAAACACACAGTCGCCTACACGGAGAAGGAATAATGAGTATTGAGCCATCACAATACAATGTAAGCTGGGCCACGGGAGAATTTTTGTCAGCCTGACCCAAATATCCTGAATTGCATCATGCAAAGGCAAATATACTTCAAACACTAAACTCTTAGCATCTTATATCAAGTTGGAGAGGAAGAAAACAATGATAGCTCACTGGTATTTTATGTGCTCTTTGATCTTCACAGCAGCAAATAATGACCCCGTTAGCTCAAATTAGTTTGACAAAAGATCGAATTAGGATATTTTTTCCAGCACTCATCTTGAATTGATGTTGATGTGTATGTACACAGAGCATTGTTTGAAGTAACATAGACTTGACTTGGTAGTTCGCTTTGTGCTGATATTAAGCTGTTGTTTTTCTGTCCTTGTGCAAATGCTTGGCAGTCCATGTGCGTGCAGTGATATTTAATCACTGTGTAGTCCTCTTGCAATCCATTCTGGTACTATTCTAGCATCATTCGATGTTAGTGCGGTTCTTGTACAGTCTTCACCCAGACCTGGAGCAGTCTTCACCCAGGCCAGGAGCAGTCTTCACCCAGACCTGGAGCAGTCTTCACCAAGACCTGGAGCAGTCTTCACACAGACCTGGAGCAGTCTTCACCCAGACCTTGAACAGTCTTCACCCAGACCTTGAACAGTCTACAGCCACATCTGGAGCAGTCTTCAGCCAGACCTGGAGCAGTCTTCACCCAGACCTTGAACAGTCTTCACCCACATCTGGAGCAGTCTTCACCCAGACCTTGAACAGTCTTCACCCACATCTGGAGCAGTCTTCACCCAGACCTGGAACAGTCTTCACCCACATCTGGAGCAGTCTTCACCCACATCTGGAGCAGTCTTCACCCAGACCTGGAACAGTCTTCACCCAGACCTGGAACAGTCTTCACCCACATCTGGAGCAGTCTTCACCCAGACCTGGAACAGTCTTCACCTAGACCTGGAGCAGTCTTCACCCACATCTGGAGCAGTCTTCACCCAGACCTTGAACAGTCTTCACCCAGACCTGGAACAGTCTTCAGCCACATCTGGAGCAGTCTTCACCCAGACCTGAAGCAGTCTTCACACAGACCTGGAGCAGTTTTCAGCCACATCTGGAGCAGTCTTCATCCAGACCTGGAGCCCTTGCCCCCTCTACACGCAGCCCAGACAGCGAATGGGACTTCTCCAAAGAAGCGCTGCCTAGTCAAACCCACCCAGACCTTTTCGTAGAATGTGAAGACTCCCCAACATTACAGCCTTTTGCATTACCCAGATTGTCAGAAGGCCTGTATTCCTGGTAGCAAACCCGGGTACCCCCCACCCGATGTCAGTCAACAGATTGGGAGGTACCAAACCTAAGGCACTGAGAACGATGGGGAGTCGGACAACTTGTTACTTGGGATACAAGCGTGACATCAAAAAGAACAAGATCATGTTTGGATTGCTGATCTTCTCAACACACTGCATATAAACTTGATGCAGTGGTCATTCAGATAGCCTCTCCTTGAAGAACTGAGTCTGGGACGATTATTATTATTATTATGAGATTATTATTCCACCGAAGTAGTAAACGTTTGAGACCTGGATCACTACGGGCTTTCCTCCCACATTAAGCTGACACGCTGTGACATAACTGTAATACTGTTAAAAGCGGCGTTAAACTCACTCACTCACTCACTCACTCACTCACTCACTCACTATTATTATTATTATCATCATTATTATTATCATTATTAATTATACTGCTTGTCAGCATACATCATCTTTGATGACCACTGAATGTATAAAAAAGGTAGTACAAGTCACTACAACATACCCTTATCATAACATAATTTTTGAAAAACCCGTGATCCTAAAGACCCAAATCGACTGTTTTGGTCCAGGGTAGGATGACATGGCTCTGAACGCTGATGCTGGGCTGGACGACTGAAATCCTCAGGGGATGCTTTTGACATCGCAATGTCGGCAAGAGTGATTACATTGGTCACTCAGCCAGCTTCATTTGTCTCCAACATGTGGAGAAATCTCACTATTTCAAATTGTTTTAGCTTCTCACCTCAAAGTCAATCAATCCTCGTTTCTCGTCAAGCAGCAAGAACCATCAGTCAGACAGCAACGATTGATAAAGTTGTGTCCAGAGCCGAGTCAACGCTTTCCATATTTTTACGGGCATATTTGACAATTTAATGCAAAGAGGAACACAAAAAATAGTCCCAGATCAAATTGTTCATTCCCCTCAGAGTAGAATGTGACAGATTGGAGGTGAGAGGATGTTTATATGATTTGACACGCCGTTCATGTGTGATGTGATTTAATGTGATAAACTGTCTGGCTCAGCAGCAGGAGGGGGGGAGAGACGTTATCCTGCCGAGATGTGCTCCATTTTCCCCTGAACTGAGCACACAGATTGATTCTGGCATTGCTGTGAGAGGTGCCATCTTGTATTATAGATACCAACATGCTTTTAAATTTTAGAAATTTGTAAAAAACTGAAAGTGTATGAAGAAAGTTACATGTTTCATTTTGGATTTTTTCATAAGGAATATGTTTTTATCTGTGTTTTGACTTGTAAAGTTCTCTTATAGTGGTATGGTCACATGGTGTGACTTCCAATTTTTTGAATATTTTATGTCTTTTTTTCTTTAAGTTGCAAAATCGATTGCCAAATTATGACTTTTACATTCCTGTGCATCTAGAAATAGATATAAGCAAAGCAGAAGTTGTTTGTGAAGGATTCCATCTCTCCACATGATAAAGGGGATGCAGCGCGAGGACAGCCAGCAACCTTTGGGTGCCATGGTTATACTTCTGGTTGATATCGTTGTGCAAAGTTTCAGCAAAACTTTGCAATGTCATGAATGCGGGTCATATTCACCAAATCCGACACTGACACAGGTGTTCACCATTGAGTAAGGGATTTTTCATTGAGTCAGGTGTTCTCTTTTGTGTCAGATGTTCTTATTGTGTCATGAGTTCTCCATTGTGTCATGTGTTCTCCATTGAGTCAGATGTTCTCCATTGAGTCAGGTGTTCTCCATTGTGTCAGGTGTTCTCCATTGAGTCATGTGTTCTCCATTTAGTCAGGTGTTCTCCATTGTGTCAGGTGTTCTCCATTGAGTCAGGTGTTCCCCACTGTCAGGTGTTCTCCATTGTGTCAGGTGTTCTCCATTGTGACAGGTGTTCTCCATTGAGTCATGTGTTCTCCATTGAGTCATGTGTTCTCCATTGAGTCAGGTGTTCTCAACTGAGTCAGGTGTTCTCCATTGAGTCAGGTGTTCTCCATTGAGTCAGGTGTTCTCAACTGAGTCAGGTGTTCTCCATTGAGTCAGGTGTTCTCCATTGAGTCAGGTGTTCTCCATTGTGTCAGGTGTTGTCCATTTAGTCAGGTGTTCTCCATTGTGTCATGTGTTCTCCATTGTGTCAGGTGTTGTCCATTTAGTCATGTGTTCTCCATTGTGTCAGGTGTTCTCCATTGTGTCAGGTGTTCTCCATTGAGTATGGTGTTCTCCATTGTGTCAGGTGTTCTCAACTGAGTCAGGTGTTCTCCATTGTGTCATGTGTTCTCCATTGTGTCAGGTGTTCTCCATTGAGTATGGTGTTCTCCATTGTGTCAGGTGTTCTCAACTGAGTCATGTGTTCTCCATTGTGTCAGGTGTTCTCCATTGTGTCATGTGTTCTCCATTGTGTCAGGTGTTGTCCATTTAGTCAGGTGTTCTCCATTGTGTCATGTGTTCTCCATTGTGTCAGGTGTTGTCCATTTAGTCAGGTGTTCTCCATTGTGTCAGGTGTTCTCCATTGAGTCAGGTGTTCTCCATTGAGTCAGGTGTTCTCCATTGTGTCAGGTGTTGTCCATTTAGTCATGTGTTCTCCATTGTGTCAGGTGTTCTCCATTGATTGTGTCAGGTGTTCTCCATTTAGTCAGGTGTTCTCCATTGATTGTGTCAGGTGTTCTCCATTGAGTCAGGTGTTCTCCATTGTGTCAGGTGTTCTCCATTGTGTCAGGTGTTCTCCATTGTGTCAGGTGTTGTCCATTGTGTCAGGTGTTCTCCATTGTGTCAGGTGTTCTCCATTGAGTCAGGTGTTCTCCATTGAGTCAGGTGTTCTCCATTGAGTCAGGTGTTCTCCATTGAGTCAGGTGTTCTCCATTGTGTCAGGTGTTGTCCATTTAGTCAGGTGTTCTCCATTGTGTCAGGTGTTCTCCATTGAGTCAGGTGTTCTCCATTGAGTCAGGTGTTCTCCATTGTGTCAGGTGTTGTCCATTTAGTCAGGTGTTCTCCATTGTGTCATGTGTTCTCCATTGTGTCAGGTGTTCTCCATTGTGTCAGGTGTTGTCCATTTAGTCAGGTGTTCTCCATTGAGTCAGGTGTTCTCCATTGTGACAGGTGTTCTCCATTGTGTCAGGTGTTCTCCATTGAGTCAGGTGTTCTCCATTGTGTCATGTGTTCTCCATTGTGTCAGGTGTTTTCCATTGTGTCATGTGTTCTCCATTGTGTCAGGTGTTCTCCATTGAGTCAGGTGTTCTCCATTGAGTCAGGTGTTCTCCATTGTGTCATGTGTTCTCCATTGTGTCAGGTGTTCTACATTGTTTCAGGTGTTCTTCACATTGTTTGATTAGCATTACTTAGAAGGTGATGAAGGAAGTTGTTATCCATAACTTTTGTCTACTTTGTAATATTTCACAGCTGCTAGCAGACACCAACTTAGAATTATTGATTAAAATGACTTTTATTTAGACTACATTTATAGAACACTAGAGCAGAACCTTCAACAACAGGCTCCTAATGGCAACACAGCACAGTTTATTTGACAATGTCATTAAAAGACTCGTTTAAACGATAAAAAATGAAATATCTGTTCAATTTAGCATAGCAAATCCATAGAAAATAATAATACCTCCAGCATCAAAACATATTTGTGTAACATGGATGGCTAGTGCTCCTGTATCCCCTTGTCCCTCTGAAACTGAACAGGATTAAGTCTTGTCCCTGGGGTGTTAAACAGGCGCGGTTGATAGATTTGTAATGTAAAGTGAACCCGCTCATTTCCCAGTTATTTGATTTGGTGGAGCTGCTAGCTGAAGAGATGGGGTAGCATCAGCACCAGGCAAACTCTGCCTTCATGATAATGCAGTTACAGACTGTACCGAACACTGCATGCTGCCTTTTGCCAAGGTCTGTTTGTTTGTCATTGCCTATGGGGAAAACTGGGAATGGATGATGGAGATCTCTATGCGTTTTGAGTACTTGTTTTCATTTCAGCATGGTCCTTATGGCTTTTAAAATGTGAAATTATGTTTTTCAGAAAGTTTTTAAAGGGATTCCTTCAGAGTAAACTTAATTAAAAAATGGTTAGTTTTGCTGTATTGTAAATCTTGAAATTAATGATCGCCTCCAAATTTATACGACTGCAGACCCGTAACCAAAAATGTGACTCAAAATCAATGCAACTACCCTCACCTCATCCCCAGTGGAATGATACATGTCCTTACCTTAATCCATGCCTATTGTGTTATTCCTATTCTTTAAATGACTGCTGCTCAATAAACTGTGTTTGTGTAAATATTCAAGTTGGTATTTCCGCTGTCCAAAGTGTGCAGTGAGGCTGTCTTATTGTTGATAGTCATTTTGGAGACATAAATGCAAAATTTAATGAATGTGAAGAAAGACCACACACATTTTTCTCATTTAATTCATGCTCACGTTAATTTCAAGATTTATGGTATTTATATAGAAAGGGGTTTTATATCATCATCTCTATCAAATAAACAGAATCTTTCCACATTGCTGAAGTACTCAGCACAGATGCCTGACAGCTGATCAAAGGAATTGGAATTACCCACTGCAAGATAGAAGTGACCGATGGTCTCAAGCATACCTGCAGGGAACAATCTGTGCTAATTGTTTGATTGGCTAGAGCAAACACAGATCCCTGACCTTCACCTTTGTCACTGGTTTTTGAAAACTGAATCATTCTACAAATGCCATTGCCTGTTTTGTCAAGACAACTCTTTATTCATCTGTATGTTGATGTCCCGAATGAAAGACAATCAAAAGAACACAATCTAAGAAACATTCTGTGACAGACATTTGGATCACTAACTTAACCATCTTTTCATGTTGTCCTTTTTCTCTTTTGAATGTCAAGCGTAATGACGGGGAATTTTTAGAAAACTTTCTCCAAACAGTTATCATAAGCCATCAAATGAATTCCCAAAACCCAATACTGAAGATTGTCAAATTATATTAAGGAAACAATTTTTCACCAATTTGTATGACTAGTTGTAAAGTCAGCAGCATCTGAAATCCCATGCAGATTTTACAACAATTGTTTGAAGCAGTTGTCAGGAAAATGTCCTTGTGCATGTACTTGAAAGTGTCTTCCTTGTTTGATAAGTTTCTCCAAGCATCTCCGCCCTAGCAAGACCCACATCCATGATTTCTTTGTTCAGAACTCACACAAGCGCAATACATCCAACTGTGGTATTACTATTTTCAAAGAAGCATGTCCGTGAATAAAAGGCACTATTATCCCTATCTCAACAAAGCAGCCGTAAACAGATTACTGCACATAAAAAATAACCATCACTTTAGGCCTTTTTTTCGATAATACTAGATGTTCTGGTTATTTCCCTGTATGCTGCATTTGAGATAGCATATGACTGCCGTTCTAGTCAATTATGTGGCATTGATCCTGGGAGTGGCTTCCAATGTGTTCTCAAGCATTTCACAGGACGTTTGATAAAATAATTAAAGATCAAGGCTATGCTACTTTTTTTATTGAATTTTTTTAAAAGGGATCAAATGGCCTTGGATTGATTACAAGTTGTGGATTATATTATGGGTTGACTTTTATGAACTTATGGAAGAGAAAAGAATATTTTTTTGTGGTAGTGTCATTGCATGTTTTATATTAATTAGATTTGCACAAAAATGTGGCAGGTTTTCTTCAATAACATGGAAGGGTGATACATTGGTATTAGTTGGCTGTGATAGGGCTCATATATTACTTCTTTCCGAATTTAATTAGAATCAGATGCAACTATCATTAATCTTTTAGTTGGTTAGTGAAAGATGTTGAATTCTGAAGTAAGCGTTTTTTCAACTAACATATTTGCTGTAATCAGCTCCTGGTGCTTAGAAAATTGAAAATGGGGGCACTTATTAAATTCACACACAAGTCAAATTTGTCAGTGATTGAGTGCTAGTGAAAAAAATGTCCAATCATCTGTGAAACTAACAAGTTTTCGATAATAGTTGCAAGGCAACTATATATGGCTTCTATGCCACACAAGACAATACAGACTGTCATATACATGTCAAGACAGGGTGCTTACAGATTGAACTTTCAGACTGGTCTAGAAGTTGGTCTGGGGGAGCTTATTGGAGCAGGGTGCTTAATGTGGCGAATATGGTAGCAGCTTGTAAATAATGTGGTGTCCAAGCAAACATGTAGTTGATAGCACAAGCACTGATCTATGCACAGGTCTTCAGTCTATTTGGTTCTTGGTTGCATATTTGGTTGTGAGAACAATATTATCCTGGGCCCACTTGCACAAAGCGACCTTAGCGCTAAGTCTATCGTAAGCCTATGTTAAAGAATGGGAGTTACGATAATCTTAGCACTAAGATCGCTTTGTGCAAGCGGGCCCTGAATCCCTTTGCAAGCTGCAATGTAGAACTGAGAGGTCAATAGGAGGTCAATAGCATCGTTGGGACCATCGAAATACTAGCAAATTAATGGTCATCATAGCTTTAAGATCACTTTGGGGAATGGGACCGTGTATCTTATTGTACTAAGCATTCTTAGCTCTATGACTGTTTAAGTCAATGTTAAAGTGTACGATTTACAATCATCCTTAGTGCTAAGATAACTTTTTGGAATGGGACTGTGGATCTTCTTGCACCAAGCAATCTTAGCACTACGACTGTTGAAAGTCAATGTTAAAGTATAGCATTTACAATCATCTTAGCGCTAAGATCACATTTTGTAATGGGACCAATGTTAAAGTGTACAATTTACAATCATCCTTAGTGCTAAGATAACTTTTTGGAATGGGACTGGGGATCATCTTGCACTAAGTAACCTTAGCACTATGGCTGTTGAAAGACAATGTTAAAGTAAAGCATTTACAATCATCTTAGTGCAAAGATCACAAATTGGAATGGGCCCATGGATCATATTGTAATAAGCAACCTTAGCACAATGACTGTTGAAAGTCAATGTTAATATACAAGATTTACAATCATCTTAGCGCTGAGTTCACTTTGTGGGGTTTGACTGTGGATTGTCTACGACTGTTTAAAGTAAGTATAGGATTTACAGTCATTATAGCGCTAAGATCACCTTATGGAATGGTACTCTGAACCAACTTGCCCAGCTTAGAGCGGTTATAACTCCTATTTACCTGAACATATTCTTAGATTAGTGGTAGCGCTAAGATCGTTTTTGTGAGCGTACACTGATGTTCAGTTGCCTGACATTTATAGCAGGCCTGTCTGAACTATAAACCCCTTAAGGATATTTATTTGCCGTTTTGATGGGTACTTCAGACCTGTTTTGGACAAATCCCTACAGGAGTTAAAAACAGGATGAGAAATAACTAGTTACAGACTCATGAAAGAAACATTTTCATCGTTTAATATATCTCAACATTCAATTTATTTCACAGCAGTATTGGTGGGTAACACAAGCTTGAAATTCTACCACTATTTTTGTCACTCGGTGAATGCTTTAAAAACACAAAATACTGGCATGCAAGAATTTTAATGTGGAATGTGCACTATAATTTCATTATCTAGATATCTTTAATTCCATCCAAATACAATGACCAGACATGAACCTTGCATTGATTTCAGTCTGGTTTTTGTAATGTTACAAGCAGAATGGAATGGATGAAAGCACTTTTCTAAGGAGTGTTTATACAGAACTAGATGTGAAAAGAACAAAATCAGTTTTACGTTCTTATTCCTAGTTTTATGCAGCTTTTTTACAACTGCAAATATATTTCAGTTAATGTCATACACATTTTTTCTCATTCATAGACAAGCTCTACCATAAAGTCATGACATCAGAATATTGTGTGTACACAGATTTCACTCTCCGCACAGTAATAATATTATGCCCTCTGATGGAGCTCCTATTTTGTACACAAGTCCCAGTCTGTATCTGTTTTGTATAAATTCTGTTCAATTCTACACATCATTAAAGTATCTTTGATTATAGTAGCTTGAAACTATTTTTAGACAATAGCTGTGTTGGGACTGCCCTTTTATAGCAACTTTACACCAGGGATATCCAGTTTTGGAATTTGATTTCAAAAATAAAATATAAGGATACAGAAACAAATTGGATGTCTTCTTTCAATTCATTGTCAACATGTTTGTTAGATTATGGTTACATTATTTATTAAAATTATCCTTGGATAGATGTGGATAAATCTATTTAAAGCTAGCAACTGAGTTGGGACTGCCCTTGCATACCAAATTTACACAGAGAAAATTATTTCCAGCTTAAGAATTTGATTTCCACTATGAAATAGAAGCATATGGAAACTAATTGGAAATCTTTCTTTAATGCATTGTCAACATATTTTTTAATGAAGGTTAGATTATTAATATATTGTGACGGCCACACACCATCAATCCATTTTTTTATACTATTACGTTGATTCACTTTACGAAGGCGTCATATGCTTTAGTGCTAGTATGGCTTATTGGACTAGACTAGGAAAGACGTTTCATGATAATCTCACATAAATCTTGTGATAAATTAGTTCTGTAAACTCTTTAATGCATGTTCGGAAATTGATAATATTTGCATATAGATTCTGGTCTAAAACACTCTTAACATGTCGCTTGAAGATAGACCACGTTGATGAATTTGCGTTGGATGTTTCAGATTAATGGCGTAGTCTGTTATGCTTGTATCAATATGTAAAGTGATGGGATAAAGCAATCAATAAAAAACCCTAGTGCAATGGTTGGATCAATTACCTGGATAAATCAATCCCCAATAGTACAGCTGGCTTCAGAATAGGTAACACACACATTGACAGCATGTAGTAATTGTGTGTAATTTTCTAGCGTCAATCTTGGAAATTATTTGTAACCATACCAACACCAAGTGATTTCCTGTGTATAATTTGTATCAATATTTCATTTCAAGGGATGCTATATATCTTGGGAGGTGGGATCCTGTGATTAGATTTGGGCTAATAATGGGAAATCGGCATGGTGTTCAGATAAATGTCCAATGAAAGATGTGATTACATAAAGGAAGGGAATGAAGGATTCGGAGATATCGGGAGAATAATGGTTTAAAAACCTTGTTGGATATGGAAAGTTGGTGAAGTCGGGTTTTTGTTTGTGATGATTTTGTGAAAAGTGGACACCATGCATGCTAGGGATTAAAAGTGGGCTTGCTTGGGTTTAAAAGTGGGTATGTTTGGGTTGAAAAGTGGACATGTTTGGGCCAAAATGTGGGCATGCTTGGGTTGAAGAGTGGACATGTTTGGGTTAAAAAGTGGGCATACTTGGGCTGAAAACTGGGCATGCTTCGGCTGAAAAGTGGGCATACTTGGGTTGAAAAGTGGGTATGCTTGGGCTGAAAACTGGGCATGCTTGGGTTGAAAAGTGGGTATGCTTGGGTTGAAAAGTGGACATGTTTGGGCTGAAAAGTGGACATGCTTGGGTTGAAAAGTGGGCATGCTTGGGTTAAAAAGTGGGCATTCTTGGGCTGTAAAGGTGGGCATTCTTGGATTGAAAAGGTGGGCATGCTTGTGTTGAAGAGTGGGCATGCTGGGGTTGAAAACTGGGCATGCTTGGGCTGAAAAGTGGGCATACTTGGGCTGAAAAGGTGGGCATGCTTGGGCTGAAGAGTGGGCATGCTTGGGGTGAAAAGTGGGCATGCTTGGGCTGAAAAGTGGGCATACTTGGGCTGAAAAGGTGGGCATGCTTGGGGTGAAAAGTGGGCATGCTTGGGGTGAAAAGTGGGCATGCTTGGGCTGAAAAGTGGGCATGCTTGGCCTGAAAATTCATGCATCTTTATAAGGAATTGACAAGAATGAGTGAGTTAGGTTGTAAGCTGGAGATTTGTTGAAGCCAACAATTGGGTATAATTAGGAAAATCGAGACTGGCACCCAAGGCCATCAGTTCCTGACTGATGAGTTGCTGAACTTTACAATGTTAAGGTCAGCTGCCTCTTAGTACTGATAATAACAACATCCAACATAATCGTTGACAATGGAAGTATGCTGATGATGATAACATTGAGAACAAAATGAAAGATGATGATGGTGGTGATGATGATGGTGATGATGATGGTGATGATGATGTCATGATGATGATTATGATGATGATGATGATGATGATGTCATGATGATGTAATGATGATGATGATGATGATGATGATGATGATGATGATGATGACGGAATAATGAAGTTGTACAAATATTGTCCTGGACCTTCAGACAATCATACTGTCCTCATCCATCTGCTTTCTTTGGTCCGCCAGTTTTACAAGAAAAGAAAACCCAATTATCAATATTTATACCATCCAAGAAAGCAACTAAAACTTTGGCTCCAGGAAGAGAGAGGAGATCTGGAGTAAACCTGACTAGTATTACATTTACTCAAAATAATTGTTTGAATCGTGAATATGATTGTATATAGATGATCCAATTTTCTACAGATTGAGTCTCTGAAGGGCCCTATATGTCTGGCATCTTGATTCAAGAGATGAATATCTAAATCCTAGAATACAAATGTATTTGATCAAAGTCCAATAACATCTTTTTGAGTTAATGGAATGGATTGCTCTGGCAGATGGTTCACTATATGATTGAAGGCCAATGTTAAATATGTGATGAGTGCAAGGTCGTATGATCATCGTAGAAATTATGTTTGCATCAACATACCATTAGAAATGTAAAGTGAATGAACATGCATAAATGGTACAACGATCAATATGTTCCTATTTTAAATACCGTATTCAACGTAATAAGCGCCCAGGTCACTTTCAAAATTAGAAATAGGGGGCTCTTATAAGAATATGATTTTGGTGAGAAAAAAAACAGAGTTGAAAGATTGTAAAATTTGTGGTTTATCCTGACAGCCCTGAAATGATACAAAAGAAAAGTCTGTGCGCATTATACACGACAGATATATTTTTCAGAATTTATTTTCCCATAATTAAGGATGCATATAACACACGAGTGTGTATTATACACAAATAAATAAGTCTTGTGTACATTGATCAATCGGAAGGGGTGCTAATTGGGATTGTTCACTCGCGGATATATCAGGAAATATCGCTGTGGACGCTTATTAGAGCAGGGCGCATATCACATCGAATGCGGCAATTATTAAATTTTCATCCACCTGTACAGAAAAATGTAAGGTAGGAGGCCTTTTATATTTTTATATTTGTTGTTACAGTCTGTTCCAGGTATCTGTGTTAATTAATTGTCAATCGAAGGGATTCACATGAAGTATGACAGTTTCATGGGTTTGGTCAAAAAGCTGAGACTGAGCCTAACCAACAAAACCAACAATTTTCGAAAGTGTTTTTAATTTTATTTTTCAACATAATCTCCCTGCTTTTCAATACACTTCTCATATCAACAATGAAGCTTTTCAATTCCAGTCAAGGAGAAGTTTTCTGAAGCCACCCTGAAAAACGCATTCACGGCAGGTTTGAGGTCATCGTTGTTGTCATAAGGCTTTACACGAAGGTGATCTTTCAGTTTAGGAAACAGGTGGAAATCACTTGGTGCCAGGTCTGGCGAGTGTGGAGGGTGAGGAAGCTCTTCGAATCCACATTGTCGCACAGCAGCCTTTGCAAGTCCAGAGGTGTGAGAAGAGGCATTGTCATGAAATAGTAGAACTCCAGCAGTCAGCATTCCTTGCCACTTTTCTTTGATAGAATCTATCAGGTGATGAAGCAAATCAATATAGTCTTTTAACTTTAGAGTAATCAACAAGGATCACATCCACTTCGCTTCCCAGAGGAGTGGAATGGTGCCATTCCATGGATCCGAATTTAGAAACTTTGACACCCAACGAGCAGATATCTTATTCATCTGTTAATGTTCATGAATGGTAATATTTTTTCAATAGATCCATGGCTTAGACCTGTGAATTCCTCAAGTTCAGCAATGGTAATACATCTATCTGACGGTATAAGTTTTTCTTCGCCTTGATTGAATCTTCATTGATGGAAGTTGAGGTATGTCCAGATCTAGGGTCATCATTAAGGCTTGTTCTCCCATAGCTGCCCAATATTTAACAGTGGAATAGCTAGGGCACTTATCCCCATACACTTGCAGTCATGAATTTCTCGCGGAATACTTTTCTCTAAATTCAAAACCTTTATGACTGCTTGGTACTCGTTCTTTTCTATTTCTGTGTCCATTTGGACCCTATCACATTCAACATGCTGTCACTAATATACACTGACTGACTGAGTGTATGCACTCACCCAAAAATGCATGCATCCACCCAAACATGCATGCACTCACCCAAACATGCACGCACTCACCCAAAGATGTATGCACTCACCCAAACATGCCTGCACTCACACAAATATACACAAACACGCATGCACTCACACAAATATGCATGCACTAACACAAACATGCACGCACTCACCCAAACATGCATGCACCCACCCAATCATGCATGCACTCACCCAAACATGCACGCACTCACCCAAAGATGTATGCACTCACCCAAATATGCATGCACTCACCCAAACATGCATGCACTCACCCAAACATTCATGCACTCACCCAAACATGCTTGCACTCATCCAAATACACATGCACTCACACAAACATGCATGTGCTCACCCAAAGATGTATGCACTCACCCAAACATGCCTGCACTCACACAAATATACACAAACACGCATGCACTCACACAAATATGCATGCACTAACACAAACATGCATGCACTCACACAAACATGCATGCACTCACCCAAACATGCCTGCCCTTACCCAAATATACACAAACACGCATGCACTCACACAAATATGCATGCACTAACACAAACATGCACGCACTCACCCAAACATGCATGCACTCACCCAAACATGCATGCACTCACTCAAGCATGCATGCACTCACCCACACGCCTGCTCTCATCCAAACATGCATGCACTCACACAAACATGCATGCACTCACAGAAACATGCATGCGCTCACACAAACATGCATGCCTGGTTTTGGCTTTAGGGGAGAAAAAAAGGACTTGCAGTCTCGGAGTCAGTATACTGTGTGTGGGTGGGATATTCATGTTAAATTGTGACATGGTATCTCAGTGGGCTAGCAAAACTGACTCGGCATCAATCCGGACCAGAACAAGCAGCCACACACACACATACAGCCACATCACTAAATGAGAAACATTATCTTGAAGGTGACTTTAAACACCGTTTCACTTCACCTCAAGATGTGATCATGATCAAGGACATGAGACTATAGCTATGCTTTCATACAAGATGGATGATGTCATACTGTTTTAGATTTTGTGAATATATTTTCAGGTAATTTACATGTTTTTACATTTTGTGTTACTCTGGACTCCCAAGATTATCATTGAAACAAGGCACTAACTCATTATATATTCACAGTATAGAAAATATTGTCAGCTGTGAATTTTAGTATCACTTTGTGACAATATTCTCATAAATATTCTAAAAGAATCATCAATTTAGCCATTCTTATTGTCAAGGGTATTTCCTTTCTGTCAGAGCATTGTATCATCTTTGAAACAAAAAGCATGAGAAAATGTATAACTATGTAAATACAACTTTAACATTTGTTTTATTGTATTAGCGACATTTTGATGTCGATTCTTACATCGTCCTCAAGCTGGGATGATGAGTGAGTGAGTGAGTGAGTATGGTTTTACGCCGCTTTTAGCAATATTCCAGCAATATCACGCCAGGGGACACCAGAAATGAGGTTCACACATTGTACTCATGTTGGGAATCGAACCTGGGTCTTCAGCGTGACAAGCGAACGCTTTAACCACTAGGCTACCCGACCGCCCCTGGGATGATGATGATGATGATGATGATGATGATGATGATGATGATGATGGTTGTATTGGTTAATCTTTGACATGGTATCACAGTGGGCTATCTCAATCAAACCAGCATAAGTCCGGACTTGTACAGGTAATGACACTCACGTCTCTAAGGTTAAGCCCTATTTCACCTAACCTAATATCTAAAGGTCATAATAAAACATTCATTGGAAGAGAATCAAAGATTGTCAGATTGTCATGGCATAAATGCAACTCTCAAGTGCTTGACATATTGGCCGGTGACCTTCACTGCTGTAAATGCATCCCTCAGATAAATCTTTCATCCATAATTTTGACAGACAGTATTAAAAACCTTTTTCCAAACAGTGTCTGTTTTTTTTATACTGTCATTTATAATTAATTAAGTACCTTAGGTCGTCTATTTGCCAGATGTACATAACTTCAAATTCAGATCAAACTTTCACCATCAGCTGGACTTACATGTTTTAATGAAACTGACAGAATTAAATTAAGGGCTCGATCCAGGATTTTATTAAAGGGAGGTTTCTACTTGAGCCATTTGTACATATCTTCAGATGAAGGGGGAGAGGAATCCACCCAAAATATCACAACCGGTATGTAAACCATCACTAATTTTTAATATTTTTTTATTTTTTTTTTTATCATTAATTTAATTTAATAATTTTAATACTTTAACAACCAATTCAACACATTATCATGGTAAAATGGCCACATGTCACCCCAGCATGATGACTTCTGGATCCGCCGCTGGACTTAAATGTGTCGCCATGACTCCCACACAAAACATTCGTAAATGATACAGTGCATGTGAATCGAAATAGCTGATCTCAATAAATGTGACACTGATTGACAGATTTGTCAGACAAATTAGGTTGAAACTGACGTCACCCAGCTGACATTTTCATTCACAGAAATAAATAATTCGACTCTATTTGCTCCTGCTGGTATTACTGTGTTGTGTGTAATCAAATGTTACGATACGTTTGGACACTGCGGTAAATGCTTATCAAATCTTCGTTACCCTGCAGTGACGTCATTTATGTGTCCTATATGTCATCGACGTGAGCAGTGATATGTCAGGCGGCCTTCTGTGTCATGTACATTTCTATATCGGTGATATTGGTCATGAGTGTCATGACATGACATTTATTGCAAGATAATGTATTTATGTAGGAAACATTGTGGAGGATTGTAGAAGTTGCCACAGAAAGTTATTTTATAATATGGAATGGACGAAACAAGCAAAGACAAATTCTTTGGCAACATTATCATTATCGTGAGACTTATTCATAAGTTTGTTCGTTGTTTAACACTGCACTCAGCAATATTCTAGCTATATGATGCCGGTCTGTAAATAATCGAGCCTCGACCAGACAATCCAGTTATTGACATCATGAGCATCGATCCATGCATTAGGATAGATGACATGCATCAACCAAGTCAGCGAGCTGACACCCGATCCCGTTAGTTGCCTCTTATGACAAGCATAGTCACCTTTTATGGTAAGCATGGGTTGCTGAAGACCTTTTCTGCCTCAGGCGGATAACCTGTGCCATAATTCACATTCCGGTTTACCGTGCTCCGTCTATATCTGTCATGAACCTTGCATTGATTTAAATTTTGTTTTGATAATATTACAAGCCCAATGGAATGGATGAAAGTACTTTACTAAGAGTGCTTAAAGAACTAGATATGAAAAGAACAAAAATCAGTTTTGCGTTCTTATATCAATTATTCAGCTTTTTTACAACTGCAAATTATATTTCAATGAATGCCATACTCATTCTGATTCATCAGCAAGTACTACCATAAAGTCATGACATCAGAATATTGTGTGTACACAGATTTCAAGCTCCACACATTAACCATATTATGCCCTGTGATGAAGCTGGGTTTATTTGTCAAGGTTACCATATCTGTGGGTGGGATTCATCAAAGTGGTAAACATCTAAGACCTGCACCACTTCAGGCTGTCCTTCCACATCAGGTTGTCCTTCCACATCAGGCTGTGACACTGGGATAGAACTGGAATAATGTTCAAAGCGGAGTTAAACACAACTCACTCATTCACTTTGGCTATAGTTGTGTATAAGCATATTATTGGGTACATTGGGACTAACATGATGACTATTTCAAATCACTTCTTTGGGTCATGGTCGTACTGAAGGGGAATTATTTAGCATTGGTTAGAATGCTTGTCAGATAGCTGGATGGCTTGACGTCTCTTGAGCCTGTTAGTTCCAGTCCTGTCGCACTGAAACCAACATTGTAGCAAGACTAAGGGATGCTTTCCCCAGATTCATATACATACATGGATTGATATTTTTTTTTAAAAAGTTAATGAAAAGGATTAATAAGTTGATGTCAGGGAATGCATATAAAACAAACTGACTGTTTGGAGGAACTATTTGCCTGATCAGGGTTCAATCCCCGGCTGCGTCATACGTTACAAGATGGTATTTGTTGTAACCCTGCCTGTGGGAGTCAGTATGCGGTGTCTGAGTGGGGTATTCATGTTAAACTGCAGCATGGTATCTCAGTGGGCTAGCACTATAAAATCGGCATTAGTCTGGACTAGTACAAGCAGCCATGCACACACACACATGAACGTGCACCTCACCTTTTGTCACACAGATTGATAGCATTCACATCTTCACATGCTCTTCCATTATACTTAGACCTCAGTTGGATTCCAGGCATACAGATTCCTGGTACTTGAGGGCACGGGTGGCCCAGTTGCCTAAAGAATTATGCTCTATGATTGTGGGTTGGCATACTGGTTCACCCTGGTTATGTTTCTAGGTTTGTCAGCATCATGCCCTTGCTCGTGGGCTTTTACCAAAGTGGTAAACATCTAAGACCTGCATCCCTTCGGGCTTTACTCCCACATCAGACTGATCCTCCCTCTCTTCCGTCTTCTTGCCACACCGTACCACTCACTCACACACCAACACCCTCCCTCCCTCCTTCACACTCACTCCCTCACTCACTCACTCTCACTCACTCACCCACCCACCCACCCACTCACTCACTCACTCACTCACTCACTCTATTGCTGATTGCTGATAGTGTATTGGTTTGAATGTTAATAATGTATTTGTTGGATTGCTTATAGTGTATTGGTTTGAATGTTAATAATGTATTTGTTGGATTGCTGATAGTGTATTGGTTTGATTGTCGATGTATTGGTTGGATTGTTGATAGTGTATTGGTAAAAATTGCAGATAGTGTATTGGTTGGATTATGGATGGTGTATTGATTGGATTGTTGATAGTATATTGGTTTGAATGCTGATAGTGTAATGGTTGGATTGTTGATAGTGTATTGATTGGATAACTTATTTTGTATTGGTTTGATTATTGATATTGTATTGTTTGGATTGCTGATGGTGTATTAGTTGGATTACTGATTGTGTATTGGTTGGAACGTGTAGTGGTTTGGTTTGCTTCCTACAGTACTGTAAGAAGTAGAATAGAACATCAGTCCCCTGTTTAAGTATTACCTATCTACAATGTCAAAGTGGAAAGGAAAACAAATCTATCAGTTGTCAATGTGTGGAAGAAGATGACCATCATTGCCTCACAAAAGAGTGACTGGAATTATTTGACAGCAGATTACACGCTGTCCAATTTGCACAGGCTGAAGCTGTTACAGTCACAACTAATTCCATATATGTCTGGTAGTTGTATTGAGAATATTCTAGGAATGATTAACTGATCATATGTTGGGAAACCGAACATTAATCCATCCTGACCCAGCCACTAGAAAATTACAAGATGGCTGTAAGCAGTCGTACAGAGAAGGTGTTTTCAAATCTGTCTGAGACAAATTGTTGATCAGCTTTACCAAATTTGTACATGTCAGATTGTAAATATTACTTTGGACACTCTTTCTTATTTGTGGTTTACAGACTTTTGGTAGGAAGGAAGGTGAAATATAAATAGATGTGTCTTGCTCAATATTTTTGTTCATACTCTATATGGTGTAAAGTTGTTTGGTTTCAAAGGGAAAAGTAAGTGCCACGGTTGATTTGATGTCTGAGCGCTATAAAGTGACATTCCAGAAGTGGGCAGTAGAGTAGGCAAGTGGTTAAAGTGTTTGATCAGCACAGAGAAGGTCTGGGTTTGCTTCCCCACATGGGTACAGTGAGTGAGGTCAATTTCTGCTATATCCTGATGTAATATTACTGAAATATGGAAAAAAGTGACATAATCCTACTTACTCACTTATTTCAGAATTATTCTGGATTGCATCTGATGTTTTTTTTCGGACTTGCATAAGATGACACAAATATAGTATAATAAGCATAAGATTGGTCTTAAATTTACTGTAAAAGTTTAAAGTAAAATGTTGAAATTCAACGTAGCTTAAAATAAACATGTACTTCTTCCTAAGGGAGGGAAGATATGTTCTTCCTTGGTACCTCCAGGGCCCACTTGCACAAAGCGATCTTAGTGCTAAGATAATCATAACTCCCATACTTTTAACATAGGCTTACGATAGTCTGAGTGCTAAGATTGATTTATGCAAGAGGGCCCATGTGTGTTACTGCATTATCATTAATAGCCTTGAAACCATGCTGTTTTCTGGAACACAAATACCATTACGATGAAGCCAAAAAAGAGAACAATTGTTTCTGTGTTCCACCATTCACTCTAAAATGATTAAAAAAAATAATTTCACCAAAATTTGCAATTATTACTATTTGCTAAAACACAAACACTTTTAAAATGAAGATAAAAGAGAATAAATGTTGTTATCCTCCACCTCTTAATGACAAATTAAGATAGAAAAACCCATTCAAGGCTACTTGAAATTTCTACGCTAAAGTGAAAACTATTGTAAACTATTCTGAAAGCACGAAGTGTTGCCAGCTAATGACCCTCCACAGTAATTGCCACTAGACAAAAAACTGTATTTCTTTGACTGTGGCATGCATGGAAAGGGGAAAGGCATATGGAATTAATTGGCATAAAATATTTGAGACTGCTTGTATCCCAATTGTGCGGGTCGATGCTCATGATGTCAATCACTTGATTGTCTGTCCAGACAAACAACCAAACAACCAAATCACATTGTATCATGGTATATTGTTTTTTAGAAAGATTTATTGTCATACTTCTCACTGACTCAGTTGTAGTAGCAGAGGATGTATTTAAAAAAGATCCTTTTCCCAAATATACTTTAACCTCCACTACGAAGCAATCAAAAAACACATACCCAAAACAAGCAAAAATTACCCTCCTCATCAGAAAACCCTCAACACAATCCTCAAAAACAATACATACTTCTCATCCAGTGGGAAAGTATGACCCTAAAGTATGAAAAGTTGCTCCCATTGGCCAATTCCAGTGTCACATCATGAAACATGAAAAACGGTGAAAAACATCCCTCATCATGACACAAGAACTTATAGCTTCTGTCCAAGGACAAAACAAAAGCTATTTACCACACTGGAAGCAATGTGACATGACACTGATAGCTAAACACGCTTCATGTATCAACTAGCTTTGTGACTTCCACTGCACCAGCTGTGTGTAGCAGACCAACCATTAATATCAGTTCCATCACTGACAGCCTTGCCACGTTGGAGCTGAGGTAACTGTGATTGCATAAACCTGAACAAGAAGGCCTTCATTTTAAGCTGGGGCAATGGTAGCCCAATCGTCTGAAGTGCCACTATTTGCTGAGAACATGGGTTCAAATCCTGGTTCACCCTCATTTTGGTTCTAGGTTTGTCAGCACCATACCCATGCTTGTGGGTTTGATCAAAGTGGAAAACATCTCAAGACCTGCATTACTTCGGGTTTTCCTCCCACATTAAGCAGACACACTGTGATGTAACTGGAATACTGATAAAGCTGGTGTCAAAACCCAACTCACTCACTCACAGCTATGAGGGCTAGTCAAAACGTTTTAAGCCTGACTAACTTTCAACTATGGGCCATAACAAAGTGAGCTGTAGTCAATGTAGTTCATTGTTTGAGTCGTTCATTGCAAGTGTATTTGGTCTGTTGAGACTGGTTGTGTATTAGTGACGCCAGTTGAAGGTGATAGGGGTCACAGAAATGGAAAAGAACAAGTATCGGGAACTGAAAGAACACCTTCGTGGAATGCGCTATGTTGACAACGATGACCTCAAAGCTGCTGTGAATGTGTTTTTCAAGATGCTTTCGGAAAAATTCTTCCTGAATGGAATTGAAAAGCTTCACTATTGATTTGAAAAGTCTGTTGAAAATCAGGAAGATTATGTTAAATAAAAAGAATTTGTTGGTTTTGTTTGCTAGGCTTAGAACTTTTTGACCAGCCCTTGTATTACCAGATTGTATGTAATCCATGTACCTGTCATTGCTGTTGCTGAGGTTTCTCTGGAGAAGGTTTGGCATTGATAATGTCTGACCAGGATTCCATTTTGAACCCACATGCCATCTGTGGGCAAGTCTAGAAATATAATTCAATCAACTTACAACAATCACTGGTTGAAACCAGCTGCTAAATGGGCAAAATGTAATCAGAACAGTCGATGCGGCTGTCGGCTTGTTTCTGCACAGGGTCATTTTAGGAGCAGACAGATACCTCAGATATCTCAGGAGACTTCATAGTCACTATCTGCTCAGGATCAGCGCAGGATCAGCGCAGGATCACCTTGGGATCTGCTCAGCATCTAATTTTGTTCTGTTTAGGGTCTTCACATGATCACCCCTTGGGATGAAACAAATACCCCTCTGAATTATCAGATAACACAAAGACTGCAGGCCTCTCATGATTGTGCAGAATATCTGGATCTTCTCATGATCACCTCAGAATTATGCATTCTACCTTAGAATCACTGATGAATCAGCTCAGGATCAGTTAAGATCACCTCAGAATTATGCATTCTACCTTAACATCACTGTTGAATCAGCTCAGGATCACCTCATGATCAGTTAAGATCACCTAAAAATTAGGCATTCTACCTGAGAATCAGCTCAGGATCACCTCATGATCAGTTAAGATCACCTCAAAATTAGGCATTCCACCTTAGAATCACTGATGAATCAGCTCAGGATCACCTCATGATCAGTTAAGATCACCTCAGGATTAGGCATTCTACCTTAGAATCACTGATGAATCAGCTCAGGATCACCACAGCATCAGTTAAGATCACATTGACTTGATTGTATAGTTAATATTTTATTCTATGGAAAGCAATTCTAAAAACTTAACTACTTGTACTTAATTCATCTGTTAAAACATTTGTTTGTTTGAGTCTATCCCTTTCACATAGGCCATGACTAAGACAGTTATATTACTGACTTTCACAAATCAACTTATTAATTCTCAGTGCAATCTCAAGTACAAAACGTGACAGGAAATAAAATGCTCTGCAAGTCTAGAAGTAAGGTTTCGTCAACTTACACAACTCGATGGTTGAAACCAGGTGCTGAATGGGCAAGACGTAATCACAACAGCTGATGTTGATGAAGGCTTGTCTCCGCATATCCTGTTGTTGAACAGCACTGGTAATGGGTGTTTGTTTTGCTGGGGAGGTAGTGATTAGAAATACTCCAGATAGATGAGTTAGACTATTAATTTTTTGCACACAAAACATTCTTTTAGAAGATAATTGCATAATTTTATCTATGCAAGATAATTTAACTTTTTTATGTGCACTAATGTCCTGTTTGTTTGAAATAATCATGCTTTTTTGCTTATTGTCCAATTTCTATATCATGAATAATTCATAAGTTTTTATGAAGAAGTTAAAAAATGTTTGCCCAGAGTGGGGAACATTACAAGACAGATCTTCAGTTTAATATGAATAAATCTATAAAATTCTGAAATGAATTATTCAACTGACACAAGCAATAAATGGATAAAATTTGGAGAAAGACACAGATATGCAAAATATAGAGCAAATAGATAGGAGCTTTTGAAAGAAACAAAATCATAAAGAATGATTCATTTATTCAGTTTTTGTTGTATATTGTGACAGAATTTCTTCAAATTTCTTGAAAAGTATACATTTTATTCGTCGTTAGATACTTAAGTCAACTTGAAATATTTCTTTTTGTGACAGAGTTGAGTTAGCCCAGAAACTAATATGCTTATTTTCACAGAACAAAATGATGTTTTTTTTTAAAATAAAAAGCCCTTGGGTTCCTGGATTCCAAGTGAAAAAGCCCTTGGGCTCCTGGATTCCAATACAAAAAGCCCTTGGGATCCTGGATTCCAATACAAAAGCCCTTGGGCTCTTGGATTCCAATATAAAAAAACCCTTGGGATCCTGGATTCCAATTTGATAGGAAACACTGCCCATATACTTTACAGTTTTTATCCAGGACTTGGCATGATATTTAGTATAGGAAAACTATCACTGCTGGACATTCAATTAATTCTGTCTTTCTAACATCTGATCAGAAACATGTGTCTTAGGTTGTAAGGTCAGGGGTTGGGCATTTTGTTTTTATGGTAATTGGCAGCAAATGCGATTGACAAGGGCCATGCAGAGTAATGATATGATCTACTTTCCTGAAAGAAGAACAGATCTATTTTGTTCCTTGTTTTACTCATTTTCTGGGCCATAATGTCAATATATTTCTGGTAAATATGTTTAAGGATAGTTGCCTGCAAATGCGATTGACTATTGCTCATATAGGCATGTTGGTTGGTATCCGAAACAGTGGGATTTGATTTGAGTTAGTTTAGGGGAGATAAAGATTTTGTTTTTAGAATTTTGTTTTGGACTACTCATTGTACATGAATGTCTTGGAATCAGTTTGAGTGTTGTTCATGTCATCAGTGACATTCCATAGGTTTCTATGTGTTATCAGTTGGGTGTGAGGCAGACATGATGTGTGTCTGGAATGCTGTGACATTATGGTATGCAGGATGCGATGTACTTTAGTGAGTGAGTGAGTGAGTTGGGTTTAGCGCCGCTTTTAACAGTATTCCAGTTATATCACGGCGTGTCAGCTTAATGTGGGAGGAAAGCCCATGATGCAGGTCTCATACCTTTACCACTTCGGTGAAACCCATGAGCACGGGTATGGTGCTGACAAACCTAGAAACATAATCGGGGCGAACCTGGATTCGAACCCACAATCATAGGTTTCTGGCGTGCCCAAGGGACGCAACTCTGTGCAGCGAATCGCGGTGCCTTAGACGACTGGGCCACCCGTGCCCCCTGTACTTTAGTGAAGCACCTGATGAACAGAAGATATTGCAGAAAGAAGCTGTTAAATGAAGCTGTTCTTATTATATCTATCCAATTAAGTTAAAAATGAATGGAAAATGCCAAGGGAGAAAAATAAAAATGAAAAATGCATGGTGAAGGAACCAGAATATGTCAGTATTTTAGCCTCGTCTCTACAGAAGTGTAGTGGAATATGACAGGGTTGAATATGTTAATCTTGGCCTCACTGGATCGCCATGTCAGACCATGTCCGGATTGGTATGAAATTTGGGACTTGACTGAAGATGTGTGTCATTATGCCCAAATGGTGTGGACTGTTTGCCTTAGTTATTTATAGGTTGCCATGATATAGCTGTCATATTTCTCACTCACTCACTCACTCACTCACTCACTCACTCACTCACTCACTCACCCATCAACCCACCAATAAATCAAGAATATTTGAAAAGTAGGTAACCAAGGGATTTGGGATATCACTTTAAAATCTCTTCTTCGAAACAGGTGTTGTGAGAAATGTCTGAAACTGTAAAAAGTATGTCCCGGTCCAATATGCCTTTTTACACAATCAAACACCACAATTTGTTCTGCAGAATTGAAACAGGTTCATCAGTACGTACAACAAGAACAAAACTGCTAGAGCCCCGAGTGAAATTGAAATACCTTTGTCTACTTTCAAATCAACGCTAGGAAAGAACAGACCAGCAATTATTGTGTTACGAAAAGTTTGTCAAACATCAATCTTACATCCAGTGTGAGATTTATTTGATTAAATATGATGGATTCATCCCGGTCAACAGACGCATCAGTGTATGCCTTCTGTTAATTGTCAGTTTGCTGATCAATGATCGGTTAGCAAGTGTAGTGTTGCATACATCTATTATACACCAGGATGATGATGATGATGATGATGCTTTGTTAGTCAATAGTCAGCTGAATTGGAATGGAGGTCGTTGTTGTGTCTCATTGATGCAGCTTGGACTCTCTTGGGAAGCAAGCATTCTTTCATCTATTGTCTGGAAGTGGTACAAAGCATGTGAAGCAGATTGAACAGGGTTTGTGAAATACAGGATAAATAAGTTTGCACGGTGTTACACTGTACACCACAGATCTAAATGTGTTGGTATATTGAGAAAATATATACATTGTTATTTCTTTGTGTTTTATCAATAATGAAATCTTTTAAATCCCAGGTATAGATAAACTTCAATAATGTTTTTAGTACACATGACTATTTGTCAGTGTTACCTCCCTTCATTACCGGTAAGCGTTACTATGGTTACAAATGGCGACCAGGACTCTTGACCAACTAAAGTGAGGTGAGGTGAGGTGAGGTGAAATTGGGTTTAACATCGTGTCCAAGATTATAGCACTTATATAGCGACATGCATGTATGTGTGTGTGTGTGTGTGTGTGGCTGCTTGTACTATGCTTGTCCTGACTGATGCCGACTTATAGTGCTAGCTCACTGAGATACGCAGTTTATCATAAATACCCCACTAAGACACAGTATACTGACTCCAAGCCAGTCCTTGTTTTAGTCCCTAAACTAAAAAGGCCAAGCGCCAGACAGGGTAACAACAAGTACATCTCTTAACGTCTTTTGGTAAGACGTGTCCAGGGTTCAAACCCTGGACCTTCCGCTCTCCTCACGGACGCTGTACCACAAGACCATGGAGTTGGTGCCAAGGCTGATAAGGACTTGGTACATTACTGAGGCTGAAGAGGACTTTGTACATTACTGAGGCTGAAGAGATTAATACAAGGCTGATTAGGACTTGGTACATTGCTGAGGCTGATGAGATTAATTCAAAACTGATAAAGACTTGGTACATTACTGAGGCTGAAGAGATGAATACAAGGCTGATAAGGACTTTGTACATTGCTGAGGCTGATGAGATTAATTCAAAACTGATAAAGACTTGGTACATTACTGAGGCTGTAGAGAACATATTGTTCAAGGTAGATGAAGAGATGGTTACAAGGCTGATAAAGACATTATATCAGTGACAAAAGTCACAACACCTGCTGCACTCAGCTTCCATGACATTTAGATTGAATCTGGCAACTTGATGTTTAAGTGCATCTACATATTTCAACATTTGCATCCACAGTCAGTCCCTTCTCCTATGCATGACTTCACAGCTGCCACAAACCCCTGCCTTTTGCACCTCTTCTATCCCCCACAGAATGCGAACTTGTTTGGAAGGGTCTTTAGTGTCATAAATGACTTCCAGTCCTCCTTAATTCATATAATTTCTGTACCACATGTTTGGTAACTAATATCTTCTACCTGAAGCAAGACCTTATAGCCTGGTCATCTATCTTGGTTCCCGATGTATTGAAATAGAGGCAAGCTACTGGACAGCAAGGTCGTGTTTCTATAAAGGAAGTTGTGGGATGTGAGACAGACAGTGCTCAGTGATGGCAAGAAAACAGACAGGGCTAATGAATACCTTTACATCAGTTGAGATATCAGGGAACTGGTTTGGTGTAATGACTGCCTTGAAGCTGGGTGGTATTAGCTGCTGTGGGGGGACGTCCCTGTAGGAAGGTGTGTTGTGAAAGATTAATTGGCAGGAATAAATGGCTGCACTTACTTCATCATGTTCAACTGGTGGTGATGTCTTCAAGAGCAGCTCATCTAGTCTATGTTCGGATTATACTCATGGGGATTTTGTTTGTGATGATAAATAGTTTAAGTTTTGGAGTGTCTTCCTCAAAGAGTTTTGACTGGCAATGTTTTGTGCTCAGCTTAAGGAGGGATGTGTTCGCAATGCCATGTTTTATCAGTACATTATGTCAGTGGTATAGACAAACATACTGTGTCATCCTTGGTGTCAATATACCGAGCGACCTGTGAAGATCCGGGGTAGAATAGGTCTTCAGCAACCCATGCCTCCCGTAAAAGGTGACTATCCTTGTCATAAGAGGCGACTAACAGGATCAGGTAGTCAGGCTCACTTACTTGGTTGATGCATGTCATCGTATCCCATTTGCGTGGATGCTCATAATGACAATCACTGGATTGTCTGGTCCAAACTCGATTATTTACTGACAGCCGCCACATAGCTAGAATATAGTCCTGCACCATGACCGTGGAATATATTTATTTTATGAAAAAATAATAATCTAGAAATGCATACAAAAGCAAGTCTAGCCAGCTCAAGCTAGCTCTATTAATCAGCATAGGGAATTTTTTTATTTTTAGAGTCAAGAAGGATATTGTGTAATATAAGATTTCAGAGACTAAATGTTAGTCTAAGCTAGAATATTGCTGAGTGCGGCGTTAAAAAAAGAAGAAAAAAGTTGACATCAGTACAGCCAGCAGGAAGTGACATCACTAGACCCAGCAGGAAGAGATCACTAGGCCCAGCATGAAGTGACATCAGTACACCCAACAGGAAGTGACATCAGTACACCTGGGCAGGAAGTGACATCAGTACACCTAGCAGGAAGTGACATCAATACACCAGCAGGAAGTGACATCAGTACACCTGGGCAGGAAGTGACCACAGTACACCTGGGCAGGAAGTGACATCAGTACACCAGCAGGAAGAGATCACTAGACCCAGCAGGAAGTGACATCAGTACACCAGCAGGAAGTGACATCAGTACACCAGCAGGACGTGACAACAGTACACCAGCAGGAAGTGACATCAGTACACCAGCAGGAAGTGACATCAGTACACCCAGCTGGAAGTGAAATCAGTACACCTGGGCAGGAAGTGACAACAGTACACCAGCAGGAAGTGACATCAGTACACCAGCAGGAAGTAACATCAGTACACCAGCAGGACGTGACATCAGTACACCAGCAGGACGTGACATCAGTACACCCAGCAGGAAGTGACATCAGTACACCAGCAGGACGTGACATCAGTACACCCAGCAGGAAGTGACATCAATACACCAGCAGGAAGTGACATCAGTACACCAGCAGGAAGTGACATCAGTACACCAGCAGGACGTGACATCAGTACACCCAGCAGGAAGTGACATCAATACACCAGCAGGACGTGACATCAGTACACCTGGGCAGGAAGTGACATCGGTACACCAGCAGGATGTGACATCAGTACACCAGCAGGAAGCGACATTAATACACCAGCAGGAAGTGACATCAGTACACCTGGGCAGGAAGTGCCCCAACTGAGAAGAGTATACCTGATGGATGGGGGATGTCAGCACTATTCACATATAGCTGAAAGTAATGACCTGAACATGATGTCCTCAGGGTTTTGCTGCTCACACAGCAAGTGTGGTGTAGAGTTCGCCAATTACCACAAGTACATGCTGAGATCAGTGACAATTCTAGGCAAAAGCCATCACCGAGATTAGCCCCATGGCAGTGCACAAGGCCGTCAATGTCTTGAATGTCAGTCTTGATTTCACGTTCCACTGCTAGCATCTCCTATAGGGGCTGATTATTCCTTAGCATTGCATGCTTTGTCCAAACTTAATTCCACTGCCCTGCAGGCTTGGTGTAACTGTGTATGGTTCATGGGTAAATATGAAGCTTGTTATTGCACAGATGCAGACTTAATGACCGGTGTAAACTGAGATAGGTGCATATTGGATTCAGGTGTTGACTCAGGTTGGAGTGTAAGTGGAGCAAGAGTTGTTTAGAATGGATGTTTTAGAGACTATTGGTTGGAGGGTTTTATTACCGCATCTGGTCAATGACAATATTGACTTGATGTTTGTAGAACCAATGTTTTGAGGCATGCAGTCAGCTGTAGTGCAGTTTCCGTGTTAGGAAGAATATAGTGGGACAGGGACAAGGATAAGCAGTCTGTCAACATATAACCTCAGGCTCCATGCATTCTGTAGGGTCTTCACCTCAGGTTCCATGCATCCTGTAGGGTCTTCACCACAGGCTCCATGTATTGTATAGGGCCTTCACCTCAGGCTCTATGCTTCCTGTAGGTCTTCACCTCAGGCTCCATGCTTCCTGCCGGCCTTCACCTCAGGCTCCATACTTCATGTAGGTCGTCACCTCAGGCTCCATGCTTCATGTAGGCCTTCACCTCAGGCTCCATGCTTCATGTAGGCCTTCACCTCAGGCTCCATGCTTCATGTTGGTCTTCACCTCAGGCTCCATGCTTCCTGTAGGTTTTCACTTCAGGCTACATGCATACTGTAGGTCTTCACCTCTAGGCTCCATACTTCCTGTAGGCCTTCACCTCAGGCTCCATGCTTCATGTAGGTCTTCACCTCAGGCTCCATGCTTCCTGTTGGCCTTCACCTCAGGCTCCACGCTTCATGTAGGTCTTCACCTCAGGCTCCATGCTTCATGTAGGCCTTCACTTCAGGCTCCATGCTTTCTGTAGGTCTTCACCTCAGGCTCCATGCTTCCTGTAGGCCTTCACCTCAGGCGCCATGCTTCATGTAGGCCTTCACCTCAGGCTCCATGCTTTCTGTAGGGACTTGCTGAAGGAAATATAAACACTTTGAGATACTCACACCTCCTGAGTCTCTTGAACTATATCTGCAGCCAGGCACATACAGAATGATTCTATTAAATGAAACAATTTAGACATAAAATTGAGAAAGGTGAATTTGATTTTCCTAGTTTGTTTCTTTTCAGATATTTCAATTTGAATTTCAAATAAGTTTATTTTGTGCTCTTTATGTCTCCATTAAAACTGACGTTTTTAAAAAAAATTGAAGACAAAATCAATTCCATGGTTCCAAGTCTAGGACAAAATATTTAAGAGACAGGCATGTACTTTTAAGATGCTGACGTGACAAGAATCTTTTCGAAAAACCAAGTGAAATTTCATTAGACAGATGACCAGATAACCAAATTTATCAATGTGCATGTATTAGTACCTTGGCTTGTACCACTGAAGAGTTCGTGAAGTAGCGCTAAGACTCTCTCAGATATTGTTGCCAAGAAAAGGCTTTTTCGATCTGTTGTTGATTCTCCGTCTCAAGACCTGTGATAAGTCTATAATACACAGAAGCATTGTCGGCATTTACAATAATTACATGAACCCTATCAGGTTAGATAAACACTCAATAGCGCCACTGTTGGTCTAGACGTATTTCACCATCAGGCCATATTGTAACACAATCAATGTTCCGAATGATGTAAACAAATTTAACACACTTCAAGAAAATGAAACGTGATATCCTGGAACAAGAATAGACATTTTGAAATAGAATCATGATTATCTGTAGCAAGGTGGTGATGAGCGACAAGAATAGCTGCAGGTCAAGAGCGTGGATGGATTGAAGTGTATCTATAATAGATAATTGCTGCGTGTGCTAAAATTTTGATTGGTCTGAAATTTGAGTGTGTGATATCTTAAAATTCTTGTAACATTTGAACAGTTTTTCTGGTAAAGACGTTTGATTTCCCTTGTGGGGACAATGTGTGAAATCCATTTCTGGTGTCCCAAACTGTGATATTGTGGGAATATTGCAACAGTGGCATAAAACCTGACTCACTCACTCACATAACATCATATGAAATATCCCATCCTCATCTAGGATTCTTGGGTATTTTTTGTGTTTTTGTGGGTGATAGTTGTAACAGTCTTGGAATACTGCAACAGTGGTGTAAAACCCAACTCACTCACTCCCTTTTGATTTTACAATTTCTGTCTCATTTGACAGACAGTTCAACCTGCTTATTCAGTTGACTTGTTTCACAACATCAGAAAAGATGTCAATGGTATTCTCCCACCCATTCTCCTCAGAGTCTCACTGATAAGAGTAGGAGACAGTGGTTAAACATCTGTAGCAGGTCAGGTCCAGTTATCTGAGAATAGCTGACACTGTGGCTTCCAGACCATGACTAATGGATGCCAAATTGGTAGGTCTCGCAGATAGCTCCAATGTGATGGGTTCAGGAGATGTCTCCGACTCATCCTGTTTCTAAACAATGGTCAACAGTAGCACCAACATGGATATGCGGTACTTACCTTATTTACACTGTCCTAACCCCTTTTATCCCGAGGTGCCATAAGTGGGAAGGGGGTCTTAAAGGCATGTGGTCATATTTCCAATATTTATAGAGTTTTTGTTTGGGTTTAATTTTGATGTTGGCATTTTTATTCTGCAATATTTGTCCTCCTGTGCTGTGTGATGGTATTAGGTGTTGATAGAAACTTGAACCCTAATGTGTCTCTTGGAAATATTAAAGGCTGTGGTGATAATATTTCATTGCTTTTCTGGCATCGGTTGGTTGTAGGACCTTTGATCCATCCATTATAAGCTTGCCTGTCCTTCCATCGTTCGTTTGTAGGTCTATCCATCTATTTAAGGTCCTTCACACACTCATTGGGCTTGTCCGTTCCATCCATTGTTACCTTATCCATCGTTCCAATGTAGGCCATTCTATCCATCCATCCACCAGCAGCTTCTCTGTCGATTCTGTGTTGTTAATCCATCCATCCATCCATCCATCATATGTTTGTCTGTCTCTCCACCTGTCGTAGCATTATACTTTTCAACATCCCTGAAATCAAAAGATCTCTGAAGCACTGTGTTGAGTAAAAACTGCTCATAGGATTCAGATCTGCTAGCATGGCAGCAATAATGTAGTGTCTTGTTGGTTCATGCCTCAGGCATATTGCAATAGTGAGTGAGTATGGTTTTACCCGGGTTTTAGCAATAATCCAGCAATATCCACAGTGTCGGACACCAGAAATGAGCTTCACACATTGTACCCATGGTGGATATCGGCGTAACGAGTGAAAGCTTTAACCACTAGGCTACCTGACCGCCCCCATATTGCAATAAGAATGTTGTGTGGGTAAATTTTGGTCATGACCTGTTTGTAGCCCATAAATAAACTGAACAAAATCTCCTCAAGTCTTCTCTCCTGGCTTGATGAAGCTGACATTTTCGGTACCACAAAACCCTGTCAATCCCGACACCTTATAGTCAGGATTATGTTTTGAGGAATGTCAATTACACATAGTACAAAAGTAACTAACTAACTAACTCACTCACTCACTCACTCACTCACTCACTCACTCACTCACTCACTCACTCACTCACTCACTCACTCACTCACTCACTCACTCACTCACTCACACACTCACTCACTCACTCACCCACCCACCCACCCACCCACCCACCCACCCACTCACTGCAGGTTCAAAACATAAACCTGGATGTCTAGGTATTTTCCCAACAGTTTCCCAACAGGGACAACATATTCTCATCCTGATTCACTATATTTACATAGTCATGGTGCCATAACAAATATACAACTTTCTGGCCTTGTCAAATATGTGAGTGTGTTCAATAATAACGTGTCCCATTACAGATATGTGATATGCAATTAAATGGAGGGGGCAGTTTTGAATATATGAAATATGATCAAGCTTGGGAATTTCCCCCCAAAATCACCCTTTCAGATGCTAGAATCTTGGGGATACTGTTTTTGATACTCTTGATGTGCAGCTGTCTCTTAAGAATGTACACTTGCAAGTTTCAAACACAACATCGTGCGGGAGAATTAGTTGCATTTTCTCATGAGAATTGCTTCAATATCCTAAATGTTTCTCTTTTTGTCCCAAATTGCATAGATTATTAAATATTTACGAAACCTTAAAAAATGGAGTGGAAATTGAGCTTGAAAAATATTGATTTGATTTAGCTTCAGTCTGATTGAAATATTCAGAGTTTAAAGCATTTTTTAAATTTGTATTTAAACATCTTAAACAACACAGTGAACTTAAACTCCGGAGGGAATTCAATGCATGGAGTAATATTATCCAGGAATCATTTTCAAGAAATTGAAAAATGGTTTTCCTTTAAAGCACCATACAGCTGCAGTAATTGTGTACTTGTGTGTTTTAACTGTATACTCTCAAAGTCCAAAGTAACTGTATATTCAAATCATTCATGACTGAAAGTTAATACCGTATTTGCTTTACCATAGTGCACACCCAAGTATAATACGCACCTCTTCTAGCGAATTCAGTATTTTATGAAAAGTCTTGGTCAGTACAAATTTGAAATATGAGATACAAAATTGCCAGACATGATTCACTGTTCAAATTGTATTTTGCCAGGCATCGTTTTACATCCAGGGATTAAGATTACCTTGTGTATTTTCTCATAAACTAAGCCGGAAACAGCAATCAGCTGTACACGTTTTCTTGGAATCTACTGGTGATTCGGTTAAAACTTACCTAATGATATAACTTAAAAGGATTTTGATGCAAGGATCGGGAAAAATTGTATCTGAAACTATTTTTTATCAGGCATGATATATTTCAATATCTTGTTATTTTAGTTGCAGCTTTTACTAAATATATTTAAAATAATGATAACCCTAAGCTAAGCACTATTTCCGAGTTTTTTTTCACATGGAACAATTTGAGCAGTCACCATCTAGGTTCAGTACCAGTAATTAATGTGATGATGTGAACTATAAGCTTTCGACTTTAGAATATTCCGGCTACTCAGTAAACCCGTGACAGACCAGACTAGCTTGAAAGTCACACCTTTAAACTATCCTACCCATTCTATGTCAAACTTCTGTAGATCGATGCTGATGATGTCAATCACTGGACACCCGTGAAGGTCCCGAAGTAGAATAGGTCTTCAGCAACCCAAGCTTGCCGTAAAAGGCAACTATGCTTGTAGTAAGAGGCAACTAATGGGATCGGGTAGTCAAGCTCGCTTACTTGGTTGATGCATGTCATCGTATTGTGTGGATCGATGCTCATGATGTCAATCACTGGATTGTCTGGTCCAGACTCGATTATTTACAGACTGCCATCATATACCTGGAATATTGCTGAGTGTGGTGTTAAACAACAAATAAACAACAAACACCAATCACTGAATTGTCTGATCCAGACTTGATTATTAACAGACCACTGTCATATAGAAGGAATATATGAGTGTGGCATTGAACAACAAACAAACAAACAAACAAATGTCTGTCCATCTGTTATAGAAAGTGAAAATACCCAAGCATTCCCAAAAAACATGTCAATGTAAAAAGTTCTTGGCAGATTTTGAATTTGTTTTAATTTTAATTTGAAAAAGTTTAAAATCCTTTGAAAGCCTCAAGGGTCCATCTTTCAGCTAAATTAAACACTGGTACATTTTAAATCTTCAATGATAAAGAGAGCATTGTGAAAGAATGTGCTTCTAAAATCAGATACATTTCAAGAATTTTAATTCATAAACGTCAACAAACTGATGCAGAAAACAAAACAAGTTTGATTAAATTTTCATTCAATCTAACTGAAAAAAGTGGATTTGCAATAATAACAATTTGAATAAATTGGCCACAACTTTGAAACTATTGATTTTGAAATGTCTGTGAATAAATGACTTCAGCTGAGTGAAAATGTGGATGTGGCTGCATGAATTGGTTGAAAGTTATCTCTGAAAATGTTTACGATATTGAGGCAGTTCTGACTTCCTCCAAGAAATGAGATGGTATGACATCTCTTAAATGTGACTGGCAAATTGTTTTCTGTTGTAATTGAAAAACGTATTAGAACATGGTTAGATGTGAATGACCTGTTATCAGAATCCCAAGCTGGATTTAGACCCAACTATTCTCCATCAGACAATATATTTATTCTTCAATCTTTGTGTACAAAATATCTTATCAAACCCAAGGGCCGTTTTTATTGTGCCTTTATCGATTTCAAAAAGGCTTTTGACTATGTGGATAGAAAGAAAATGATGTTTTTATTAATTACTAAAGGATTAACAGGCAAATTGTCAAACGTTCTACAGAGCATGTACTCATCAGTTAAGGCATGTATCAAGACAGAACTTCAGCTGGTGTAAGACAGTGCTGTGTACTCAGCCCTGTCCTATTTATATTTTTCATAAATGAACTTGTAACTGAAATGTATCATGAATGTGATTACGGAGTTTTTGTGTCACAAGATATAATTCATATAATGCTGTTACTATTTGCTGATGATATTGCTTTATTATCATTTTCAGTTAGTGGCCTCCAGAAACAGTTAAATGTTCTCCAGCTATATTGTGAGAAATGGGGCCTTGAAGTAAATTTGAAAAAGACAAATGTTATTGTCTTCAGAAAAGGTGGTATTCTAAATAAATTTGAAAAATGGATGTATTTTAACAAGACAGTCAATATTGTTTCATATTATAAATATTTAGGATTGACTGTATCTTCTCGATTAGCATGGTCAACAGCTTGTAAGCAGTTGACTCTGCAAGCATCTAAAGCCTTGATTCCTGTCTATAGAGTTTTTAAAGAAAACAAATTTATATCTTTCCGAGTTGCTTCGGACATTTTTGACCGAAAAATAGCACCAATTCTGCTGTATGGTTCAGAAATATGGGGATGTCATTATGATTCCATAGAAAAAATTCATGCCATGTACTTTAAACGTTTTTTAGGTGTCGGTAAATATGCCTCTAACAAAGCCATTCTAGGAGAAACTGGTCGTACCAGTCTTTTTGTTTCATCCCAGCTCCGGGCAGTTAAATATTGGATAAAGTTACTTCGTATGATTCAAACAGATTTCCTCTTCATTGTTATAATATGTTAAAAGCCTTGGATGAAAAGGGTAAATATTGTTTATGGGTGTCTGATATCAGAAATATTCTTTGTATGTCTGGTTTTTCTCTTGCATGGATATCTCAAGATGTTGGAAATGATAAACTATTTATCTTCATGCTTAAGGAAAGATTAGTTGATATATTTTCACAAGATTGGCACTGTCAAATATCATCCTCAAGGTTTTTATGCCATTATACGAATATAAAATCTTTACTTGTTCCTGAAAAATATGTATCTGTACTTCAGGATAGAACTTTGAGAAGATCTTTGTGTAAATTACGTATATCATTACATAATTTTAATGTTAACAATCTCAGAAAGAAAAATGTACAAGATAAAGAAAGTAGTTTATGCCGTTATTGTAATGAAGGCTATGTTGAGGATGAGTTTCATGTACTTCTCATTTGTAAATATTATCAGCTTCTTAGAAATAGATACCTCCCTATGATTTCAACTATGTACAAAGATGAACAACTGATGAGAAATTTGTTGAACTCCTGCAATGCAAATACAATAGCATCTCTGTCAATATTCCTGAAGAAGATTTTTGAAATTAGACGTAAATATTTTATGTAAACTTATTATTACCTACACGTGACTGTACAATGTTGATACAAAAAAAACAACACTACTGTACTATAGGTCATATGGCCTAAAATATTGAATAAACTTCTGACTGTGATGGTATGACAAGAGAGATGTCTTCAACTATGTAAACTTTCCCCATACGTTAAGCAATATTTCAGCAGCTCCAGAATTTGATGTCTACATTTCACATGTTTTGAGGTGCAATCAAGCATGCTCTTTCTATGAAATTTTTATTTAAAACATTAAAAAACATTATGCGACTCACGCTCAAAAGGTGTGTGATCAGGCTTACAACATTCAAGCCTCAGTAAGGCTTTCTAAAAGTTTTATGGTAGACATGTGGAGGACATTTCAAATTTGATGCATCAGTGATCAAAGTGATGTTGGATGCAATTCCCTAATTTGACTTGTACAGTGTGTCTCCATGTTTGTTCAGGGGAACAATTGACTCGCTCGAGAAGAACCAGTCTCATGGTTATGATCCCACGAAGGACTCTCCTTTCAGCAGTGATTTCTTGTAATCATGGAAATGGTCTTGCCATTTTTATTTCCGAAGGTCCCTCAGTATTCTTGGCCACCTTCTGTATGATTTCATCACTGGTCATGCAGCCTTGGTCAGTGGGGTCAAGTTCATCCCTGACTGTTGAAGGTAGTTGTCTCAGGGGAAATACAAGTGGTTGGCTTAGATATGGTACAGATGATCTCATAGGGCTTTTTGGTGCTGGATTCCAATGGGTATCTTGATTTTAGTTGTAAATTTGGCAATGTTGTAAATTTTTAGATGATCTTTTTATAAAATCAACCTTTCTGTTCTGTTCCTACATGATGAACGTGATTTGTCATAAAGAGGGAAAAATGATGTTTACCATAGTTTGGTTCAAGTGTATGTGGGCGGTCGGGTAGCTTAGTGGTTAAAGTGTTCGCTCATCATGCCGAAGACCCAGGTTCGATTCCCGAAATGGGTACAATGTGTGAAGCCCATTTCTGGTGTCCCCCCACCGTGATATTGCTGGAATATTGCTAAAAGCGGCGTAAAACCATACTCACTCACTCACTCACTCAAGTGTATGTAAATGTTCTCAGTACTATCCACTCGTCCCAAAATGGCTGAAATATTGCAGATGTGACATCAAATTTGAAGTCACTCACTCAGTACTATCCCACATGCCACATGGTTCAACGCATTACTCAGCTATGTCCAGCACTTTGCTACAGGCCTGTGATACAACTGCTTTTAGTTGTAAAATAACTCAAGTTGCCTGTATAAGATATTTGCAAAATTAGTTCAAATTCCATACATATTTTTATATTTTTTAAACTCGCATATGCTTGCAAAGTGATGACATCGTTATTGGGATATATTTGAAGTGCAGCGGCTGGTGTAACATAATTGAAAGCCTAAAACTCTAAGGATCAAAAGGGGTACCTAACCCTAAGGCTTGAGATGTTTGATCAGCAAGAAAGATAATAAAATGGTGTTTGATAGCCAGAAGGATCATAAAAGGGTGTTTGATCAGCAAGAAGGATCATAAAATGGTGTTTGATCAGTAAGAAGGATAATAAAATAGTGTTTGATCAGCCAGAAGGATCATAAAAGTGTGTTTGATCAGCAAGAAGGATCATAAAATGGTGTTTGATCAGTAAGAAGGATAATAAAATAGTGTTTGATCAGCAAGAAGGATCATAAAAGGGTGTTTGATCAGCAAGAAGGATCATAAAAGGGTGTTTGATTGGCAAGAAGGATCATAAAAGGGTGTTTGATCAGCAAGGGATGCCTATCCCCAAGGATTGTAAAAGTATGTTTTTTTGGAAGGGTGATCCAAGGGCTAAGGATAGTGTGTGGGCACAACATCTGCAGCAGGAGCAATATATACTACTCAAAGAAGTTAAAGAACACCCAGTTCTTTCCTATCACTACAGTTAATCTTGTTATGGCAGAAAGAATCGGGTGCTCTTTAACTGATTGTGTGTAGTATATATTGACCTGATGTTTAACCAATATCAATATCCTGCTAACACATAACAGTACAACACAGTTCCCTAACACATATACAGTACAACACAGTTCCCTAACACATAACAGTACAACACAGTTCCCTAACACATATACAGTACAACACAGTTCCCTAACACATAACAGTACAACACAGTTCCCTAACACATATACAGTACAACACAGTTCCCTAACACATAACAGTACAACACAGTTCCCTAACACATAACAGTACAACACAGTTCCCTAACACATAACAGTACAACACAGTTCCCTAACACATATACAGTACAAAGTGTTAGGTTTCTGTTTTCCAGAAAAAAAACATTCCCGGATACCTTTTCGTTTTGAATCGGGAATGTTTTTGGCCAGAAACCCTCCAGAAACCTTCCCCACCAAATTGTCCAAATTGTGTTAGTTTAGTTGCATCTTGTTCATCTACGTGTGAAACACATTAAAATATCTGACTTTTACCAAAACAGTTAAAGGCTTGTGAAGTTATTTGGAACCCAATGGATTGAAAAGACATGTGAGGTCAGTGAGATGCTGCTTGAGCCTGGAAACTGCAGTCATGCCATGTTGTTTTTTAAAAGCCAGCAATGTATTTACTCAGGAAGGCAAATGGGATTATAAAATAACACATTTTAAAGTTTTTTATTTGGAAGGTAATTCGGGATTGGTGAGAGATTAGAAACATGCGCAAATACGCATGCAGAAGTCTAAACCTTCAAATTCGCAGCAGGAACAACTGTGTTGTGTTTGTGTCCTTACGTGGGTGGCCGGCTGACAGTGACATTAAACATGTGTCTACAAGCTGTTAACATCTTGATGCCAGTGAGCACTGGGTCAATTGGCTTAAATATAATTTGGGGTAGACTCGTGATTGAGTGAGTGTTTGAGATGTAGAAGAATGAATATGCATGCAAAGGAAAGAGAGAAGGAATATGTGTCCACTTGAACATTGGTATGGCTAGAATATTGCTCAAAGTTACGTAAAACTCTGTTCACTCGCTGACTAGATGTTACCTGGTGTGAAACTAATTCCTTGTTTGTGCCTCCAGTGATGATGTGGCTGGAATATTGATAAACTTTACACAAAACAATACTAGCTTATATTTCACATTCCACCTGTGAAGATCTGGGGTTGAATAGGTCTTCAGCAGCCCATGCTTGCCGTAACAGGCAACTATGCTTGTTGGAAGAGGCGACTAATGGGATCGGGTGGTCAGGCTCGCTGACGTGGTTGATGCATGTCATCGTATCCCAACTGCATAAATCGATGCTCGTGATGTTGATTCCTGGATTGTCTGGTCCAGACTCTGTTATTTACAGACCGCTGTCATATAGCTGGAATATTGCAGCGTTAAACAAAAAACAAACAAAAAGTCATTTCAAATTGGCAGACATCCAAACGAATTCACAACTTCATGGTATCATAGTGAATCATGATATCATAAGTTTTGAACATGACAAATTGAATACTAAAATTTGTTGATTGGGTGGATTATTTAAAAAATATTATTTGCCAAGTTATTCCCATGTGCTGCTTCTACACCAATTAAACAATACTACTTTTAAACGAGATGGAATCCAAAAACTAAAGATGTTTAAACCTCTATAAATATCAATTGAAAAGTAAAGTGAAAAAACCCCGGATCACATCAAGTGCAATACAAAATGAGAAGCCATTTTGTTCCTGAAGTTTACGGCACCACTGCAGCAGAAAAAACATTTCCAGAAGAAAAAGTGCTCCATCTTTTTGATGAGTCCTCCTGACAGCCATCCAAGGACATCTGACTCATCCTGTTCACGTACAAGTAGATCCTTCAAATGACCTTCACCTGGATGTCAATTCTGTTCATGTCTTTGCCGACCAGTAATAGTGTCAAGATTTAGGATCTCCATAGGAGTCATTATAGCCTTGGGGTAAACGACACCAATACAACATTACTGGCTGGAGATGGCGTAAGAAGGTTACTTATCGTCACCATAAGGAGTGGATGATAAGATGAGGTATTCCTACCACTATTGATATGGTTATTGGCAATTACTTACATTTTAGAGACCACAGTCGTGTCCTCCCTATTGAAAGGTGGTGTTTGCAGTGGTCAGGATTTTTTGTTTACAAAAAATTATTCAGCAACAAAAATAATAATGTGTTTCATTTGGGAAAAAAATAAATGATAAATTTTCTTGTGAAAGCATGGAGTTTTATTGTATAATGGGTTTAAAGAAATCTTGTCAATTATGAATTGTTTGATTAGGCATTTTTGGAAGTAATGAAGTACATTTTCTTTTATTATTATAGCTACATGTCAGTACAGATCCTTGCTTGGCAACGGTATTAAAGAGCTTGTTATCCATAAAATGTGTCCCTTTTGTTAATTAAGGTTCGGAATAAACATGTATTATTGAAAAAATAACATTGTTTTTGTTGAGTTGAATTGAAATTTCATGCATGAAAACAGAATTATGTTTCCTTTGGAAACATTCACCATTGGATGATGCTTTTTGAACTGATTTTTTTCTGAAAGACCTAGAAATGATGCATTGTATGCCTCCAGGGGGGGGGGGCGCCGTGATGTAGTGTTTTATCAAGCCCACGTTTTTGTAATATAATGCAGTAGAATAGCACTAAGTGGAACATTGTATCCTGTACATGAAAATTACCTTGTGAAGTGAAGTGACAATATGTTATTTTGCAAGTTGAATTAAAAATGTCAGGGAACAAAATAAATTATTAGCAAATTATGTTGATTAATAAATTGATTCTCATTTCAAACTGGTATTGGTCTACATGTTATGTTTTTCTGATGTGCCGTTGTTTGCTGAGAATTGTGTGTGTCCGACTAGTTCATGATATATTGATATATGATGCCAGTGTCAGACAGTGACCTCATGTCTGTGTCATTTTAGCTTAATGGCAATCTCACGACTTGCCACCGATTGAGAAAAGACAATATGTCAAAGAAATCATTTCACATTATTAGTGTTGATAATGATGCGCTGAATAAGGTTTCAATGATTGATAGATGTCGTCTGTTGTTATACAGTGTGAGGGTCCTGATGGGGTATTCTGTTTAGCAGAAAACAACTAAATTAAATTATCAACAGAAAATGAGGCAAGTTTTTCCTGTTATAGATTTACATAAAGTATCCATAAAAATGTTTAGCTTTAATTAAAACTTCAGTGTTTTTCTTAATCCTACCAAAGTGATACACTTAAGGAAGAGAATAAATGGATGTCAACTTCTTTATTATGAGGAACACAAATTGTTGAGGGGAGTTGTGAGTGTGGAAATGGGTGTGGGGGTGGGTGGGTGGGAGGTGGTTGTGAGTGTGGAAATGGGTGTGTGGTGATGGGTGGGAGGGGGTCTTGTGAAAGAAATATGTTGTGTTGGGGTGGGAGGGGGGGTTGTGAGTGTGGAAATGGGTGTGGGGTGGTGGGTGGGAAGGGGGGTTGTGAAAGAAATAGGTAGTGTGGGGGTGGGAGGGGGGTTGTGAGTGTGGGGGTGGGTGTGTTAGGGTGGGTGGGAGGGGGGTTTTGAGTGTGGAAATGGGTGTGTTAGGGTGTGTGTGAGGGTGTTGTGAGTGTGGAAATGAATGTGTGGGGGTTGGTGGGAGGGGGTTGTGAGTGTGGAAATGGGCGTGTTCAAGTGGGTGGGAAGGGTAGGTTCTGAGTGTGGAAATGGATGTGTGTTTGGGTTGTGAGTTTGGAGATTGGTGTGGGATTGTGGGTGTGGCTGTGGATGTGTGCTGAGAGTTAGATGATGGGTTTGGGTTTAGTGTTTGGATTGCAAGTGTTAGAATGGGTATGTGTGTGTGTGTTGGGGGTGTGGGGTGTGTGGTGGGGGTGGAGTTAGAATATTGGTCTGGGAATTGGTGAGAGTTGTGGGAGTGGAGATGGGTCTGGGTGTTGATAAACTATACTGCTGTTGGGTTGACAATGTCACTTCTGACTTCTCCCAACTTTAAGCTGACTGACATGCCATGACAAAACTGAAATACTGTTCAAAGCCACGTTGAACCCAATGCCCTCCTGTTCTCTGCCATCTTGTCAACAGATGAACTTCACCATTCCAAAGACATCTAAGAAACTAGCAGAGACTTTGTTCCTTGCTGATTGAAGATGAAGCGAATCGAAGGAAACATCAAAAGTGTTATATAATATGGAGTAATCAAGGATGTCCAAATACAGCCTTACAATTGAACTGTTTCCTTTGTATGTACACCTTTGAGGACTTTTTAATCAGGAAAGTCATACGAGAACATAAAAGGGATTTTTCATTAGTACCTGTAAGGTTTCAGTATGAGATCTTTCCTCTTTTTTCTATCCAAGGATGAGAACTTGTATTTCATTGTACTGTGTTGTACAGTCACTTAACCTGAAGGCTCTCTGGCCAACACTGAATTTTACTGACAATTTCTCATGTAATGTGAGATTAGAATAGTTTTCTTCACTGATCTGCACTGTATAATTTTGATGTCTGTCTGTGGATGAACCAGTCAAGATATTGAGATAGTGTCCTTTAATGATGGGCTGGGGTGTTGAAATGCTTTGAAATCTAATACCCGCAAACTGATCCAGGTTTCAGAGAAAACCATTACGATATATCCTCGGTAATGTTAAAGAGGTTTCAGTGGTCATAGAGGAGTGAAAATAACATGGTGAGACACGGCCGTGATGTCCCATACTTCCTCTGGACTTAGAATTGCCCTGTCAGTGTGGGTGAGGTAGTGTGTGGGTGAGGCTGTGTGTGGGTGATGTAGTGTGTGGCAGAGGCTGTGTGTGGGTGATGTAGTGTGTGGCAGAGGCTGTGTGTGGGTGATGTAGTGTCTGGGAGAGGCTATGTGTTGGTGAGGTATGTGGGTGATGTAGTCTGTGGGTGAGGCTATGTGTGGGTGAGATTGTGTGTGTTAAGCTGTGAGTGGGTGAGTGAGTATGGTTTTATGCCGCTTTTAGCAATATTCCAGCATTATCACAGCGGGGAACACCAGAAAAGGGCTTCACACATTGTACCCATGTTGGGAATCGAACCTGTTAAGCTGTGTGTGGGTGAGGTTATGTGTGGGTGAGGCTGTATATGGGTGAGTCTGTGTGGTATACAAGCATTGCTCTTGTTACACCTGGGTAGCAGGATAGGAGGCCACCATCACATGATAGGATCAGTCTGTCAGTGTGGGTGAGGTAGTGTGTGGGTGAGGCTGTATATGGGTGAGTCTGTGTGGTATACAAGCCTTGTTACACCTAAGTTGCAGGATAGGAGGCCACCATCACATCATAGGATCAGTCTGTCAGTGTGGGTGAGGTACTGTGTGGGTGAGGCTGTATATGGGTGAGTCTGTGTGGTATACAAGCCTTGCTCTTGTTACACCTAAGTTGCAGGATAGGAGGCCACCATCACATCATAGGATCAGTCTGTCAGTGTGGGTGAGGTGTTGTGTTGGTGAGGGGGAGGAGTGGCTAGGGGATGTAGCTGTATTGGATTTCTAGATATGGGGTGAGTCTTACATTGAACCTATCCGTCAATCATGATAAATAAAAGTGACGAAAACAAATTCATAATCATAAGAAATTTCTACTAAAAGTCATTGGACACTTTGGGACTATAGCGTGAGCATGTGTTATGAATCACCATCAAATATTGAGTGAGTGAGTATGGTTTTATGCCACTTTTAGCAAAATTTCAACAATATCATGGCAGGGGACACCAGAAATACGCTTCACACATTGTATCAAATAGTGATAACCCCAGAGCCCACTTGCACAAAGCGATCTTAGCGCTAAGATGATCGTAACTCCCAAATTTTAACAAAGGCTTATAATTGTCGTTGTGCTAAGATTGCTTTGTGCAAGTGGGGCCAGGAGTATACCCTGGCCTACTGGCCTCACCCATCACAACACATTCAAGGTAATTCAATTGTCCACCTGAAAAAAACCACAGGAATAGTGGTTCAACTCAAGATAGGGCATAAGACTATTTATTATTGCTGCCCCTAAAAAGTTCTGTCCATTGTGTGGAAAGATCAAGCCACCAATGAAATCTTATAAGGGAAGCCTGCCTGGAACTTGAATCGAGGTCCAGTGTAACGATGGTCAGCCAGATGGTCAGTGTGGTCAGCTGACACATCAGCCTTGGATCATCATCTCCAGTTACCCGCTCTTAATAGTGTCTGACAATGTGAAGAACGCTGATCATTTAATTACTGCCACAGACATTAGTAAGGAGATGCGATGTCTGTTTAGATGAGAGTGTCTTATAGAGATGATGCAGCTTTTAAGGATTCATAATGGTCCCTGGTTTATCCAACATATTTGTTAACATGGTAAGCTGACTGGCTTTGTGCTGACTCCGAGTCAATCATCGCTGACCGGAATGTGACCAGGGCTAGTCCATGATTTATTGACCATTATATGAACTGGACGGAACAGTTGACCAGCAGACCATTGGGATTCATGGTCAGTTGGAGAGATTTGACAACTGTCATATGTTGGAATAATGGAATAATGTTTATGTAACACAAATCTTGTAACTTATGACATTCATAATTCCATTGGCCATAATTGTCATAAGATTACAAGACTTGAAACCTGAGATGTAACTTTAATCCTGGGATCTGACTGAAATCGTGGGATCTGACTGAAATCATGGGATATGACTGAAATCATGGGATCTGACTGAAATCCTGGGATCTGACTGAAATCATGGGATCTGATTGTAATCCAAGGATATCATAATAATGCTATGATATGACTGAAATACTGTGATGTATCTAAAAATAATTCACATAAGTGATGTGACAATACTACTGTTTAAAGCAGCTTTAATTGGTACCATTCATATTACCATTGGCCATCTTTGTCGTAACATTATGAGAACTGAAACTATAAGTATGATAATCACACCACAGTATTAGAGTATTATTTCAGTTACATCCCAGTATTGTGTTACAGCAGTTTTAATTAACACCAACAATGTACCACCTTCAGTCAGAGTGGTCATTCAAAGGGAGATAACTCGTTTGAAAGATGACATTGATGATGACATGTCAGTTGCACCAAAGGTCACAAACTACTCACTGTGATTCAAGCTAAGACGTGATTAAGATTCACTTGTTGGCTAATGTTTTTGTTGAAAATAAATTATACATAAAACCTAATACAAGAATCAGACAGTTAAGATTATTAATACACGGCAGAGTATTTGTCATGTGTAATGTCGTGTCAAGTTCCTGTCTGGCAGAACAGAGGGATTACTCAGCTCCAGACACATTTAAAGACACTTATCTGACAGCAGTGAAATAAGCGGGTATGTACTGCGCAGTGAAGGATGAATGCTGCTTGTAGATTGGGGCCCATCAGAAATATTTCTTCTTCCAGTGATTGAGGTCAAGACTATTGTGGTGTGATGTTCAACAAATGCAAGCTACACAGCAGTGCATCACATTGTCGTTGTCCCTCAGTGTTAAGTATTGCTGGCTTCCCACCAAGGATTCAGGAATAACAGGAGTGTTGCAGAAAATCTGTTGTGATCTAGAAAGAGAAACTGCATGGTATTTTTTGTAATTGACATCACTTGACCTTTAGATCATGATTATTACCATGATAATGATGATGATGATGGTGGTGATGATAGTGATAATGATGATGGTTGTGGTGGTGATGATGATGATGATGGTGATGATGATGATGATAGTGATGATGATGGTGATGGTGATAGTGATGATGATGATAGTGATGATGATGGTGATAGTGATGATGATGATTATGATGATGGTGATGGTGATAGGGATGATGATGGTGATGGTGATAGTGATGATGATGATTATGATGATGGTGATGGTGATAGGGATGATGATGGTGATGGTGATAGTGATGATGGTGGTGATAGATGGTGGTGGTGGTGATGATGGTGATGATGGTGATAGTGATGATGATGATGATGATGATGATGATGATGATGGTGGTGGTGGTGATGGTGATAGTGATGATGGTGGTGATAGATTGTCGTTGTGATGATGATGATGATGTATGTATGGAGTACTCACTCATCAGTGCCCCAGCCACCACCACCACAACAACATCCACAATCTTACAGTAAATGCAGCCCTGGCAGAGAAAAGACAGTGCCATGAAATGCCGCATATGCAAACAAGACAAAATTGAATATTTTCCTGATTCAATTTGTGTCTGTTATTGTGTTATGCCTTGTACATCTTCAGCATTATGGCAGCGGTGTGGCAGTAATTCTATTCGTTACTTGTGTTTTTTACTGCACGTCCATCAACATTGTCCTCAAGTCCATGGCCTGTCATTATGACAGGGTGGAACATTATTTGTATTCTGTATGTTTCTGGCTAAGTTAGCCTTGACTATAAAGGCACTGATGATGGTTTCTTATAGTAATGGTTTGTTTGCCACTGTGGAGAGTGAGATAGAAGTTAGAGGCATGTCAATATGTTTGTTGCTGTTCCTCGTAGTGTATCAGAGACAAAGTAGAGATTGAATTGATTTCATCGTGGTTGACAAACCAAAATATGTCACTGGTCCAATGGACCAGCATATAGAAAAAACTTCTGGTCCTTTTGGATCTCCACTAGACTCAATCCTGCTGACCAAAAAGGGTTTTAAAAGGGATCACTCCTTGGTGCAATTAGAATGAAAAAACAGTCAAGGAGGTAACCTTTGTACCACACAGGGTTGTTAAGGTTGCTGGTGATGCTTAGAGTTCAAAGTCAATCTGTCGCTGATTTCAAAACTCCTCCAAACTTAAATTACTTTGTTTGTTCCTTAAATACCACTAGACCACTGGACCAGCATTTATATAAGTTTGCTGGTCCTTAAGAAAATATGCTAGACTCGGACCAGTGGACCAGTGGACCAGCGTTAGTGTTGAACACTGTTTCAACTACATTGCTCTTGTTCTTCTATTAAGGATAACTCCTTTTTGAATCAAGGTATTAACACCTTGTTCTACAAGTTTACAACAGCTGGCCTAAATAATATTTCTTCTCAGTTGGAGGCATTAAGTAAAGGGTGGCCGCTGTGTGGAGTTTAGCAAACCCTTTGTGCACGCAGACTGATTGGTCAAGACATCAATAAACGATAGCTTTAATGTCAAATTAGACATGCTTTCAAATGGGAGAATTTACAGTTTGCTGTTCAGTGTTGTGTTCCTCCAATGTACCCCAAGCTGAGGATCGTATTAGGGCTGGGTACTGAGTAGGACCTGGGTATACCCACAGGTCTACCCGGACCCGTGGTTAGTCATGTGATATATTGTTTAATGACAAAAAGTATCTAGAACTCTATGGTTACACTACAAGTCACTAATGTTCGCATTTCTTTCTGACTATGCACCCATTCCTCCTGATTTTTCATATGATTGAATAAAGATATAACTTAATTCAACTTCAGTGTATGAATGACCAGATTGTTTAATACATGTATCTAAATACATTTTGCCAAGGCTATGTTATAAATGTTCCCAATCGGACATTTTGAGACATCTCCTGAGACCTACAGTGGGTACCCAGGTAGGGTCGGGTAATAGGGGGGTGGGTACCCTGGTAGTGAATTTGGACTCCCAGCCCTAGGTCGTATGTTTCTTCTTGGCAAGTCATCACTGACCCTGTGCTTGATGGCTTCATGGAAGTGGTTAATGTCTGTGATGTACTCCACTTCAGGATTTTCTCCCACATTCAGCTTATTCTCAATGACAACTTAAATACTATTCAAGCTGATTCTCAATGATAACTAAAAGACTATTCAAGCTGGTTCTCAACGATGACTAAAATACTATTCAAGCTGATTTTCAATGATGACTAAAATACTATTCAAGCTGATTCTCAATGACGACTAAAAAAACTATTCAAGCTAACTCTCAACGGAAACTAAAATATCATTCAAGGAGCCTTTATGATAATTTGTCAATTTGTCAGAGTTGCCAGGATTGCCATACAGCTGCCCATACAAAGTTAATGATTACAGAAAATAACAGAATTATCTACCATCTTGAAGTCGGTATCACATGCTGTTCAGTGTCTCCGAATAAAAGCTCTTGTAGGCCAAACTACAATGAAGTAGGCAGTAACCTAATCATGTAAACAGCCTGCTTATTGGCTGATAGGCAGGACACAGAGACAGGTGATGTAGGCTTAGTATCAGGCATGCCTACTTCATATGACCCACGAGAGCCACTTAATGAGACTACCAATGTATTATCTCCCTTGACTTGACAATTTCTTCAGCTCAGCACACTCATGAACAAAATTATTTTAGCAGCCTGTTGGCCACGTCTTTAGATAATGAAAGAGGTTGTTATTAGCCATCTCATGTGCCGTCATGAATATGATTTTGAACTCTTTTGGTTTCTTTGATATTAATTTTGTGACAGTGGGTTTTATATTTAAACATTCTTCTTGTGTTATTTCCTTTACAATCAAGGAAATTGTTCATAAAGGATGTTTTCTTCAGATGCATGTCCGGCTAGCATCAACCTTATTTTGCTCACTGATATCTTTTTGTTCAAAACAAATTGACGTAAAAATTAATAAAAAGTCTTTCTTTGCCGTTATGTCAGTTCATTTCAAAACAAATTGATGTAAAAATTAATAAAAAGTCTTTCTTTGCTGTTATGTCAGTTCATTTCAAAACAAATTGATGTAAAAATTAATAAAAAGTCTTTCTTTGCCGTTATGTCAGTTCATTTCAAAACAAATTGATGTAAAAATTAATAAAAAGTCTTTCTTTGCCGTTATGTCAGTTCATTTCAAAACAAATTGATGTAAAAATTAACAAAAAGTCTTTCTTTGCTGTTATGTCAGTTCAGTGTTTCACATCTGACAACCAAAACAAATTGACAAACAAATCTTTTGACTTTGATAAATTTCCTTTTAGATTATTTTTTTTTTTTAATGAAATAGAGATCAATATTATTCTAATTCCTTTGACAAACAAATTAATAAAAATAATTGTCTAATATATATAAATAGCAATTCTTAATAGGAGCATGCAGAAGTCATCTTTAAAAATTAGAATAAGATTAAAATATCAAAAGTAAAATAAGTTTGATAAGTAACTAAGCCAGTGTACAAAGATTTTCTACCAAGAATCAGAGAAACCATGCATAACTGTGTATATGACGATATTTCCAATCACAGATTCTGGCCAACTGGAAAAAAATAAATATTAAAAACTTAAATTAACAGATCAGTCCTTTAAGTTGTGTTTACTGCAACTAATTGAATATTTACACATAAAGACATTAAGGACTTGTGTTTTGTGTCTCCTTAAAAAGCTCTGGCACAGTGTTAGAAGTAACTTCCAAACAGCTACCCTTACATCCCAGCAACAATCCAACCTGTCGCTAATGGGCAGCTTAAAGCTTTATTATCATACCGAGCCCTACATTAAACATTCAGTTGTCTGCCATATGCTCGTTTTTTAGTCCCAAACTCAATAATTCAAAATATTTGCAAACACATATTTCCTTTTGAGGTGTGTGTTTCCTGTTGGTTGCAGTGGAACCTTGATATTGGTTTCAGCATGATCGAAAAGGAATTTCCATAGATATCGGTGTTGTGTGTTAAAGGTGCAAGACAGTGTTTAAATTTTAGATGTTTTTTAGTGCTATTTGATAGGACAAATCAAAGTAAACTCAGTGTATTTTATCCATCCCTGTGTGAAGCTATTGGGTACTTTATTACACAAAGGATTCCCAATGCAGTTCTTAAAATTGATTTCAAAACATTAGGCAAGGCAAATACAACCAGTAGCTAGTCTATACAAAAGTCTGCTTTGCACTCTTATGTGTTCAAAACTTGCAATTAATATGTGTCAGTGAGATTGGTGTGTTTAACATAGATTATATAGCTTTTCTGATTTTCAAGTACTTGAGTAAATAGGGTATATTTCTGTATCAAATATGCAAAAAACAAAAAGAGCTTAGAAAATGCTACCAATCTCATCTTGCATCTTTAAGTCCATATAATGACTCCACATTGTCATAGTGTGGACACAGCATCATAAATATGCCATGAAGCTTTAGTTGTGCAAACATCATGGTCTTGTCCTGGTGTAATAAATCATGGGTTATCATGGGCAGAGTGGTTGTAAGCCTAATTTATAGTGCTGTCCATTCTGGAGTCGGCGATGGTGCCACACAGGTCATGCTTTAACATATGGTATTCCTTTTACACCTCTCGTATTCATTCTGAAAATTGATTATAAAAAAATCCCAAACTTGTTTTTTAAAAACCGTTTCCAAGATATGGTTGTCAAGGAGATAATGGCAACTGTCTTCTTCTTTTAAATTTTAAGATTGAGCTCAATTTCATTTGATGTCATAGACTGAAGAGGTAGTTATCAGATTTTGTGTGATGGTTTTACAGATGAGTAGACATATGATTCTGAAGCTGTTTAAGTATATGTACCCTAGGTTATTGGATTAGTTCATGTTTAGGTCTTTTTGATTCAGATCAGATTCTTGGATCATAGTAAATAGTTATTTTGTGTGTGCAGAGTTATCTCCCCTAAGGGAGGAGTTTCGATCCAGATCCAGATGCTTGGTTTGTCAGCTCCATATCCTTGGCCATGTGTCACTCATTATGGGCGTTTTGAGGTTCCTGGTGGGGTATATTGTTTAGCATAAAACAGCTGAAAAATAATTATATTAAATTTAAGATGAGTCAACTTTTTGTTCTAAAACATTAGCGTAAAATGTCTATTGGTGTGTTTTTTAATGATTAAGCAAAAAAAAATATTGACTATCGACTAAAAGGCAAAACTTTACTGACAACTGTTTTTTGTTTGTTTGTTGTTTAACGCTGCACTCAGCAATATTCCAGCTATATGAGGGCAGTCTGTTAATAATCGAGTCTGGACCAGACAATTCAGTGATTGACATCATGAGCATAGATCCACGCAATTGGGATCGATGACATGCATCAACCAAGTCAGCGAGCCTGACCACCCGATCCTGTTAGCCGCCTTTTACGACAAGCATAGTCACCTTTTATGGCAAGCATGGGTTGCTGAAGACCTATTCTACCCCAGAATCTTCACGGATCTACTGACTACTGTCTTGTTACCTCATCAATTAGGACCCTCTGTCCTCCTACATTAAGGCAACAAGCCCCGATATTACTGAAATACCATTCCTATGGCATTCAACTCACTCAGTTTATGCTTCAGCTATGGAAACCAATCTGTTTGTTACTTACATAGCAATGTTGGAACATGCCTCATAACCTATAAAATCACATTATTATCCCTTCTTCAATGTAAAATAACAGCACATGACACTTCCCAAAATTGTCAAGGAATTTTCACAATTCTCACCATTAACCTGTATTGTATGTTTGTGACCCTTTGCGGATTTTCTTCAAACCCCACCTTCATATAAATGACTGCTCCCTGATGCATGTGCAAATCATGTAGTTCATTGCTTCCTCAGCATACCTTTAAGATAGGCTTCATCCTACAAGAAGCTGCATGCCCATAGGGTTCATAAGCTTCTATATTATGCCCATTATATGCATACCGTCTTCAAATAGGCCTCGTTGGCAATCTTTGTTATTTTTATTAGTAATTGCCCTGCTTTCAGCTTAATGTACTGTCCTGTATCATAGTTCCTTGTCTCAAAACAGACTACTATCTCTTGTGCTCATATGCCTCATTAGTGCTATTAGATTTGCTTATATGCACTTGGATATCAGGGATAATATTAAGGTATTGGTTTTTGAATTGTTGTTTTTTATTTATGGTTGTTAAAGTTATATTTTAATTGGATATGGATAACACTGCAATGATGATTATCAAAAGAGGAATCAAATACTATTCAGATACCTGTTTAAAGAAAAATGTTTTTAATTGCCTACTGATTAGGGCCCTGTTCCACAAAGTGACCGTAGTGCTAAGATCATCATAACTGCCATACTTTAATATACACGTATGATCGTCATAGCATTAAGATCATCATATCAACCATACTTTAACATAGACTTATGATCGTCATAGCATTAAGATCATCATATCTACCATACTTTAACATACACTTATGATCATCATAGCATTAAGATCATCGTATCTCCCATACTTAAACATAGACTTATGATTGTCAGAGCATTAAGATCATCGTAACTCCCATACTTTAACATAGACTTATGATCGTCATAGCATTGGGATACGATGACAAGCATCAACCAAGTCAGCAAGCCGGACCACCCGATCCTGTTAGCCACCTCTTACGACAAACATAGTCGCCTTTAATTGCAAGCATGGGTTGCTGAAGACCTATTCTACCCTGGATCTTCATGGGTCAGTTTCTTATGAAAAAGACAGTGGTAATATCAATATTGATTAAATTAGCAATCTGAGAAGGTGAAGTGCTATATCAGCAGGAAGGTGAGTATGTAAAGTGTGTTCTCAGGAAGGAAGGAGATATCAGAGTGCACTCTGTTAAAATGAAACAAGGAAAGACATATCCTGAGTAGAACTTTGCTTAAAATTACATTCCACAGGGCAATCAATGTCAAAACGACAAAAATCAATTTGGGAAAACTTAAAAAACAAAATACAAGACATTAAAAGAGAAAATTCTCAATCAAATTCTTGATTCTCTGAAGGCAAAGTAAAGGTTTGGACAGAAAGAAAAAGAAAATTGGACAAGAAAAATAATTCCATAAAACAAAACAAATTGTTCAAAGCTAATGAAAAACAATTTACAGGCATCTTAATGCAACCAATGGCATTGATGAGAAAAGATTCACCATGGATTCCAGTGAAAGGATTTGGAAACAGTTGTGGTCTATACCTGGCAACTGTAACCTCGAGGAACCATGGGTAGTGGGTTACGATGATATGGTACACGAAAAATAAGGTCGCCATTGTTGTGTTTCATAACACCCGATTACCTGAAAAATGTAATTAAAAAGGCCAAAACTAATACGGCGCCAGGGACTGATGGTATTCCAAACTGGTTTTGGAAACTGTTCCCATATGTCCAAACACCATTACTTCACTGTTTTAGTTTTCTTGTGGATACAGGGGATGTTCCGCCCTGGTTGTGCAAAGGTCAGATAATACTTCTCCTAAAGAAAGGTGATTTGACTCATTCCCCAAACTCTATTGTCTGAATACATTTCAAAATATTTACATGGAGTTTTATGGATCTTGTGTCATCTTACTGTGCTTCCAATGACAATTTTAACATTGAGCAGGAAAGAGCCAGAAAGGGATGTTGGGGTTGTAATGACCAATTGCTTGTTCAGAAAATGATCCTTGAAGAGGCCAAAACTTACCACCATAGCCTCTCAATGTGTTGGATAGATTACAGAAAAGCTTATGATTCTGTACCTCACAAATGGATTTTGAAGTCACTGGAATGTATTGACATCCCCGAGCAACTACTTGTTTTATTCAAGTCTTTAATGAAGTGCAGGTCAACTCAACTTGAGATGTATTCACAAGGGCAGGTGGTGACTTCTGAACCCATTTCTATTAGAAGAGGAATATTTCAGGGTGACTCTTTGTGCCCTTTGCTTTTTCTGTTTGTCACTAAATCCTTTAAGCTTTTTGCCTAGCGAAGAGGAAGGTTATCATCTGTTACAAATGTAGACTTAAGAAAATCTGGAGTTCATAGCTGTACGCTAGCTTGCAAGAAAGTTAAAGCCACAAATACTTATGCTGTACCTGTCCTTTCTTATTCTTTTGGTGTTGTTGATTGGATGAAACAAGAAATTCAGGGTATTGACACCCTCATACAAAGAATCATGTCAGACAATAGATCCCACCACCCTCGCTCTTCCCTCGATCACTTATATTTACCAATCATTATTGGAGGGTGTGGTTTGATTAACGTTGGGGCTCTTCATGACAGAATTGTATTGTTCACTTTTGCACTCATTTATTTGTCTGATGATCCTCTTGTGAAGCATGTTAAGACACATTTTTATCTGGGACATAATGTCAGTGTCAGTGTTGATGGTTCTGTGTGTCTGGATCATACAGAAATGAGTGTCAAGAAAGCGAAGTGCCATATCAAATCAGCCCAGACTCAGACATAGTTTTTCAAGGAGAGGCTATCTCAACGACCACTGCATCGAGTTTATGTGCTGTGTGTTGAGAAGATCAGCAATCCAGCAGAGTCCTTTGCTTGGAGGAAGTCGGCGGTCCTGAAAAGTGAAACAGTCACTTCCCACTTGAAACTGTCAATATGTGATTTTGCATCAAAATGTAAAAGAGGGCATCATGGAAAATTATAAATACAAAATTCTGTGGAATACATCCTCAGACCTATCCAACAAACCTGATCTTGTTGTTTATATTAATCCAATGAAATCTTTTACATCATTGAATTTTCTGTCCCTTTTGACACTAATGTGATTGACAAGATTGAGGAAAAACATGGCAAATATGTGGACCTCGCTTTCTAAATGTCACGCTTGCATCCCAAGTATTGAGTTGTCCGACTCCCCATTGTTCTCGGTGCCTTAGTTATGGTACCTCCCAATCTGTTGACTGACATTGGGAGAGTACAACAACAATAATTTCATTTATAAAGGACTGAATTCCACTCACAAGTGAATGCGCATGACACTACATTGATATTACAATGAATGTGTTTGCACTTGAATTTCATTCTCAGCTCTTTTAGGAGTACACAACCCAAGCTGCCTGTGAGTTAACAGTCGCATTCCAATCTCAACCTTCCATGAACCCATTTACTACTGAGTGAACAGAGGCATATGACCACAGAGTTGTGAGTGCTGCTGACCTGTGAGGATCCGGTTGAGAATAAGTCTCCAGCAACCAATGCTTGCTGTAAGAGGCAACTAACGGGATTGGGAGGTCAGCCTCGCTTACATGGTTGATGCAAGTCATTGTATTCCAATTGCGCATATCGATGCTCATGATGTCAATCACTGTATTGTCTGGTCCAGTCTCAATTATTTACAAACTGCCATCATATAGCTAGAATATTGTTGAGTGCAATGTTAAACAAACAAACAAACAAACAAAATATGTGCTTACAAATCACCAATGGTAGTGCATAGAAATGAATGAGGGAGGGTGTAGTGACCGATTAAACATTAGAATTGTCAAGCAAATATTTAAGAATGTGTGTGTAGAAGAAAGATATGTTTATCAGGACATACAAAATTAAAATCTCGTTTGAGGAATATTCTTGGTGAATATGCTAAAAGGACAAAATGCAAACATACAAAAAATAAACTCAAACTGACAATGCCGTGTTCTTTGTCATCGGGAACTTAATCTGAAAAAAAGATGGCTCTTAAAGACTAATGATCCATGGCCTTGTCAACTACTGACCTGATGACATTTGTAGTTCATTGTTTAAACTCAGCTAGATGTATAATTGTGTAAAACTGTAAACAGAAAGATCCCCAAGGACACAAATTCCCATTTTCTTGCACAATGATGGCAGAGCGATTCATCATAGTAATTGTCTTGGGACAAATGGCCCACTTGTAAAGGATTTGCTTGGGTGTGTAACAAAAACAGAGGCACTTTGCGTCCATGATGAGTGTGTTTATTGAGGAGCTGGCTGTTCAGACTGACATGGCTGGCTTGATGTCCCTCCTGACCTTCAACACACCAACACTGCTGAAGACTTTAATGTGGAAATAATATTTAAGCATTTTCAACAGATGCTTTATTCAATAAATTCAATTTAAAGTCAATATTTCTGGTTGATATTTATGATTTTTGTTGACCATGGTAGTCATTTTAGACATTGACCATTGTAGTGGTTTTAGACATTGACCATGGTAGTCATTTTAGACTGACCATAGTAGGTGTTTTAGACATTGACCATGGTAGGCATTTTAGACATTGACCATGGTAGGCATTTTAGACATTGACCATGATAGGTGTTTTAGACATTGACCATGGTAGTCATTTTAGACATTGACCATGGTAGTGGTTTCAGACACTGACCATGGTAGGTGTTTTAGACATTGACCATGGTAGTCATTTTAGGCATTGACCATGGTAGGCATTTTAGACATTGACCATGGTAGTCATTTTAGACATTGACCATGGTAGATGTTTTAGACATTGACCATGGAAGTGGTTTTAGACATTGCATGACAATGGTAGTTGTTTCATTATTTGGTTTGTTTGTTTGTTGTTTATTGCTGCATGGAACAATATTCCAGCTATATGATGGTCTGTAAATAAGTCTGACCAGACAATTTAGTGATTGACATCATAAGCATCAGTCTGTGCAGTTGGGATGAGATGCCATGCATCATCCAAGGCAGAGAGCATGACCCCCTGATCACATCCTACCTGAATCTTCAAGGGGATCATCATTTGGCCGTTATTAAGGGGATAAACGGTGTTAATTGATGCTATTCATTCTTTAAATGTGAACATCACATGTTATGTACGTCCAGGACACTCCCCTTGTTTGTAAGGCTAGATTAGTTTAGTAAAGTGTGTTTCTGAAAATTATCACAAAATGACTGGGAGGCTGGAGATAAAAACAACAACATCTGAGTCCTGCATCACTTTTGGCTTCATCGACCCTCACCCACCTGCCTGTGTGACCAACCAACCAACCAAACAACCAACAACCGACCAACCAACCAACCAACCAACCAACCTAATGATCCTTAGTGACTTGGTTGATAGCGTATCCTAATACCCCGACAACGTTGTTCACAATATCAATCACTGGATTATGTGGTCCAAATTTGATTATGTATAGGCAGCCATCATATAACTGGTATATTGCTGAATGTGCGTTAAGCAACAAACAAACAAACATTCTAACAGTCCCTGTTTATTTTTACATATGTAAAGAAAAAAACCATGACTAAAATAAATGATTCATGTGATACTGCCCAGGAGACCTTGAGATAACCACTGACAGCAAACACATCAACATGCCAAAACAGTAATGATGTGATGTCTCAAAAAATTATGTTTGGATTGGAAGCGTTTGTGATATTAACTGAAAGAACGGATGGATTCATCACCAGAAGATTTCCCACAGGAAATAATATCAATTTCCCTTCACTGGAATAAATTACAGATATCGTATTCGATGTAATAAGCGCCTGGGGTGCTCTCAAAATTAGAAATAGGGGGCTCTTATTAGAATATAACTCCGGTGAGAAAAAAAGTTGAAAGAGTTGAAAGATTGTAATGCTGACAGTCCGGAATGATACAAAAGAAAAGTATTTGCATATCATATATGACAGATATATCATCCAGAATTTAATTGCCCATAATTAAGGGTGAATATAAGACATAAGTGCGTATTTGATAATACACAAATAAATAAGTCTTGTGTACATTGATCAATTGGAAGGGGTGCTATTAAAAATGGGGATTGTTCACTAGCCAATATATTAGCAAATATTGCCGTGGGTGCTTATTATGTCGAATACGGTATGTTTAATTGTAAAAGCATTTGATTTGGTTGGATAATTCCCAGCCAACCATAGTTTAATGATAAAGACAGCATAGATTGGTTTCACTTTCTATATTCCAGCAAATTCCAGCTGTGGTCAATTGCAAGCATCAAGGTTGGCAGGAATACAGATTTCTTGGTCTCATCTATTTATGACGGAAATGTTAGAAATGGAAAGATTCACTCTGGAGATTGCTTTGCAACAGGACAAATTCAACTAAAGAAGATTTAATTTCTCCATTAGGCCAAACCAGTTATTTTTCTTGTTTTTCAGATTTGTTTATGAGTGGCACTACAGTACAAGACTAAAAAGTTTGATCAGATTGTATTTTAGATTGATATGCTAAAAATAGAAGTTAAACAGTGTTAAAATAAATAAATGTATTTTTTCTTTGCTTCCGCAAACTTTAGGGCAGATTTGCCTGGTAAGAGGAACAAGTATTGTTAAGTGAGTGAGTGAGCATGGTTTTATGCTGCTTTTAGCAATATTCCAGCTAATATCACGGCGGGGAACACCAGAAATGGGCTTCACACATTGTACCCATGTCGGGAATCGAACACGGGTCTTCGGCATGACAAGCAAACGCTTTAGCCACTAGGCTACCCGACCGCCCCAGTATTGTTAAGACCTAAATGGTACATTATCTTTGTGTATTTCCATAATCGATTCTACATATCCATGACTTAACGCAGTAACACTGCAATGCCCAAACTCACATCAGGATAGGTAATGTATAGCCCAGGAATTTATGAATCCCCAAACAGTGTTCCCTCGCTTCAACGCTACCTTTGGAGTCCAAATAATGGATGAGTGTTATAGATGATCAGCGGTTTAACGAAGGTCGAATCGTAGGTGGTAGATGACCAACAAAACAGTATACATGCTCTGCCTACCTAACACGACGTTGCGCGTTTCAGAGTTTAAAAAAAGATTACATTAGAAGTTGCTTATGATTGATAGTGTAAAAAAATATTTATCACATTTTCAAAAAACAACATATCACTGCAGCGAATTCAGGTGAATAACAGGTATAACAAACTTGGTCAATAAAAGTATGAAATTTGATATAAAACATCACCAGACATGATGTAGCTATAAATGTATGATAACGGAGGACGTAGAATGTTCCTTCATATAAGCAAGGTTCTGGAAGCTTGCAGGATTATATCAATAGACAACTTCAGAGCTACTTTGATGAAATACCCAATGAAATAAAGGGCCCCTGATGGGTCATAGTTCAAACTGCAGCTGACATATCTGGGATAGCATCCCCTATTTGTTATGACTCTTGGTGTGGGATTGAAGGAAGTCTGGTTGATGGGTCGAGCTCTGGAGATGTCCTAGAAGGGGGCACTATGGAGTGCAAGCCATTGATGTTTATCTGTGGTGTGATAGAAGTTTGGGTGATTTATTAGAGGTCAAGCACTCCCTGGTCTTTCAATGAGCCTCTCGATGATGTTCAGACTCTGATGTTGGACTGGGGACTTTAGACGGTGGATCACCATGATTAAAGAAAATGTTGAAATCAATTTGGATTTTGAATGATATTCAGTTATTTTATGAATGATTTTTTATGTAAGCGTGTTTTGTTTTAGGTTGTTTTGGCAGTATTCCAGGAAACCGTGATAGTATGCTAGCAGGTTTATAACAGCAAACAACTGGCTGAGTGTGAATTCATTTGGGCATGATGTCACACTGATAGTCGAGATGGATACTGCTGAGTGTGGCATTAAACAACAAACACACAAATAAACAAACAAACAAAATATAAAAAAATCCCCCAAACCCCAAAATACTGACAGACAGCCATGTCCGAAGACCTATACTTACCCAGTTGACCCATTTGTCAACTCTGTAAATCATTTGGGGAATGGGAGGCCCAGTGGTTTAAGGCTTTCCTCCCACCTTAAGCTGACAAGGTGTGTTTTGACTGAAATGTGGCATTACTCAAAACACACTTTCAAAACCACACTGCGGGGATTCGGGATAGTATAGCTCCCAGTATTATTGTCTTTAAAGTTGACTAAAGTAGATCTTGTGTTCAGGCTTGTTGGACGATTGTGTGTCATGTTCCCTGCTTGTGTGGGATGTTGCTCATGATATCAACCACCTGTTCAATTGACTCAGTTACATGCTGCTGTGATATAGCTCTGATATTTCTGACTCATAAGACAAGAAAACCACCAATCTGATCCATGTTGAATAGATGAGATGCTTCAAACAAATTCTGGCTGAATATCTGCAGAATTGAAAAGGTATTCTACAGCCTAAAGATGGCATCAAACCTACATACAAGTGACAAAGTCTTGGCTGAAATATCTACAGAATTGTGAAAGTATTCTACAGCCTAAAGATGGCATCAAACCTACATACAAGTAACAAAGTCTTGGCTGAAATATCTACAGAATTGTGAAAGTATTCTACCGCCTAAAGATGGCATCAACCCTATATACAAGCTTATTTTCAAAGCTACCTCTAGGTAGTGTTCATTGGGTAGAGAGTAACACAGTCCTTGTTCAGAGAAGATACAAATTAGCATTGCTTGCCATGCTGTTGTCTTCAAAGACGAGCAGGAGATGACAAATTAAACTCTAGATATACTTCCTAATTGTCAGTCCCTGAGCGCAACCTTTATTGCTGACTTGATCACGACCAATTTCCAGCCAATTAATGCAATACAAACTAACTATCGTAAAATTGGAGCAGAATTTCCTTTGAAACAGGTTTCACCTTGATTGTTTGTTATTTAAGCTGTTTGTTTTTCCCATTGGTTATTATGGATTGTGTTTTAATCAAGCTACGACAAATTGGTGATGAGGAGTTTGACAAGTGAAACTTTGTAGACGTGAAAAGAAAGAACATAATTTCCTCAAAGTCTATTGAAGAGATGTTAAAACAATTGAGGTGTTGAAAGTTTTGTTGGTTTCCATCTTACTTGTATTCATGAGCTACGTAATGGCCGAAGTATGTACTGGGTGGCGTGGGATTATTTGTGTGGGATTTCATCTAATAAAGATTCTGTTTTCCTCTTTCAGTTCTGACTTTTACACTGTAACTGGATCATCATTTTGTCTGTCAACCTTTAACTGTAAATGCCAAACACTGATGGCATTCATTGGTGAAAGCCGAGAAATATGTGGTGTCATCATCTCATTGTTGTAGCACAACAAACAGTAATCAAATACACAACATTGTTGGAACATGAGGCTGTAGGATGGGAGTTGTAGAATTGGTTTGTATGATGGCGGTTATGGGATATGGCTTGTGGGTTGTAGGGTGTGGATTGTAGGATGTGGGTTGTAAGATGTGGCTTGTGGGATGTTGGTTGTGGGATGTGGGTTGTAGGATGTGGGTTGTAGGATGTGGGTTGTAGGATGTGAGTTGTCAGATGTGGGTTGTAGGATGTGGGTTGTTGGTTGTAAGATGTGGGTTGTCAGATGTGGGTTGTAGGATGTGGGTTGTTGGTTGTCAGATGTGGGTTGTAGAATGTGGGTTGTAGGATATGGGTTGTCGGTTGTAAGATGTGGGCTGAAGTATAATGATTGTAGATTGTAATTTGTAGGATGTGGATTATAGATTGTAGGTTGATAGTTGTGGTTGTAGGATGTATACAAATTTAAAACCCTAAAAAGTTGATATAAAAGCTCTTCTTCTTTATTGATTCACACTTAATTAATCTAGTTGTTGATGGAATGTACTCTCTACCCTTATCAAATCTACAATGGCATTTTTTCCCCAGGGCCCGTTTAAATCTGGCCAGGTCTTATTTCCATATAGCGATGTAAGTGCTATGTTCAAGTCAATGTATTGGAGCAACCATCTTTGCGTCAAGTTAGCTCTGGCAAAAGGGGCCAAGAGGCCATTTCCACATAACGATCTTAGTGCTAAAATGATCATAACTCCATTCCAATAGACGAAGCACTAGGATCGCTTTGTGGAATCGGCCACTTGTCAAGGTCTTCATGGTAGTCCCAATCAGCATCTCTAGTTCTGCCTCCGATGTATGTAGGGCTATGTCCTGTTCTTTCTCTGCAGCTCAGGCCTCAACATCTTCCAGGAACATGAAGCATCTCCAGAGCTCACTTCATCGTTTTTGTTACTATCAGAAAATGAACGGTCATGTTGGTCTTTTCAGGACTTCATGGCAACATATCCAGGAGAAGTGTTGGTGGATGAGAATAAGATCAGCGAGACCCTGACACAAGTCCGGCAGGAGCTCGAGGCCATGCTGAAGGACAAGGAAAAGGGTGTGGAGGTAGGTTCATCATCAGATCCTGTCTGTACCTGTAAGACAGGAGCTGGAGATTAGCTGAAGGCCGAGAAGGGTGGGTATCAGTTGTTACAGGAATGTTTGTGTGTAGAAGAAGGGACTATTTTGCAGAATTTCTGCAGGTATGTTAGCATGCAATCAAAAGTCATTGTCTTGCTTTAACAATGTTATTTACACCCTGTGCTTAGAGACCATGTTTCTAAATGGCAAGGGTTGGTTCATCTATGTGCATGTTATTGACATGAATATGTCTACACTAACTGTTTAGAGGAAATCGTGATATCATCTCTTCTGTGGTACTCCAAACCAAAAATGCCTTTGAAATCAAAAAGACTTGTTGGAAAAGCAGCATTGACAAGGACATGTAGGAGAAGGGAGAAACATGGACTGGACAAGGGAGAGACATGTAGGACAAGGGAGAGACATGTAGGAGAAGGGAGAGACATGTAGGACAAGGGAGAGACATGTAGGAGAAGGGAGAGACATGGACTGGACAAGGGAGAGACATGGACAGGACAAGGGAGAGCCATGTAGGACAAGGGAGAGACATGGACAGGACAAGGGAGAGACATGGACAGGACAAGGGAGAGACATGTAGGACAAGGGAGAGACATGGACAGGACAAGGGAGAGACATGGACAGGACAAGGGAGAGACATGTAGGACAAGGGAGAGACATGGACAGGACAAGGGAGAGACATGGACAGGACAAGGGAGAGACATGTAGGACAAGGGAGAGACATGGACAGGACAAGGGAGAGACATGTAGGAGAAGGGAGAGACAGGGACTGGACAAGGGAGAGCCATGTAGGACAAGGGAGAGACATGGACAGGACAAGGGAGAGACATGGACAGGACAAGGGAGAGACATGTAGGACAAGGGAGAGACATGGACAGGACAAGGGAGAGACATGGACAGGACAAGGGAGAGACATGTAGGACAAGGGAGAGACATGGACTGGACAAGGGAGAGACATGGACAGGACAAGGGAGAGCCATGTAGGACAAGGGAGAGACATGGACTGGACAAGGGAGAGCCATGTAGGACAAGGGAGAGACATGTAGGGCAAGGGAGAGACATGTAGGACAAGGGAGAGACATGTAGGGCGAGGGAGAGACAGGGACTGGACAAGGGAGAGCCATGTAGGACAAGGGAGAGACATGTAGGGCGAGGGACAGACAGGGACTGGACAAGGGAGAGCCATGTAGGACAAGGGAGAGACATGTAGGATAAGGGAGAGACATGGAGAGGACAAGGGAGAGACATGAACAGGACAAGGGAGAGACATGGGCAGGACAAGGGAGAGACATGGACAGGGCAAGGGAGAGACATGGACAGGACAAGGGAGAGACAAGGACAGGGCAAGGGAGAGACATGGACAGGACAAGGGAGAGACAAGGACAGGGCAAGGGAGAGACATGGACAGGGCAAGGGAGAGAACATGGACAGGGCAAGGGAGAGACATGGACAGGACAAGGGAGACACATGGACAGGGCAAGGGAGAGACATGGACAGGGCAAGGGAGAGACATGGACAGGACAAGGGAGAGACATGGACAGGGCAAGGGAGAGACATGGACAGGGCAAGGAAGAGACATTGACAGGACAAGGGAGAGACATGGACAGGACAAGGGAGAGACTTTGAATGGACATGTAGGACAAGGGAGAGATGTTGTTAGGTGGTACTTGTTGTTTCCCTGTCTGGCACTCGGTATTATGAGGCTACCACAGGAACTGGTCAGCTCAGAGTCAGTATTCTGTGTCTGAGTGGGGTATTCTTGTTAAACTGGTTTCTCAGTGGGCTAGTACTATAAAACAAACATTATTTTGGACTATAAGCCCTGTACATCACCATAGAAGATAAGTGCAATAATCTTGAACGTGACATTAAGCCCCGTTTTAACTCACCCCACTTCATTTGGTTTGAAATGTCTCCTTACAATGCTACATGGTGGGTGTACTGCGAAGTATCCTATTGCTGCAGATAGAGTATCATTAATATATATACAGCGCTGCCTGCAGCAGAGAGCAGGTGGCCTGGCAGAAAGTCAAACACTTGAGCATGACTCCTCAATCCATGCGAATGTGTTCAAGGACATAAGTGGGGCATAAATGTCAGCCTTATCTGAAACTGCCTAGCGCTGTTGTACAGCTAGTCCCATTTATTCTGAACTTCACGGGTTGATCACAACGATATGGTTTTCAAAAGCATGTATTCATATGTACATATACATTAAACATATCTTTTGCCAAGAGTGACAGGGTTTATGTGGTCTTTGTTGAAAGAACATTAATAAAACCTATTTTTGTTATTTAAAATGTCTTGCCGGAGGTAGTTTGACTGATAGTAGTATATGAGGATGAACTTTTCCTTGATCCATTCCCCATGTGCAGACAAACATTCCTTACAAGATCCCCACCTACAAAGTATCTATTCTGGCATCTGAACATAATCTTCTCTTAAGACTTATAGAAAAACAGTTTTGAAGGCTAGAGAGATTGTGTAGGTGGAGGTGCTATTTTCTTACAACCATTATCTAGTAAACATGTTTACAGGAAATATGTATATGTTTAATACCCTGGACAAAAGACATTCAATTTTAACATTAATATATCATCTTTTCATGTCATTGATCCTTAAGACTAGGTTTCTATTTCTGATAGCCATTTATTGAAAAACTATTTTTTTTAAGATGGTTCATTTTTTGTACTTAAAACAAATATGATCAATGATGTTCATTCTCTGCTATCAAGGGACCGTGGTCTAGTGGTAGAACGTCCGCCCGGAGAGCGGAAGATCTTGGGTCATACCAAAAGACCTTAAAGATGGTACTTGTTGTTACCCTGTCTGGCGCTCGGCAATTAAGGGGCTAAAACAAGGACTGGTTGGCTCAGAGTCAGTATACTGTGTCTGAGTGGGATATTCATGTTAAACTGCAGAATGGTATCTTAGTGTAAAATTGGCATTAGACTGGACGAATACAAGCAGACACACACACACACACTCACACACACACACACACACACACACACACACACACACACACACACACACACACACACACACACACACACACACACACACACACACAGAGGAATGAGTCTTGATTAAATAGACATGATCAAAATTTAACAACAGGTTTTTCAATTTTGAATTACGTATACTGGTCAGCTTGGAGTCAGTATACTGTGTCTGAGTCGTGTATTCATGTTAAACCGCAGCATGGTATCTCAATGGGCTAGCACTATAAATCGTCATTAGTCCGGACTAGTCCAAGCAGCCACACACACACTCTTGCATGCACATCGCTATATAAGTGTAATAATCTTGAACGTGACATTGAACCCCATTTCACCTCATCTCACCTCTGCTATCGAGTGTATTATATCTCTATTGTATTATGATAAATAATCTGCATCCATTTTCTACCGTAGCTTAATTACTCTTGGAAATCACCTTCACCTTCTCCCTTATCGCTTACTTTGGGGGCACGGGTGGTCCAGCCGCCTAAGGCATCACAATTTGTTGTGCAGAGTTGAGTCCCTTGGACACGCCAAAAACCAATGACTGTAGGTTCGATTCCAGGTTCGCCCTGATTATGTTTCTAGGTTTGTCAGGACCATACCCGTGCTTGTGGGTTTCACCGAAGTGGTAAACGTCTGACACTTACTTCACTTCGGGCTTTCCTCCCACATTAAGCTGACACCGTGATATAACTGGAATACTGTTCAAAGCTGCGTTAATTCAAACTCGCTCACTCACTATCTCTGGTTAATGAGTGTCATGTGATTTGACAGCTATTTTTAGCCTTGACATTCAAGCTGGGCTCCAAACAAAGCTGTAGTGCTGACAGTGACCATGATGTTTGTCAGGACAGAATGAAAATAATAACAGTCCTGGTAATTGTGGAAGAATGATTTTCAGAGAGCAATATTTTCAGTTTACAAGTACAAATTCTTCCTAAAAATATAACCCCATTTTTTCAAATGTTCACCAAATTAGATTTCCTTTCCAGCTATTATTAACATATCGTGCCATGATGTATAAAATACAGTACTCTCCAACAACTGATTAGACATCCTCGTGTGTGTCAAGACCTCCAACTGGGGCTGTGAATATGTAGTATTATCTGGTCAGAGTCTGCGTAAATGTTTACGAGGAGCGTAAGGATTCCTGCTGGTTGTCGTGACAAGATATGCTATTTTCGGGACAACTTATCATTTTTTGTCAAACGTGGGAGGTAATTGAGAGGTTTTGATGTTTGTGTTCAGGGTTACCCCAATTTTCCCTGATCTTTGTGAGGAGAAACGTGTCACAGCCATTCTTATACTTACTTGATGGTATTTATATATAGAACACATTTGTAAGTGCCTGTTCAAGATTAGAGGTTTGCATTTCTATATTCCAAGCCTCTATTGATTAGTGTGTCAATCTATCTGAAACTATTTCTTTTCTGGAGCATAATTCCAAATTCTTCAATCATCTTTGCACACATATCAGCCAGTGATAAAGTGTTGTCTTTGTAACCTGAGGATTTTATATTAAATGTTTTCCAGGAATTTTGATTGAATGGTGAACTTTCTGATTGGTTTGTTTGTACATATATATATACTTGCTTTTTCTTAAATTCTGTTAAATTCCATGTTCCATGTAAATTCATTATGCTTCCCTATGTGCATATTGATGTTTGTCTTGTAAACAGTTTTCAGACCAGTAGGTTTCTTCATCAGGTGGCTCAATGGTCTAAGGCATCCCAATTTCTTGGGACAGTCACATCCCTTTGATGTATCAGGATCTGCTAGGCATGGATCTAAACTTTTACCTTTGATTTCTGTCTGCGTGAGTGCTCATGGGTTTCACCAAAGTGGTAAACGTCTGAGGCCTGCATCACTTTGGGCTTTCCTCCCACATTAAGCTGAAACGCAGCGATATAACTGGAATACTGTTAAACCCAACTCACTCACTCACTCACTCACTGTCTGCGCAATCACCATGCTAATGGGACACACAGCAGTTATCAACAGCAGCAGCCTATTTTGGGCCTTCCTCACCTATTAGGCTGCCAAGATGTTTCATAACTGAATCAATGTTCAAAGTGGAGTGTAGCACACTTCTTGGATGCTATGGACCTTCCTTCATTGAATCCAGAAACTGAGAAGCAAAAGAAACTATACAGTAGAACACAGATTTAACAGACATGGATAGAGCGAACAAACGGATACAACGAACTGTTACAAAATCCCTGATTTATCTCCTATATATTATCATATAAAATTTACCTACATAACGAACTCTCTACAGCTAACCAACATATATAGCGAACTGATATCTGATCACCGACAAGCCCAAATACCACTAATTAGTGACGTGTATAGCGAACTGAGGAATCTCACTTAGTGTCAAGTGTCACCGACATTTAGCTGTATGCAATCAGCGGCAAATCAACACAATCGCAGCGAATCAACATCTTGGAACACAATATTTGAATATATTATTCTGATAAAATAATAATTTCAGATATAATTTTTTCCAACCATAGCATCAAAATGTTTTGCAGTTGTATCATTGGGTACTTTTTAACTGAATCTCCGGTAGATGTGAGAAGAAACGTGTATAAACGTGTATTTGTACAGTGTTTTGTTTAAGCCAAGATGGCGGACATTTTCGAGCGAAAACATACATAACGAACAACGTATATGACAAACTGATTTCTCCGGACTCGTGTAGTTGATTGAATCATATCTTTCAATTTCAATTGAAAACATTTAATGTTTAAAATATCATATCCCAAAAATGAACTAAGTCAGCACTCAAAGAATACTTCCACATAGTTTCATATTTGCAAAAAAATAATTTGATTTAAAACTTTTAAAACTTTTAATATTTTTTTTTTGCATAATACAGAACTGCTGATGGGACATTTTATCTTGAAAATCAATAAATTTGCTTTTTTTGTACAACATTAAAAACAGGACAGGGGTCATTTGGTTATAAACACTAGTTTACTAGGACTGCCTATATAGTCGAGTGGTAGAGCGTCTTCCTGGAGAGAGGAAGGTCAGGGGTTCGATACTCCGCCATGCCTTTCCAAAAGACATTAAAAGATGGTGCTTGTTGTTACCCTGTCTGGCGCTTGGCATTAAGGGGCTAAAACAACGACTTGTCGCCTCAGAGTCAGTATACTGTGTCTGAGTAGGGTATTCATGTTAACCTGCGGCATGGTATCTCAGTATAAAATTGGCATTATACTTGACAAGCAGACAGATGAACAAAACATTAAACCCCATTTCACCTCACCACACCAACATTGAACCAATTCATTTTTACACACAATCACCAAGCCACAGATTACCTTTTACAAACTGTTGCAGGAATGAGTCATGATTAAATAGACATAATCAAAATTTAACAACAGGTTTTTCAATTTTCAATTGCATAAAAAACAAACTTGGTAAGGCTCCCTTCACACAGAAGCTAGTTATCATTCTTACCACACTGTTTACACTACCTAGACAATGGTTAGTCACATGATATATTGTTCAATTGTCTTTCTGACTATGCCTACATTCTTCCGACTTTTATATATTTGACTAAAGATAAAGCTTGTTTGGGACTCATTTTCACTTTTCAAATAGATATCAAATAATACATCTGAGAACTGTGAAGATCCGGGGTAGAATAGGTCTTCAGCAACCCATGCTTGCCGTAAAAGGTGACTATGCTTGCCATTAGAGGCGACTAACGGGATCGGGTGGTCAGGCTCACTGACTTGGTTGATGCATGTCATTGTATCCCAATTGCGTGGATCGATGCTCATGATATCAATCACTGGAATGTCTGGTACAGACTCGATTATTTACAGACCACCGTCATATAACTGGATTATTGCTGAGTGGAGTGCTAAACAACAAACAAATAAACAAACAAATAATACATATGATTTGAAATCTGGCACCATCTCAACCAGGGACTGTTAATGTCAAATTTTCTTTAGTCATGATATAGCTGAAATATTGCCGATGTGACGTTAAACTTTAACTCACTCACTCACTCAACCAGGGACTGGAACGTGTAACTCGTGTACTCCGTACGGTGGGTCCTGAGTAGGACCGGGTACCCACAGGACTATCCGGACCCGTGGTTAGTCACGTGATATATTTTTTATTGACAATAACAATAAAACTCCATGGTTACACTACAAGTCACTTATGTTCACGTTCCCTTCAGACTATCCATGCATTCCTTTTGACATTTATGTTTGAGTAAAGATAAAGCTTAAGTCAACTTCAGTGTATTCATGATCAGATTGTTTTGTACATATCTAAATAGTTTTTGCCAGGGCTCCAATAAAAAATAGGACATTTTCTTGCCCACTCTTGAGACCTACAGAGGGTACACAACTATGGTCGGCTAATTGTGGGAGGTAAGTTTGGACTTGTCCCAGGCCATATCTCACACATCAAGGTGATCTAAAGCATTTATTGCAACTACACAAATATTTAAGTGAGCTACAGAGCCATTTGAGCCTGTTTCTATTTCTGTCTGAGGCAGGACCACAGAGAATTACAAAACAAGAGAATTAGTAAATCACTTTTTCAGAAGGACAAATAAAAAGTCCAAATGTCATTGCATTCTTCAAATAAATGGTTATCAATTACAATGCTTTGTTATAAATGCGTGTAGCTTTATTTGCATGACCTAGCCCTTAGCACATGTGGTACATAGCTTCTCGGTGTCAGTTGATTCATGACAGATCGGATGACAACCATATTGTGTTTAATAACCATCACACTGTCTGGATGCTGGGCTACCCTCGTCCTGATTCAGCAATGTGATATGTTACCATGCAACAATGGCATAATGCTTCCTGTTTTAGACTCTGACATTCTCAGATTGCCTGATTTCCATGCAGTTGGACTTCCTGTTGGGTTCAAATAAAGATCCTGTTGCCATACCTGACGGAACAAAGATGGTCATGATGGCACTTTCATTTGGCTGACTGCTTGGTTTTGAAACGATGCTGCCGTCATCAAATTTAGTATCTTTTGATAATAGGGAAAAGGATTCTAAGGAAGCATAGTTTGTGGTAATAATGTTTTTCAAGAAAGCATTCTCCAGTTGACCAGAAACGTTTATAAGAAATTTGATTTGATTTGATTTGATTGCTGAACTTGGGCTCAGATCGCAGAGTAACATCCCTTGGGCACATCAGGAACCTATGATCATGGGTTTGAATCCTGGTTTGCGCCGATTATGTTTCTAGGTTTGTCAGCACCATACCAATGCTCGTGGGTTTCACCAAAGTGGTAATGTCTGAGACCTGCATCATTTCAAGCTTTCCTCCCACATTAGGCTGACACACCATACTATAAATGGAATACTGTTCAAAGTAGCGTTAAACCCAATTCACTCACTTATTGTTGAAGTACGGACAATGGTGCCATATTGTATAATGCTTTCTGACTGGCATTATTTTGTCAATAACAGTTGTGGAATGTAATTAGAAACAATGGTTACATAAACCTTATATACAATCTAAAAGCCCATTTGAACAGTGAAACCCAACTTGTGTTTTTCAAGGAATTGTCTGGTTAACAAATTTCTGGATATGTGAATGACTTAGTAAACCTACCAGAGTTATCTCCCCTACCCAACTACAACATTTCCTATAATATTTCATTGTGGTTTGCTTTCCTGGGTGCCTTTGTACAAAACAACCTTAGCGCTAAGACTGTCGCAAGTCTGTGTAAAGGTATGGGAGTTCGATCACCTTAGCGCTAAGATCACTTTGTACAACGGCACTCTGGACAGTTGGTTGTGTTTCTCAGTTGAAGAACACATGTGCCTGTCAAAGGCAAACAGCCAATCATAGAAGAGGTTGGAGGTCATCCAGCCTTCGTGTTGCTTCGATGGTCACAGGGCATACACTTCTTTTTATTTGCAGGTCACTTGGTGACCTTAGTTTAAAATGCCTAATAGATGTTTATTGCCTAATTAAAATCAGATTAATAGACAATCTAGCATTCCAAACGCCATCTTAATCCACCATGATCAGTGCTACTTGTCCTTTTGAGGTTGGCTGTCATGTGATGATGTCCAAACAATATTGTCTTTCATTGGTGCTGTCCGGTAAAGGGAGCACAAAGATGTGAAATTGCATCACTAGTGAGTGAAATACAGTTAGCAGAAAAACAACAATTTAGACGGTATCTCAAATTCCATAACATTTGTACTGACCAAGTTTCTTAAACACCCATTTGTTTAGAAGAATTTGCTGAAAAGGTACAGAGTAATTTTTTCTGTGCATAATATTCTAAATTTCCTTTTTTCCAAAATACTGAATTTGCTAGAGGGGGTTGCGCATTATACTTAGGTGTGCACTATACTCTAGAAAATACGGTACACGGATTTCCAGATAATCGAAACATCTTATTTAGTAAGTATTTCATAAAAGTCTTTGAAAGGCATTAAGAAATGATACACATAAGGAAGAAAATTTATGTATGTCAACTTCTTTATTATGACTAACACAATGTTTCGGAGTATATACTTACTCCTTCATCGGGTGAATAAATGCTATGAGGCAGCAAACATATATATGTACCTGTAAGGACAACAAAAGTAATAAGATAAAAAGGTTGAAACCTAACAAGGGAAGCTTACAGATAATTGGCGCTGAGAGGTGATTAGCTATAGGCAATGGTCCAGTTGGCATTATGTCCAGATAAGTTGGCTCTGGATAGCATGTTTCCACTGTATGATAAATCTATGTGTACATATTATTATTCTGTCTAAATATTTTTTTCAGTATGTGAGACATTGATCTGGCACTGTCTAGTTTATCAATCAAAGGACAATATTTGGACATGGGAAATGTTATACTATGTGCCCGGCATAGATCTGTTTTCAAAGCATCTGCAGGACAATTTGGAGGTAAAGTGAACCAGGATAATATTTGCTAACTCGCAATATTCATGAATCCTGATCGAGCAGCTGTTGATCCACCATTGTGCTTGATGAAACCAAAGACAGTGACAGCATTTGGGGACACAGATCCTTTGAGCAGTGTTTCTTGACTGTCTGGGGTTAATGTGTCTACAAATATTCCCCTCCCATGAGTGCATCATCTTAACATACATCGGTTTGCTCAATAGACTGTGGATTGAAAAATAATAGGAGCTGATCGACACAGAAGTCGTTTTTCATAAGGCTCCGAGACCGCTGTCACAGACAGGGGCTGATCTGAGAGAGCCAAGATGGGGAATGTTTATTGACCAAATAAAGAATTCCAACAGGGATCCTTAGACTTTTTAAAGAATAATTTTGGTCAATATTCAGGAAGAGGAATCGGTAGATGGGCTTGACTAACCGGATTGAGTGGTTGTTAATTTGGGAGAGACAACCTTAAAAAGAGATATTTTGTTCTCATGGGCAGGTTATTATTTGAATCAGGAATTGTTTTGGCTGAAATGGGATAGTGTAGACATTCTTCTAACTGTTTGGATGAGTTGAGGTTAGGATGAGTCATTCAAGCCGTTTTCAAGGACTTTTTCACTTGTTTAGAATGTTATGTACCTTTTGGTGAATCTATGTAGCGGCCATAAACTTTCTGAGTCATGTGATGAGATTCGAACCATGGACCTTCTGATCCGATGTCGGACGCCTTGTCCACATGATCAAAGAGGTTAATTCAGTCTGCAAGCTGCAAGCTGACATCTGTGGGATGACTCCACGCTCTGCTACACTGAGAAGGTAGGATGTCATCTGTGGGATGACTCCACGCTCTGCTACACTGACAAGGTAAGGATGTCATCTGTGGGATGACTCCAAGCCCTGCTACAATGACAAGGTAAGGATGTCATCTGTGGGATGACTCCCCGCCCTGCTACATCTATACTGCTTTTCATCAATGATGGTTAGAAAATGTCACATGAAATGCTGGCTTGACCTGCATAGTTCATCCTTTGCAGGTCACCTGTTGTCAACACAGGAATGATGGGGACTAATGTGCACAGATATTGTTTCAAGACGGAAAAAGGCCAATTGGGTAGACAAATGGGTAAAGTGTTAACTCAATCTTCATATGGAAGGCCGAGATCAATTGTTCCCAACTTTTAGTACAAGTTGTGTCCCCTATATCGTGATCAATATTGCTAAAAGAGGAACAGAACTCTACTGCCTCACTCCCTCATCTATTGTTAGTGTCCCCTTCTGTGATCAATATTGCTATGACTGAAGTAGAAGCCTGTACGATGTAAAACCACTAGCTCGGAATTCCCTTGCTTAAGTTTTTTTAAAATTTTCAACCCAAACCTTGGAAGAGTGTTTGACCTATGACATCCTAACTGAGGAGGAGTGCTTATCCTACTGGTAACACTATAGTAACACTAACCAAAGGCTTGTGTTCAAATTACATAAACTATTATCTGACAACTTATTTTTAGTGCATAATTTCAGCCAGTCTGTGATATTATGTTGCAGCTGAAATACTTTTGTGGGATGGGACCCCGGACGAGGTACCCCATCATATAACAGAACTTAATTGATTGGTCATCTGCGAACCTTTGTGGCAATCCCTTTCACACAAAAAATTTATGTATTTTCTTCCACTAAAACATGTTTGGAAGAAAACAGTTTCTGTTTTTCAGAATTACCAGAAAGTCCAATGGGAAATCCAATGTTTTGTCCACACTAGATGCCTTGTTTTAGAATGATGTGCTCGTAGCCGGTCTAATTAAATTACCACATTGGCAGGCCTGCAGTCCCAGGGGATTTTCAAGTCAATTATTGAGGAAAGGGATGGTCTGGCGTTTCGGAGGGAGTGAATGTAGGGCTGTGTTCGCTTTTACTGTTCTTTCTATTGCATTGTCGGGCGAGGGCGGGGGAGTTGGCACTTCGTCTTTAAAGTTCAACTGTCTTATATTTGGACTGAAACATTTTTATCTTAATTTTTGTTAGAATGATGTATTTATAAATGATTTAGAATGTAGATTTTCTTCTGAAAGCATCTTGATGGAATATTTTCCCCAATATAAATACAAGTCATCCAGATACTGAAATATAGCTTAATGTTGGTGGTGGCACGGGTGGCCCGGTCGTCTAAGGCACCGCGATTCACTGTGCAGAGTTGCGTCCAATGGGCACGCCAGAAACCTATGATTGTGGGTTCGAATCCCGGTTTGCCCTGATTATGTTTCTAGGTTTGTCAGCACCATACCCGTGATCATGGGTTTCGCCGAAGTGGTAAACGTCTGAGACCTGCATCACTTCAGGCTTTCCTCCCACATTAAGCTGACATGCCACGATATAACTGGAATAATGTTAAAAAGCGGCCTTAAACCAAACTCACTCACTCTTTAATGTTGGTAACTTTAACATTACATAACTCAGTCATTTAGTCAGTAGTTGAATCAGACAGGAAAGGGTCATTCCAGGTATTAACTAAAAATAGATTTAATTGGATGGATCAGGAAAAGAGTCTGTATCTTCATGTGATAAAGGTGTTGCAGCTCACAGAAGCTGGGAAACCAGTCTGTGAAAATACACAGAAATGTCATACTGTCATCTGTGTTAAAGTAGAGAATCAAATATTGCGATGTGTGCTGGAAATGATTGACATGGGAGACACAAGATATTGTAGCTTTGTCACTCTTTAAACACATCAGTTAAAGAGGGTGCGTGTATTGGGTGTGAGGTGAGGTGAAATGGGGTTTACCATCGCATCCAAAATTATTGCACTAATATAGCGAATGCACGTCTGTGCTGCTTGTACCAGTCAAGACTGATGCTGATTTATAGTGCTAACTTACTGAAATACCATGCCGCAGTTTAACATGAATACCCCACTCAGACACAGTATACTGACTCCGAGCCGACCAGTCTTTGTTTTAGCCCTTAATGCCAAGCACCAGTCAGGGTAACAACAAGTACCATCTTTAAATGTCTTTTGGTATGACGCGGCCGGGGGTTGAACCCTGAACCTTCCACCTTCCAGGCAGACACTCTACCACTAGACCATGGAGGCCGTCGTATTGGGTGTCAAAGTAAACATACTGAAAATGTTGTAAAAATATCTGTTAAATTTTAAAAAGCATTAAACTCGAAAGGTGTATTGAAAAAATAGAAGATGAACGATTTTCCAATAAAATAATGTTTGTTGTTTTTGGGGTGTTTGGGGGGGTGGGGTGGGGGAGAAAAAGGATAAAATATCAGTGGAATAAGCAGTTGATACAAGGAATGGGATGTGTTTTTCTAGCAACCAGATGAACAGAATAAATATACAGAGAGTCCATGCAGTGACAGAACTCTGATATCGCTGATGTTCAAGCGCACCATGAATCTATCTTGGTCTAAGACCCAGTTCTTTCACATGTAGAATGATAAGTACTATTGATGCTTACATGGATTAGCGAGAAGCCATTTCTTTTTATTTGGCGTGTTAGATGGTGTAACTGGGGGATATGTGAAAAATTAATGTCGCTCCCAAGCAATGCTTAACAAACATTGGTTTGGGTCTGTCTGCTAATGAAGGGCTAAAGTCGTCGGTTTACTGGATCAGGTAAATTCAATAAATGTTTGATACTTGCTGTCTTTGATACTGATCGGAGATTACTTCTTAATGGCCTCTTGCCGGGAATTACTGATCTATTCAGATCATGAACTTTTCATTCATCCTGATTAAAAATTATTTTTTAATAAGTAAGAAGAATCTGCATACATTTGCAAGTGTTTTATTTTGTCTTTTATTTATTTTTATATTTATCTTTATATTTATTTGCTTACTCTAAATATTGCAAGTGAATTTATTTTATTTAATATTGATTAAAATACTATTATGCTTGTTCTTAGTTTGGTTGGTTTCTTGTTTAACGCTGCACTCCAGCAATATTCCAGCTTTGACGGCAGGCTGTAAATAATAGTGTCTGGACCAGACAATCACTGATTGACATCATGAACATCGATCCAGGCAAATGGGATTGATGACATGCATCAACCAAGTCAGCGAGCCTGACCACCCGATCCTGTTAGTCGCGACATAGGTTGCTGAAGACCTATTCTACCCCGGATCTTCACAGGTCTTGTTCTTAGGGACATACCATTTGTTACTCATCCTGGGATTTTATTAAAAAAAAGGTCCCAGAAGGTGTCCAGAAAAAAAACAATTATGATTCCGACTGTGGAATTTGTCTTTCACAAATTAATTTTTGTATTTAGGCTCATAGTTTTTATTAAAAAAAAATCTGGTTTTGCAGCTGCAGCCGAAAACTCATATCTAGCCACAATACAAACTCTGAGTGTACCATCTCTGTGTTGTTAATGCTTTTGTTGTCTTTTATATCTTCATTTTCAAGAGAGCTGATGATGTTTATCCTCAAATTAACCTTGACGACTTCTTATTCATTTTGCTACTTCAAGCATCATGTCATTTCAACCCAAACAATAAGTTATATTGCCCTTGCGTAATGTTGCTATTCATCAATGAAATTTTACAAATGAATTTTCCCATTTTCATAAATCAAGATTAGAGTTGTTTTGGCAACTGCTTCAGATACATCTCACATATAATTCAAATGTATTTTGCATAAGAATAATCAATTGATCTGTGGAGTTGTAAAAATGGATTTACCATCATGCATGCATTTTGATGAAACATTTAAAAAAAAATAGAACAGAATAATGCCATCAAACTTTTGAAAACCTGTGTAGGAATAAAGTAGGGATCCATGGGCAGTCATGTGATGTACTGATGTACACTAGCAGAAAGGTTTCATATAAAGTGGTGTAAATGTTATGTTAATGAAAACAACCTCATAATATTTGGTCATTCGTCTCATCAGTGTTTTGTCAGAACAAATTCATTGACAAAACCCATATTGTAACAGGAGAGAGAGCAACACACCCTTAAAGAGGGGTGATGTACCAACTCAATTAACCGCATCAATATTGGTTGTGACCATCATTTGCTTTGATACAGGCAGGGCAGTGGCAGCACATTGAAATCATGTTGGATGTTGTTCAAAATGTTAACCAAAGATTGGTCCAACTGAGATGGGAGAAATGGCTGGTTCTGGTCCCACCGTAGGCATCGTTCCATCTCATCCCAAACATATTCCATGGGGGAGAGGTCTGAAGAAACAGCCACCATGGCAATACAGCAATGTTGTGCTGCCTCAAGAGGTCTGTTACAAGCCATGCAACATGTGGGCGGGCATTATCTTGCTGCAATGTAACGTTACATTCCTGCATTTTCTAAAATGGTAACTCATGATCTTGTACCATGTTGTCCTGGTAGCATACACCATTTATATTGCCATTAACAATGATGAGTTGTGTTCTCCCATGAGTTGTGCTGGCACCCCATACCATTACACTTCCACTCCAAGCTGATGATGTTGAGTAACACAGGCATTGCTGAAACATTCTCCTGGATGCCTGAAGACCATGACCCTCAGAGCTGTCCAGATGAAACCTGGACTCATCAGTGAACACTGTGCTGTACAAGTCTCATCTTCTGACCCTCAGATGCTGTCTACACCAAGCTAGGGGTGCCAGACGGTGATGTGGAAGTAAAGTTGGATGTAGGGGCTGGATGTTGTGCTCTGTCAACCGATTGTTTGCGTATGGTTCTGTCACGAATTGGCCTCAACCCAGAAAATGTCTTAGGTGTTAAAGGTGACATTTTGATGTCAATTCTGTGGATGAACCAACTGAATATGGTTGTCCTGTTCATGTGGATGACCGGCTTGTTGCAAGTCATGAATGTTGATAACATCTTCAAAGAGATAATATTGTGTTTTATAGATGGACATTGAAATGTCTTTGTTTTGCATCATTCCTGTTTGCAGCATACCCACGGTGCATAGACGTTGATTTTAAGCAAACTGTCGCATTGCGTAAGGATTACTTATGGTAGACAAAAGTGTTTTTATGGACACCAGATCGATAGACAATCTTTGCATGCAGCTGTACATTAAAAACCATGTGTGTGAGTACCATGCCCCCCAATAACACAATAACATCCAAATTGTGCGCCCTGCATAGTGCAAATTGTTCATAAAATACAGACAACCTTCACAACATGTTTGTCAGTATTTACGTAACTGTCATCAGACTTTCAACAATATATAGGCCATACCGTGATTTCACTGGCGACCATACCTTTCAACACGATTGAGAGGTCACACGACCCCTTTCATGGACTCAACCCTGAGAAAACAGCTTTATTTGATCATGAAACATGTTATACTTACTTGCATGTGGAACTTTAGAGTAGATGTAAAATACATCACATGTTCTGAATGAAGATTGGCTATTAATGGTGGAAATGGAGACACAATGACAGAGAGTCCCTCATATTGCCTCTCATAATGCTTCCGATTTAGATTCCCATTAAGTGTTATGACATATTGGAGTGCTGCTTTCTGGTATAATATTTCTCAGTAATCGTCTGACTATTTTACAGCTAAACAAATACTGTCATTTACCACCATTGACTCAAAACACCAAAATCATTCGCAGGTTAAGAACAAATACATGTTATGTGCAATGTAAAAAATAGAGATGGTAATACCAGCATGTGTGGCATTCTGATTTTACAAAACAAGTGTTTTGAATTCTTGTATTTCCTGAGTGAGAGCAAGGGTAATGCATGAATTCTTACACAGGTTACCTTAAATCACACATGCAAGTGTAATAATTTCTTTAGTACCCATAGTTTCTTAATACTTTTGAGCTCCCCTTGAGACAAATACCCTGATCATGACCTCCATCATAGAAAACCACCATCTTTAGCTTCTTCGCCATTTCTAGTGTGACATCATTCTGACATTACATCACACTAAGAATGACAACAACAATGCCGTAAACAATACACTGGTGTTCATGAAGTGATATTTGCAGTAGTGCACATGTCATTTTTATGAACTCAGTTATTTCTAACCCCATGACTAAGCAATAGCAACTTAGTCTTTCCAGAATCTGAAGAGCGGGTTTCTATGACAGGGTTTTGGGAGTAAATACGTCCCTCCTGAACTTTTGTTCTGGGGGAATTGATATACCAGGAGTATTGGTCCCTGTGGAACAATGTACCTGGGATAAGGACTATATTTTCCTATCACAGTCAATTTCTACATATGAATTTTTATTTCTCTGGAATATTAATACCTAGGACTAATTCATCGTTTCCAATTCTCCCTGTTTATTATTCCAGGATTGTTACCATAACCATGCTCGAGGTTTCACCAGAGTGTTAAACTTCTAGGATCTGCATGATTTGGGTCCTTCCTCGCACCCTTTACCGACATGCCTTAATATGAGGTAAACCCGTGAAGATCCGGGGTAGAATAGGTCTTCAGCAACCCATGCTTGCCGGAAAAGGCGACTATGCTTGTCAATGCTGATATGTCTCAGCTAGAGTGGTGTTGTAATGTCATTCTACTAATACCAAGGCTTCACTAAACATGATGTGGGGATGTATAGGTTTTACTAAGTGATCTGGAGATCTGTTAAGATATGTTGGATGACTGGGACTCAGTTGTTTGGAAGCTTGGGCTAGAAAGGTCATAGTTCCATTTCTATTTCTATTTCCATTCTACAGTGTTGTCATCCCTGTTTCATTGTTGGTCTGTCATCCCTGTTTTAATGTTGATTTTTTTCTTCTTGTTTCAGAAATTGGTGAAGGCTGCAGAGGCAGCTAATCGGGAATATGGTGCCTACAAGAAGCCAGAACAGCTTGACCCAGAGGTGAGTTATAGGGGAGGGAGGTGTTCTCAGTGTCGTGTTTCCTCAAGGTCATGTGGACATTGGTGCCTACATGAAGCCAGAACAGCTTGACCCAGAGGTGAGTTATAGGGGAGGGAGGTGTTCTCAGTGCCATGTTTCCTCAAGGTCATGTGGACATTGGTGCCTACATGAAGCCAGAACAGCTTGACCCAGAGGTGAGTTATAGGGGAGGGAGGTGTTCTCAGTGTCGTGTTTCCTCAAGATCATGTGGACATTGGTGCCTATTAGGATCTGCTGGACAAATCACAGGTATTCCCAATGATATTTGTTCAACAATCAGCACCATGCCAGTGCTCACCAAAGTGGTTAACATCTATGACATCTAGCATTAAGGGACCAGTCATTTATTATAGATCATGGAGGGGGTTCAGAGGGATCAGGGAAGGGTTTCGCAAAAATACAACACTCTGAATGTTGGTTGTCATGAGGGAGTTGGTCTCCTGAAAATGAATGTAATTCTTTGACAAGGGAAATTAAGTGTATGATCAGTCATGAAGCATAGCGTTATTCTGAGATGCAAGATTATGATAAATTGTGTTCTCTGATATAATTGTCAGTATTTATGCCTCAGTATCCTGGCTATATCATAGTTGCCTGTAAATAATTGAGTCTGCTGCCACACAACCACTTGATCAATCATTTTAATAGGCTCTAACAACAAGCATGGGGTTCTGGGAACCTATTCTGACTAGTTCTTCTTGTAGTGGATTATTGGCTACATTCCTGACTTATTAGTGCCATATGCTTCTCCAGGAGATAGCGTACTACAATGCCAAAAAGCTGGTGAGTGACGACAACGTGCGGGACTTGACCAACGAGACCAAGGAGGTGATCAAGCAAACCATCCACTACCTCAAAGTAGACAACACATACGAGGACTTCAACTACAACAGCGTCAACCTCACCGTCAGCACCATACATGTACCAACTAATATATATGATAAATGTGAGTACTGATTTATTGAACTGGGGTAATTGGAAGAATTATGACATGTACATGTGTAGCCATGGTGTTGTGATGTCATAGCATTCCAGAGTCACCTGTAGAAGTTATTCAGAAAATGATCAATAACATTTTGTGTTCACAATGGTCATATATGGCAGTTTACAATATTTAGGAGGTACCGGCCATTTCATATTCTTGGGGGAACCTGGGATTTTATCCAAAAAAATATATTGTCCTAGAAAATGCTTGAAAAAAATAATGCTTCAGACTGTTGAAAAAAGAAATTGTCTGTCACAAAAAATACAATGTTGCAAATGCTTTTTTCCTAAAAAAAGAAATTGTCCAAGAAAATGCTGGAAAAATGAATTATGCTTCAGGCTGTTGAAAGAAGAAATTGTCTGCTACAAAATACATTGTTGCAAGATGCTTTTTAAAATTTCATATGTTGGTCTCTTCATTGCCTTTAGTTTATCTCATAAAATAGAACTTAAAACCAATATGCCTGATATTGTTATGATTTTACACTATTTTTAAAACTTGTCTTATCCTTTTCAGCTGTAAAAATATTAAATGGTGTGAGTTGGAGTGAAAACATGACAAAACAGTTTACAGAAAACTTGAAGGAGGACCCATCCCTCACCTGGCAGTACTTCTGTAGCTCAGATGGATTCTTTAGGATATACCCAGGTAATATACAGGATATAACCAGGTAATATACAGGATATACTCAGGCAATATACTTGATATATTCAGGTAATATTTATGATATACCCTGGTAATCTGCAGGATATACCAAGGTAATATACAGGATATACTCAGGTAATATACAGGATATACTCAGGTAATATACAGGATATACCCAGGTAATATACTTAATATATTTAGGTAATATTTATGATATACCCTGGTAATCTGCAGGATATACCAGGGTAATATACAGGATATACTCAGGTAATATACCTGATATATTCAGGTAATATATATGATATACTCTGGTAATCTGCAGGATATACCAGGGTAATATACAGGATATACCCAGGTAATATACATGAGAATGTGAAGACTCCCCAACACTGCAGGCTTTTGCATTACCCAGATTGTCAGAAGGGTAGTATTCCTGGCAGCAAATCCAGGTACTCGCCCAATGTTAGTCAATAGATTGGGAGGTACCAAACCTAAGGCAACAAGTCAGACAACTTGGTTCTTGAGATGCAAGCGTAATATTTTGAAAGCGCGGTCTGCATATTTGCCCTGTTTTCCCTGAATCTTGTCAATCCCATTAGTCACAAAAGGGACAGAAAATTCAATGATATTAATGATTTTATTGGATTTATCAAAAAGGACACGATCGGGTTTGTTGGCCCGGATACGTCTGAGGCTGAGTATGGGTCTATACCAAAGAATTTTGTATGTCTCATTTTCCATGACGCCCTCTACATATTCTGGGTCGAACCATGGATGGGCCTCTGTGTCAAAACCACAAGCAGTGCGAAGACGGTAATAAAATGATTGATCCACTCCATCATATCGCTTAAGATACTGTTTTTGTGCCAAAGCTGGGCATCCACTGACAATGTGTTGGACAGTCTCATTAAATTCATTGCATATTCTACATTTCATATTTACATTTTGATGCAAAATCACACATTGTTGGTTTTTGAGTAGGAAGTGACTGGTCCTGAGCAGCAAACAGAAAGCCTTCTGTTTCACTTTTCAGTCCAGCCGACTTCATCCAAGCGAGGACTCTGCAGGGTTGCTGTTCCTTTTATTATTGTTGTTTTTGTTGTTGTTGTTGTTGGTCTTCTTCTTCTTCTTCTTATAAAATAGACAAATGTGTTTCTTTTCAGGAATAATTTGGCCAAGGGATCCTGACAAAGTCGATATGTTTGACTGCAGAGTTAGAAACTGGTAAGTTGAGATATATATTTCATCGGCATTGTTGCTCTTCTGATGGCTTGACAGTTGGTCTGCTCCAGGCCTTCTTACACTTGGCAGGTTGTAGCCCTTGCTGACATAAACTCATTCTCAATTCTCATTGGTTCAAATCCCAAATTTACTCTGTATCTTGGCTTGTGACAGTGATACACATCTGGAACCTGCATAACTTGGGACTTTTCTTCACTTGAAACTGACATGCTCTAACCGAGATACTGTTTAAAGAAGCATTAAACTCAACTCACTCACACACTCACCCACTCTTATATTGCTGAGGCAGTTGAGACAAATCCACAAGCTCCTTCCCAGCTTGTGACACCTTCGTTACATTCTCAGTAACATCACTGCCACCATTGTGGGTGCGGCCATTACAAGAATCTTTAGAATTTGCCCTCTAACCCCAAATGTAGAAACGTTTATACTTTTGTTTATATCTTTGAGAATGCATTCATATTTCATTTTGGAAAGGTTTACAACTGACCATGATTTCCAGATGAATTTACTTTGTTGTTTGTATAATCAGATTGGTTTGAGATTGCAGACTAACGGGAAATCAACCAACTTCTCCCTTACATTCTTAATATATCAATTACATGATAGTTTTAATGAAATAGAAATTCAAATTGACAAGCAAAGAACAATAATTTAACAGAGGTGAGTGTATTCGGCGTAACGACAGTCGGTACTTGTTTGTAAACATAACGCTCATTCGGTTGCGAGTTCAACTCCAAGCATGGTTTGAGACACCTATCACAGTGGGGAGTTTTGACTGGTGGCAGCGATAGTATAGAGAGCTCCGCAAATGGGCTATCGCTGTGAGGAGCTTGACAAACCCACCTAAAAGGGACTTAACTCTTTGGAGTCAAATGTGTGATGTAGTTCTGTGACATGTTGCACACTTCCAGGTACATTCAGGCAGCTACTACACCAAAGAACATCGCCATCTTGATGGATGTGAGTGGCAGCATGAAAGGCATGAGGATGGAGATAGCCAGGAAAACTGTGGACAAGATCTTAGATACTCTTAGCAATGATGACTACTTCAATATTCTACAGGTACCTTGTCTTTCTGGTAACAGCTAGATAGGATATAGATAACTGTTGTTTCTATCAATATTTGTTGGATCATGTGGGTTTTGGGTTAGAATAGGTGGCCAGGTCCCACTTGAACAAAGCGATCTTAGCGCTACGACTATCGTAAGCGTATGTTAAAGTATGGGAGTTCCGATCATCTTAGCGCTAAGATTGTTTTGTGCAAGTGGGCTCAGACCAGCGCTGGTTGTAAGAGCTGACTAAATTTGACCTGGTGGTCAGGCTCTGTGACTTGGCGTGTCATTGTACCTCACAGTGTGTCCTTAGATAGCTGAAGAGTCACCATGCCGCCCGGGTTTATCTCTTCCTGTACTTAGAGCAGTAGGAGGCATTGCCAAAAGTTTTGTTTTTATTTGTTTGTTGTTTAATGCCACACTTCAGAAATATTCCAGCGATATGATGATGGCATGTAAATAATCGAATCTAAACTAAACGATCCTGTGATTGACATCTACACAATTGGGATGACGTGCATCAACCGAGTCATCGAGTCTGTTCACCCAATCTTCTTTGTCGCCTCTTACGACAATTAGGTTTCTGAAGTTCAGTGATAATGTTTCCAAAAAAGGTCACTTGGTACATGAGAATGAAGTTTATTCAAAGATTTTTGAGCTAAAGAGATAAAGAAATATATACTTGATAAAGTCAAGATTGTTTTGATAACTGGCCTCACATTGACAGTGGTTTAAAAAAACCACACCCTCATTTGGTGATTTTGACATATTTTTTTCCAGTTTTCTGACGAGGTGTTGTACGTAGACGAGTGTTTCAATCGCACCATGATGCAGGCCAGTGTCGACAACAGGAGGCGGATGCAAGATGAGCTGGAAAATGTCAAAACAGCAAAAATGGCCAACTTTGAGAATGCACTTGTGGAAGCTTTCATGTTGTTTGAAACAGTGAGTACAGCCCAGTCAGTTTTAGCTCACCCGACTGAATGTCCAGTGTGCTTATGTTGTGGCATGTTTGTCAGTTGTCGCTCATGAACACCCATAGAGGTGAGGTGAAATGGGGTTTAACGTCGTGTCCAAGATTATTGCACTTACATAGCAACGTGCATGCACATGTGTCTGTGGCTGCTTGTACTAGTCCGGACTGATGCCGATTTATAGTGCTAGCCCACTGAGATACTATGCCGCAGTTTAACATGAATACCCCACTCAGACACAGTATACTGACTCCGAGCTGACTATTGTTTTTGCCCCTTATTGCCAAGTGCCAGGCAGGGTAACAACAAGAACCATCTTTTAACATCTTTTGATATGATGCGGCTGGGAATCTAACACAGCATTCTGCTCTCTGGGCGGAATCTCCACCACTAGACCATGGAGGCAGTCAACACCTATAGAAATGACATGACTAATGAAGCTAAAACTCAACAAACTTCCCTCTCATGATGGCATCCCAATTTATTCAAGAGGCATGGAACACTTTCTCATTATGGCTGCAATTGCAGTTGCACTATCTTTCTGCCTTTTATGCCAGTCATACTGCTGTATGAGTAGGAACCATTTAAGCCCGGACAGTAGGCCAGCACAGTAGGCCCGGACAGTAGGCCAGCACAGTAGGCCCGGACAGTAGGCCAGCACAGTTCAAGCAAATTTCAGGGATCCCTTTTGTTTCCCTGAAAAGATCCATGATGCAAACATATTTTAAAACACCCTGTGCTGTTTTGAAACATCCTCGATCACTGCCTCGTTGAACATATCTGATTGGTACAAGAATCTGTCTTAGAGTTACATGAAGACAAAACAAAATCTTCAAGACTCTGCTGTTAGTGTAATGGATCAGGCCTTAGGTGTAGAGGTTTATTGGATGAAAATATTGATGACCAGTTTATGAAATTTGATTCTATTATATTTATTAATGTGAGTGATGTAATTTTCAGGTTGAACAGGATTTAAAGAGGATTCTGTGTAATAAGGCCATTATGCTAGTCACTGACGGAGCGCCAGAAAACTATGAAGAGGTGTTTGAAGAATATAACTGGCCGAACAAAACTGTAAGTATCATACACCAATATCGCTCTGTTTTAACAGTATGATTAACAAAGAAATAATGTCAATACTAGCAAATATCAGGGTATAACTTTACACAGACATTTAGGCCTAACATTCTGAAGGTATGAAATACTGGAGGCATATCATACTTGAGGGCCTATCATACTGGAACCATAATATCATACTGAAGACATACAATACTGGAAACATATCATACTGGAAACATAATATCATACTGAAGGCATACAATACTGGAGGCATATGATACTTGAGGGCCTATCATACTGGAAACATATCATACTGGAACCATAATATCATACTGAAGGCATACAATACTGGAGGCATATCATACTTGAGGACCTATCATACTGGAAACATATCATACTGGAACCATAATATCATACTGAAGGCATACAATACTAGAGGCATATGATACTTGAGGGCCTATCATACTGGAAACATATCATACTGGAACCGTAATATCATACTTAAGGCATACAATACTGGAGGCATATCATACTTGAGGACCTATCATACTGGAGACATATCATACTGGAACCATAATATCATACTGAAGGTATACAATACTGGAGGCATATGATACTTGAGGGCCTATCATACTGGAAACATATCATACTGGAACCGTAATATCATACTGAAGGCATACAATACTGGAGGCATATCATACTTGAGGGCCTATCATACTGGAAACATATCATACTGGAAACATATCATACTGGAAACATAATATCATACTGAAGGCATACAATACTAGAGGCATATCATACTTGAGGGCCTATCATACTGGAACCATAATATCATACTGAAGGCATGCAATACTGCTGGCATGCAATACTGGAGGCATAAGGGAACTAAAATTGGTCAATTTTGCCCTAGAAAAGTACAGGGCCACATTTCTTGCATGTGTCTTTGAATTACCTAGACTATTCATATTGTGCATGCACTTGTTTGTTTTCTTATCTGCTCTGATACAACATTTCTGATAGTTTCCATTTTCAACTCCAGGAAGTATTATCATATAAACGTTTTGTTTGTTTTTAATACAAAATTCATTTACTCCACCAGAATTTATCCTTTCTAAACACAAATCTGACACTTGAACGAAATACATTTGATATTGTAGACTACTGTCATGTAAGGGAAAATGTACTTGATTAGCATTGCAAGTTTCATCACTCTTGGTATGAAATCCCAGACCATTCCAGAAACTACCATCAAACACAGTTGTGTCGAAGTTGAAGTGACCTAGGTAAATGCTTATAATTATCCGAGGTTCGTCAAAACCGAAAACGATGAATAAAGAAGGAATACGCAGGAACCACGCTTGATGTGGGTGTGAAATCAGTAACAAGTGTGAAAACTCAACACATCCTCCAAATAACCCCAGCAAATATGGAGTGTATTCCAACGACTCCTTCCTTGCACAATCCTCGGTGTGGGTATTTCCAGCTCTTTAATGAATGAAGCAGCAGATGAGGTGCCCCTGGGCACAAGGGGGTGGAGCACTTCAGCAGAAGCCTGCCATGTTTCACCACAGTTGCACCAGATGGCCAGGTGTGATCTGCCTCTGTATCCTGCGTGGATGCTTACTTCCTCCAGGCTGCATGGGGTTATTTTAGCCATCATTGTTTTCCCCATGATTCAATAATCCCCAATACGATGTGCCCAAAGCAGGGTTGTGTTTATACACTGCAGAACAAAGCATCATTAGAGAATAAAAAAGCCATTTCTTTGAAGGTGGAAGATGTCGTTATTGGTGCTGAATATGGACAAGATGGTGCTGCTAGCTATTGATTCAGGAGAAGATTCTGCTGCTAGCTATTGATTTAGAAGATTCAGTTGTTAGCTATTGATTCAGAAGATTCCGTTGTTAGCTATTGATTCAGAAGATTCAGTTGTAAGCTATTGATTCAGAAGATTCAGCTGTTAGTTATTGATTCAGAAGATTCAACTGTTAGCTATTGATTCAGAAGATTCAGCTCTTAGCTATTGATTCAGAAGATTCAGCTATTACCTATTGATTCAGAAGAAGATTCAGCTTTTACCTATCGAGTCAGGAGAAGAATAGGCTGTCAGCTATCAATTCAGAAGATTCATCTGTCAGCTATCGATTCAGGAGAAGATTCCATTTTTAGTTATAGATTCAAGATGCCACTTTCAGATATAGATTTCAGTGACGATTCATCTTTCAGCTGTGGCTTTAGTGTGGGTTGAAGTGTTGGCTCATAGACGGCAGTGATACCCCACAAACTCACTTCATGCCCTCCCAACCTCGCTACTCTACTTTGGGGGATTCCAGAACAGCTTCCTTGTATTCCATATTTGTCAAAAGAGGCAACCAGCATCCGCATCAGCTATGGGTGTTCTGGTTAATTCTGTGTGAAGGATGGCACTGATTGTTGGTCATCCACAGGTAGTCCTACCAATTGGGATTATTTACAGCTAACTGTGACACAGCATTTACTCACTCATGTTTGGACCTGGTGGTAAAAAGCACCTCTTTGATGTAAGATGTTTTGGAATTGGCATATTGGTGGACATCTTTTCTTCATAGTAACAGTCACTGTCCTCCTGGGTCTAGGTTTGATTCCTTCTGTAGCTCAATTCTTGGTGAGACGTGTGAGTGAGTGAGTGAGTTGGGTTTTTCACTGCTTTTAACAGTATTCCAGTTATATCACGGTGTGTCAGCTTAATGTGAGAGGAAAGCCGAAGTGATGCAGGTCTCACCCGTTTACCACTTCGGTGAAACCCACGAGCACGGGTATGGTCATGTCAAACCTAGAAACATAATTAGGGCGAACCAGGATTTGAACCCACAATCATAGGTTTCTGGCATGCCCAAGGGACGCAACTCTGCACAGCCAATCGGGGCACCATAGACGACTGGGCCACCCATGCCCCCTTGGTGGAATGCAGACTAAATTTGTCACCCTGAAGTATCGTTCATGCATTCAATTTCTTACTGTGTTTTCTTGAGTTTGGTGCACAATCTTTTTACGAAAAACAGATGTCTAGAAGGGTGCACCTTATACAAGCCATAATGAGTTTTGATGGGTTTTCCCCACCATAAAGACATTACCATGAGGTTGTAACACCAGAAATACCATGTCAACAAATCTTTACTGAAGTACACAGTTTAATCAAGAAATTACACTGTCTGGTTATAAAAAAGTGATCAATGTATATCTGGACTTAATCTGTTTGTAATCTTTTTTATTAATTTTGTTCAAAATTTGATTTGGTATGCTTTACATTAATTTCAGTGAAATCATGTGTGAAGGTTTTATGCCACCTTCTAGTGATGTCATGGAATGGGCTTCATACAAGGTACCTGTGGTGGGAAAGGTGTTTGGCATGACGAGCCGAAACCCTCCACCATCCCCCTTGCAGCAACAAATACATGCATGTTTCAGTTTGGCACACTTAATGAATTCCTGTATGAAAAAGGATCATTCTTGAAAAAATAATTACATTTGGAAATGATTAAACATCGATTCAGGTTTGTGTCTGTTTCGCATTCAGCTGAACCAGACCAATCCTCATCCCCTTCGTCACCCAGTGTCTGTGCAGCGATCAAGGCATTAGTGCATCTGTAGTAAGGATGAAAGAGAAGCAATTATGCCTCCAAGTCCTCCAAAGGTGTTTCAGTACATTCCCCATCCCGAGCAAGAAGCGGAAATCCGAATCATAATTGATTTTAAGTTGGCCTGAGGGGCACATTGTGTGAGTGTGGCACCCACATAATTGAAGGGGGATCACCACACAAGAGGCTGTCATCGATATCGGACAGATCTTCCGGCGATGCTTTCCAACTTTTTATGACATACTCTTTTCAGCAAGGTTTTATTAACTCTCTATGCAGCAGTGTCTTTTCCCTGCTAATGGCAAATAATGGCTTCATACTTCTCTAAGAATGTTTGTCTTGGATGTAGTGGTCAGTATGTCAGTCCACCTGACAATCCATCCATCCATCCCTCTGATCTATCTATAACATTCATCCTCTGACATTCATTCATCTGATATCCTGTCCATTTGACCTATCCATCTAACATTCCATCTATATGTCCTATCAATCCATCAGACCTATCCATCTGATTATCCATCCTATTTCCACCCATCCATCCATCTTATGTTCATCTGACCTATCCATCTGGCCATCTGTATATCTGATATCCATCTGGCCATCTGTATATCTGATATCCATCTGACCTATCATCTAACATTCATCATCTAACATTCATCATCCAACATCATCCATCTGACATCCACCTATCTGATATCCATCTATCTGACATCCGTCCATCTGACATCATCCATCTGACATTCATCCATTTGACATCATCCATCAAATATCATCCATCAGTCATCATCCATCCAATATCATCCATCAGACATCATCCATCCAACATCATCCATCCATCATCCATCTGACATCCATCCATCTGACATCCGTCCATCTGACATTCATCAATCTGACATCCATCCATCTGACATCCATCCATCTGACATCCGTCCATCTGACATTCATCTATCTGACATCTGTCCATCTGACATTCATCCATCTGACATTCATTCATCTGACATCCATCCATCTGACATTCATCCATCTGACATTATCCATCTGACATTTATCCATCTGACAACTGTCCATCTAACATTCATCCATCTGACATCCATCCATCTGACATCCGTCCATCTGACATCCGTCCATCTGACATCCGTCCATCTGATATCTGACATCATCCATCTGACATCCATCTCTCGGACATCCATCTCTCTGACATTCATCCATCTGACATCCATCCATCTGACATCCATCCATCTGACATTATCCATATGACATCTGCATATCTGACATCATCCATCTGACATCCATCCATCTGACATTCATCCATCTGACATTATCCATCTGACATCCGTCCATCTGACATTCATGGAATCTGACATCCATCCATCTGCAACGTCCATCTGACATTCATTCATCTGACATCCATCCATCTGACATTATCCATCTGACATTCATCCATCTGACGTCCATCTCTCTGACATCCATCTCTCTGACATTCATCCATCTGACATTCATCCATCTGACATCCATCCATCTGACATTCATTCATCTGACATCTGACCTATTATCCGACCATCCATATCATGTTCATCTGACCTATCCACATGACCATCTGGCCATCCATATATCTAATATCCATCTGACCATCCATCCATCACATGTTTATGTGACTTATCCATCTGACATCATTGGAAATTCATCCATCTGACCATCATTTTCAACTGACATCCATCCATCTGACCATTCATCTAACATGCATCCATCCACCCATCCATCCACCCATCAATCTGGCCATCCATCTGTAATATTTTCATTTCCAGGGTACTGCTCACATCAAGTATCTCAATAAAAAAGCAGTGCCTTGGGTGTTTTTATAATTTTTACAATATCATGTCACAGTGCTCTATAGATTTTTTATCAAGATGAATTGTGAAGCCCTTTACTACACTTGGATTGATCACAGGCCATATGCCTTGAAGGCGTTATTTTGTGTGTGCCATTCCAAAATGTCACAAATATGACATAAAATTAAAAGTTTGAGAGTCTTTTCTTCTTCCAGTCAGTGAGTTAACTAATATCAGTGGTGAAAAATATTCAAAGTAGGTCAATATCTGCAGGAAATATCCCTTCAATTGCCACTTTAAGAAGATTTTTCTTTTACTGTCATTTTTTTCCAGAACGTGAATACTTAGACTGTTGAATTAATTTGAAGAGCATCATAAAGTGAAGTGCATTTGTTCATTAAGCCCTATACTGCAATATTAAGAAGAGGGGTGCATTTTATTTTGAAAGCTTTACAAAATAAAGTTTGAATATTGAAAAATTTAATCTCTAATTACACATTACACATTGCAGATTTGAAAGTGACAATTGTATGTTGCACTTTTGACAAAGTCACGGCCATTTCTAACCAATAATACTCTCGGAATTATTAAACAAAATCTCCTATGATTGTAAAGGTTGTCAGTCTGTCAATAGGAATATGGCGTTTGTGCCAACTTTAGATCAAATGCCAGATGACTGGCCCATCTAGATTTTGGTACCCAATTTCCTTTTTGATAGTAGTTGTGTTATGCAGCTAAAGGGTTAAGAGAACACTTGGAGAGAATATGTTTTTCAATTTTTTCTTTCAACCACTGTCATAGACACTGACAAGTACGTAGAAAAATAGGTTGTCAAGAAGGTTCAATTAGCAATCTATTAACTTCCGATTCAGTTATTGTTTGTTTGTTTGTATGTTGTTTAACGCTGCACTCAGCAATATTACAGCTACATGACATGAGTCTGTAAATAATCGATTCTGGACCAGACAATCCAGTGGTTGACATCATGAGCATTGATCCATGCTATTGGGATACCATAACATTCATCAACCAAGTCAGTGAGCCTGACCACCCGATTCCGTTAGTCGCCTCTTAAGACAAGCATAGTCGCCTTTTACGTCACGCATGGGTTGCTGAAGACCTATCCTACCCAGGATCTTCACGATTCAGTTATTGACCACATCAAAACCACTATATTCAAATTCTACAATATTTAGTATGCATCACCTCATCAAGAACAATCTGTAGGCACCAAGAAACCAAAAATATGCCACAACAAATACCATTACCAAAATCCAGTTCCGTGATATGAGAACTTATTTTTGATATTTAATCTGATTATCACCAAAATTCCAGCAATGCGATCATCGAAGCATGTTTCATACAAGATGTTGTTTTATCAAACGATAGTTTCACAGATTGCTTTGAACTGCTGACTAAAATTCACCGGATGCTATCAGATTTGTGAGAGTCTGTGTGTGACTCCGAATTGACTGATGGTGAGATGTTTAGATTCCGTTTGACTTTATCACCCTCAGAATCGTCAGCAAAGTGAGCTTGCTTGTCCTCATGGATGGGTTTATGTGTTTGATGTTTGATTATTCCGTATGGTTTGATACCCAATATGCTTTGATCCTGCTCTTGAGATATTGGAAAACGGTTGGCGGTGTTGGCGTGTAATTTGATGTCACAGATAGAGGTTGGTTTGATGGGGGCTGTGAACATCAAATACATTTTGGAACATATTGGCTGTGTTAAAGATGATACTACAGGATATCATATTTGATGTGCCAGATTATCTGTGGCATATGCAGAGTGTTAAGTCGTTTAGTGACTGAGTTAGTATTGAATTGCAGACACCTGTTGCTGTGGGTCTACATGAAGTCATTATTTAAGAACGCCACAATGAATATAAAATCAATTCTTTGCTGTGTGACATCACTGTATATTCAGCATATTTCGGACCTTTGAAAACATTAGGAAATATTTAGTGTGGCAACTAAAAGAAAAAAAGCATCAGTAGCTAAATATTAAAACAATCTGCATAATGGACCCACAACATTGTTCTCAATAAATGATACAGTTAATGGATACCGTGGATCTCAGAACACATAGACTTCTTAAAACTCGTATGCCATATATCACTAGAACTCTTGTAATATAGATCTCTATAGAACTCCATATAGATCTCTAAATCTCTGATAACTGTTAGATCTCTATGAACTAAGAGCTCTGACATCACAGAACACTGATGCCATAGATCTTTGTTACCATAGAACTCTGGTGCCATAGAGCTCTGTTATCATAAAACTCTGTTACCATAGAGCTCTGATGTCAAAGAGATCTGTTGTCATAGAACTCTGTTACCATAGAGCTCTGATGCCATAGAGATCTGTTATCATAGAACTATGTTACCATAGAGCTCTGTTAGCATAGATCTCTGTTACCATAAAACTCTGTTATGATAGAATTCTTCTGAATGCTGATGTCACAGAGCTCTGTTATCATAGAACTCTTATGCCATGGAGCTCTGATACCATACAGCTCTGTTATAACAGAACACTGATACCATACAGCTCTGTTATCACCGAACACTGATGCCATAGTGCTCTGATACCATACAGCTCTGTTATCACAGAATGCTGATGCCTGATAATAGAGCTCTGATACCACACCTAGAATTCTCTGATACCACACCTAGAATTCTCTGATGCCATTACATGCAGACACAGACAATCAGATAATCCTGACAGTGCCATATTTGGCCCCAACTTACAAAAAGAACAAACTCTGATCCATTGAATAAGAACAGTGACTGAAACTGATGTACATCCTCATGTTCTTACAACAGTTTGAATTCTCTTCCACTCACACAAACAACCTAGCTTAGATGACAAGGTGAATATTAACTGCCAGGTGTTTGTAGGTGATACAGCGATGTCTTCAGTGGATAATGAGCTGTTTGTTTCCAGGTTCGAGTCTTCACGTACCTGATAGGGAAGGAAGTCTCAGACAACCGACAAGTCAAGTGGATGGCTTGTGCCAATAAAGGTGACTTTCACTTATACAGTAGGCCCAGGGAAATAAACACTATTTTAAACACTGATATATAAACCAGACAATGGATTTGTTGCAGGAGGATATTGGCGAGAAGTATGTATTTTTTGGTATTTTAGTTGTCAATTTCAATCACTCCGTGAATAATTCCAAATATTTATCTGAGTTTTAATGAAGGATATATGTTTCATGTCGTTTTGTTGGAGTGAGTGAGTATGGTCAACATCATGGCCGGGGACACAAAATGGGCTTCACACATTGTACCCATGTTAGGAATAGAACCCGGGTCTTTGGCATGATGAGCGAACGCTTTAACCGCTAGGCTACCCGACCGCCCCTCTTTTTGTTGGAATGTTACTGAAAACAAAATGATGCAATCTTTGTTTTCTTGATGGATAGAATGAGTGAGTGAGTGAGTGAGTGAGTGAGTGAGTGCCACAGACAGCAGTATTCCATCTTTATCATAGTGGCATGGGCCAGGTTAACCAGGGATTAATATCATGAGCAACGATCAGAGCATGATGACACACATTCAATTAGGCACCCATTTGGTATCACCACCTTATGTTCTCGCAACAAGCATGGGTGTACCAAATGTTGGAGGTGATGATGATAATGATGTTGAGGGTGGTGGGGGTGGTGGTGGTGATTCCTATGGTTCAGCAAAACATAAAACATAAGTGGGGACTTTTTGGTAATGAGTAAAATACTACCAGAGGATAATTATTGTCACATTTTTGTCATTCATTATTTCAGGTGACCATAAACACATTTCTACACGTGCTGACGTCCAAGAGAATGTACAGGTAACATGACTGTATAACAATGAAATTACATATCCAAAGATGACTATGACATAGACAGGCTGTACATTCAACCCCATATACTGTACATCTCTTTGTTCTCCATGCAGTGAGTGAGTGAGTAAGTGGGGTTTGAACCGTATTTCAGTTGTGTCATAGTGTATGTGTCAAGTTATATTGAGGAAAACTAGATATGATGCAGGCCACAGACCTTTAACACTTTTGTGAAACCTACAAGCTTGGGCATAATGCTGACAAATCATTGGACTGAGAACCCAGAACAAACAGATCCTGACACAACAAGGATCTTAGACTAGTCAGCCTAGTTTTACACATCCATCATCCATCTGGTCCAGACTCTATTATTTACAGACCGCCGTCATATAGCTGGAATATTGCTGAGTGTGGCAAACAAACCATCCATTCACCCATCCATCCATCCATCCATCCATCCATCCATCCATCCATCTAACCTCACACCCCATCCACATCCACATCCACACCCAAACACCCACACCCACACTCACCCACCCACCCATAACACCCACACCCATACCCATGCCCACAATCCACACCCACAACCACAACCACACCCACGCCCATGCCCACACACACACACACACACACACACACACACACACACACACACACACACACACACACACACACACACACACACACCACACACGTATCTCAAGCTTCACCTAGATCTCACTCACACTCAGTGGCCAGGATGTTACCTAATAGAAATAGCTGACATGGCAAAAACTCTACCTCCAACATGGCTAGCATCACCAGGTTCTTCCAGAATGGTGGCGTGGTGAGGAATTGTTGCTACAAATGATGCTGACTGATGGATGCCAGGGTCTTTCACAGGACAAAACTGTGTAGCATATGCTTGTTACAAACACATAACTGCTCTACTTCCGTCTTAACTTGACGCTTCAAGTATGATCGGAATCACCGGACTACAATTACTGAACCTCCAGTGCTACAAGTGTTATACTGGGACATCTGGATTTCAATCCAAATAGTGCAATTAGGCGTTCTTTCTTCCCTGTATCCCTCATCCCAATTATCCCAGACGTATCAATCAGTTTTTCAAGACATCCAGCTTCCCGATTGATAAATTGAGATGCATTATCCCCTGCTCGTTGCATGCAAGATGTCACTATATTTCCACGGATCACATTACCTCATTGTCATTTCGCTATTTCTGAATCCTTTTAGGAAAAAGGCACAACTCTAACCACATTTATATTAGTCGTTATCAAGACAAAAGTCAAATTATTGTTTTCGTGATGGGATGGAATTAGATATAAAACAACAATTTATGTCTTTTTCCTGAAAATGATCTTACCGGTAAGTGACTTCATAAATAATCCTTTGGGCTGGAAAGATTTGTAAAAGGATGTTTCTGCTGTCTTGGGCTGAGGTTGAAAATATTGTTTCTGTTTGATGAGTAGGAAGAAATCACTCGTTATTGACAGAAGAATATTTATATTGTCCATAAAATTATGTTGCAGACATCATTAGCATGAATGTATTTACTGAATTGTTCTGGGGTGGCAGTTGACTCTGTGGGCATTTAAATCATGCTTACTAACGGGTAATTTGTATTCATTTTTGCCTATTCTCTCTGTTTGAAGTGCCATTATGTATTGATGATGGATGATTTAAACTGTATTCTTTCCATCATCCAAAGAGAAGGTGTAATTTGTTATTGTGATTCTGAGAACTTTACACTGACCTTAATGAAGAAAGAGAACTATTTCTTTGATGCCATGATTTGTGCTTGTGGATTGAGTTTGTCTGAAATTTATTTCAGTTGGAAATTGTTCGAGTAAATGAGCATTAATGATCCATAAACATCAACTGGTTTCAGTTCTGTGAAGCAGGTTTTGTGTTTTAAACAATGTTTGAAAAAGGATGCCCAAATAAATCATTCATTTACCGCCCCAAATATTAAGCAATAAAGAAGTGGGCGTACTCAGTGTAGGCAGATTCAGTGGGGTGGGGTGGGGGTGTGGTCTAAAGGGCCCAGTACACCCAGCCCCCCAATATGATACGATGATATGCATCAACCAAGTCAGCGAGCCTGACCACCAGATCCTGTTAGTCGCCTCTTATGACAAGCATGGGTTGCTGGAAAGACCAAATCTAATCCGGATCTTCAAGGGTCATACTCAGTATGTAGTATGTTGTGTACTCTAGTGGTAGGGCGTCTGCCTGGAGAGCGGAAGGTCCGGGGTTCAATCCCCGGCCACGTCATACCAAAAGATGTTAAAAGATGGTACTTGTTTTTACCCTGTCTGGCACTTGGCATTAAGTGCTAAAACAAGGACTGGTCGGTTCGGAGTCAGTATACTGTGTGTGAGTGGGGTATTCATGTTAAACTGCAGCATGGTATCTCAGTGAGCTAGCACTATTAATCAGCATCAGCCCGGACTAGTACAAGCAGCCACACACACACACACACACACGTGCATGCACATCGCTATATAAGTGCAATAATCTTGGACGCGTTGTTTCCCTGAGGCATGTCATGATTGTCTGATCTTGGATTGAGTCATCAGCATATTGATACTAATAGAAGCTCTGTTCCAAGCAGCGTTCAACCCAACTCACTCACTCTCAAATGGTTTCAGTTTTCAGAGTGTAAGAAATTGTGTGCTATTAATTTGATGATCAGCCAACATTTTTTTGTTGCACATGGTTATAGTTTACATTTAACATGACATAAAGTTTTAACATGACATTAGATAGTAACATGGCTTAACATAGATGGCTTAACATTTTGTAAGGACGAAGTCAACACTTGGTGATATACAATGACGTCCTTTCAGCAATATATCAAAGTGATGAGCCGGCCGATGGTCCAGGAGAGGTATCACAACTTAATCTGGACCGCAGCGTACCTAGACTATGCTACGGAGCAATCTGACATCATCGAGCAGTTGGAGAATCCGTTCTCACCTCATACAGACATGCTGGGCACAAACAAAGGGGATTTTAATAAGGTTAGTTCTTCAAGTTGTCTCTCTGGACCCCGTTCCTTAAAGCAATCTCTGGCCATGCCATTACAGTTATGTATGAGTTGAACAAGAGCATGGGTTATCTCCCTTGTATGATTCTTGTTCAAGCTCCTCACAGTGATATCCTGTTCACAGAGCTATCTATACTATCGCTGTCACCAGGGAAAGCTCCCCACTGTGATAGGTGATCGCAACCATGCTTGGAGTTGAACTTGAAGCCAACTGACCATTATGTTTACAAACAAGTGACGACTGCTGTGGTGCTGAAAACACCTACCCCTGCTAAAAAAATTTTCTTTGTTTATCAATTTAAATTTCTGTTTCATTACAAGTATCATGTTATTGGTAAAGTAATTATGTAAGGGGGAGATATTGAAAATATTGTTATGAATTAACTTATTGGACTTTTGACTAATAACCTTTTTAAGTAACATGGCTGAATGACAAGTGAGCTTATGTCATAGCCTGTTTGTCTGTCGTAAGCATCTCAATCCTCTGGACAAATGAAGTAGAAACTTAACATACGCAGGGCTGTCATGAAAAAATTGTCAAATGTAGCAGGGTGTGGAGTCTTCCTACAGATGACATATCCTTACCTTGTCAGTGTAGCAGGGCATGGAGTCATCCCAAAGATGACATCCTTACCTCTTTGGTTAACCTCTTTGGTCATGTGGACAAGGCGTCCGATCTCGGATCAGAAGTCCATGGTTTGAATCCTCTCATGGGACTCAGAAATTTTATGGCCGCTACATTGGCGCACAAGTGCACATGTAGATTAAATTTAAGCAAAATAACTGTCAGTACCCTACTATGGTCTCTGGTCTATGATGATGCTTTTAGTTTTTGGTTACATTCTCATTGTTTTCTGTTGCTATTTCCTTGTGTATTGTTGACTTCTATATGTGTTTTGTAGCAGTCTGTTAGTTTTCATAGGTAGGCCTGATACTACTACAACCCAACTTGTTGAAGAGGTTTGAATACAATTTTCAATATGGCCGCCACACCAGACTGTATGATGCAGTGGAATAACTTGTCTTGTACTGTACATGTTGTTGCAGGGTCTGGGCCTGATGATAACAGTAGCCATGCCAGTATTTGACTCCAGAGAATCCACGGTACGTAACAATTCTCTCCGTCGCTACTGTGTGTACCATATTCAACGTAATAAGTGCACAGGGCGCTCTCAAAATTAGAAATAAAGGGCTCTTATTAGAATATTATTTTGGTGAAAAAAGTTGAAAGATAAATTTCATGGTTTATGTTGACAACCTGAAATGTTTGAATACGACAGATATTTTTTTCCAGAATTTAATTGCCCATAATTAAGGGTGCATATAACACACGAGTGTGTATTATACGCAAATAAATAAGTCTTTTGTACATTGATCAATCGGAAGGGGTGCTTATTGGGATTGTTCACTAGCCAATATATTGGCAACTATCGCTTATTAGAGCGGGGCGCTTATTACGTTGAATGGGGTAATATCAATTTCTCTTAGGGAACAACCGTTTTAATAAATAGTCTTTAAATAAAAATGTGAGGTAGTCCTTGATAGAATATCCTGTTTGTGTCAAACATCTGTCATACTGAGGTTAGCGACCTCTTGTTAACCTGCCTGGGTCAAACATTCCTTCGGTGGTTTGATTCCCTGGCTGCATCATACCCAAATATGTTAAAAGATGGTGCTTGTTGTTTCCCTGCCTGGCACTCGGCATTGAGGGGATAAAACAAGGACTAGACAGCTCTGAGTTAGTTTACCGAGTGGGGTATCCACGTTAAACTGCAGCATGATATGTCTGTGGGCTAGCAATATAAAACTGGCATTCATTCAGACTAGTACAAGCAGCCACACACATGCATGCATGTGTAATAAACTTGAAAGCAATGTTAAACCCCAGTTCACCTCACCATCCTTAAACTCATGTGTCAAGATGTTAAACCCCTGTTCATCTCACCATCCTTAAACTCATGTGTCAAGATGGTAAAACCCAGTTTACCTCACCATCCTTAAACTCAAGTGTCAAGATGTTAAACCCCAGTTCACTTCACCTTCCTTTAACTCATGTGTCAAGATGTTAAACTCCAGTTCATCTCACCATCCTTTAACTCATGTGTCAAGATGTTAAACCTCGATTCACCTCACCATCCTTAAACTCATGTGTCAAGATGTTAAACTCCAGTTCATCTCACTGTCCTTTAACTCATGTGTCAAGATGTTAAACCTCAGTTCACCTCACCATCCTTAAACTCATGTGTCAAGATGTTAAACTCCATTTCACCTCACCATCCTTAAACTCATGTGTCAAGATGTTAAACTCCAGTTCATCTCACCGTCCTTTAACTCATATGTCAAGACCTTTAATCCCATTTAACCTCACCATCCTTAAACTCATCCGTCAAGACAGTGTGACATGCATGTAACATTCTGACAGGAGCTTTCAGTGATTCTGTTTTCAGGAGATATGCTTCTGTTTCAGGGGGAGGATGAGGAGAGACCGGATGGGAACCTCCTTGGTGTCGCTGGCACCGATGTCCGCACATTCGAGCTAAAAAAATATATTCCATTACACAAAGTGAGGGTTCTTCACCAATAAGTTGCAAATGTGGTTTCAGAATAAAAAGAATGATTTTGAAAGTTTTTTGTAAGTTCTACACCAAATATAAGAAATATGTTTAGTGCTTTATTAAATTGTTCAAATTTGGTGGTAGAAGTTTGGTTTTATAAGTCAGACTGAATTATTTGCGAAGACTGCATTTTAAGTAACACACCTTAAAATTTTTGTCATAGCCATAACATATTTTGATTCAAATGTGTACACATAGAGTTTAAGAATTGGCACAATCAGATTTCAATTTATACTGGATATTTTCTGAAGATGTATTTGTGTTTACAATGCAGTTGCATGTTTTTGACCCTACCTTCAAAAAACACTAACGCACACTACAAAAAGAAACATCTTGAAAGGCATTTTAAACACTCAGACATATCTTATAACAGACCGCCTCCGTGGTCTAGTGGTAGAGCATCCGCCCGGAGATCAGGTTCGATCACCAGCTGCGTCATACCAAAAGACTTTAATAGATGGTACTTGTTGTTACCCTGCCTGGCATGCGGCATTAAGGGGCTAAAACAAGAACTGGTTGTCTTGGAGTCAGTAATACTGTGTCTGAGTGGGGTATTCATGTTAAACTGCGGCTTGGTATCTCAGTGGGCTAGCACTATAAATCGGCTTCAGTACGGACTAGTACAAGCAGCCACACACACACACACACACACACACACACACACACACACACACGCACACACATGCACACACATCACTATATAAGTGCAATAATCTTGGACGCAACGTTAAACCCATTTTCACCTCACCTCTTAAAACAGCTCGACCATGGGTCATGATGATCGTATGACTGGGCATTTCAGCAGATTTTATGGATGCTTCAGACAATTACACTTCTTTATATTCCATCCACCATTTTACGAAGCAGCAACATATGTTTTGAACACAACATGCAAGCCCCAACGCTCATGTCCGATATTATTCCTTGATAAATGCATTACTGGATTTGTTCATTACAGCTTGGAGTCAATGGATATGCCTTTGCCATCACAAACCATGGCTATATCATCTTCCATCCAGACTTCAGACCTCTGGTAAGACCACAGACCCTTATGTTGTTAAGGCAACAGGGCGTTGTGATAATACGTTTTGTATTTGCAGGTACATGTAGTATGATCACAAGTAACTGAAACAATGTCGGAATCATTTTTTGTATTGGGGGTTGAGCTCCCCTCCTCGATAATATTATGGTGCCGTGTCATTCATCATACCGCGGCATTTGTGATTACCGGGAGTTCACACGGGACCCCCATCCTAACGGCTGTCTATTAATGCAAATCAGTAGCCAGGAAGACCTGGCTTCATGAACAATTTCAAATTCCTAAGAATGTTTCGTCTACTGTAAGTAAGGATTTACAAATACGTTGATACTTACTTCTGGCATCTTTTTAATATTGTCTTACCCCCATCTATCGATGGACTAGTATATAACCCGCAGTTTCCCAAGTAAACTTTCTCTTTCGACCTGAGCTAGATTGTCTGCATATTCGTGACCAGAATGTCTTAGGAGATGGCAAGGGCCATTACGTTCTTAACTAGTGGCCTAATGATAAATACATACTGTTGTCATTAAAAGAGTGCTTTTTATATATTTATTGATAACTTTTAACATTTTTTCAACTTTTTTGAACAAATTATTGTCATTCAATTTTTTAACAAAAATCTTAAAATATCTTTTCAGATATTTTGTTGATGGTTTTTACAACTATATTTTTCTTACTTTTTGGTAAATATGTATTGAATACCTATATTTTATTACACATACAGAATTTTACTTGCTCATGGGTTTCACCAAGATGATGATTGTCTTGGATCTTCATCACTTTGGGCCCTCTTTCAATATTGAGCTGTCGTGATTTGATATAACTGAAACACTGTTCAAAGCAGTGTTAAACTAAACTCACTCCCCTGTATTTGCCAGTAGTGATGGTCCAGTTTTCTCAGAGTATATTTCCACCACCATGGTCTAGTGGACAGGGTGACCCATGAAGATCCGGGGTAGAACAGTTCTTCAGCAACCCATGCTTGTCGTAAAAGGCGATTATGGTTGTATTGAGAGGCATTTAATGGGATCGGGGGGTCAGGCTCGCTGACTTGGTTGATGCATGTCATCGTATCCCAATTGCATGGATTGATGCTCATGATGTCAATCGCTGGATCCAGACACGTTTTTTACAGACCTCGGTCATATAGCTGGAATATTGCTGAGTGTGGCATTAAACAACAAACAAACAAACAAACAAAATTGATGACTGCGAGGTCAGAAATATACTGGCATGTTATTCAAAAAGGGTGTTAAACCCTACTCACATCCAACTAACTACAAGGTGTTGCTATGTACACTGAGCCATGATGTTCCAGCCTGTTGTCATTGTTTGTCTGTTGCAGTATCGGAGGGAGATTGGTTCCAGTGAGATGTTCCTCAAACCCAATTACAACAGTGTTGACATGACTGAGGTGGAACTGGCAGACAATGCCTCCAGTATTCAAGAGGTGAGTTGACTTGACAGAGGTGGAACTGGCAGACAATGCCTCCAGTATTCAAGAGGTGAGTTGACATGACTGAGGTGGAACTGGCAGACAATGCCTCCAGTATTCAAGAGGTGAGTTGACGTGACTGAGGTGGAACTGGCAGACAATGCCTCCAGTATTCAAGAGGTGAGTCGACTTGACTGAGGTCGAACTGGCAGACAATGCCTCCAGTATTCAAGAGGTGAGTTGACGTGACTGAGGTGGAACTGGCAGACAATGCCTCCAGTATTCAAGAGGTGAGTTGACTTGACTGATGTGGAACTGGCAGACAATGCCTCCATTGTACAGTATCAGTCAATGTCACAAGTAATTGGGTATACTAACCATCATGGAGTATTTGCATTCATCTAGCTTATATGTTGATGATTACAAATGCACACCTCCTTTTTTTTCAAGAGTTTAATGTTTATGTGATATCATTTGAAGTATATGTGATATCATTTGATGCTTATGTGATATCACTTGAAGTATATGTGATATCATATGATATTTATGTGATATCATTTGAAGTATATGTGATATCATTTGAAGTTTATGTGATATCATTTGATATTTATGTGATATCATTTGAAGTTGATGTAATATCAGTTGACATTTATGTGATATCATTTGAAGTTTATGTGATATGTGACGTTTATGTGATATCATTTCAGCTCCGCCAGGGAATGTTGGATCACAACTATGCCAGTATGGAGATACTGGTGACAGAGCATGATGACATGGTAAGATGATGTGTACAAAGTGTGTGCAGTATCGTATATACATTGTACACCTGGGAACATGTTGTGTTTCACCTGTCTCTATTTAACATGGATCTCGGTATGCCATGAATATCTACATATGACATTGGGATGCAGATGAAGATCAGGGGGAACACCATATGTGCACCTAATGTCTTGGGGAGGGTGCATCCTGCCTTTTTCAAAATCATGGATCCAGCCCTGTCAATAATATAAGGGTAACGCTATTTTTCAGGGCATTATCATTTGCAGAAGCCTGAGGACTTCCATTAACTGCCCGACGAAGGAGCGCAGTTGAAAAGACTGAGGGTTTCTGCAAATGATAATGCCATGAAAAATAACGTTACCGTTATTATAGCTAAAATGGATGGAATTTGTTATCAAATAAAAAGAAACAACAATGTCGGTTTTCAGACATTTACTGCTATCAACACGAATGTCACTGACCCACTTTTACAAATATGGAAACGTCATAGGACAAACCAGATGACGTCACTATTGAACGTGACGTCACCTATCCCTATCCTATGACGTCACCTAACAACGGGTGTGATAATGGCCCGTCATCAAGAAATATGAGGGCATTATCAAGTTACAGTGGCCTGCTCATTTTTTATAACGTGGGCGGTTTAATGATAATTCTATCCATTTTAGCTATAATGACCCATAGACATCAAATAGCGTCTCTCCCTTTTGTTGCTGGCCATTGAATGAGTGAGTTGGGGTTAACACCACTTTTACCGGTTTTACATTACATCACGGTGTGTCAGCTTCATGCGGGAGGGAAGTCCGAAGTGATGTAAGTCACAGACATTTAGCAATTTGGTGAAACCCATGAGCTCACATGTATTGGGCTGACAAACCTAGAAACATAATCGGGCCTACCTGGGATTCGAACCCACAATCAAGGGACACAACTCTGTACAACGCCTTCAACAACTGTGTCCTTTCTGGCCATAGACCAAGGGTCCAGAAAACCCTTTTTTACTGTTATGCTGGAATAAGCTGGGCCCTTTAAATCATTTCTATACCATATATTGAAAAAGCACAAACTAAATTTGTTACCACTGTAGAAGGATTTTCTTTTTTCTATTTCAGAAACGTTACAGAAAGAGGACAAATCTATATTACTTTGATAAAGTGTCAGAAATTTTCAGGTAAGGGATGAAAATATATTGCTTATATTTTGCTTTTTTATATTTGTATAATAAAGTAGTACCAGTTAAGGAGATCAGGAAAAAACTAAAAATGTTACAGTTGTTGTTGTTGTTTGTTTGGTGTTTAATGCTGAGCTCAGCAATATTCCAGCTATATGACGACGATTTGTAAATAAACGAGTCTCGAACAGACAGTCCAGTGATAGACATCATGAGCACCAATCTACACAATTGTGATACGATGCATCAACCAAGTCAGCAAGCCTGACCACCCGATCCCGTTAGTCGCCTCTTACGACAAGCATAGTCACTGTTACAGACATAGGAAAACAAGATCCACGCTATAAGGATGTGTGATGACTGCATCCTATCGCCTTGTTCTGATTGCAATGTAAGGAATGCGATCACACAAAAGCTCTATTGGCCTGCTGAAATCCTGTATTGGCATGCTCAAATCCTGTATTGGCCCCCTCAAATCCTGTATTGGCCTGCTCAAATCCTGTATTGGCGCTCTCAAATCCTGTATTGGCCTGCTAAAATCCTGTATTGGCCTGTTCAAATCATGTATTGGCCCTCTCAGATCCTGTATTGGCCCTCTCAGATCCTGTATTGGCCTGTTCAAATCATGTATTGGCCTTCTCAGATCCTGTATTGGCCCTCTCAAATGCTGTATTGGCCTGCTCAAATCCTGTATTGGCCCTCTCAGATCCTGTATTGGCCCTCTCAAATGCTGTATTGGCCCTCTCAAATGCTGTATTGGCCTGCTCAAATCCTGTATTGGCCCTCTCAGATCCTGTATTGGCCCTCTCAGATCCTGTATTTGCCGTCTCAGATCCTGTATTGGCCTTCTCAGATCCTGTATTTGCCTTCTCAGATCTTGTATTGGCCCTCTCAAATCCTGTAGTGGTCGGTTCAGATCCTGTAGTGGCCCTCTCAAATCCTCTTTTGGCCCTCTCAGATCCAGTATTGGTCCTCTCAAATCCTCTTTTGCCCAGCAAAGCCGTATTGGCCTGCTCAAAGCCTTATTGTCCTGCTCAAATCAAGTATTGGCCTGCTCAAATCCTGTATTGGCCTGCTCAAATCAAGTATTAGCCTGCTTAATATGTAGTGGCCCTATGGTGCTTTTTGTATGATGTGTGCTGATATGAGAGTGTTACGGACAGTTGTTTTATAATTAATATGTTGTCCAAGGCTGTCAGTTCATAGTGTCAAGACATGACACTCCTTTGCTGTTTAATGCATAAGTACAATGTGTGACTTTTTGCTGTTGCAGCCTTGCTTTAGTAATACCCAAAGGATATGGAGAAATAAGACTTCGGCCCCAGTACAATCTTCTCCATACTCGTGAGTGATTTATGGTCTGAACATATAAGTTTCTTCAGCTTCATAACTTAACAATGTCTTTTCACTGTTTTCATGCTCTGCAATGAACTTTACATCTTGAAGGCCTTTCCTGAAAAGGTCTTCCAACATTTTGGGTACTTTTATGATCTATTTTGGATGCATTCTGATAACAAACAGTAATTTTTGTGAGCTAAACCCTAAGTTGACATTATTATTGTCTGTATAATGCTGTTAAATGCAACAAAACAAATAAATATATTATTAGGATGTTAAAGTGACTGATGATGAAGTTTGTACTGTCAGAGGCTGAAGCTGAGTACCTGAATAACGAGACTCTGCTGCTAGCCCCCTGGTGAGTCATTAGTATTTTTTGTGGGGACCAGTTATAAACATGTACAAGGAGTTGATTATTCTTTTTTAAAGTTCGGAATCTACACTCTTTGAAAGGGAAAGTAACATTTAGAGGATGAGGGATGAGGAACAGGAGAGTGTATACCCCCATCCCTTCCTCCACCCCTCCCTCCCTTCCTCCACCCCTCCCTCCCTCCTCCTCCTCCTCCTGCTGCTGCTGCTGCTGCGGAGGTTTGAGGACGTCTGCCATGTTTTGAGGGAACAGGAGCAACATTAGTCTTTGAAAGAGTCATGGAGTCAAACCACTCACAATGTATCCGGCTTTCATGTCTATGGAGGCTGTTCATTACAACACTTGTGATTGGATGACAAAGACATCAAACCACTGGGTGGAGGGTGGGAGGGATTGTTCGAATATGTCGCAGCCATGATGTTTGGATGTAAAATAATTTGCTTTAGAACAATGATTTGGCCATTTAGTGATGTTTCATAAATTAGTAGATGAAAGATTTACCAAGTGGTTTGAGAAGATGGTGGCTGTTAATGACAATCCTGTATATGCTTGTGCTGCTCATGGAATTGATGTTGAAAATATTGAAATATTGTGTCCAGGATTTTCTGCAAGAATGCAACCTCGGGTCAGATGCAGACGTTGAGGAAGTACCAGCTCCAAGATATTGTCAATGGAACAGCAACGCATCAACTAAAATGTAAGTGCACAATCACACAAGAATGCATCAATTTCACTATATGAGCACAACCACACGAGAATGCATCATTTTCACTATACCAGCACAACCACACAAGAATGCATCAATTTCACTACAGGTGCACAACCACACAAGAATGCATCAATTTCACTATACAAGCACAACCACACAAGAATGCATCATTTTCACTATACCAGCACAACCACACAAGAATGCATCATTTTCACTACAGGTGCACAACCACACAAGAATGCATCATTTTCACTATAGGTGCACAACCACACAAGAATGCATCATTTTCACTATACCAGCACAACCACACAAGAATGCATCATTTTCACTACAGGTGCACAACCACACAAGAATGCATCATTTTCACTATAGGTGCACAACCACACAAGAATGCATCATTTTCACTATAGGTGCACTACCACAAAGGAACGCATCAACTAAATTGTAAGTGCACAACCACACAAGAATGCATCAATTTCACTATATGAGCACAACCACACAAGAATGCATCATTTTCACTATAGGTGCACAACCACAAAGGAATGCATCAACTAAAATGTAAGTGCACAACCACACAAGAATGCATCATCTTCACTATAGGTGCACAACCACAAAGGAACGCAACAACTAAAATGTATTAAAAGTGCACAAGCCACATGGGAACTAGCCATTTGTCAGGCCACACAGTGAGTGAGTGAGTTACAATTTTAAGTCACATCAGCAATATTTCAGCCATATCGTGACTAGGCCACATAGTGTAACCAGATCCCCGCTATCTGGCTCGTATGACAGGCTTAGGGTGCTGGGAATTCATTCTGCCCAGAATCCCCCTGGGTAGTGCCATGTGTTTGTGTCAAGATTGTAAACATTTCATGCACCGCCACTGGCCAAGATCAAAACAGTCCAAAGTAAAGGTACGAGTATAATATGTGTCGGATGCAATAAGTGTAACATTGCTGCTTACTAAAATCCTATTCAGGATAACAGAATACAGTTGTCCAAAGTGTGCTGCAAGTTGCTGTGCAGGATTGGCCCCCTAAGGCATGCCATTATCCTATGGTCCTGGGTTTGAATCCCAGATTGACCCTGATCATGATCAATTGTGTCAGCACCAAACCTAGGTTCAGCCAAGTGGTACACATGCAAGACCAGCATCATTTTGGCTTTCCTCCTACATTAAGGTGACATGCTGAGACATGACTGAAATACTGTTCAAAGCCAATTCACTCACTCACTAAAACACTGTTTTCTTACCTGACTCACTGACTCCCACTTGTCTGCAGGTGACCCTGATCTAGTGAGACTGTTGGTGTATGACGCAATCCAGACTTACAACTATACAAAGATCTGGGAGGGGCAGAAGGACTACCTCGGGCGGGGCAGACTCAGACCTGGATCTAACATCAAGTAAGTAACTAGATCTTATGTCAAGTGAGTAGAACAGATCTGGATCTTATGTCAAGTGAGTAGAACAGATCTGGATCTTATGTCAAGTGAGTAGAACAGATCTGGATCTTATGTCAAGTACGTAGAACAGAACTGGATCTTATATCAAGTAAGTAGAACAGATCTGGATCTTATGTCAAGTTCGTAGAACAGAACTGGATCTTATGTCAAGTAAGTAGAACAGATCTGGATCTTATGTCAAGTACGTAGAACAGAACTGGATCTTATGTCAAGTAAGTAGAACAGATCTGGATCTTATGTCAAGTGAGTAGAACAGAAATGGATCTTATGTCAAGTATGTAGAACAGAAATGGATCTTATGTCAAGTAAGTAGAAGAGATCTGGATCTTATGTCAAGTAAGTAGAACAGATATGAATTAATCATCAAGTGAGTAGAACAGAACTGGATCTTATGTCAAGTGAGTAGAACAGATCTGGATCTTATGTCAAGTGAGTACAACAGATCTGGATCTTATGTCAAGTAAGTAGAACAGACCTGGATCTAGTTGTTCATAACTATCAGCGCAAATTACTGTAAAGTGTGGGCTTCCGTTGTCTATTGCTAATCACCCATCAGCACCAATCATCTGTTGGCTCCCATTGTTAGTTTCCACCTTTCGTTATCTTATTTAATTTTGTTGTTCTAACATGCACATATATATGCTCTCTGCCTCATGGCATTCATTCACCTGATGAAGGGGTAAGCATATACTCCGAAACGTTGTGTTCGTCATAATAAAGATCTTGATGCCCATAAATTCTCTTTCTTATGTGTATCACTTCTAAATGCCTTTCAAAGACTATGAAAACTTTGAAAAACTTTTTAACTCATTATTTCAATTCGGTTTTCCAGAAAAGATTACCGCTCATGCTATGGTATAGCAGACCAGAAAGATATGAAAAAATGCTACACAAAAGTGCATGCAAAGTAAGTATATGAATCCTACATAGAATGTCATTAAATATCATGACACAGACACAGTCTACATGAGCAGATAGTGACTAGACGCAGGGAAATGCCAAAATAGAATTTGAATTTGAACAGCCAGCTGCCAAGAGGAGATAACTCTCGTACACAGTGTTCATTACTGATATAGAGAATGCAAGTGATTACCTTAAAACATGAATCATATGTGTTTCAAGGTGTTAAATCAAAGGAAAGGATTCGGATGATTCTTATATGGAAAGCAGATACAATTTCTGCCAATGTAAAAACATGTATGCATAAATGCAAAATGTCCTCATGGCTTTGACAGTAGTAACTGGCTGGTGAGGGTACTTGCACAGCTGAATAGAGTAACCTGCCCCTGATTGTTAAGTCACCATGACCTTCATACCTTTTATATTTCAACTGTTTTTTCAGATATGGAATTGACTTTATCTTCATTGGTACTAGTGTCGGGTTGACTCGCTTCTTGCAGGTGGAAGAAGCAGAAAACTTAACAGAATTGTAAGTGGAACAATGCTGAGATGACATTAAGTAGAATTGTTGAGAATGTCCTTAAACAGAACAATACTGAGATGTCATTTAGCTGAACAATACAGAGATGTCATTTACTAGAACAATGCTGAGAATTCATTCAGCAGAACAATACGGAGATGTCATTTAGCAGAACAATATGGAGCTGTCATTTAGCAGAACGATACTGAGAATTCATTAAGCAGAACAATACGGAGATGTCATTAAGTAGAACAAAGCTGAGATATATGTTGTATATATTTCCAGTGATTTTGCTTCATCAAGTACCAAGACTATAGGGGAACCCTACTACAAGCGAGCTGTCAGTGGCTGGCAAGATGGCTACAACTATACCTTTGCTCTCAGGAAATCAGGTAATCAGAGGCGTCCTCCCATACTTTAGTGAGTGAATATAGTTCACTGCCGACAGAAGCCTGTAAAGGACTGACTGGGACAGACAAACAGGTGGCTGATAGCATGAGTCACAAATCAAGCATATGAGGTGACATTATCAAGTGAGTGAGTATTGTTTAATGTCGCTTTTAGCAATATTCCAGCAATATCACACCAGAGGACTCCAGAAATGGACTTCACACATTGTACCCATGTTGGGTATCGCACCCGGGTCTTCGGCTTGACGAGCGAATGCTTTAACCACTAGGCTACCCGACCGCCTGACATAATCAAGATGACACATTGTAACCGTCCAATCCTAGTTTAGTAGTGTCAGATCAGCTGAAGTACAATGCAATGACCAACAAGATGATAAAGCGTAACTGTCAAATACTAGTTTAGTTGTGTCAGATCAGCTGAAGTACAATGCAATGATCAACAAGATGACAAAGCGTAACTGTCAAATACTAGTTTAGTTGTGTCAGATCAGCTGAAGTACAATGCAATGATCAACAAGATGACAAAGCGTAACTGTCAAATACTAGTTTAGTTGTGTCAGATCAGCTGAAGTACAATGCAATGATCAACAAGATGACAAAGCGTAACTGTCAAATACTAGTTTAGGCCCTAAGTAAGTCAGATTTACCAAGTGACACACTTGTCACAAAAACCTTTTCAAATATTTTTGTTTGTTGTTTAGGGATGTTCCCAATGCAGTCCACCACTGTTATCATGTCATCACCAGAGGTGTTGAAGCGCGGTGGAAAGGAAGCTGTTGCTGCCGTTGTGGGATTCCAGATGAAGCACTATAAGTTCTCAGAGATGTTTCACAACATAACAACAGAGTGTCCATCTGGCAGCTGTGACTTCACATGTAACGACACAGAGGTAGGTAGCTGATTACGTCTGATTTCATTGTCAGTAGCTGATTACAAATGTGATTTCAAAACTAAATTCTGACTGAAACAGATCATCTCCTGGACATGTCATTTTTTAAAATCAAGATTCTTTCCAAACAAGGGAAAATGTTTGGCTTTTTATCATCTGCGATTTGAGCAGTCTGCCAAAATCCTGGCTAAATGTAAACAACCTTGACTCCTCACCATCTGTTATGGCACTATGCAATAAAGACTCTTTCTTTGCAAGACGAAGAAGTTGTCTAAATAAGAAGACACAAGGCTACTTTGGCTGAAGCAGCAGATTCTTGCCATATTGTTTCTCCAAGGCTTTGATCCTGCTACACACGGAGTATTGACTTGAAGGTCATCTCTTTGGTTCAATGGTGGCTTAGCAAATTCTTGTCATATTGTTTCTCCAAGGCTTTGATCCGTTACACCAAGAGTCCTTTGGCTTTTAGGTCATCTCTCTGGTTCAATGGTGGCTAGGCAGATTCTTGTCATATTGTTTCTCCAAGGCTTTGATCCTTTGATTTTGATAATAGAAATAAGGGCAATAAAGTATGAAACACATTTTGGGGGTGTCGATTGCGCTGGTAGACATCATCTTTCTCTACTTCAGTGGTAGCAGGGCAGATTCTTGTCATATTGTTTCGCTCTGGCTTTGATCCTTCTAGACCAGGAGTCATTTGCCCTGATGGTCATCTCTCTGGTTTGATTGTTTCCTTTCTGTTTGAAATGATAAAGAATGATATAGAGTAAGTAGTAGTCAGTGGATTAACGTGAAGATTCAATATGAATCATTGTTTGAGGTTTGGCATACAAAAAAATGATTTTTCGAGGATACAGATCCCATCTGCCATCTGCAACCTTCATAGAATTTGAATCTGTTCTGTACTGACATGTCATAATGTTTGTTGCCAGTATTTGAACTGCTACCTCCTAGACCACAGTGGCTTTGTAATGGCATCCAATAACAAGGATGGAAATGATGTAAGTATGATAAGTTAAATAGTCATTGTTTGTTTGTTGTTAAACGCTACACTCTGCAATATTCCAGCTAAATGATGATGTTCAGTAAATGATCAAGTCTGGTCCAAACAATCTAGTGATTGACATCACAAGTATCGATCTAAACAATTGGGATACAATGACATGCATCAACTAAGTCAGTGAGCTGACCACCCATCCCATTAGTCACCTCTTACGACAAGCATGGCTTGGTGAAGACCAGTTCTAACTCGGATCTTCATGGGGAAATATCTGTAGTGATAAAAGAGTAGGAGTTAACATTGTTTCCTTAAACTTTGGGACTTTTAGACAGAAAGATTAGTATGGCCATTGATAAAACCTGATCAAGGTTGAATTTAATTAAATTAAATTAAGAGATAAACATTAATTGTTTTCAGATATACAGGTGTTAATGAACATGTGATGTCAAAGAATTTCAGTTGGAGCCAGCAGTATTAGCTAGAAGTTTAAAAATGCAACAATGTATAGACAATGAAATCACTAAATGTATGTGTAATTTCTGTAGTATTATGTTCATAAACAAACAGCTGTGAAAGGAAATCACATCACTTTTGAATGGATTGGTGTCATTGATGTTGAATGTGTCTTTATTTTACAGACAGGGAAATTTTTCGGGATGGTGGACAACTCTTTATTAGAAGAATTAATTCGAGAAAATATTTATAACACGTAAGTTGTTCCGTTCTTTTATTTATGGAAACTTTGAATATTTTAGTGATTGTGGTAAGGGGAACATCATCTGCACAACATATCTCCATGATGTTTGTACATTGATTGTATACGGCTGCATTGCATGAACATATTGGTTATACATTCTTCATTGACTTGTTTGTCTTCAGAGCCAACATCACTGACTATCAAGGGATGTGTAAAATATATGCCAGTGACCAAGAGAGCGCTGCACCATTGCTAACAAATGTAAGTCAGTTTATGTATATGAGTGACATCGTTTGTCAGAAGCAAGCAATTTGACAACTGAGTGAGTGAGTTGGATTCAAGTTATATCTTGGCGTCTCAGCTTAATGTGTGAGGTAAGCCTGAAGTGATGTAGGTCTCGGACGTTTACCACTTCAGTGAAACCCATGAGCACGGGTATGGTGCTGACAAACCTAGAAACAAAATCAGTCGAACCGGGATTCGAACCCACAATCATAGGTTTCTGGCGTGCCCAAGGGACACAACTCTGCACAGTGAATCGCGGCACCTTAGACGACTGGACCACCGGTGCCCCCCATTGTTATAAGAAATATGGCAGTTAAATTTGTAAATTAGGTCATAACGAAGCTCATTGTGAGTGGCCAGGTTGAATTGAGACAGGTCTCAGTCATTTATCACTTTGGTGAAACCCACAAGCACGGTTATGATGCTGACAGACCTGGAAACATAATTGGAGCGAACCGGGATTCAAACCCACAGTTTTCTGGTGTGCCCAAGGGATGCAACTCTGCATGGCGAATTACTTTAACTGGGCTTCCTACTTTAAGATTATATTTGAAATGAAATGATTGGAAATATGTTTTCTAAGTATGCTCTAAATCCTTTGGTTCATGTGTCCATTGTCTGTTACCTCAAAACTGTGTATTGAATATATCTTTTTATTTTTCAGCCACTGTCAAAAATATTTAGTTGGTTAATGTGGACTATTGCGGAAAGTGTTATGTAAGTATGTGTAATATACACAGCCCCCTCTTTGATGTTTAATGTTTGGGTGCTGCCAATATTTGCTAGAGAGTTCAGTAAAAATAGCAATTTAGTGATAACCTCTGACATACAAGTTACTGATGCAGTTATTTCCTGTTGAGGAAATTCTTTCTTGTTTAAATGTCTAAAAAGAGACTGGTGAGTTTGAAAAACAAAGAATATAATTAGTCTGGCCTAATAATGGCGCCACTTTACCAAAAAGGGTCAGACTTTTCATTTGTGATGTCAAACCAGGTCCTTTGCACAAGCACATAGCTCACTACTAGACTTACCCCAAGAATAAATGTAGGATTCTTAACTAAAATGGGTAAATCTGGAAAAAAGGGTTATGTTTTTCAAAACTGGGATTTTCAGAAGATTTTTCTTACCTTCAGAGGTATTTTAAAATTATATTTGAATATTGCATTCAATGCAGTTATATGAAAGTCTCTCCCTCTTAGATGGCCCTGCTATCAGTGAAATACAAGTCACCTAAAAAAGCCTTGATATTAGTTATGACTATAAGAACATGAATTGCAAATTAGGAATTATTACAGTAGAACACAGATATAACGAACACGGATATAACAAACACGGATATAACAAACACATATATAACGAACACAGATGTAACGAACATGCATATAACGAACATGGATAGAGCGAACAAAAGGATACAACGGACTGTTAAAAAATCCCCGATTTATCTCCTATATATATTATCACATAACATTTACGTATATAAAGAACTCTCTACAGTGAACTAATGTATATAGCAAACTGATATCTGATCACCAACAAGCCCAAATACCACTAATTAGTGACATGTATGGCGAACTGAGAAATCAAGTGTCAAGTGTCACTGACAATTGGCTGTACGCAATCAGTGGCGAATCAACACAATCACTGGTTACGATTCATCCTTGTTAAACTTGCATTATGTTAATCTTACCTGTCCATGTAATTGGACTAATCTCGTCTTTAAAACAAACATTGCTAAGTCAACTCATCAATTACATTGTTCCATACGTAATCCTGCAATAGCAATCACCTTTTTACCACAGTGCTATGCTTATGGTTTTTATAATTTTAAATGTATATAGTGAAAGCTGTAACTAGAATAACATGATATTGGAACATATTATTATGATAAAGTAATAATTTCAATACAATTTCTTCCGAGTATTGCAGTAAACATTTTTGAAAAATGTTTTGAAGTTGTATCATTGGGTACTTTTTAATTGAATCCTGGTACATGCAGAAGGACACGTGTATAAACGTGTTTGTGTCTTGTGTTTTGTTTAGCTAAGATGGTGGACATTTCGAGCGAAAACAAAAATCAACATATATAACAAACTGATTTCTACTGTCCCTTGTAGTTCGTTATATCCAGCCATGTTATACTCAGATTCCAATTTGGGTATTTTTAGTAACATTTGTTGCAGACTTGGTCCAGGTTTGGGCCTCAGAGCAGGTGTACATCAGTCCCTGAAACCACCAATATCCGTCATACTTTTTGTACCACTACTCATATATAAGCTTATACTAGCATAGATACGTGAAGATCGGGGGTAGAATAGGTCTTCAGCAAACCATGCTCGCCGTAAAAGGTGACTATGCTTGTCGTAAGAGGCGACTAACAAGATCGAGTGGTCAGGCTTGCTGACTTGGTTGATGCATGCCTCATATCCCAAATGTGTGGATCGATGCTCATGATGTCAATCACTGGATTGTCTGTTCCAGACTCGATTATTTACAGACCGCCATCATATAGCTGTAATATTGCTGAGTGCGGCGTTAAACAACAAATAAACAAACAAATATACTTAATCATTGGTTAATGTCCAGTTTGTACTTAGGCCTTAACACTGTGTGGTCATCATAAAGTCTTGACCAATGATCTCTTTGCCATATTCGTGTGGGGATTCCATGTTTAAACGTACCTTGCAACTTATGCTTGTTGTGTACTGAGCTAAAAAAGTTAGGGATTATGAATATTTTGGGGGATATTTTTTATAGTGAAGACTGAGCACACAATTCATAATAAATATCCCCCAAAATATTCATGATCCCTAACTTCTTTTGTTCAGTATACAAGGCACCTTGGTAGATGGGTTGGTCTGGCTTGGTCACCTGGTTGTTATTTAGTCAATGCACTCAGACAGTGTAGATTGTTGCTCATAATATCAATCACTGGTTTGTCCTGACTCAATTATTTACAGGCCACTGTCACAGAGCTCTTTTATTGCCAAGTGCAGCGTTAAACAACAAACGAAATATCTTATTGCAATATTGTTTGAAAGGTTGTTACACTTCATGAACTTATTAAAAACTGTAAAATGCCACATTTCATAAATCAAATTTGATATTGCTGTACACATTACTTGAAAGGCCTTTACGCAGGGACCGCCTCTGTTACTTAGTGGTAAAGCGTCCGCCCAGAGAGTGGAAGGTCCGGGCTTCGATCCCCAGGCCGCGTTATACCAAATGATGTTAAAGATGGTACTTGTTGTTACCCTGTCAACACTCGGCATTAGGGGCTAAAACTAGGACTGGTCGGCTTGGAGTCAGTATACTGTGTCTGAGTGGGGTATTCATGTTAAACTGTGGCATGGTATCTCAGTGTGCTAGCACTATAAATCAGCATCAGTCTGGACGAGTACAAGCAGCCACACACACATGTGCATGCACATCGCTATAGAAGTGCAATAATCTTGGAAGCAAGGTAAAACCCCATCTCACCCCACCTTTACACAGCCTGGACAAAGCCAACTCTTGTTAAATGCCTAAGTATTGCTTGAAAGGATTTGTCATCTACAACACATCCTCCTTCACCACTTATATATCTCTTTTTGTTTCAGATTTTTGTCCGAGTGGAGTTTTTATAGTCTGTTGAATAGTGTTAATTACGTCAGAGGTATGTGGGATGTCTTTTTATCATTTTCAGACTATAATCTGCAGAATTTCCATTGCTACCAATACTGCATGATAGGTCATTCACAACTATACTACTCAAAAAAGTTAAGGATCCCCAGATTCTTTCATATCGTTATATTCAATCTGTCATGGCATGAGTGAGTGAGTGAGTGAGTGAGTTAAAATTTAATGTCGCATCAGCATTATGTCAGCCATATAGCGACGAGACCAATTAATATATTTACGATTAAGTAATTTATACAAAGTTATATTTTAAAACAATTTATGAAACATATTTGAGCATACTATAGTCATGGCATGACAGAATAACTAACATTAAATAAGATATGCTTTATTGCCTGTAGGGGAATCTTTTTTACATCAGAGTGTCACAAATGTTACACAAGACATGATACAAGGAGGTACACATTTAAAGCATAGATGTAACATGGAACATGATACGAATCAAGTGCTGTAGATATTGGATTAAAAGGTTGAAAACACTAAGAGTTAACATTTGTTTAAAAGTGATTGCTAACCGGAATAAAAGAGGTCCTGGATCGTTTGGATTTAACTTTCGGAAATAGATATCTCTGTCCAGATTGTTAACAGAATAACAAGAGTTTAAAAGTGAGATGGATCTTCTAAAATATGTGAGGCTTTGTCAACAGTATTCTTTTTGTATAAAACAGCAAGGTTGCACATTCACTTCTTGCAATCTTGCCTCCTAATCTTACAATTTATTTCAGTCTAGACACTATAGTTACATGAAAGAATCAAGTGATCCTTAACCTATTTAAGTAGTATATATTACTTTATATGACCCTGTGTTGTCTGTGGTTTATCTTTGTGACAAATGTGAAAACTTTGTACAATGGATTGTTATAAGTGTGAGTGAGTGAGTGAGTTGGGTTTAACGCCGCCGCGACGTGTCAGCTCAATGTGGGAGGAAAGCTTGAAGTGATGTAGGTCTCGCACGTTTACCACTTCAGTGAAACCCATGAGCACGGGTATGGTGCTGACAAACCTAGAAACATAATCGGTTGAACTGGGATTCAAACCCACAATCATAGGTTTCTGGCGTGCCCAAGGGACACAACTCTGCACAGTGAATCGCAGCACCTTAGATGACTGGGCCACCCGTGTCCCCCATTGTTATAAGAAATATGGCAGTTGAATTTGTAAATTAGGTCATAACGAAGCTCATTGTGAGTGGCCAGGTTGTCTTAGAAGCCTCTCTTCCCTGTGCAGAGTTATGTCCCTTTGACTTGCCAGTAACCTCTGATGGTATGATTGTATACCAGATTTTAGGTTTGTCAGCACTATGGCCGTGCTCATGGGTTTCACCCAGATGGTAATTGTCTTGGATCTGTATCACTTTTGGCTTTCTTCCAATATTGAGCTGATGCAACGTGGTATAACTAAAATACTGTTCAAAACAGCGTTAAACCAAACTCACTCTCCTGTATTTGCCAGTAGTGATGATCCAGTTTTCTCAGTGTGTATAACCACCTCCATGTCCGAGCAGACAGTGTATCTGCCCGGAGAGACGAAGGGCCTGGGTTCGATCCAAAAGATGATACCAAAAGATGTTGAAAATATGGTACTTGTTGTTACCCTGCCCAGCATTAAGAGGCTAAAACAAGGACTGGTCGCCCTTGAGTCAGTATACTGTGTCTGAGTGGGGTATTCATGTTAAACTGCGTCATGGTATCTCAGTGGGCTAGCACTATAAAATCTGCATTATAGTGCTGACTAGTACAAGCAGCCACACACACACCCATGCATGAACATCACTAATTAAATGCTTCTAATCTTGAATGTGACATTACTACAATTCACATCGCCAACTCATGTATATAGGTCTATAGGTCTTGGTTCACAGCCTCATCATTATATAGTTCGTTACATGTTTCGTTTTTATTTCCATTTTGAAAGCAAAAACAAATAAAATCCTTTAATATTCCTAGTCCACTATTCAAGTATTTTACTCATCAAGGAATACATTTATTTAGGGAGGCCTTTCCCGGGTTGATTGTACACATTGTTTATTTGTTTACACAACTGTTAATTTGGTTACATACTAGTATGAACAACCTAAAAAAAAAGACTCCACCCGCCAGCACTATATTTTCCAAAAAAACTTTGCCTGAAAACCAATTCTTTATATGGCTTCCACCTTGCAGGTGGGGACTTTGAAGACATGAAGGACATTGCCGATCCTGATCTCCAGTTCTACATTGGATTAATGGTCCGGCCTGAAACTCAGGAGCGTCCAAACGTTGACTATGTCGTAGACTTCGAAGCATGTGACAAGACTGTTCGTCTGTATGCTCTCAATGTTTCAACATTCCATAAAGTTAACAGGAACGGTTTGACCAAATCCATCACCAGCTGTGGATGCAGTCGAATGAGCCACAATCGGTGGGTACTTTATAGCACGGGAGTATTTTGTCCTAGTGGTCCTACTTTGTCCTACATTTAGTATCCTAATATTTTTTAATCTCATGTATTGAAGTATAACAGTGTAGGTTTAAGAATACTTTTGAGTTTTGTTTGGATTTAATTCTTTTAATATTTCAGCAACTATTTTTACCCATTACTGACAATGTTTAATAATAAACTTAGTCTCACTTTATCTGAACTAACATGATATTTATGTTGCCAAGGACTCAATCATTTCATGAGCCAATCAAATAAAATTTAGAGTAATGGCGTATGATTATTTACATTGTGGATGAAGAGTGAGTAAGTTATGTGTTCTTACAACAACATGATGAAGGCCATGGTATGGACTCCATCTTCTGATGAAGATATTTGTATCTTTAGCATTTTGGACAGGCATGCTGCATTGGAATAGCTTAGAAGTATTTCACACTTTGCATTACCCTCTAAATATGTTAGAGTTAGTTTAAAAGAGAAAATGGAATATAACTTCATGTGGTGGCATGTAACTAAAATTGCATATGTCAAAAATACATTTTATTATGAATGCATGATGTATTAGAATGTTTATATAGTTATCTTCTTTCAATTCTTTTATACATTTCGATATTGCTCATTTATAGTAAGTATATATATGGAAATACACAGAATTGCCATGTTTTTTTCTATTTAGTTTTGTTAACCATCAACAAAGCTGCGTCCTTGTCACTATGGCATTGAGATGGATGCATTTGTGTAGAATCATACCCTGATGGATTTCATGCTGTCCTGAGTATTGACCAACATATGGATGAAATAATACTGAATTTGTCAGAAATACATAGCATAGATTTTGCCATCTTTCCTGCGCTCAAGAATCACGCATCATGCTAAGTAAGCATTGACTCATTGTTACTGGAATATTGATAGTACTTGCAGTTAGTATTATTACAAGGGTGAGATAGTACTTTCAATCAGTATCATTACTAGTATGAGATAGTACTTGCAATTAGCGAGTAGTATTACTAGGGTGAGATAGTACCTGCAATCAGTGAGTATTACTACAAGGGTGAGATAGTACATGCAGTCAGTATTGTTACTAGGGTGAGATAGTACCTGCAATCAGTGAGTATTACTACAAGGGTGAGATAGTACATGCAGTCAGTATTGTTACTAAGGTGAGATAGTACATGCAGTCAGTATTGTTACTAGGGTGAGATAGTACATGCAGTCAGTATTGTTACTAAGGTGAGATAGTACATGCAGTCAGTATTGTTACTAGGGTGAGATAGTACATGCAGTCAGTATTGTTACTAGGGTGAGATAGTACATGCAGTCAGTATTGTTACTAAGGTGAGATAGTACTTGCAGTCAGTATTGTTACTAAGGTGAGATAGTACATGCAGTCAGTATTGTTACTAGGGTGAGATAGTACATGCAGTCAGTATTGTTACTAAGGTGAGATAGTACATGCAGTCAGTATTGTTACTAGGGTGAGATAGTACTTGCAGTCAGTATTGTTACTAAGGTGAGATAGTACTTGCAGTCAGTATTGTTACTAGGGTGAGATAGTACATGCAGTCAGTATTGTTACTAAGGTGAGATAGTACTTGCAGTCAGTATTGTTACTAGGGTGAGATAGTACATGCAGTCAGTATTGTTACTAGGGTGAGATAGTACATGCAGTCAGTATTGTTACTAGGGTGAGATAGTACATGCAGTCAGTATTGTTACTAGGGTGAGATAGTACATGCAGTCAGTATTGTTACTAAGGTGAGATAGTACTTGCAGTCAGTATTGTTACTAGGGTGAGATAGTACATGCAGTCAGTATTGTTACTAAGGTGAGATAGTACTTGCAGTCAGTATTGTTACTAAGGTGAGATAGTACATGCAGTCAGTATTGTTACTAGGGTGAGATAGTACATGCAGTCAGTATTGTTACTAGGGTGAGATAGCACATGCAGTCAGTATTGTTACTAGGGTGAGATAGTACTTGCAGTCAGTATTGTTACTAGGGTGAGATAGTACATGCAGTCAGTATTGTTACTAAGGTGAGATAGTACATGCAGTCAGTATTGTTACTAAGGTGAGATAGTACATGCAATCAGTATTGTTACTAAGGTGAGATAGTACATGCAGTCAGTATTGTTACTAAGGTGAGATAGTACATGCAATCAGTATTGTTACTAAGGTGAGATAGTACATGCAGTCAGTATTGTTACTAGGGTGAGATAGTACTTGCAGTCAGTATTGTTACTAAGGTGAGATAGTACATGCAGTCAGTATTGTTACTAAGGTGAGATAGTACATGCAGTCAGTATTGTTACTAGGGTGAGATAGTACATGCAGTCAGTATTGTTACTAAGGTGAGATAGTACATGCAGTCAGTATTGTTACTAGGGTGAGATAGTACATGCAGTCAGTATTGTTACTAAGGTGAGATAGTACATGCAGTCAGTATTGTTACTAGGGTGAGATAGTACATGCAGTCAGTATTGTTACTAGGGTGAGATAGTACATGCAGTCAGTATTGTTACTAAGGTGAGATAGTACATGCAGTCAGTATTGTTATTAGGGTGAGATAGTACATGCAGTCAGTATTGTTACTAAGGTGAGATAGTACATGCAGTCAGTATTGTTACTAGGGTGAGATAGTACTTGCAGTCAGTATTGTTACTAAGGTGAGATAGTACATGCAGTCAGTATTGTTACTAGGGTGAGATAGTACATGCAGTCAGTATTGTTACTAAGGTGAGATAGTACATGCAGTCAGTATTGTTACTAGGGTGAGATAGTACTTGCAGTCAGTATTGTTACTAAGGTGAGATAGTACATGCAGTCAGTATTGTTACTAAGGTGAGATAGTACATGCAGTCAGTATTGTTACTAAGGTGAGATAGTACATGCAGTCAGTATTGTTACTAGGGTGAGATAGTACATGCAGTCAGTATTGTTACTAAGGTGAGATAGTACATGCAGTCAGTATTGTTACTAGGGTGAGATAGTACATGCAGTCAGTATTGTTACTAAGGTGAGATAGTACATGCAGTCAGTATTGTTACTAGGGTGAGATAGTACATGCAGTCAGTATTGTTACTAGGGTGAGATAGTACATGCAGTCAGTATTGTTACTAGGGTGAGATAGTACATGCAATCAGTATTGTTACTAGGGTGAGATAGTACATGCAGTCAGTATTGTTACTAAGGTGAGATAGTACATGCAGTCAGTATTGTTACTAAGGTGAGATAGTACATGCAGTCAGTATTGTTACTAGGGTGAGATAGTACATGCAGTCAGTATTGTTACTAAGGTGAGATAGTACATGCAGTCAGTATTGTTACTAAGGTGAGATAGTACATGCAGTCAGTATTGTTACTAGGGTGAGATAGTACATGCAGTCAGTATTGTTACTAGGGTGAGATAGTACATGCAGTCAGTATTGTTACTAGGGTGAGATAGTACATGCAGTCAGTATTGTTACTAAGGTGAGATAGTACATGCAGTCAGTATTGTTACTAAGGTGAGATAGTACATGCAGTCAGTATTGTTACTAGGGTGAGATAGTACATGCAGTCAGTATTGTTACTAAGGTGAGATAGTACATGCAGTCAGTATTGTTACTAGGGTGAGATAGTACATGCAGTCAGTATTGTTACTAAGGTGAGATAGTACATGCAGTCAGTATTGTTACTAGGGTGAGATAGTACATGCAGTCAGTATTGTTACTAGGGTGAGATAGTACATGCAGTCAGTATTGTTACTAGGGTGAGATAGTACATGCAATCAGTATTGTTACTAGGGTGAGATAGTACATGCAGTCAGTATTGTTACTAAGGTGAGATAGTACATGCAGTCAGTATTGTTACTAAGGTGAGATAGTACATGCAGTCAGTATTGTTACTAGGGTGAGATAGTACATGCAGTCAGTATTGTTACTAGGGTGAGATAGTACATGCAGTCAGTATTGTTACTAGGGTGAGATAGTACATGCAGTCAGTATTGTTACTAAGGTGAGATAGTACATGCAGTCAGTATTGTTACTAAGGTGAGATAGTACTTGCAGTCAGTTAGTATTATCAGTAGGGTGAGATAGTATTAGCAGTTAGTGAGTATTATTATTATGGTGAGTGAGTGAGTACTATAAGGATCAGTGGGTATTATTGCTAGGGTGAGCTTGTGAGTATTATTACTTGGGTGAGATTGTGAGTATTATTAGTGGTAGAGATGGTACTTTACTGGTGAGAGTTAGTATCTTTACTCATGATGAAGCGCTCATTTATCTGTTTGGGATGATGCAGTCTAATAAAAATGTATACAAGTTGTGTCTTCATTCTGTAGAGCAAGGAATATGGTGTCGCCCATTTAGTCTTAGAAACAACAGGGTTTTTTACTAGCCCAAATATTGGTAACATATAGCTCCTCACAAACTAAATTGGTATTGGTGGTCAGGCATGGTGACTTGGTTGATCGCATTAGAATGGGTCCCCAGAATGCTATTGCTTGTTGTAAGACGGTATAGGATGTTGCTCAGAATATCAACCACTGGATTGTTTTGCCAGACATTTTTATTTACAGGCAGCCTTGATAGTTGCTGAATGTGGTATATGATATTAAAAGAAAAGAGAAAAAGAACATTAGCTGAACTAAACGTGAAATCTGACTGGTGATGATTTCTATTATGGAATGTTGATCCATAGCAGAAACAACATGGCTGTGTAGGCAACTTTTTGTTTCAAGACTGGAGAAACTTGTATGAGAATACAGGTTAGATATTAATATTTAAAACCGATTCTCAGTCACAGTCTTGTAATGTGTTGTAAGCAGGAGTTGAAATACTTGATTCATGAGATGCCCTTGACAAGGTTTTGCAGAATAAACACATTGATAAGGAATACACACACTGTGGAAGGGATAGAATGTGATAAGGACACGCACTACGGAAGAGATAGAATGTGATAAGGACACACACTGTGGAAGGGATAGAATGTGATAAGGACACACACTGTGGAAGAGATAGAATGTGATAAGGACACACACTACGGAAGAGATAGAATTTGATAAGGACACACACTGTGGAAGAGATAGAATGTGATAAGGACACACACTACTGAAGAGATAGAATGTGATAAGGACACACACTACTGAAGAGATAGAATTTGATAAGGACACACACTGTGGAAGAGATAGAATGTGATAAGGACACACACTACTGAAGAGATAGAATGTGATAAGGACACACACTGTGGAAGAGATAGAATGTGATAAGGACACACACTACGGAAGGGATAGAATGTGATAAGGACACACACTGTGGAAGAGATAGAATGTGATAAGGACACACACTACTGAAGAGATAGAATGTGATAAGGACACACACTACGGAAGAGATAGAATGTGATAAGGACACACACTGTGGAAGAGATAGAATGTGATAAGGACACACACTGTGGAAGAGATAGAATGTGATAAGGACACACACTACGGAAGAGATAGAATGTGATAAGGAAACACACTACGGAAGAGATAGAATGTGATAAGGACACACACTGTGGAAGAGATAGAATGTGATAAGGACACACACTGTGGAAGAGATAGAATGTGATAAGGACACACACTACGGAAGAGATAGAATGTGATAAGGAAACACACTACGGAAGAGATAGAATGTGATAAGGACACACACTGTGGAAGAGATAGAATGTGATAAGGACACACACTACGGAAGAGATAGAATGTGATAAGGACACACACTACGGAAGAGATAGAATGTGATAAGGAAACACACTGTGGAAGAGATAGAATGTGATAAGGACACACACTGTGGAAGGGATAGAATGTGATAAGGACACACACTGTGGAAGAGATAGAATGTGATAAGGAAACACACTACGGAAGAGATAGAATGTGATAAGGAAACACACTACGGAAGAGATAGAATGTGATAAGGACACACACTACTGAAGAGATAGAATGTGATAAGGACACACACTACGGAAGAGATAGAATGTGATAAGGACACACACTGTGGAAGGGATAGAATGTGATAAGGACACACACTGTGGAAGAGATAGAATGTGATAAGGACACACACTACTGAAGAGATAGAATGTGATAAGGAAACACACTACGGAAGAGATAGAATGTGATAAGGACACACACTGTGGAAGAGATAGAATGTGATAAGGACACACACTACGGAAGAGATAGAATGTGATAAGGACACACACTGTGGAAGGGATAGAATGTGATAAGGACACACACTGTGGAAGAGATAGAATGTGATAAGGACACACACTACTGAAGAGATAGAATGTGATAAGGAAACACACTACGGAAGAGATAGAATGTGATAAGGACACACACTGTGGAAGAGATAGAATGTGATAAGGACACACACTACGGAAGAGATAGAATGTGATAAGGACACACACTACGGAAGAGATAGAATGTGATAAGGAAACACACTGTGGAAGAGATAGAATGTGATAAGGACACACACTACGGAAGAGATAGAATGTGATAAGGACACACACTGTTGAGATAGAAAATGTGATAAGGACACACACTGTTGTGAGAGAAGCAATGTGATAAGGACACACACTGTTGTAAGAGAGGCAATGTGATAAGGACACACACTGTTGTGAGAGAGGCAATGTGATAAGGACACACACTGTTGTGAGAGAAGCAATGTGATAAGGACACACACTGTTGTGAGAGAGGCAATGTGATAAGGACACACACTGTTGTGAGAGAGGCAATGTGATAAGGACACACAATGTTGTGAGAGAGGCAATGTGATAAGGACACACACTGTGGATGAGATAGAATGTGATAAGGACACACACTGTTGTGAGAGAGGCAATGTGATAAGGACACAAACTGTTGTGAGAGAGGCAATGTGATAAGGACACACACTGGTGAGACAAAAATAAATGTGATAAGGACACACACTGTTGTGAGAGAAGCAATGTGATAAGGACACACACTGTTGTGAGAGAGGCAATGTGATAAGGACACACACTGTTGTGAGAGGAAAAGTGATAAGGACACACACTGTTGTTAGAGGAAAAGTGATAAGGACACACACTGTTGTGAGGGAGGCAATGTGATAAGGACACACACTGTTGTGAGAGAGGCAATGTGATAAGGACACACATTGTTGTGAGAGGAAAAGTGATAAGGACACACACTGTTGTGAGAGAGGCAATGTGATAAGGACACACACTGTTGTGAGAGGAAAAGTGATAAGGACACACACTGTTGTGAGAGGAAAAGTGATAAGGACACACACTGTTGTGAGGGAGGCAATGTGATAAGGACACACACTGTTGTGAGAGAGGCAATGTGATAAGGACACACATTGTTGTGAGAGGAAAAGTGATAAGGACACACACTGTTGTGAGAGAGGCAATGTGATAAGGACACACACTGTTGAGAGAGAAAATGTCATAAGCACACACTGTTGTGAGAGAAAATGTCATAAGCACACACTGTTGTGAGAGAGAAAATGTGATAAGGACACACACTGTTGTGAGAGAGAATGTGATATGGACAAACACTGTTGTGAGAGAGGAAAAGTGATAAGGACACACACTGTTGTGAGAGAGGCAATGTGATAAGGACACACACTGTTGAGAGAGAAAATGTCATAAGCACACACACTGTTGTGAGAGAGAAAATGTCATAAGCACACACACTGTTGTGAGAGAAAATGTGATAAGGACACACACTGATACAAAAATGAGGGAATAATTGAATATGTTTCAGATGATGAATGTGAGGAGTCCATGATTTGTTGGTAGAATGATAAAACTGACTTTAGAATGTGTCAGCTGAATGGTCTAATGATAAAATATGATACACACTCTTTTCTGCAGTTGTAGTCTCGAGGAAACTCTAAAATGCCGAAGATATTGTTTGGCATTAGATAAGTAGATAATCCATGGCATGGTCATATCACAGGAGAATTAAGTTAGACGGAATCACACAGGGATTAAGTTAGATGGAAGCTCTTTGTTTCACCCTCTGTATTTTGATTTCTGTCATTCATATTGAATAACCAAGAACATTTACAGACCATAACAGGCAAATTTTCTGTTTTTAAACCTATTATCAAAAATATGTTAATATAGTTATGACTGTCTAAAGATTACAAAATCTAGTATTTAAGATACAAAATTTACTTTTGAAATTTGGAATTATATTATTTCACTTTAGAAATTGAATTTTTCAGTGGATGCTTTGTGTATCTTTGACCTTAAGAAACTACTTTGTTCCATCGTGCTTATTTCTTGTGATATGTGCAATGTCATGTGACCACCCCATCCATTCTGCATGTGAGTGTGCTCCAATTGTTTCTGATTAGCTCTCGTAGCCCTGTTTAGTTCAACTGCAGTGGAGATAGAAACCTCGGCATGACATGGCAGACATCTTGGAAGAATTTTGCAACCTTTCTACAACTTCCCATTCCTGTTTTTGTCTAAAAACCTGCAATTTCATCATCCTATTGCTTATATATTTGTATTTTTTTAATTGAAAAATCACTTTTTGGTATGGTATCATTGATATTTTCAACTCTTGAAATATTTGTTTGGATTGTGATACAGGTTTAGTTTCCTATCTGAGCTACTTCTCTTAATCTGGTTTTCACTGATTTAAAAAAAGCATATTGGTCAGCTTGACTTCCATGTGAACCATTAATTTCTGATAATTTGTTTTTTTAGTGTGTTCTGGCAGAAACATCAAACTCTTCCTTTCCTCCCCCGAATGATTTTGGTGATGAAACTTTGCTTTTGATTGAAATCTGATTGTAAATATTTTGCATACTTATAAAATTGAAGAAAAAATGCATTTCATAACATCGTCACAGATGTGTGATTAAATTAATGATATGTTTATTTCATGGACCTATATGTCAGCTGAAAAAGTTTCAGTTGAAATTGATTTTCATAAAAAATAATACATCATGCATTTATTTTGTTATTAAATAAAACAGTTGCAATATATTGGAGTGAAAAGTGAATGTTTTTCACAACAATCATTATATTTCAGCTGCTTGATTCATGAAATTTAATACAAAATAGAAACTCCAAAACATTATCTCTCTTGAAAGTTCATAAAAGTTTACAAAAACTTACAATTTTATATGTGTGTCAAAGTATTGACTAGGGCATTGACTCAGCAGGCAGGGCAGAATTTACTTTTTTCCATATTAAATACTTTATAGATGCTGAAATGTTTCAGCAAATGATAATTGATTATCACTTCATAAGTTGCTCTGATATATCTGCAATTTGGTACTGATGTTTTTCAAGTCATATATGCTACTCAAAAGAGGTTCAAGAACACCTTCAACCTCTTCCAACAAGTGATCTTAGTGCTAAGTTTATCGTAACTCCCATACTTTTTCATAGGCTTGCAATCAACGAAGCACTAAGATCGCTTTGTGGAACAGGGCCCAGATCTGTTCAAATGACAATAGTTAATCTGTCATATTATACTACTCAAAAGAAGATAAAGAACACCCAATTCTACATATGATTTTTAGTTAATCTGTCGTGTCATTACAGATTAACTGAAGTCATAAAAAAATCAAGTTTTCTTTAACTTCTTTTGGGTTAGTATACTTTTGGTTCAGGGGTGTAGAAGTGTTGCAAATCTTTCTCCAATTTGTCTTGCCCCATGTGCCTCGATCACTGCAGATAATAGCACACTGACAAGCTGATTTTTCACAAATTTTATACATCATACATACTATTATCCTACCACACATATTTACTGTTCAATGCAATTTTCATACTATCTTCCTCAATACCTTTGGTACTTAAAACGCAACTGTACCATTGCACTAGTGCAGAATGGCAGCATTTTGTGCTACTTTCCCTATGACTAGTTTTGTAAATTGGATATTACAGTTTTCTATATATTTGGAAACAGCGGTAAGTATATACATGGCTGCCATTTCGGTCGCGATATGTTTACACCTCACTGTTTAAGCTTGGACTTAACTTTGTAAGATCTGGATGTGATGTTCTATTCATGTTTCTATCTTACATTTCGCATCAACTCAGAACTATTTGAAAAAGAAGAACGGCAGACATACAGTTGTGCCTTCAGGGTCAACTGAATCTGTTATTTTGTAAAAATCTTTAAACGTTTAAATTTAATCAATCTTTTACTTAAAAAATACCTTTAAAAATTCAGTCGAAATAAATTCAGTCAAAACAAATAGTCCTTTAATCTTTAGACCATTGATGTTGAAGTATTTCATGATTTTTCAAATGTTTTGTATTAGAACTACTCCATTTGCAATATTTCTTTTGCTAGGTGGTTCAATAGTGACTTTGTTAAAGTAGTCATTGTTAATATGTTCATTGCAAAGAGAACTAAATCCTACATCGAGATCTGTGTAGCTGCTGCCAGTTGTTGATAATTTGCATGTACATGCATGGTACTGCTTTCTGATGCTCAAGTTTTCAGTTCTTAAATACGCTATAAAATCATTTTAAATTTGAGGAATGATTTTTCAACAGCATTCTCAACAGCATTGTTGACGAGCATGAACTCTTTAAATTTTAATTATTTTAGGAAATTTATTTTTTAAAAACATAAAGCATATTTGTTTAACGGTAGTACATTGAGGTTTGTGTTCTTTTGGTTGAAACTAAACCATAGCCATTGGAACTATTCACTGGCTCAAACTACTGACAATCACTGTTTTCAACTTTTTCTCGCGCAATATAGTGCAATGGTATACTTGTGTTTTTTAGAATAGAAAAAAGGAAATTTCAAATAAGGATTAAACATTTACAGTGTAGATGAAAACAAGCACTCTGCAAATACACAACTGTGTGTGGAATAGATAGTGACTGAATGCCTCTTATGTATTTATAATATAGATGTGTTTTGATAGACAGTGTTAGGAAAATGTCTACAGTAGAAAATTCATGCTAGGGCATTCATGTTTTAAAAGATACTGGACAAACAAAGGCATTTCTGATTATTATGTCTCTATGATGACAATATATAGCTGAAAAGATCCTGTTATTGTGTATAGAACGTGATTGGGCAGGTAAGTTGGAATGACTTATCTCCCTTTGGCTAAATTTGGCAGCAAAATTTCCAGACATGTTTTTATCAAACATTAGCCAAACAACATTTTGTTCATTTAAAAATGATTTCCATTGATTCATATTGTGAATAAAAAGTAATGTCCAGGCTCTTTTAAAGTGTGTGCTTATTTTGTAGATGAAAAAATACTCAGCTGAATTTTCAACTTTTACTCACCTAAAATTCACTTTATGCACATTTGAAATGTTCCTTTTTTTGCAGCATGGGCATACAATTAGTGTCATAGCTAGTTGTGGTTGATTATTATTCATAGCTTTGACACTCATATGGATCATGGAACATTTTCACCTCCTTGTGAGATTTAGAAGATAAAATATTTTCAAAATTATCATAACCTATACAAATTATCATCTTGACATTTTCTCGAGATGATAAAAGAGGATATACCTGCGACATATTTGAGTTTCTTATAAATTGAACAGGCAAAAGAAATTGATTTCTTGTCATCAAATATATTTGTGAAAACATTCCATAATATTTATTTCATTTCTATATTTATTTCAGCACTGCTACAGCAGACACTCATAGATTAGACTTTCAATTTGCATAAAATGTTACTCAGTATAAATTATGTTATTCTAAATGAAAAAGTTTGATGAAAAAATAACTATCTGCCCTGTAGACAAATCATTTTGACATTGAAAGAAGGTTGAAATAACATAGCCCCATGGTGAATTATGATTTGTTTATTTCAAATGTAAAACTATTTTAGATAATATAATGATTTTCAAGTATATTAAACCTGCATGCTTCGGTAAGGGGTTGTCCTGTCTGCTTCTGCATACTCAAGTCCTAGTCATTACCTATAGTATGCATGATGCATCTCAAAGTTCAAATCTAACTCTGATACATCATCTTG